>NC_073384.1:44406657-45006657 GCF_028641065.1 Leucoraja erinaceus
CTGCTTCCATGCTACTTCCAAGTCCATGCCCCTTGTCATTTCAGAGAGACAAGCCTGACAGGTTGCACACCAACTCAGTGCACATCCATATCAACTTTGTCAGGAAAGTGTCCTAATGTCATCTAAGTCCTCAGGTATAGTATAAATGCACAGATGTTTCCTCCAATCAGTCCCTGAATCGGTCAGGCAGCATACTGGTTTATCTCTCCGGGATGTGTTCCCTCAGCCTAACCTGAGTCCCTCGTCCCTCTCAGTGCCACACTCTGAGGTGCTCTGTGGGACATCCGGGGCAATGATATATTGTGCTCATCACCATATTTCTATATTCCTTTGTCTCCACTGGTCCCCTCCCTCCAGTATCCCTGTGACTGCTCCTACTCCATCTCCTCCTCCTCATGCATGGAGAAATAATGTGATATCCCTTTTGGGTACATTTCACAAAAGAAAACACAGGACAATTGCACATGTAAGCAGTGCCAGAGGTACACTTATGCAGCATGGATGGCAGTGATGGTAGATACACAACCAAATCAAAGGGAATACGGCAACCAAATTGTTAGTTAACATACTTGCAGATATGGATGTCACCTGTCAAACAACTGACACCCTTTTGTACTTTGCAGGTCCCATTTAAACATATGATTCTGGGTATAAATTACAAGTTCATAAGTGATAGAAACAGAAATAGGCCATTGGGCCGATCGAGTTTACTCCACAATTCAATCCTGGCTGATCTATCTTTCCCTCTCAACCTCATTTTCCTGCCTTCACCCCATAACCCCTGACACCTTTATTAATCAAGAATCTATCTATCTCTGCCTTAAAAATATACATTGACGGCCTCCAAAGACTTCTGCGGCAATGAATTCCGCAGATTCATCACCCTCTGACTAAAGAAATTCCTCCTCATCTCCTTTCTAAAGGAACGTCTGTTTATTATGAGGCTATGGCCTCTGGTCTTAGACACTCCCACTAGTGGAAATATCCTCTCCACATCCACTCTATCCGGGCCTTTCACTATTCAGTAAGTTTCAATGAGGTCCCCCCTCATCTTTCTAAATTGCAGCGAGTACATTCCCAGTGCGTCAAACGCTCATTATATGTTGACCTAATTATTCCTGGGATCATTCTTATAAACCTCCTCTGAACCTTCTCCAGCACCAGCACATCCTTCCTCAGATATGGGGCCCAAAATTGCTCACAATACTCCAAATGCAGTCTGACCAGCACCTTATAAAACCTCAGCATTACATCCCTGTTTTTATATTCTAGTCCTCTTGAAATAAATGCTAGCATTGCATTTGCCTTCCTTACTACCGATTCGACTTGCAAATAAACTTTTTGGGAATCCTGCACCAGCACTCCCAAGTCCCATTGCACCTCCGATTTCTGAATTCTCTGCCCATTTAGCAAATAGTCTACGCTTTTATTCTTACTACCAAAATGCATATCTCCACACTTTGCTATGCTATATTCCATCTGCCACTTCTCTGCCCACTTTCCCCAACCTGTCCAAGTCCTTCTGCAGAGTCCTTGCTTTCTCTACACTACCTGCCCCTCCACCTATCATCGTACCATAGGCAAACTTGGCCACAGAGCCTTCAATCCCCTCATACAAATCATTGATAGACAATGTGAAGAGTTGTGGCCCCAGTACCAACCCCTGCGGAATACTGCTAGTCACTGGCAGCCAACCATTCCTTTATTGCCACTCTCTGCCTTCTGCCATCCAGCCAACTTGCTTTCCATGCTAGATTCTTCCCTCATATACCATGGGCTCTCATCCTCCTTAGCAGCCTCACGTCAGCACCTTATCAAATGCTTTGTGAAAATCTAGGTAAACAACATCCACCACCTCCTGCACCCACACACAACTGACTGACTTCATCCACTTCACCACCAACTTCCATCCGGCACTCAAATACACCTGGACCATTTCCGACACTTCCTTACCATTCCTTGACCTCACCATCTCCATCGCAAGGGATAGACTTCTGACCGACATACACTACAAACCCACTGACACATGGCTATCTGGACTACATGTCTTCCCACCCTGCCCCCTGTAAGGACTCCATCCCCTACTCCCAATTCCTCCGCCTACGGCGCATCTGCTCCCAGGATTTTTTATTTTTTCTATAGATGCTGCTGCACCCGCTGAGTTTCTCCAGCAATTTTGTGTACCATCCACTTACTTCTCCTTTGTCTATCCTGCTATTTACTTCCTCAGAAAATTCCAACAGGTTTGTCAAGTAAGATCTGTCCTTCACAAATCACTCCAACAATTTGTTAGATATGTTTTCGGTCATTTTCACCTTTTTGTGTGATTGAACCAATATGGACCAAAAACCACATTGCATCAAAAATGTTGAATTTTAATTTATCAAGCTTTATCTCTGGAAATATCTGAGGCATTGTGCTTTAATAAATGTTATAGGTAATTTTCCAAAACTAGCCCTTCAAGAACTGTAGGCTTTGGCCATAATGATACTAGTACAAAACAGTCGTTGTGCCCATGTGACTGAGAAAACTTTGCAGAACAGATTATTTAACACGTTTTGTAGTTTCACTTATAGCAACTAGATGGCACTGTTAACTTTCCAATGGTTTTGCAGCACTAACTGGCTGTTAGAACTATTTTTTATTATTAGTTACAGTACAGAAGCTTCATCAATTTATTCCGCAGAGCTCAGTTCAACAAATAATATTAGCCCAAGGTAACTAATCTTAGCAGCCACTTGATTTATTTTGGCTTGAAAAGTTATTTGGACATCACCTCAGTTTCTGATTGGCATAACTAAAACCAGTACAAAGAAAATATAAAAAATGTTCAGCTAATGTCTTAAAGCATTTAATTTTAGTGAAGAACATCACAGATCATGCCATTTCATTTACAGGCACTTTTACGTTCCAGTTTTCACCACCCTAACAAAGGAATAAAGACAAAGAACAAAAAAAGACACAAAGTGCTGGGGTAACTCAGCAGGTCAGGCAACATAGCTGGAGAATTTAGATAGGAGGCTTTTCACCTTGAGACTTTTCTTGAGACAGATTTTGGTTGGGGACGAGAAAGGTGGTAGAGGGGTGAGGGTGGGACAAAGTCTGGCAAGTAATAGGTGGATACACTTGAGGGGAGGTTTTGAAAGGTAGCTAGATGGTTGGACAAAGACCAGAGATGAAAAGTGTGAGATAAGGATAGAAGAGGTATGACTTGTGAAGCCAGAGGAAAGAATGTTACAAAGGGATTTTGGAACGCTGTGCAGGATTCCCAAAAGTTAATTTGCAGGTTGAATTGGTAGTAAGGAAGGCAAATGCAATGTTAGCATTCATTTTGAGAAGATTAGACTATAAAAAGCAGGGATGTAATGCTGAGGCTTTATAAGACACTGGTCAGACCATATTTGGTGAGCAGTGACCACATAAAGTGAGCAGTTCTGGGCCCCAAATCTGAGGAGGGATGTGCTGGCGTTGGAGTAATCGAGAGGAGATTTATAAGAATGAATCTGATGAAGACTGGGATTCTTTGGGCAACTATTCATGTCCAGCAGGCATTGGCAGATAGAGCACAAGTGTTCGGCGAAACGGTCGCCTAGTCTACACTTGGTCTCGCCAAGCAAAATACAAAGAGCACCTGTGATATATGCAAAAATTCAGTATTTGATAATATGACAATTTACAATTATAGTTTTTTTTTAACTTTTAAAAAGCCTGGCACAACAGTCTGTCTCCTGATTCAATTTGGAAATTAATAGGCTGCCTGGCAGGATATGAAGGATTGGGCTGGAATGGTGAAGGGTAGTTGTTCCTTTGTCTGGTGAAGGAAAAAGATCTCGCAATTGGGTTGGTGGCAAAAGTTGGCCTCATGACTGAAATGTATTTTGCAACAGATTGGTTAGTTTGTGGGTACAAGATAAGATTTTAACTTGAGGAAGATCAACAGCTGAGGCTTAATCAGGCAGGTTCCTTTCAAGTTATGCCTTGTGTGCTGTGAATGCATGGTTCTGTATGAATGGTCAATACTATCTATAGGCCACAGATATGTGGACCAAAAATATAGATTTTTCTAAAGGATGGTAACTATTATCCCGAGTTAGGCTCCAGTTAAGCTCCAGCCTTAGTGACAGCTCTGCCGTTCACCACCTGAACCTGCAGAGATGATAAACACAGCCCAGTCCATCACGGGCTTGTCACTTCCTTCCATCCAGCATCTTCATAGCATGTTGCATCGGGAAGGCTGGATGCCTTCCACCCTGGCCATTCCCCTTTCTTTCTGCTACCTTCTGGGAGAAGATACATGAGTTTGAAAGACTGGATGTCCAGGCTTAAAAACTGCATTTACCCCACTGTTATCAAACTTCTGAACCAATCACCCCTTTCACACTCCCTTCCTGGAGGTGCTGCTACATACATTTACTTAATTCTACCTCATTCAGCTATTCTGTTATTGTACTTTGGTGATTTTGTGCACTACTTCAGATTGCTGGACAGTTTTGCACTGTTTAGTTAAGTTTAGTTTAGAGATACAGTGTGGAAACAGGCCATACGGCCCACCGGGTCCGTGCCGACCAGCGATCACCCGTACACTAGTTCTATCCTACACACTAGGTACTAGGTACAATTTACAGAAGTCAATTAATCTACAAACCTGTATCTATCATTGTCCTGTATATTATTTTCTCCATGTGCTTCACGCAAAAAAGGAGTTTCAGTACACCCTGGAGTATATGACAGTAAAATACACTTAATCTGAAAGAAAATACCCACTGGTGACTATTGTTCACTGGAAAGCTTTCTGACTCCTGAGAGAATATGGATCTTCTCCGCACGCCCACCTAAGCAATTGACCACACGCTATCCCAGGCCACTTAAGATGGCATCAAAGTGCTTCAATGCTTTTTTAGTGTTTGCTTCCTATAGCCATTTTTCAAAACATTTTTCAAAATTTATGAGTTTTAATGCTATTATTTTGGCAAAGCACAAACTTACGATATAATGCCTTTTTATTCAGTTTTGTATCATTATTGATTATAATTCTGCAGGATTGATAATTTTCTGGAAACTATTAAAAACTCTGCTTTAAATAGTGTGCCAAAACGATCGCAAAAAACGCATATGCTGCATAATTTATTAATGCTGATTCATTTCAATGGATATCAATATTCGAGAGCACAGAAAATTACTAATAACATGCACACATCTCACACTGAAATTAATTTAAAAATACAGGTCAACCTTGCAATTGTTTACATTTTCTAAATATAGCTTTGTTTCCTATTCTGAATCTCTGGCTCCATTTTTCTTTTCATTGTGAATTGTGATTAAAGATCATGGTTGCAACAGTTTGCACTGCAGTAACTCACCAAAACTCTTTGGACATCACCTTCCAAAAGCATACAACCTCTGTCAGTTACAAGCGCAGTCAACAAAAGCATGGAAACACCACTACCTGGAAATTGCCCTCCGTCATACACCATCCAGGGTTAGAAATATATCACCGTTCCTTCACAGGCATTGTGTTAAAATCCTATAAACCCCCTCCTAATTGCATTGAGAATGCAAGGATTAAGCACGTCAAGAATTGCAGCAGTACACCACCATTTTCTCAAGGGCATTTAGGGTTGGGAATTAAATGCAACATCCCTTGAATAAATAAAAAATATTATATAATTTAGCAATTTTATTGACAACTTATTGAACTGAAGTTGCTTCAAACACTATTGGAATACAGATTCAACTGCAGGAACATTGGAGACAATGGATATTTAATGATTGCAAGGTTTCAGAATGTTTTCCCAATAGATCAAGACATTTTTTCTATGACAAGAAAACTTGACCACAATTAGATATGTTACCAGTCAAGTCAGAAAACTCATGAGGTAAGATTAAAATGCATAAAAGTGGGGAAAGGCTACAAAAATTAGCAAGGATAATTTAAAGTTCAAAAATTGGTTAATTGGAGAACGGTTAAAAAAGGCCAGTGTGAAGCTTTGATACTTTCATACTGAAATTTTTGATTCTTGCAAGTGATATTAATGGAGCCTAATGATTGCTTAAAGATAAATCAGGCAACTTGATGATCACTGAGCAAGGCAAATGGTATGGAATTTCTGTTCCTGTTTTCCTCTGTGAACACGAGTCTTACCAACAATTCCAAAGGAGCCTACCATCAAAAAGTTTTTTTTTAAAAGCATACTTTATTACATACTTATAAACTGAGGTGTAAGCACATCTCTATAATTATAAAACTGTGTGTGTGTGTTTGTGTGTGTGATCACATCTTCTCAAAAAAACAACGCGCAAACGGTAACATTTTTACATATTCCGGCATCGATTCCGAAATCATCATTTCTGAAAAATTCATGCATTATTTCTCGAGTTATTAATCAAAATGTTCACAAATCTGAAGAAACGTTGAAAAAAAATCAGCTGGCTTTGGCTGATGACATCACAATGGATCTGCCTGCCTACCGTCCTTGCTCGCGCTGCGAGTGACATCACCCCCCCCCCCCCCCCCCCCCCCACCCCTCCCTACCTCCCCGTTATTCAAAAGTTGGCCATCAACTGAAGAACAAAGATTCAGATTCAGATTCAATTTTAATTGTCATTGTCAGTGTACAGTACAGAGACAACGGAATGCATTTAGCATCTCCCTGGAAGATGGACAGACTCAATGGAGGGGAGCGAGAAACCGGGGATGCGTTGGGCAATTTTCACCACCCTCTGCAATGCCTTCCGGTCGGAGACAGAGCAGTTGCCATACCATACTGTGATGCAGTTGGTAAGGATGCTCTCGATGGTGCAGCGGTAGAAGTTCACCAGGATCTGAGGAGACAGATGGACCTTCCTCAGTCTCCTCAGGAAGAAGAGACACTGGTGAGCCTTCTTGACCAGAGTTGAGGTATTGTGGGTCCAAGAGAGGTCATCGGAGATGTTGACTCCCAGGAACCTGAAGCTAGAAACACGTTCCACCTCCGTCCCGTTAATGTGGATGGGGGTGTGCGTGCCGCCTCTGGACTTCCTGAAGTTTACAATGAGCTCCTTGGTCTTCTTGGAGTTAAGGGCCAGGTTGTTGTCAGTGCACCATGCTGCTAAGTGCTGGACCTCCTCCCTGTAGGCCGACTCATCGTTGTTGCTGATGAGGCCAATCACCGTTGTATCATCTGCATACTTGATGATGGTGTTAGTACCATGTACAGGTGTGCAGTCATAGGTGAAGAGGGAGTAGAGGAGGGGGCTCAGCACACAGCCCTGTGGAACGCCGGTGTTCAGGGTGAGGGTTGAAGAGGTGTGCTTGTCTAACCTAACAGACTGGGGTCTGTTGGTTAGAAAGTCCAGTATCCAGTTGCAGAGGGAGGGGTCGATGCCCAGGTTACCGAGTTTGGTGATCAGTTTTGATGGTATAATGGTGTTGAATGCTGAGCTGTAATCGATGAACAGCATTCTTACGTAAGTGGCTCTGTTGTCGAGGTGGGAGAGGGCGGAGTGAAGTGCCGTTGAGATGGCATCTCAAAAAAATCATCTCAAAAGATCATAGCTGAAGACTGCCTGCATTCCACGCGCTGCGAGTGAATGTCGAACAAGTCGGGCCCTGTACTAGAGCTCTCGGGTCCGTGTCTGGTCGGGTCAGTCTCGGATCGGGTTCCTCTCCCGCTCCCCTCCTGCTCCTCTCCCCCCATCCTCCTCCTCTCCCCCCTGCCCTACCCTCCCTGGCTTCTCTCCTCTCCACCCCTCCTCTACCCCACATTCCACCCCTCCCTCTACCCCCCCTCTCCCCCCTCCCTCCTCCCCCCTCCCCCCCCTCTCTCCCCCCCTTCCCTCCCTCCCCCCCTCTCTCCTCTCCTCCCCTTCCCTCCCTCCCTCCCTCCACCAGCTCCTCCTCCCCCCTCCTCCCTCCCTCCCCCTCCCCCCCCTACCCCCCCCCTCCTCCCCCCCCCTCCCCCCCCTTCACCCCCCCCCCTCTCTCCCCCCCCCCCCCCCCCCCTCCTCCCCTCCCCCCCCCCCCATCCTCCTCCCCTGACCTCTAGATCATGATTTCCTTCACCTAAGGAAATTACCTTGTGCATTAACCATATCTATTCCCCTCATGATTTTATACACCTCTATAAGATCCAATGGTACTAATGGTATACCTTCTCCTGCAAGACCAAGGAAAATGTGTCAGTGAGTATCACATACTGTTTTTGCCTAACATGGACATCAATGCTGAATAGCTGGAAGGGTGACAAGCTATAAAAATGTGTGAGACTTGGAGATGGGAGAAGTGTGAGAAAAATGTGTTGAAACATATTTTATGCCAAGATGGCCCCCTCACCCACATCTCATCTGAATCCCATAGTTTTGCTCTCACTCCCGTCAGCATAGACGGAATATAGAGTTCCTCTGGTCTTCACTTTTCACCCCATCCGCCACCCTATCCAACACATCATCCTCCGACATTTCCATCACCTCCAATGTGATTCCACCACGTCACATCTTCCAATCCCCACCCCTTTCCGCAGAGACAGCTCCGTCCACAACTCCTTGGTTCATTCCCAGCCCAAATAACCCTTCCCCCAGGTACTTACCCCTGCAACAGCTAGAGCTGTAACACCTGTCCCTATTCCTCTTTCCTCACCTCTCAACCCGGTTTCTGATGTGGCTTCCTGTACATCAGTAAGGCCAAGTGTAGAATCGGCGGCTGTTTCTCCATACACCAATTTAACTCCTTTTCCCATTCCTATATGGACCTTTCCAGAGTGAGGCCACACGCAAACTGAAGGAAAAAAACTTCATATTCTGCTTGGGCAGCTTACAACCCAAGTATGAACACCGAATTCTTCAATTTAGGGTATACTAATCCTTCCCGGTCTCCCTTCTTCCTCCCAACATACCCCCTCCCCCTCCCCATAGTCTCCCCTGTGTCCCACCTGGACCCATATCTATTTCTCCCCTCCCCCTCTCCTTCATCTGCTATTCTTTCCTCTTGCTTTACGAGAGTTAGATTTAGCTCTTTGGGCTAAAGGAATCAAGGGATATAGGGAAAAAGCAGGAACGAGGTACTGATTTTAGATGATCAGCCATGATCATATTGAATAGCGGTGCTTACTCGAAGGGCCGAATGGCCTACTCCTGCACCTATTTTTCTATGTTTCTATGCAATTCACAACACTTCAATCTTTTTGTCCCACACCTTCTGTATTTCCTTCTCTGGCCTTTGTCCACATCTCCCTATCAACCCTTCTCCCCTTCCCTCACACACATACAAACACCTGTATAAGCATATTACTTGTCAGGCTTTGTCCTCCCTCTTCTCTCTTCCAACTTTCTCTCCGAGAAGATGCCGAGAAGTGTGTTCAGCTCTGGAACAACTTCTAATCTTGCATGTGGACTCGATAAGAAGATCTCCAGAGATGCTGCCCGAACCACTGAGCCACTCCAGCATTTTTTGTCTTTGTTTTGTAAACCAGCATCTTCAGTTCCTTGTATCCACAATATCATGCCAAGTCCTGACTGATGGAAATTGTTGGTAGGTGAATGAGGAGGCTGATGTATTTCATCGTGCAGGTTGAGAGGTTAGAAGTTCACTTATAGATGACATTTGACGTAAAATTTAGTGACACAGTGATGAGATTACAGAAATACTTGAAACATTGCAATCATATCAATTGGCAACACAGTTGACACCAGGATGCCCTCCCATTGATTACTCTGCTTTAGTAATTTTGATTTTGGAATAAATATTGATCAAGGTATTTTTAACAATATCCTTGCTCTGCATCAGACAATGCCAGGACTTTTTATGCCCCACCTCCCCGAGAGATCCCTCAATGATATAGAATTGTCAAGTTGTGTGTTCAGGTTTCTGGAGTGGCACTTGAACACAAAAAAGACTAACCTGGAGGCAAATGTTTTTCCAATTAACGCATGGAGTGTGTAAGTGCTCTTTTATTTCTGAGAAAACATCACCTGGTAATTTCAGACCTTTCAGCTTAATCTCAGTGATAGTGAAGATATAGGAAAGAAATCTGAGGGACAGAATGAATGATCATTTGGAAAGGACAGATCTCATCTGAGATATGGTCTACCTATGATAAAGCCATATCAGAACAATCTGACTGAAAATTTTGAAGAGATAAAAAAGTAAATGAATGAGGATAATGTAGCAGTGGCCATTGATGTGGACATAATTTAGGCCTTTGACTGCCTCAAAAGATTAGAGGCCACATGGAATCCAGGTTTAACAGATTAGATTTATAATATTTATGAATGGCGGTGCAGGCTCGAAGGGCCGAATGGCCAACTCCTGCACCTAATTTCTATGTTTCTATCCCTTGAGTTTATAACAATGCGAAATAATTTTATTTAAACATATGAAGTTGTCACAGCATTAAACTATTTGTTAGATTTATGTTTCCCTGTTCTGGAGCTGTTTTCTCAGAATTCATTGCCTTGTCACTGTTCTGAATTCTGATCCCTAATTTTGATAATGAGATGAGAAGATATTTCTTCACCCAGCGAGTATTAAATCATTGAAATTCTCGACCCAAATGAATTGTGGAAGCTCAATCACTGAGTAAATGCAAGAAAAAAAATTGGTGTATTTTTTTTTAAACATATTGTGATTTATGGAGAGAAGTGGCACAAGATAAGGATCAGCCACATTCTTGTAGATAGTACACGAGGTTGAATGGTCTACTACTGTTTCTATTGCTAATGCTCTTTATCCCGAAGATATTGGTTGAAAGGGGAATTAGCAGCGGTGAGGTGTTTATGGTTCCATACACTCACGACTGTGTGGCCAAATTTGGCTTTAACTACCTACAAGTTTACAGATGACACCACTGTGGTAGTTGGATTATGAGCAATGACAAGACAGAATACAGGAAGTAAATAACTTAATAACATGGTGTCAAGCCAACAACCTCTTTCGCAATGGCAGCAAAGCAAAGGAGCTAATTATCAACTTCAGGAAACATGGTAGAGTACATGCCCCAATCAGCATCAATGGTGCTGAAGTGGAAATGGTTGAGTGTTATGTTCCTTGCCGTTAATATTACCAACAATCTGTGTGCACCAACCACATTGGAGCACCAGCCAAGAAGGCACACCAACACCTCTACTTCTTGATGCCACAAAATTTGGCATGTCTCCAATGACTCTTACAAACTTCTACAGATGCATCATAGAAACAATACTGTTGGGGTACGTTGCGGCTTGGTTTGGGAACAGCTCTGCCCGGACTGCAAAAAATTGTAGTTATGGATCCATCACACAGGCAAGACTCTCCATTGACTCCAAATATGCCTCATAATGCCTTGGAAAAGCAACAACATAATCAATATCTTGTCCCATCCTGATCATTCACTCTTCTCCCCATTCCCATTTGGCAGAAGGGACAGAAGCTTGAAAGCATGCACCACCAGACTCAGCAACAGCTTCTTGTCCTCTGTTATCAGGCTTCTGAATGGTCCTTCCATAAGATCTACTGTCCAATCTACCTCTACCCCATTGTGGACATTGGATTTTGTCTATGTGACTGGTGCCTACAATGCTGAGAACTATATTCTGAACACTTTATTCCTCTTGATTGTATTGTATTATTTGATATGATTGAATAGCATTGACAACACAACATTTCAGTCCCTCAGTACATGTGACAACAATAATAAACCTAAACCTAATCTTATTCAGTCTAGCAAGGAAGCCTTTTTTTAAATCAAATATTTCAATGATATGATTCTCTCGAAATGTATCCAGAATTTAAAAAATGCTTTGTTGTAATCTTCTTGCAGAACCTATTTTAATAAAGCTTATTCTGTTAAGCATAAATTAGCAATGATAATTTTCAATTAGAGGAATATCATAATGCACATTCAATTAGCATGTTAATTAATTATCCAGTGCTGCTCACAAGCTATCTTCTGTCAGTCTCAGGCATCCTCTCTGATCGTCCAACCATGGTGTTAACTTGGTCCAATATTTCCTACTTAAGAGATTTGACAGAAACATATTTTTCAATGTGTTCTTGTGCGTGTGTTATTGGCAATTTATTGTTCATTTTTAATTGCAACATTGAGAAGGCATTTAAGAATCAAACGCACTGGTCTTGAGTCACATATAGGTCAGACCGGTAAGCGTAATCAGAAGAATGTTAGCAGATTGTTTTTTAATTATAGTCCATTAATTCCATGGTTATCATTGGTGAGACTAGCTTACTTTATGATTCCAAATTTATTTAATTAGTTGAATATAAATGTCCCAATTGCCATGATGGGATTTAAGATTATGTCTTTGGAACAGTGGTCCAGGTCTCTGGCTGCTAGTTCAGTAACTTAACCATTGCACCACACATGGAATCATCTTTAATCATACATTAACACCTTTAAGAGATGAAAGAAAAAAAAAACATGAAAAATACAGAAAGCTGTCAGCGCTTCTTAAGTCCATTTAATTTCATGTATCTGGTTTACATTGTATTCATTCAAATACCTGTGGCTGCATTCACTGTGGTGAAACACTTGGAAGAATGTACAGATAAATATGCACAAAAAAAGATAAAGAGACACTGAAGTAAAATGTTACGTTTGTGCCAATTACTGTCAGCTACTTTTGTTGTTGTTTGTCAAGGACAAAAATCAGGGCAAAAGAATGCTGAAGTCACAGCCCACAGCAGGTAAACATCTTCCATTTAGGTGTGGTTCAGTTTATGTGTGTTATCATACAATTACATATGAGAAAATATGCTTATTCACATTAATGATTTTGTGGATGTTGTTAAGAATATCAGCTCAGAATTCTGGGCATGGAAAGAGCATTACAGCAAGTAATTCTATGGTGAGAATTTAAAGTAACGTGGAGAACAAAAGGAAGACGTACAATTATATAGATCCTGTCATAAGCTCAGGACATTCCAAAGAACCTCACAGTCAATGAAGTGTTCTTGAAGTCAAATAACTTTTGCAACTAATTTATGCACTGCAAACATTCTCATCAGGAAATAACCACTGTTTCGTGGGATAGACACAAAATGCTGGAATAATTCAGCGGGTCAGGCAGCATCTCTGAAGAAAAGGAATAGGTGACTTTTCAGATCCAAACCCTTCTTCAGACTGGAAGGAGTCTGAAGAAGAGTTTTGACCCAAAACTTCCCCTATCTCTGATGTAAACCAGCCTCGTGGTTCCTTTCTATACTGTTTCTTGGGTTATTGATTAGGGGATTAACATAATCCAGGACAGGTACTGTCTGTCCACCCCTCTATATCTCTCATAATTTTATATACTTGTATCGTCCAGGTTAATAAGCCTCCTACTCGCTTCTGAAACAACGATTTTTATAACAATTTTTATAATGGCAAAACATCCCAAGGCACTTGACAGTTCATTTTTTGATAGAACACAGAATATAGCACAAGAACAGGCACTTTGGCTCACAATGTTTGTGCCACATTAAACTGATCTCATCTGCCCGTACATGATCCATATCCCTCCATTCATTCCACCACCATGTGCCTATCTAAAAGCTTCTTAAACTCCACTATCATATCTGCCTCTGCCACAGCCCCTGATAATGCATTCCAAGCCCTCACTACTCTGTGCAAAAAAACTTGCCCCACACATCCCCATTAAACTTTCCCCTCCCACCTTATAGCAATGCCCTCCAGTGTTGGACACTGCCACCTTGAAAAAAAAGATTCCGACTATCCACCCTATTTATCCCTATATAATTTTGTATACTTCTATCAAGTCTTCCCTCAAGTTCTGATGCTCCAGAAAAAACAATCCAAGTCTATCCACTCTCCCTGCAGTTGAAACCCTTCAATCCAGTCAGCATTCAGGTAAACCTCCTCTGTGCCCTTTCCAAAACGTCCATATCTTTCCTGTAATGTAGAGACCAGAAATGCACATGAATTGCAAAGGTAATTGACCAAAAGCTTGATCAAACTGCTGGCCTTTGAGGAACTTCTTAAAGAAAGAGAGGTAGAGATTCAGAAATATTTAAATAGATTCCGAAGTTTAAGTGCAGAAAGCGTGGCTATCAATGGATGACAATTAATCTTGGAGATGATCAAGGGACCAGAAATTCGAAGAGCAGTGGTATCCTTGAGGTTTTTTTAAGTATGAAAGAAACTAAAGAAATCTAAAGCAATAAGGGCATGGGAAAATTTGAAAACAAGCGCGAGAGTATTAAAAAAAAATAAGGTGTTGTTGTAGTTTAAAAACCAAAGGAAGATAAGTGAACAGGTCTGGTACCTGCCAGGATGTAGTACCGAGTTTTGGACAACCTCAAGGATAGTAATGAAGGAGACCAACATGCAGTGTATTGAAATGATCATTCAGAGAGAGCAGCAGCAATGAGACAGGGGCAAGGTCATGCAATATTAAAGGTGGAAACAGGCAGCATTATGATGCCACATACATGTTATCTGAACCAATATTAGAAGCAAATATGATGTAAAGATCATGAACCGCTTGATTCCGTTTTGAACATGTCTGAATGGGGTTTGGAGTCATTGGCTCTGGAAGAATATTTGTAATGGGCATCAACGTTTTCTGATGATAAAGTTAGATGGCATTGTGGGCAAGGAGGATGCAGAGGGGTTTTAGAAAGAGATATCAGGTTGTGCATAAATGGGTATCATCTGTTCAGGCAGCATTTGTGAAAAGAGAAATTAAGCTAATGTTTCAGGTCAAACACAGTCTTCAGAACTCAGGAGAAAAAACAAGCAGCTTTTTTATGTTGCAGGGTGAGTTGGTTAGGACAATATCTCTGATAGGGCAATGCCAGGATTGCTGTAGAGACAGAGTGTGTGTGTGTGTGTGTGTGTGTGTGTGTGTGTGTGTGTGTGTGTGTGTGTGTGTGTGTGTGTGACAAGGGAGGCGCACACACTCTCACAAGATTCTGCCTGACCCACTGGGTTACTCCAGCACTGTCATTTTTTGCAGATGATGGAATCTTTTACAAAAAAAATAAAAAGCGCTGGAGGAACTCAGCAGGACAAGCAGCATCTCTGGAAGGAAATGGCCAAATTATGTTTTTGGTCGCAACCCTTCTTCAGACATATCTGTAAATTAGCTCACCTGAATAATGGAGAGAATGAGATCCTCTGTTCAGAAAGCTATGAAATGAGGGCTTACCATATTAAAAGGTGTGCACTATACTAGGGCTGCAGGACATGCCCAACAGGACTGAGTCAAGCTTCTATCTCAATATCTCCACTCCTTCACTAAGTTCCATTCGTACGTCATACTCTTAGATTCAGATTCACATTCAACTTTAATTGTCATTGTCATTGTACAGTACAGAGACAACAAAATGCAGTTAGCATCTCCCTGGAAGAGCGACGGGGGGTGATTGGCAGTCACCGAGGTACATTGTTGAGTAGAGTGACAGCTGCAGGGAAGAAGCTGTTCCTGGACCTGCTGGTCCGGCAACGGAGAGACCTGTAGCGCCTCCCGGATGGTAGGAGGGTAAACAGTCCATGGTTGGAGTGAGAGCAGTCCTTGGCGATGCTGAGCGCCCTCTGCAGACAACGCTTGCTTTGGACAGACTCAATGGAGGGGAGCGAGGAACCGGTGATGCGTTGGGCAATTTTCACCACCCTCTGCAGTGCTTTCCGGTCGGAGACAGAGCAGTTGCCATACCATACTGTGATACAGTTGGTAAGGATGCTCTCGATTGTGCAGCGGTAGAAGTTCACCAGGATCTGAGGAGACAGATGGACCTTCTTCAGTCTCCTCAGGAAGAAGAGACGCTGGTGAGCCTTCTTGATCAGAGTTGAGGTATTGTGAGTCCAAGAGAGGTCATCGGAGATGTTGACTCCCAGGAACCTGAAGCTCGAAACACGTTCCACCTCCGTCCTGTTGATGTGGATGGGGGTGTGCGTGCCACCCCTAGACTTCCTGAAGTCTACAATGAGCTCCTTGGTCTTCTTGTGGCTAAGGGCCAGGTTGTTGTCAGCGCACCATGCTGCTAGGCGCTGGACCTCCTCCCTATAGGCCGACTCGTCGTTGTTGCTGATGAGGCCAATCACCGTTGTATCATCTGCATACTTGATGATGGTGTTAGTACCATGTACAGGTGTGCAGTCGTAGGTGAAGAGGGTGTAGATGAGGGGGCTCAGCACACAGCCCTGTGGAACGCCGGTGTTCAGGGTGAGGGTTGAAGAGGTGTGCTTGTCTAACCTAACAGACTGGGGTCTGTTGGTTAGAAAGTCCAGTATCCAGTTGCAGAGGGAGGGGTCGATGCCCAGGTTACCGAGTTTGGTGATCAGTTTAGATGGTATAATGGTGTTGAATGCTGAGCTGTAATCGATGATCAGCATTCTTACGTAAGTGTCTCTGTTGTCGAGGTGGGAGAGGGCAGAGTGAAGTGCCGTTGAGATGGCATCCTCCGAACTCCTATTCTTGCGGTAGGCAAACTGATAGGGATCCAGTGTGGGGGGTAGGCAGCCTTTGAGGTGTGCCAGGACCAGGCTCTCGAAGCACTTGGTGATGATGGGGGTAAGTGCAACTGGGCGGAAGTCGTTAAGGCTTGCCGCAGTGGAGTGTTTTGGCACTGGCACGATGGAGGTGGTTTTAAGGCACGTGGGGACAACTGCTTGGGCAAATGACAGGTTGAAGATGTCAGTCCAGACGTCATACCCTCATACCCGCCATCTAATTCCACCCATCGCCTATCAGCCTATCTCACTCCCCTACCTATATACTGGCTATCGTCCCTCGACACTCTCAATCTTGATGCAGGGTCTCAGCCCAAAACATCGACCATCCCCTTGCCTCCTCAGATGCTGCTTGTTTTTTTTTTACAGTTTATTTTTTTGTTCTCAGATGGTTGACCTCCCTTTCTGATAGACACAAAAAGTCAGTTACCTGAAGCTGTATAATTCAATATTGATTCTAGAAGGCTTCAATGTGCCTTGATATAAGATGAGTGGCAAGTTTTCATTGGACTTTGTCATAAAGACACAGGCAGCCACAGACAGATAGGTCAGATGGGAATGGGAGGGAGAATTAAAGTGGCAGGCTACAGTAAGCTTCCCACAGATGCTGCCTTATCTGCCGAGTATTTCCAGCATTTTCTGTTTTTATTTCCAGCATTTTCTGTTTTTATTTCTAATTTTAGCAAATGTAATTTCTTCATTTTTGACATTTTCTGTATAATTTTTATATTTTATAAATATTCCACAAAAGAATATAATATCAATGCTGTTTTTTTTAAAATCTCGTCTCTATTGTTTGCCCTTTTGCTCTCTATCTTCAGCGTTTACCTTTTCGTTTTACTATTTACTAGCGTTCCCATTTGAATTTTGCGAGGGCGGGTAGTTTTCTTTCAAATACTAGTCCTTAGTGTCCGTGGCACCATGAATGGATTTTTTTAAAAAACATGTCATCAACAACTTTAGCCCTTGTACCTCTGCTGCCTCGCACTTTCACCCTGGCGCAGATTTGTTTCGTCGATCCATTCTCCTTAAAACTGATAAATGTCAAATGCTAAGTCGGGAATTGCCTATTGTATGTGATTGTTCGGGAACAGGGGGGTTTCAACTCGGCTTGCTTCCCATTTGTGATGGTGCTCCCTCTACCCTCCCGCTCGAAATCCGAATACAGGAAAGTCTTCCACTGTGTTCACGATAGACACTGTCCACTGCTCCTACGCATGCGTGATGTTTCCACCCTAGTTACTGCATTGCACCACTGACTCACGGTAACAAACATCACCCAGCAACCGAACGCAGACGGGAGAAGTTCGTCTCCAGTTCAATAACATATTATAAAACAGATAAATAATAAATAACTCGGCAACATATTTTGACATAATTGTTAGCCTTTAGCCACATTTTGCTAGGGCAAAATGCACAACCTGAGAACTTGAAAAATATCATACTTTACATCACTGAGCAGGCTCTTCGTTTACACTGTGCCTCATTGCTGTTGAAAGTTATGCAAAATCAAAAATGAGATAATACCAGAATCCATTGTGCAAAGTATGACATATTCAAAATCTTTCCTTCCCTGTATGCATTCACTTATCAAAGCAACAGAAAAGTTTTAAAGGATAAAGCAATTATAATTTTCACAAATAAGCAATTATAAATATACCAGTTACTTTAAAATGTGTTTCATATTAGTTTGCTGGCATGCATCATAAAATACGTACATTCTATCATTAATGAATGAACAATATTTGTGAATCAGAAAGATACAAAATGTCAGGAATAAGGCTAAATTTAGTTTGACATTGTCTGCATGAAATGTAATCCAATATTGTCATTTCAGCAAATCTATCCAATTGAAGCATTGTGGTTCAGGACTTCGTACAACTTAATATCTGCCTTTGCAGAAAGGGGGAGAAATTGCCTTGATCATAATAGTTCTGTAATTGAAACTGTGAAAAGTGAACAATGGTGTATGTCTACTCAAACAACTATGATATATGCACTATACTAAATGTGTTTGAAATTTTCACAAATATAAACAGTAAAGTACTTCAGAATAGTAAACACATAAAATACCTGATTATTTAAACCTGTAAGCTTCATTGATAATTATTAGGGACAATTACCACCATCTTTATGTTTAAGGCTTGATAACCTACCAAATGAATTGCATAATTTGAGCCTCTGCTTCCTTAATATGAAATATTTATACAAATCAAACAAACGTACTTAAATACAGAAAATGTTAGTGCAAATTGGCATCAGCCAAAACATATGCACAATATACTGCTGACAGTTAACTGGATAAGATGCATTGACTGATCAGCTTGTGTGTCCAGTGTGCATCACCTTGTGCATTTTGACTGCTTTTTCTTAGGTTTTGGATAGCAGTCAATTTACTACAATTTTGTCCAAAAGGATTGGAACTGTTGCCCAGATTTGTCTCTTCTCTGGTATTTTCAAACTATGTTTTAGAACAAAACAATGACTTTCCTGTTCAGTTACAGAGCCACAAATTGCCAGATTTATTGCTATCAATTTCAGGATTTACCATAAACCTCTCACTCTGGGTTGGCTCTGCAATAAAAGAATGACATTGTTGATGTGGATCAGCAGAAACAACCACCCTCAAATGGCTGGGGGTGGGGGGGGTTGAACTCAGCAGTTCAGGCAGCATCTGTGCAGGGAATGGACAGGCAACATTTTGAGTCGGGACCTTTCTTCAGTCACCCCAAAATGACAGATACATTTCAGATTTTGTCAATTACTCACACTCCAGTCGATTATGAGCAAGTACTGCAGATCTACCTAACTTTGGTATTAGATTATCACTTGTCACCAATTTTGTACCATCAGTCTTATCACATGCTCATTATGATAGCTATTGATTACTTCCTTACTCAAGAAGTGGATATTAGCATGTTGGTCATTGGACAAATGATAGGTTTTGTGCATTATTAAGAGGCAATGAGTGAAAACTCCTTCAAAATGCATAATGAGCAATATAAACTAAAATGACACAAAAATCTGGAGTAACTCAGTGGGTTATACAGCATCTCTGGAGAAATGGAATAGGAGACGTTTCGGGTCGAGACCCTTCTTCAGACCAAGAGTCAGCTGAGAGGGAAACTAAAGGTATGAAGTTTTGGGTCAAAATGTCACCTATTCCTTTTCTCCAGAGATGCTATCTGACCCACTGAGTTATTCCAGTTTATTGTGTCTATCTTCAGTTTAAACCAGCATCTGCAGTTCCTTCCTCCAGAAAATTAAAATAAAATGTGAGCATATTCATCTCAGTAGAGCAACTAAAGGATGGCTTTGTGATGAAGGCCTCCTGCAGCAACTTTTCAACACTGCATGACACAAGTTACGAACAGCAGCTACTAATTTTTGAATTCAAGTTTCCAAGTAACACATTCTAATAGCTGACATCCAAACAAACAGATTTTTTTCAGATCAGACAATGAAGTGCCACACCAACTAACCTTGTTGGAGAAGTCTTATGTCAAAATGCCATATATTAAAGTTAACTTTTTGAATGTGGTTAAAGATTAATATGAATACTCAATTTAGTAACAAACTTGCAAAGCAAAAATTTGGAGAAGATGTGCAAAAATGTTAAGTTGCATGTTACGTTGATTATGCATTATGGCTCACTCCTAGTGTAAATGGTCATAGTAATGTTTGGAGTTTGTTTGGTTGTTTGTTTGTCTTTTTGCACAAAGTCCGCGAGCATTGCCACTTTTCATTTCACTGCACATCTCGTATGTGTATGTGACGAATAAACTTGACTTGACTAATAATTCTGATCTATTTGCCCTCTATGCCACTGATCACATTTAAGTAACAGTCATGGATCAGTTGGAAGTCAAGATTGTGGATTCCATTCCAGAGACTCGAGTACAAGAACAGAGGATGACACAGAAACATAGAAATTAGGTGCAGGAGTAGGCCATTCGGCCCTTCGAGCCTGCACCGCCATTCAATATGATCATGGCTGATCATCCAACTCAGTATCCTGTACCTGCCTTCTCTCCATACCCCCTGATCCCTTTAGCCACAAGAACCACATCTAACCATTAAATATAGCCAATGAACTGGCCTCAACTACCTTCTGTGGCAGAGAATTCCAGAGATTCACCACTGTGTGAAAAATGTTTTTCTCATCTCGGTCCTAAAAGATTTCCCCCTTATCCTTAAACTGCGACCCCCTGTGACACCTGAATCCAAAACTAAATGAGTGGAATATTGTCAGAAATCTGTGAGAAATATCCATGGGATTGTAATTTAAGTTATTTTATGAATCAGGCATTGTCCTCCATAGAGCATCAAATGTTGAGAGATTTTATAAAGATCATGGCAGAGTTAGGGAGGGTAATAGGAGAGAAACTGTCAAGAGTCAGTGGTCACATATTTGAATTCAAAATATCCAGAGGAAAATATTTTTATGCAGATGGTAGTTATGACGTAATAAAATTCCTCAAAATGTGGTAACTGTACATTCATGTGTGGCCTTCTAGATAGGAAATGAATACATGTTCAAAAGGGCTGTGAAGAAATAACAAGGAAACATAACTGAGTTATTGACAGCAGAAGTTTAAAATTTACAATATTTAAAAATAGTTTAAATAGTAAGAATGCAAAATGTTTCATACAACAAAGTAAGTTAACTGTAAAAAACAGAATTGAGACAGTCCAACTCAATTCTATGACATAAACAGATATTGTTTGGAAATCTACAACAGTACAACCCATTGCTTACAAGACGTTTATTGGCAGAAATAGGAGGAAGGTGAGGAACAAAACATCAGACTATCACTCAACAGCATATAGTGTATTTTTTTTGTAACTTTACAAGTATCAATAGCTAACAAGCAACAATTTGGTTACAGAAAGCAAGATATTCAGTTCCTCCCTCTTAAATAATCTTTCCACATTAATTTAGGAAAATACAGTGGATGGAGAAAATAAGATAATTATGCAAGGAGATATGCAGATGCTTAACTACCTAAATAAATGTGATTACTGTATATGCACTTAAAATTAATTGTGACACAATAATATTAGGACCTCAAAGTTGAAGCAGCTCGTTTTGACTCAAGTCATTAATAAGTTGCCGTTATCTGTGGCACACAATTCTAAGGCCCCAATCTTGTACTACCACATAATGTGTGTGCGCTGAAACATGAAATATCTACAGTGCAGAATTGTAACATTAAATAGTACTTTACATTTTTCTAAACGTTAAATTACAGCAATTTGTGAGATGTGTATTATTTCCTAACATTTAACAGGTGTCTTGCTATTAAAACAAATCGATTCAGAAACCTGCTTAGAATATTACTAGGCAGTAAACCAAGCCAAACAACAAAGTTAAAGGAATGAGATCTTACAAACTGCAACAGTTTTAATCTTCAAGGAAATAAAACTAATCGTGCCATATTAAAATATCTCCAGAAAATATTCAGCAACCGTGCACATATTAAAACAGGCCGAAGTTACAAAACTATATAAGAAAATTATAAAGAATTACAAAGACGTCAGGCAAAAAATTGTTTATAATATTAAAAATCTTCAACTGGCGAATACCAACCGTAACAATAAAGATATACACGTGCATCTTTAACAGGAACCACGGCCACATGAACTTAATC
The DNA here is from genome assembly GCF_028641065.1 of Leucoraja erinaceus. Taxonomy (NCBI): domain Eukaryota; kingdom Metazoa; phylum Chordata; class Chondrichthyes; order Rajiformes; family Rajidae; genus Leucoraja; species Leucoraja erinaceus. The sequence continues at coordinate 44,428,727 of NC_073384.1, forward strand.
CCAACTCCATTCCAAGTTAAACTACTGAAAACTTTGTTACGAGAAAATAAAATGTATAACACAAGATTTCTGCGTTCAAGTCACTACTCCAAGTGAATTAATACAGATGTCATATATTATGGAAGAAAATAACATTTTAAAACAATCCTCTATGTAGCTTGTACCAGGAAAATCAATAGGAACAGGTTAATATGTTAATACTGCAATGTGCATGTTAAATCAGCATCTATCACGTCTGAGTCGCTCCTTTTTTTTCGCTTTACTACACCAAGCGCTGCACTGCGCCGAACCATGCCACACCACGCCGTAGTGCGCTAAGCAACCACCCCCTTCATGTGAAGACCGACAGTAAAAAGCAGTGAATAACAGAAGGAAGCAAGCGGACGCCAGGCAACGCCGCTACCCCGCACATTGACGCATTGCAGGTATGGCCCAGCCAATCAACGGCCGCAGAGGCACCGGCCGCTCCAGCGTCATGTGGGCTTCGTCTGCCTCCGCAGGAGTAAAATAATCCGCCCTAGCTCTTCGGGGCAGCTACAGAATTGGGCCACTTTATTCGGCCGAGGATAGAACTGGATTATGGAATCGAGCTGGTGACTTGATGTATAACCCATACAAAGACGGAGCTTTGGGTTGCTTCTGCAATAGTGGGGATGTCGGTTGGAGGAAGGGGGGTGGGGAGAGAAGCTGATCCGCGAAGATCGCGGTGGGCGGGGCCTGGGCGGAGGGATACGGGACAGAGAGGAGTTAAGCAGCCGCGGTGAGCGGGGGTGTTTATAGTCAGTGGCCGTGAACGTCTGAGGAGTTAAGGCGCCAGCGAACAACCGGTGATAAGTTAACGTAGCAAAATGGTGAGTTCTGCTCCACATCGGGAGTCTCTAGTCTACTATTTCCCACCTCCTCCTCCTCCTCCTCTCCCTGCGGTGCGGCAGGATAAGGTGGATGTTTCCAAACGTAGCCGCAGATATATAGACGAGACTTTTTTTTGCTTTTCCGCCCTCCCGGTCGGCGGCGTGGGCTGGGAGTTTGGAGGGAGGATGAGAACCGCTGCAAAACCCACCGCGGCCCATTCGCCTCGTCTCGAATCTAATCTTAGCCTTCCCGTCCCCGCTATGAAGGCGGGTGATGGGCAAAGCGGGGAGTCGTTACATATCCGGGATGCGTGTTTTAAAAAAAAACCGATACTACCCGGGGCGTGTCACGTTCGGGTCACATCTTTATTTTAAATGTTTATTTTAATGCAGCCGCCGTGACCTTACCGTGTTTTTTTTTCCGCGGTGGTGGTTGCGTCCGCCCGCCCGCTCTCGCCGACCCTCCAATTCAAACTGCGGTAACGGTTCGGGCCGTTAATCGAACGCGAGACAAAGCTCAACGGCCGCGGGCGGGAGATCGAACCGCAGGGGCGCGCGCCAGCCACGGAGAGCGCGCGCGGTGACCCCCCACCCCCCCAGCGCGGCCCGGTAGGGCGGTGAGGTTAAGGGCTCTCGGACACGGTACAGGAGGGATGCAGACAAGGGAGGGTAGCTAGCTCTCCGATGACGGCTGATTTTAAATTATCAGCACTTCCGGCTGCAGACGCGCAATGCAGAAGTGAGGGAAGTGGCCACCGCAGCGCTTGGATCCGTCATCTGCAGCCCCGCTGCATGATGTTGGCGAACTGACTTTCTTGAAAAATAAAACTTGCCCTCTAACGCACTAATTTTGATGTGCATGTAACTTAAAGGTGTTTTGTGAAGAAATCTGAAACGTTTGTCCTACATCTTTTCTGTTAGAAATAGAAACATAGAAATTAGGTGCAGGAGGAGGCCGTTTGGCCCTTCATTGTGATCATGGCTGATCATCCATGGTCAGTAACCCGTGCCTGCCTTCTCCCCATATCCCACGATTCCGCTAGCCCCCAGAGCTCTATCTTAACTCTTTTTAATTCATGCAGTGAATTGGCCTCTACTGCCTTCTGTGGCAGAGAATTTCACAACTCTGGGTGAAAAAAGTTTTTTTCGCATATCAGTTTTAAACCAAGATTCGCTATAGATCTTTGGTTTTAAATGACCTCTCCTTTATTCTTAGACTGGTTCTGGACTCTCCCAACAGGTGGCGATTCTGTCACCTCGCTTGGTTTTCCTTGTATTTTATGGGGTTTTTTGGGGGGGGGGTTGGAGGATGAGCGAGGTTGTCATTGAAGTCTACTGAGGTCTGACTGCTGGCTGGGTGGAATTTTGGGATTTTACTTTTCCAGTTTCAAGCTTTGTTCCTCTTGCCTCAGTGACCATTTACACTTCAATGGCTTTTGACGTATTTAACGAGCTGCTTTGAAACTGCCCTACTGGTGATGAAGATCAAACTTTTTAAAATCCCAATAAGTGAATTGGAACTTAATTTGAATATGTTATGTTAAGTATACGGTAGTCAATGCTTCTATGGTGAAACTGTTTTCTAGAGAATTTTGTGTTGGTAGAGGGTTAATGTGTATAGAAATAGGTTTTGGAAACTTACACCCTGGTTTTGTTTTGCCTATTGAATTAGTCTTAATGTCAAATTATCACAATACGTGATCTGAAGAAAATCCTGAAAAATTCATTGTAAATGTTGAGGTATTTATTAACACAAAGTATGTTATCTTAAAACTTTAGTGTCTTTAATTGGAGTGCAACATCTTTAAACTAAGCTGCTTAGCTTTTTAGAGGTAGACAAACATGCTGGAGAAACTCAACGGGTGAGGCAGCATCTATGGAGCGAAGGAAATGGACAACGTTTTGAGCCAAAATCCTTCTTCAGACTGAAAAAGCCTCACCCACTGAGTTTCTCCCAGCATTTTTGTCTACATCTGATTTTCCAGCATCTGCACTTAAACACTGCTTAGCTTTTTGTTTGACTTTATTAAGTGTTTTGTAAACTTGAGATTCCCCATGGAGAGTAATTTTGAGATTTATTTGTTCGACCCCTCTAAATTTGTTAGTCTATTATGGCTATCTTGCGTAAGGAAAGTGTGTAATTTGCAAACGTTTGTTTTTAGGCTGATCAACTAACAGAAGAGCAGATTGCTGGTAAGTCTAATTAAGCTTCCCTATCTGAGGAGAAGAGGAATGCTCTTAAATAAATGTGTGACCCAGGAAGTGTTTTTACTGTCTTGTTGAATTATGGGATCAGTAGATTATATCTCAGTTTTTGAGCACCTAGACTTGAATTATTGCTTAATGGTTTATTTGAGATTCATGATGTGTATAGTTCAGTTGGGGTTTATGAAAGGAACAGTACCAAGCATTTTCTGGTGAAGTTTGAACAATGTTTTTTATTTCACCTTTACTGGGTAAATTGAATAATTAAATAGGAGGAAAGTTGAATTTCTGGTGCTATATACTACTTGGTGTAGTTTAGCTTCCTGGAAGACATTTGCATAATTGATTAAGTGCATTGGCAGTGTGGATCTGCTGAGACGAGAGTACAGTGTCAACATATAGACAGTACCTGTAATGGTTGAAGGATATGGGGCATCTTGGTTGACATGGGCGAGTTGGGCTGAAGGGCGTACTGCCATGCTATATATCTCTATGAACAATAATCCAAGTATTTCTGAAGAAAGGTCTTGACCTGAAAAGTCACTCATTCCTTCTCTCCAGAGATGCTGCCTGTCCTGCAGAGTTACTCCAGCTTTTTGTGTCTCCCTATCTCTAGTATTTTGAATGACTGGATGGCCTTAGTGCTTTTTGACAAATCAAAATTCTGGTATGGCCCAAACTGCTGCAGTAGTACAATTTGATTTTTATTTTAATTATTCAGGACCACAAAGAAGTCCACAGCATTTTAACTGTTAACAGTAATGAGACAAAATACACACAAATGTACAAATGCTGAAATCTTGAGGTTAAAAAAAACTGCTGGAGGAGCTCAGCCAGTCAGGCAGCATCTGTGGTGGGAAATAGACAGATGATACTGGGTTGTGACTCTTCTTCAGAGTTGGTGCAAGGATGTAATTTAAGTGATGGAGATTAGATTTACCAATGATATATCAATTGTTAACATGGATGTAAAGACTTCTTGAAGCATGGGTTAAAGTTCACTTGGTCAAACACAGCTTGGACTGTCTTTGTACATTGACTATTTTTCCTGCTTTGTTGTAGAATTCAAAGAGGCATTTTCACTGTTTGACAAAGATGGGGATGGTACCATAACAACAAAGGAGCTTGGAACAGTTATGCGGTCACTAGGCCAGAATCCAACTGAAGCAGAACTACAGGATATGATTAATGAAGTGGATGCTGATGGTAAGCAAGAAGAGCAAGAACACCAAATTAATTGTTAACTTGAGTATTTGGTTTCACTAATGTCTTTTTTATTGGGGTGGGACAGGCAATGGAACAATCGACTTTCCAGAATTTCTGACAATGATGGCAAGAAAAATGAAAGATACAGATAGTGAGGAAGAAATCAGAGAAGCGTTCCGAGTGTTTGATAAGGTATTGGGCAAGTATTAAACTTGCATACTAAAGATTCTTTATGCTTTCTTTGGCATATCTAAAATGCTAACAAGTTGGATTTTATCTGTATTGTTGCTCTTGGTATACAAGACTCACTTTTGAGTACACACTTTGTTTTGGATTGAGCCTTAACTTTAGGATACTTCCAATATAGGCCTCTGGTGGTTTGTTTTCATAGCCATGTATTAAACGTGGTTGTTATTGGTATGGAATGTGGTAACCGTTATACGCAGTAATGGGAGACTCCTGGTTGAAAGAACCAGAGCACCTGGTTGAGCAACCTTGCTCTGAAACAATAACATTGGACCTTTTGAGCAGATAGGATCTGTTAATCTTAAAGGTGGTGGGTAATTTGTACAAATCAGTTACATTGTTCTTGTGGACAAAGCTCTATTAATGTTCAGGTACAGAAGTCTGGATGGATGTTTGTGTTGCACTCGCTGGGAATAGTGGTGTAATTTCAAGCTCTTGAGCATGGTAATTTGGATATAGAAATCAGAACCACAAGGAAGATTGCTTATAGGCATTTAACAAATTTGATAGATGAATATGTGTTGGACAGAGACCAATTGATTAGATTTTTTTTGGTGTTCTTAACATGGATGTTGACTAGAGAATACACAATTTGGGGGGGGGGGCAGTGCCTCAAAATTGACATTAGCCACTGAGGACTGGTTTTTTATGATTTTAGTTCTTTACCACTGAAGGCTTTGTTTTTGAACATGATTGGAATGGAATTGTGGTAGGGATCAGCTATGATCTTATCCATTATAACGTATGCTCCACCTGGCATACTGCCACTTGGTATGGGATTTTAACTTGTAGAAAGTTGTTTTTAACATTTCAACCCTTTCCCTTAAGACTATTAAGTACTGATATGTTCTGTATCTTTAAACTTAGAATGATCTTTATGTAACCTCTGTTTCCAGGATGGTAATGGGTATATCAGTGCTGCAGAACTCCGTCACGTAATGACAAACCTGGGAGAAAAATTGACAGATGAAGAAGTTGATGAAATGATCAGAGAAGCAGATATAGATGGTGATGGTCAAGTGAACTATGAAGGTGAGTTTGCAGGTTCCTATTTTGGGCAATGATTTGTTTCAGATGGTCTGCAACCTTTGGCAGAATGACCCACCGAGTCTGTGCTGACTATCATTAACTTGCATGTTTACAGTAGTCCCTTAAGGTGTGAGGATAATATTTTACTATCTGATGTTGATTGCCAAATGTAAATCGCTATCAACCAAGTAACCTGAGGTATTCCTAGTTGAACTCTATGATGAGGCAGTTTACATTAACCCCCAAAAGTTCCTTGAATCAATAAAATATTTCAATTTGTTTAACTGCTTTTGTGCTTTGAGAATGCATCAAGGGGATTCCCAAACTATCATTGGCTCATCAACTTAAATATGTTGGTAGTGTAAGGAAGTGAGCATTGGATTTTGTTTGAAAATGTAACTGACTACCTATGCATTCTTTACCAAGTTAAAAAACGTGTCGAGTTGTGAAACTTGCTAAATAACTTGTTGACTTCGACTGAGGTTGTTTGGAAATTAGTAATGGGATACTCAATGTAAAATATATTGTTTAATGCCTGGAGTGTTTCATGGGAAAGAGTTTTCATCACTTGCTTTCTAGGCCATGAAGTCAGTAGTAGAATGATGCATTTTATGCTTGTACTATATTTATTTGCCATAACATTTTAAACTCATTTTACTAACCATGTTGGATTGCATGGATCATCCCAATCAGCTTTAACTGATACTTTTACTGATGCATCTTAACAGTAATACCCCTTGGCTTTCTTGGTTGCATTGGAATTTTTAATGAAAATTTAACTAAAATTGCAAATTTACATTCTAGTATTGTGTGCAACTGTTGTACTTGAGTGAGTACCTTGCAACCAATAGGATTGATTATAATAAACCAGGAGCAAGACTGCTTCAATGTCTTGCAATTTTAATTTCAAACTGATTTAAAATTTTCAACAAATTCTCCCTTGATTTTATTGGTAAGATGAAGTTTGCAAAACTATTTTCTTCCCCCAAGGTACTTTGTGGCACTTAAAACTAATTGGGAGATTGTAAATCTGACTTTTTGAAATGGGTTTTGAGGTGGTAATGTAGAGGCAAGTTGAAACTCAAACAAGGCATTAATTAGGTTACTTGGGTCTTGCTGTTTGAGCAACTCATGATGTTTCCTCCTTCCTTTACAGAGTTCGTACAGATGATGACTGCAAAGTGAAGATCTTGTACAGAAAACTGTTAATTTTCTTGTAAAAAAAAAACATTGTTTATTTGCCTTCCTTTGTTTGTAATTTCTGTAACGTTTCTCTCCCTGCCCTAACTGTAAAACATTTGCATGTATAGTGGGTAGAGTTAGTCCGTTACTTTCTTTCATTATCATCTTGTCATTGTTTTCCTTTGCATTTGAGAAGACTATTGGTGTAACAAGTTGCATGTGGCTTTATCTTGAAGTGCATCAAAGCTCTTCTACACATTCAAAGCTACAAAAGAACATGTGGTTTAACGAGGGATCATCTGGATATGTTGCTATGAGGAAATGGCTGACACGTGATGCATTGCTGTTAAAATGCAGAGTTATCACTGCATGGAATGAGGACAAAGCTTAAAATCTCTCAGCATTGCACTACTGCAAAACGGGTGTATCATCCAGGTACTCGTACACTAAAACCTATTTTGTATTTGCTGTTCCATACAAGGAAGCATTCATGTTTTCTTACTGTGCTTTCAAAATTTTGTTTAGCCATTGAGTTCTCTCTGAAATCTGCTTTGGCACAAAACATGCCTGAAATCCATTCCAAGTTGTATATTTTTTTCCAATAAAACTACAATTTACCCAAAACAGCACTCTTGTTATTGACATTTATTCCTGAAATTCAGTGACTCAGTAAATTTTGGAATCTGCTATACTAATTACTTGTGATCTTGGGTAAATTATTTGCTGTCATACCAATTTGTCTTAAATTTGTGGAGGTAACTCTGATTACCATTTTGTTAGTGTTTAAGTCCATTTTAGGAATTATAGATAGAATTTTCATTTTTAATCTGTGTCAAGGAACTGCCAAAACCAAATGCTAGCCTTGCATTCGTAGGTTATAATGTAATTGTATAATTGATGTATGGAGTTGATCAATGATGTGCTGAATTTCTATTGAACTCGTTGATTATTTTAGGATTGCTTGCATTCCACTAGTTGATACAATGATGGTGATGTTAAATACTCTAATGCTAATGTTAGTTTGCCTTTATTGTGTTTTTTAGTTAATGTATTGAAAAATTTGGGTTCTTTGACAGTGGCACAATCCCCTATGAGCTGTGGGTTTTTGAATTCTGTGAATAGTACAGAATTCAACCACATGAAATTTGATTTGAGTATTTGTTTTTACAATAGGTTTAGTGATTTTCATCTGAAATTAGTACTAAGTCTAAATTTAAATAATATTGGTGAGACCAAGCACCGGCTCGGAGATCATTTCGCTGAGCACATTCGCTCCGTCTGCTGTAACCAACCTGGTCTCCTGGTTGCTCAGCACTTTAACTCTCCCTCTCATTTCCAAATCTGACTTTTCTGTCCTGGGCCTCCTCCATTGTCAGAGTGAGGCTCGGAGCAAATTGGAGGAACAGCACCTCGTATTTCGCTTGGGCAGCGGTATGAACATTGACTTCTCTAACTTCAAATAGCCCTTGCTTTCCCTCTCTCTCCATATCCTCTCCTACACAGTTCTCCCACCAGTCTTACTGTCTCTGACAACATTCTATCTCTGTCCTGCCCACTCCTGTGACATCAGTCTGAAGCAGGGTTTCGACCTGAAACATCACCCATTCCTTCTCTCCAGAGATGCTGCCTGGCCTGCTCAGTTACTCCAGCATTTTGTGTCTACTCTGGAATAATTAACTGGCATGAATTCTCAGTAAAAATGGACTGACAAGTTTATTTACGAAGCTTTTTTAATTGTGAACTTGATGTCTGTGAAGGATTATACTTGTGGGTAACAAAGGTAATGTCATAGTGTACAATGCACTATTGATGGATGTGAATGCTTGGGGTGATGTGCCAGACAAGAAGGTTGCTTTGTACTGGTTTGTCAAACTAGGTGGTTGGCAGCTTACTTAAATGTATTCCATCACATTCCATCAGATGGTGTAAAGCAAGGGTTCCCAACCTGGGGTAAATTTACCCCAGGGGGTAAATTTCGCCTAATAAATTTGTACATTTGATTCTGGATTTGTTAAAAACAGTATTTTACATTTTTCCTCTTTGTTGGTTGCTTTATTTATGGTAGAAGTGTAAACTCAAATTTCCGAACAAATCAGGGCAGGGGTAAATTTACTTCCAAAAATTGCCAGAGGGTAATCAGTACCCCGTCCTGGCTTTTCCCCCATATTCCTTGATTCCCTTAGCCCTAAGCTAAATCTAATTCTCTTGAACATCCAGTGAATTGGTTGGCCTCTACTGCCTTCTGTGGTAGAGAATTCCACAGATTCACAACTCTGGGTGAAAATGTTTTTCCTCATCTCAGTCCTAAATGGCCTACCCCTTATTCTTAAGATGTGACCCCTGGTTCTGGACTCTTCTCTCTTTCCCCCCCCCCCCCAACGCCTGGGGAATATTTTTCCAGCATCTACCCTGGCCACTCCAAGAATTTTGTATGTGTTGCTGTGCACTCCAATAACTAGGTTTGATCCAGTCTGGGGTGTTGTCTTTGTATTATTCTCGGCCTGGATGCTATGGTTTCTCCTTCCATCTCAGACCATTTAGACAGCAAGTTAGCAGATGGTTTCTGTGACCTGAGCACATGGTTTCATGGCGCTTAATATTTGAGGATTCCCAAACCCCACTTTCCCCACGTCTGTACAACACACCAGCAATATATTGTGGATCTTTTGGATGTGGTGGGGAACCTCTTGCAATAAATTTTGCACATCCTCTGGAATGTAATCACAATCACAATAATACTTTATTAGCCAAGTATGTTTTGCAACATACAAGGAATTATTTGCCAAGTCAGTCATACAAATAAAAAGCAACGGAACACACAATACATTTTAACATAAACATACACCACAGTGACTCCTCCACATTCCTCACTGATGGAACGTGAAAAAAAAGTTCAAATCCCTTCCAAGTTCTGGTGTCGGGGGGCCTGGAGCCCTCTGTTGACGGGATGATCTTGACTCCCATAGACGTCATTGGGGCCCTCTGCATCGGGGCGATCAGCTCGTGCATTGGGGGGGATGTCAGCTGGTTGAGCCTCTGCGTCGTTGGAGCTCCTGACCAGCCTCTCCCGAGACTGCGAGCTCTTGATGGTCAAGCCGCAGTTGGAACATTTCCAGGCAAGAGATCGGCTCCATTGATGGTAGGCGGTAGAGCGTCCTTGAGATGTGACCCGAAAATTAATCGCATCTCCGGCAAGGTAAGAAACAGAGAAAAGTTCCCCCCGACCCACTCCCCCTCGCGTAAAACAAACTGGAGAACATTTACATAAACTTTTAACACGCACTAAACATTTTTTTTTAAAAAGTCAATAAAACACAGACTGTTGGTGGGGCTACCAATCGTGCGGTACCCCTGGTGGGATATACCGTTAATACCGTAATGTAAATGGCAAACCATGTTGATCCAGCTTGTTTGCTGCTGTTATACCCCTCATAATTTTAAATGGCTTGCATCACAACTCCTGTTACCTCTGTTGCTTGGAAAATGGTTCACTCTCCTCCAACTGAAACACTCCATCCCAAGCATTATTGTTGTGCATCATCTCTGCACACTCCAGGGCTATCAATATTTCTAACAGCCGATGACTAAAACTGCATACAATACTTCCAACTGAGGTGTTACCAATGCTTTACAAAGTTAAACCATTGCCTTCCATATTCTCATTCAATTCGCCTACTAATGAGCCTATCCCACACGCAATTTTTTTTCGCTGACTTGCCAACATCCATCATAGTCGCAGCAGGTCGTCGAAATTTTTCAACATGTCTACTGAACTTAGTCTGTTCGAAAGTCTACCATCCGGCAGACGTTACAAGGCCTACACCCACACCTCCAGACTTAGGAACAGCTTCATCCCCAGAGCTATAGCTGCTCTGAACTGGTCCTGCTGAGTGCCTCCCCCACCCCATGAACTGTCTCCCTCGGATGGTCACGTCGACCCAGCACAGACCTATTTGCGCTTTATACTGTTAACTTCTTTTTAATCTTGTTTCTTTGGGTGTCTACATTTTTAGCTAATTAAGTTATTACATCGGATGGAAGTTGCATTCCAAATCTCCTACCTCTGCAATGACAATAAAAGATTTTTTATTATTATTATGTTGAATACAGCGGTGACCAGAACAAGGTACGACTCTGGGCAACTACTCGTAACCATACAGGCTTCACCCTGTGACATGTCGCCCGTGTGTCGCCTGTATGGTCGTGAGTAGTCTCCTCAGTCGCCCAAAGAGTCATAGCGTCTTTCTGGTCGCCGCTGAATTTTCCACATGTTGAAAGTTTTCGGCGACCTGCAACGACCTATGACCGGTGCCAGCAGTCGTCGAATAATGAGCAACATCCCATATACTACCTTAACATTATGCAACTGTGCTGCTACTTCTAAGGAACTGTGGCATTGTTGACCAATCTCACAGACTAAAACTAGTCTTTACCCTGTTAACAATTCATCTGTAACAGTGTTGCAACTGCAGAGTTGCTGCCTTACAGTGCCAGATACCCAGGTTCGATGCCAGGTTCGATTCTGACTACAGGTGCTGTCTGTGGAGCTTGTACGTTCTCCCCGTGACGTGCGTGTGTTTTCTCAGATCTTTGGTTTCCTCTCACACTCGACCTACAGGTTTATAAGTTAATTGGCTTGGTATAAATGTAAAAGTATCCCAAGTGTGCTGGCTGGTGTGGGTTCGGTAGGCCGAATAGCCTGTTTCCACATGGTATCTTTAAACTAAACTTGTCTGCTGCACCCACATTTGGATCATTCATGTATATAACAGCATTGACCCTTGTGGAACACTAATCAAAGGCATCTAGTCGCAAAAACAACCCTTGACCACCACCCTCTCACCTATTACCAAACTAATTTTGGATCCAATTTACTAAGTTGCCCTGCAATTGTGGGGCCCTAACCTTTTGGACCTTATCAAAGTCCAATCACTACTGTTACCTCTTCCTAGAAATTCAGAAAGGAAGATGTGCAGTGAGAGTCTTAGTTGAGATTTTAGATAGTTATACTGCTTGGAAGTGGGCCCTTTAGCCCATCTTGCCCACTCTGGCCAACATGTCCCAGCTACACTAGTCCCAACTACCTGCATTTAGCCCACATCCCTCTAAACCTGTCCTATCCACGGTGATAAATAAAAAATGATTGGCTTTAGTAGATACATTGCCTGATTATAGATGAGAAGCAGCACAGTTTGCTGAGAAAAGCAAGCAGTCAGGGTAATCTTTCGAACATCTAAATTTGGAGTGTCAGCTGAGGGTTGAAAGGTTGCAGATTTTTGTTAAAGTAGTGATCAACCCAATTAATTAAAATTGAGCAATGGGAAGAGTTCGAGAAACCAAGTACAAAAATAGGCCAAATGTGAAATGATCAGAGAACGCCAGCTGGTAAAAGGCAGTATATGAAATAATGGGTCAATGAGAGAAATATAGTTGTGTTATATGTGGGCATTTAATGCATTTGATCAGATAAGATTGCTTCAAGATCTAAAGGCCATGGAATAATGTTGGCCAACAGAACATCGAAACTGAACGGGCTTTTTTCAAGTGACGGGAGATGTATAATGGTTTCCCTGGAGTCAATGGGAAGATTACCGATTCTCTTAATAATTGAACAGATTTTACGTATACGAAGTGAAAGTGTAGTAAACTGAAGATAAATAGATTGGTCTCTTTTTTTCTGTTGATAGCTCATATAACTGAGCCATTTTACTTGATGTCAGTTACCAGATCTTTTGATGCAACCGATCGTCTTTGGGGTTTGAGTCGCGCTTCGTGTCATTTACAGAAATACTGACCCACACTCTACTTTCATTGCGACGAGGAAGTGTGCGTTCAGTTGCGCAGACCGGAAATCCTCTGGCGCCAAATCCTCCGAGCAAGTCGTGAATGTCTATGTTGTCCTTAAAGAAACTCTTCGAAGGAGCATTTACATCACTACAAGAAAACAGTCCTTAAACTTCTCGAAGCAACATCTATAAACACTGCAAGAAAAATAATTGTTTAAGACTTTGAGTTTTAATAATTTCATCTAACCAGTGGCCAGTGTGAGGAAGATGTTGGTAATTCGATTTTAAACGAAACTACAAGGACAGGAGCTGATCGTAGTCTAGGTTACTTGGCGAGGGAGGAGACCGCTGGCAGAAGTAATTGTATCCATAAAAAGTTGCAAGTACGCGTCACAATGGGTTCATCGCTGACAGCAGTGAGTTTTCTTAGCCATGTTTAAAGGCAACACTGCAAACTCAATTATTTTAAACCGACGATTATACGAAAGGACTGTGGACTGTTATCACAGATTAATCGCCGATTATTTTTAATCAGCATATTCTTGCGATTGTTTTTGTTTGAACATTGGTGGTCATTAACAACAAAAATGCTCCCAAACTGGCAGTGAAGCTTCAGTCTGGGGATAAGGAAAACCCAACCAGTTGAGCTGAGTTTGTAAATAGAACCTCGGTAATGCTATGAACATGAATACAGTCGCTTCCAACCCTCCTCCTGCAAAATTAACGAAGAAAAAAAACAATTTAAACAACAAATTGAAAGTAAAACCCAAAGATGTCAATAACGTTAAAAACAATCGTAATCGTAAGGTAATAGGAAATTATGAATTTTCTAAAAAGGCAAAGTTTTGGGTAGATTGTAATGCTACGTTCATTTGAGAAATTCATTAACCCTCAAATTATTTTCACTGATCGTTCCAGCAAAAGAGTAATTCGCGAACAGAAGACCAGGAAGCAACTAAAGGAGGGTGGTGGCAAAAAAATGTTAATGTAAGTGTAGAAGGCATTGGAAATAGAACTAAGAACATGTAAGTGAGCATAACCAAATCTGCATATTAGTAAGGTTGTCATTTATACAATATCTCAAAGACCATTTAATGCAAATCTGGCACAAAGATAAACCATGGACTTGATGAGCCAAATAGTCTAATTCTGCTCCTGTGACATGATAATAGGACAGCTTATGATGATAGAAAAGATACAGAGTGCAGAATCTAGTTCTCAGCATTGTAGCACATCGGTTCCACAGACAGAGTCCAATGTTCACAATGGGGTAGAAATGAATCGGACGGTACCTTAGCCTGTCTGTCCAGAAGTCCAATAGCAGAGGGCATAAAGCTGTTCCTAAGTCTGGTGGTGAGTGCTTTCAAGCTTCTGTGCCTTCAGCTGGACGGGTGCAGGGAGAAGAAGAAATGTAGTTGATCAATAGTGAGGAATCTGGTCCATGCGATGGACTGGGCTCCAACTACAACTCTGCAATTTCTTACAGTCTTTGGCAGATCTGTTCTCAAACCAAACTGTGATGTAACCTGACAGTATATTTTGGATGGTGCATCTGTCGAGATTTGTTAGAGTTATTGGATATGTACCGAATTTCCTCCGTCTCCTCAGGAAGTAGCAGTGTTGGTGCACCTACTTGGCTGCCACATTAATGAGGCTGGTCCGCAACAGCTCATTAGTGATATTAACGCCATGGAACTTAAGGCTCTAAACCATTTTCAGTTCGGCATCATTGATCCTGTTTGGAGCATGTACTCCACGCTTCCAAAAGTCCATAACTAGCTTTTTCATCTAGCTGACATTGAGAGGTTATTGTCTGTTATGCTGCTCACCTCAAATGGAAACTTTTAAAGCTGACTCTGCCAAAATATTATATTATTTTAAAGATAACCGAGTCAGCTTTCTTTCCACCAGAGTCCATTCATCCTTCACTGAAAAGTATACTTTTGAGGTTCTCATATTATCTTTGTATATCTTCCCTGCACTGTCCCCAATGTCTTCATGTTTGATTATATAGTATGGTCACCTGAACTGTCCACCCTAATTTTCTAATGTGTGAAGATCATTCATAGAATAGTGCAGCAAAGGAAGAGACCCTTCTGTCCACAACATCTGAGTCAACTATAATATAGTTAGTCCCAAATACCCACACATGGTCTGTAATCTTCTTTTGCCTACTTATTCATGTAGTTGGCTAAATGTCTCTTCAATATTGCTATCATATTTGCTTCAACATTCCAGGCACATACCACTTGCTGTATAAAAGAGCTTCCTGAAGAGCTACCCTGCTTGAAATGGTATGAAACTGCATTTGAATGTGTTGGCCTTGCACCCTGCATGAAATGGTATGAAACTGCATTTGAATTTGGTGGCTTTGCACCCTGCAGGAAATGATATGAAACTGCACTTTAATTTGGTGGCCTTGCACCCTGCTTGGTGGCATGAAACTGCACTTGAATTTGGTGACCTTGCACCCTGCATGAAATGGTTGGAAACTGCATTTGAATTTGGTTGCCTTGCACCCTGCTTGCGATGGAGTTTCAAGGAATAGCCGTGAGCCAACTGCCAGCCCACCAGCCGTGAGTGAGCTGCCAGCACATCAGGCTTGAGTGACTGAGCTGCCACCCCAAGAATCCATATTGGAATTGATGGAGAGGTGGAATATTGCATTGGGGACCAGCTCTCCTGTGTGAACATGGGACCCAACGGGTCCCACTTAGTCTAGTAACTAATATACCTCTGTCAGGTTGCCTCTCAGCAAAACAGTCCAAATGTTTCCAGTCTTTCCTTGCATCTAATACTGTGCAATCCAGGCAACATCCTGGTAACCTTTTCTACACCCTCTCCAGAACCTCCTCATCCTTCCTTAGTGTGGTGACCAGAACTGCACACAATACTTCAAATACAGCCTAAATGAAGTGTTAGTTCATAGTAAATGAAGTTTAATTGTCCAAATGACAATTAAATATACTCTTGGTTATACAGTGGCCATTTATCTTCCTGACTTTTGTACTTAATGCCCTGACTGATGAAGGCATACACGCTGTACACCCTCTTTATGATGCTATCCAGTTGATCTGTGCTTCTGGACTATGGGGGGAGGCTTTATCAAAGCTTTACAAAAGTCCATGTAGAAAACATACACTGCCATTTTCATCATTTCCTCAAAAAGCAATCAAATATATGCCCCCCCCCCCCCCAAATCTACGCAAGACTCTACTGACTTTCCCTAATAAGTCCCTGGTTTCCCAAATGCGAGTATGTATTTCAGCAGAACCTCAAATCTTACATTGACTGAGCTTCACAGGCAATGTTTTAAGTAAAAACAAAGTATTGGAAACGTTGCAAATTGAAAGTAATAAAAAAGCCGAACATGCTGAAAATATTCAGTTTTCATATGCTGAAAGAAAGTTTGACAGCAACTGCAGAGTAAGAAATGTTTCAAGTCGGTGATCTCTAGGCAAAGTGAGGTCATGATATAGAGTGAATAGTAGCTATTAAGGTTAAAAGGGAATGTTAGTACAAAGAATACAGTTAGAATATATGAAGAACAAATCAGAAAGCAGTATATTTGAAGAAATTGAGTTTTGAGGAGAGTTCTAAAGGTCGTGAGAGTAAGAGCTTAAAGTTCCCATGAGTAGAATTGCATTATGAAACGACCTCGGAGCTGCTGGACTTTTAAAGTAATTGTATTTAAAATGATTTAAGTATTAATTATTAATTTAGGCATACATATTATATTATACCAAATGTGGATTTTATGTCTGCTTGTAAGATTTAGTTCTGACATCCAATTCCAGTTAAAATATTAATTGATTTTCTTCTACTAGCCTATGGTGTGGTTGCAACAAATGCTGTTTCTATTTCCATATTTTCTACATGGATTTCTTAAAATCTAATTTAGATCTTTAGTATAAATTCTTGTATTGACAGCTTCAATTCAGCTCATGTTATTTGCTTCCAGGAGACGCCATTTCCTGGAAAATATTCCTCAAAACTTTATACCCAAGAAGGACTTCTAAATCCAGTGAAACGAACATTTAATTTTGAAAGGAAAGAGAAGAGCAGTTCCAGTACATCAACATCACAGTCAGGTGCACAGCTGACCAATTCTGTTCCGAGCCCATTACCCTTAACTGAGGTGCGGAGGAATACGTCTCCTTTGAGAGTTCTTAGAAGCACTACCAGACAGAAAACCGTGCACCCTGTACCTCAAAAGGTATGGACATATGAATTTATTCTTCAATCAACTTAATGTTGCTGTAATAAATATGCGAAACAAGAGTAGTAGGTAACTTGGTCCTTCGAGCCTATTCATCAGGATCACATCTGACCTACCTCAAGCCTATTTTCATGCACTTTCCCCCATATCCCTCAATCCCCTTGCTATCTAGAATTCCATTATTCGCTGTTTAAGTGAACTCAATGACTGAGCCTCCACAGCACTCCTAGGTAGGGGATTACAAAGATTCACACTATCCACATCCTCATCTCAGGCCTAAATGGCAAATCTGTTATTCTGAGAATGCCACCTAAGATTATAGACCCCAGCCAAGGGAAATATCCTTCCTGTGTCTGCAAGTTTTGGACTTTTAACAGAATTCTTCTCCTCATACAGCAAGCCACAGCTATCACAACCCCAACTAGTTTTGTATCGTCAGCAAATCTAGAAATATAGCATTCACTCATTCCAGTCAAATTGTTGATATAGGTGGTGAATTGCTGCATTATCAATCCCTGTTCCACCCAACTAGTTTGTTCCTATTGTTTGCTTAATCAATTCTCAATCCCAGGTCAATCTCATCTCTATGTGCTCTATCTTTGTTGACCAACATCTCGTGTGGGCCTTTATTGAAACCTCTGTACAAATCCAAATACACCATATATGCTGGGCCCACTTATCCATTCTACTAGTCTCATCTTCAAACCACTCTATTAGATTAGCAAAACTTGTTTTTCTATTAATCCAGCCAGACAGACCCTCCTCATTCCTATCGTTCATTTCAATGTTTTTGTTATTGTATCTTGTAATATAGATTCCAATATTTTCCATACAAATAGTGTTAGCTATCAGGTCCTTAACTAATGGGGTCTTACTTTCTATCTTCCATTTAATCTTACTTTCTAAATTCCTTTTCCACAGAAACAATTCCAGAATCTATAGTGTTTTGAAGGATAATAGCCAGAACATTCACCTTCTCTAACTCTGTTCTTCTGGGATGCAGATCATTCAGTGGTTTAGATTTATCCGTTTTTTGCTTCAGCAACTTTTTCCTAGTACTACTTTTTAACTAACACTTATTTTCTCCAATTTCATATTTTCACTTGAACCTCTGTCTCTGGTAATTCTGGTAAGTAGTAGGTGTCTTCTACCGTGAAGGTGTTTAATTCATCTGACATTTCTTATTCTGCATTACAAATTCTCGGGCCTCTGAAAGGAACCAGCATTTGCATTGCATATCTTCATTATACATCCAGCTGTTATAGTCTGTGGGAAAAAAAGTGAACTATCAAAACCTCAAGAAAAGACGTGCCTGTTAACTCAGAGCAAATGGTTTGCAGCTGATATTTATACTAGTACTACCTATTTATTCTGAGTTGCAACAAAGTGAATAATATTCTAGTCAGTCTCTAATTATTCTTTTATTACTTTCTTGCTTGGCCTCTATTAATTAGAATTTGGCAGAAGATAATTATTTCCCATTTGTAATCTTTTCATAGAATAATTATTTCCCGTCTGTAATCTTTTCTCTTAAGTATTTTATATTTTCTCTAATGGATGCTAGAGGTGTTGGCTCACTGGTGCTGTTTAAGTTTCTCCTAAACAGTCACTCCTCGCTTCAATTCCATTGTGCTAAACAGCCATTCTTCAGGTGTGACCATGTATGATGAACGTCATTGTACTTTTTTTCCCAGCATCTGAGGAGGAAAAACAGCAATCAGCGCGTAATCCTGTTCTCATCCAGTGTCACTTCCTTGCAAAGATCACTAGGTAGCAATAATTCTTTGGATTGGGAATGAAGGAATAACAGTGTTTCCATTGCTACCTTGTATCCAATAATCAACCTATCTGAACCTCTTCCTATCTGAAGTTGAATAGCTGTTTTATAAAACAGTTAATTAACATTATCATTCTACACTATAAGCAAATCTCTAGTCCTTTGGATGTAGTGTTAACTCTGATTCACCACATACAGATGCTTCCTGACCTGTTGCACAATTTCAGAATTTTCTCTTCAGATTCCAGCATCGGCAATGTTTTGCTTTTGAAATGGATTATTCAACCTATTTCTCTGCAATTATATCTGCATCTGAGGATAAACCCTAAATCACTGTCACATATTTATTATGCTAACACAGCATTCTAAAAGCTGAAGACAATCCATGTTTCCTTCTCATCGTATTTTCAAAGTTATTCAGTATTTTTAAGAGCCTGTTTCTCCATAAAACAAAGTGGCTGTTTATTAATGCCTATGTCCCTGGAATAGTCACCAATTTCCATTGCCATTATTGCGTGTTTTATCTTTTGCAAGGTCAGCTACAACCAAGCTTTGGGCCTCAGTTACTCTAAACTCACTAAACACACCATCTGGTGGGAACACACCACTATCCATCAGAAACAGATAGAACTAGGATGTCATTTCTCTATTCAAGGCTCCACCTGATTCACTGTGCTGGACCGGGACTCCAGATGGAAACATTGCCACAACATAAGTGAAGTAAGCAGGGACGGGTCAAAGGAGCAGCGTCTGTATTTCAACATTAAAATGGAGAGATAGAGCCACCCCACACACTGCAGAGTCTGATGATTCCTTTCATGGTGCAATGTTTTAAAATGCACCCACTGGATCTTGGTGCTTTCGGCTTTCTGCCTTTTGGTTTTCAGCTGAAACATGTAACCTTTGTTTTTACTATTTTTGATTCTAATTCACAGGGCAAGAGTTTTCACCATGTTGCATATTATAAAATTTGTAGCGGTTCAGTTTGGCTAATCCATTTTAATGAGAGTGAGATATTGGAGCTGCCAATTAGCTTTCATTCACTTACACAGTTGAATGAGTAATTTTTTGGTACTGTAAAATATATAATTTATAATTATTTTGTCATGCATGTTTGAGACGTGGTCACTTCAGAATAGCAGATCATTTGATTAGACTCACTCCTAAACATACTGTAATTTTTTTAAAGTGCTGGAAAGCGGGTCAGCAGCATCTCTGGAGAACATGGATAGGTCCTAAACATACTGTGGTCTGGTGCGAATTAAGATTGTCATATTACTTTGGGCAATACTGAGCTGTTTTGTAAGTTGAGTCAATTTCTCTTTAATGACTGGATACACAGCCCAAAGCTCCACAGTGGACAAGCCTGACATGCATTAATTTGCAGCATCTGTCATATTTAGTCATCCAGAAGCAGAGAAAAATAATATGCTGCAGTAGAAGTAAACCCTTCACAGGCATCTTCATCAAGAAAAAAATACTATGTTGTTTCTGACTAGAGTCTTGTGCTGTCATGTTTTGGAAAAAGCATCATGGTAGGAACAGAATTGGATTGAAGTGAACATTACGGATTTACAGCCACGATAGGATAGGGTTCCATATTTAATTAAAGCAATTGTGTAGTACAATTTATCGGTATGAAAACTCTGCAGTAAATTGGAGGTATTTGCTTTATTTGATAAGCCAAGATCAGATGCATCAGTGCATAAAACATTCATTAGAATGCACTTGGAGTACCGTGTGTAGTTCCAGTCAACCAAATTTAGGAAGGATGTTGTAATAAGGGGAATACTGAGGGGTTTGCCTGGATCAGAGGACTTTATTTGTGGGAGAGATTGGATGGGCTTGGCTAGTTTTCCTGGAGTAAAAGAAGCTAAGGGTAAACTGGAAGAGGTATATAATATTATAAGAGGCATAAATAGGGTAGATAGTCTGAATCTTTTTCCTGTGGTAGGGCTATCAAACATTAGGCATTGAAGTGAGATGAAGGAGTTTAAATTCTAAAGATGTGCCCTTTTATTCTGAGGCGGTGTTGTCTGCTCCTAACTCTCCCACGAGTGTAAAACTCCTCTCCACATCCACTCTATCTAGGCTTTTCATTATTTGGTAGGTTTCAATGAGATTCCCCCCTCAAGCTTCTAAACTCCAGTGAGCATAGGCCCAGAGCCATCAAACGCTCCTCATATGTTAACCCTGATATGTAATTTCTTTGTCAAAGGACATTGTTTGTCAGCATAGGAATCGGCTCTTTGGTCCACCATGTCCATCTGCTGTAATTTCATTTGCCTACCTTAGGTCTGTATCCTTCAATGTCTTGTCTATTTAAGTGTCTGTCTAAGTATCTCTTAAACATAGTGATTGTGCCAGATTCCACCACCTCTAGCTAACGCATTGCCAATATCTATCACCCCTTGAGAGTCGAGACAAGAGTCAAGGGCATTTTATTGCCATATGTCCCAGATAGAACAATGAAATTCTTACTTGCCGGGTAAACAAGCTCAGCCTATCCAGTTTCTCCCCCAAAATTGTCCTTCAATCTATGCATCATCCTGATGAATCTCCTCTGCACTCTCTCCAGCACATTCTTTCTATAATGTGGTGATTAGAACTGCACACAGTACTCCAAGTGTGGTCTAACTTTATGTTGTAAAGTTGCAACATAACATCTAAGCTCTTATATTCTGCACCACTCCATCAACCTGTTCTGCCAATTTCAGGGAACGATGGACTTGGACACCAGGTCACTCTGTTCATGAACATTCTTCAGTGTCCCACATTTACATTTACCCCGGTTGTTGATCAGAGCCACCTGTGGTGCTGCTAACTTGGCTACAGTTGCTGCCTTTCTCTGAGACACACCACCACCTGCAATAGTATTCCCTCACTCGCAGCCCCCCCCCCCCCCCATACTCGCACAGTAGTCGTCCTGCTAGCTCCATTGTTTGCATCCATATATCCCTTCGTTATCACTCCTTCCACAGCCAACAATGGACTATTGTGGGCTCCACCTTTCCTTGGTCATCAGTGCCGGCTCTGATTTGTACTGAACCTTATCATGCTTCTACTTTCCCTCTCCCCTGATTCTCGGTCTGAAGAAGGGTCTCAACCCGCAACGTCACCTATTCCTTTCTTTCCATAGATATTGCCTGACCCGCTGAGTTACACCAACGTTTTGTGTCTATCTTCGGTATCCAAACCATAAACTGTTTGAGAGGGGAATGACCAGAGGGGATTCCTGCATTCTCTGCCTGTCCTGATGGTCATCCAACTTAATTATTTCTATAACAATGGCAGGACCTTCTGTCTAAACGTACTATCTATCATATTTTCTACATCCCGGATACTTCACGGTGAGTCCATCTGGAGACTCAGCTGCTCTCTACAGTCTGAAAGGAGTTGCAACTGGATACAGTTCCAGCTGGTAGAATCACTAGAATCTTTGGAAGTGTCCCTGATCTCCCACATCTGGCAGGAGGACATACCATTACTCTAGCTTTCCATATTTCTTTTAGAAATACAGCATAGAAACAGGCCCTTCGGTCCACCAAGTCCATACCGACCAATGATACACTAGTTTTATGCTACACGCTAGAAACAATTTATTGAAGCCAATTAACCTACAAACCTGCACCACTTTGGAATCTGGGAGCACCCGGAGAAAACCAATGGAATCACAGGGAGAATTCCTAACAGACAGCACCCATAGTCAGATCCGAGGTCTCTGGTGATTGATCCGAGGTCTCTGGTGCTGTAAGGCAGCAACTCTGCCATTGCGCAACTCTGCCACCCCCATATCCTTGATCTACAGTCACTGCTACTAAACTAAGAGTAACAAAATCTATCCTTGTCACCAGATTTGGATAAGGTCCAAAATAACCAGTTAATTCCATGATGTATTGATCCCAGAAACGGTCCCAAATTAATTCCATGAACTTGTTCTCAAACGCTACATTTTCCTGTTAATAACAAGAAAATGTAGCTTTGAGAACAAGTTTATTTCCTACAAGCTTTTCCTATTTTTCGATTAATTCTCCCACCAATTTTGGTGTTTTCAGTTGGGACCATAGGGTCACGTCACATCTAGTCAATTGTTATCTTCACCCTATCTAGCTTTACAGAGTGTGGAGACAAAAACATCTCAGCAATTTTAGTGATCTAACTGGTTACCTTCCCTTTACTAAGAAATAAGCACAGAAATTATTTGTGTTTAAGAAATTTGAATGAGAAGTACGTAATAAGCTCAATTCAGAACATGGTTATAAGTCTTTCACTTCTTTGGAATAAATTTGGATGATCTACAAGAAGCTCTGATACAAAGCAATTACATGGTAGAGACATTACTACATTGTCACTGGGATGAGTTCATGCAACGTTGTTAGTCGAACACTGGTGAATTTCCTGTAATGTCCTTCCACAGTAAGTCATAGGATGTGGAGTTTTATAAAGGCAACAAAATGTTATACCATATATAGCAGAATGTAGCTGTAATTTCCTTTAAATCTGGTGATTCTTGAAATAAATTGTTAATTTGTAGATTAGAAGCTTTATTTGATTAATTTACCTGTTAATCAGTGGTGGCTGTAGGCTCTGTTTAGAGGCAACACAAAAGCACTGCAAGTCAACATTGGAATGCATCTGTCAAAGTGCATAAAATGAATTGTTCCAGTGTTAAGAACTACTGTGAAGTAACTTTAGACCTTCTTATATCTGCACTTCATTTGAAGATTGTAATTACTTTTAGTTTATTTTGCTGGTGGAGTAAATTAAACTGGAACCTATGCAAATTTACCTATAGTCAAGAATGAAACAGAAACTGTACAGGAAGTAAAATCTTGCAGGAAATGAATAATAGCACATTTAGTAAGCCAAACAACTTTAGACAATAGGAATTATTAATAACACGGTAAATTTATCTTCCATTTTGTAAAGATTTATCAATGAATTTTTGCAGGACAATCTTTCCGTGCAATCATACAACTTAAGATCTCCTATATTTGAAAAGCCATCAGCCAAGTAAGTGTGGCTTCACTCTTCAAGAAAGGTACAGAGCTAACAGGGTTAAACAAGTTACAGCTGTGAAGTCATTTTAGATAGATCAAATTTTGGTTTCTTCAGACATATTACACTGTTCTTTTCTCCTTGAAAGCAATGATACCATCATTTACTATCATCTTGCTGTTGCCATCTCTCAAGATGCCTTGCTTCATGTAACCACTATTGCCTCCTTTGCTAATACTGATCATATGTCCTGGTTTAGCCATAGTTTCCCATTCATTTAAAAAAAAACCTCATTCTAATTAAATCATGATTACACAATAAACAATAATTTACCTCAATCCATAATTTACCAACATCAGCGGATCTGAGTTTTAAAGTGAATTCTGCAGTGAGAATGATCTTAAGCTTTTGTTAAATGTAAACTTTTATAATTTTATCCCAAAGTTAAAAAAAAAAAAAAACATTTATGGAAAGTGGGCATCAGTGGCAAAACTAACATTTATTTCCGTCCCCTGAATATCCTTGAGAAGATATCTGTGGCTTGCACAATGGGCCACATAAATATTAGTAACATAATGGCCAGACGGGTAAGAACATAGATCAGAGCACAGTACAGCTTCGATTCACAAAGTCTGTGTCAAGAGTCAAGAGTGTTTTATTGTCATATGTCCTGAAACGGAACAATGAAAGTTTTACTTGCAGCAGCACAACAGATATGTAAACATTGTACTCTGAAAAACCCATAATAAACATCAAAATAGTTCAATATATATTTTTCAAAAACCCCACAGATAAATAAATCAATGACAAAGGACATTTATTGTCATATACACCAATTGGTGTAGTGAAATTTGAGTTGCCATTGCAGCACACCAATAAAATAAACGCAACATTAAAGAATTTAACATTAAAACTAAAAACATCCCACTACAATGGTTCCCACTGTGTGGGAAGGCAGCAAAGTCCCGTCCTCTTCCTCTTGTTCACCCATGGTCGGGCCTATTGAGGCTTCCGCAGTCGCTGCGAAGGTGGCCTGATGTTTCAGGCCCTCTCGCCGGATGATGGAGCTCCGGCATCGGAAGAACACTCTCAGCGGCCTGGAGTGTCTGGAACGGACGCTGTCTACCAGAGACCGCGGCTCCCGAAGTCCACAGGCCGCACTGGTCAGAGCTCCAACACTGGTAATCTCTGCGAGAGATCACAGGCTCCGCGGTGTTTAAAAGTCAGTGCCACCCATGACTGGACGCTCCGCGACCACAGCTCCGCTATGTTAGAGTCGGTGGTCTCAGCATTCTGGAGCTTACCACACGGCGGCCCTCGGTAAGGCATCGCCCGCTCAGCGATGGTGCTTCAGCGCTGCGCCGCCGCCGAAGCTGAAGTTCTGGCCGCTCCCGGCAGGAAACGCTGGTCTAGTCCCGTTGGTAGGCCGTGAGGAAGAGGCGAAGATGTGGCTCGGAGGAAAGGGACTGAGAAAAAACAATTTCCCCCTTCCCCCCCCCCCCCCATATAAAAAGACTAGAAAACCTCCAAGCCAAAACACACTAACACACTAAAAATAAAAAAAGGTTTATAGGACGAAGAGTTGCAGGCAGGGGCGCCCCCACTCAACTCCAATAAAAGTGCAAAGTCAAAAATAATACCCCCGAGATGACATAGTTCAGTCTATTTGGAGGCTGAAGTGTTTAATAGCCTGATGGTTATAGGGAAGAAGTTGCTCCTGAACCTGGATGTTTCTGTTTTCAGGCTCCTATACCTTCCCAATGGCAGGCGTGAAATGAGAGTGTGATCAGGGTAGTGTGGGTCTGATGATGCTGGCTGCCTTTTTGAGGCAGCGACTCATGTAGATCCCTTCGATGGTAGGGATCTACATGAGTACCCATAATGCACTGGGCAGTGTTCACTACTTTCTGCGATCTTTGTTCCTGCCAATATAATATCATAATGCCAAGATAAACTGCCCTCATCTGCCTGCATGTGATCTATATCCCTCCGAATCGAAGGGATGGCAGATTTCCTTCGCTCAAGAACATTGGTGAGCCCGGTTGATTTTATGATAATTCCTATAAAGAGTATCCACAATTGTAGTTATAATGTTTATTATGATATTAAACATTATTCATTGAAATATATGCTAAATTAAAATGATGAATTCATTTGACTAGTGACTCAGTGATATCATTCTGCAAATAATGAAGTACCATTATCAATGAGTTTAGCTTCACATGTCTTCTGCTCTTTTCATTGCAGCAGTAGCTCTGGATCATTTAAATGTAAAATCTACTTAGTTGTTCAATTCAGTGATACAATTCTGCTGATAATCCTAAACAATTTGACCTCTACTGTTTGGGAAATTGGTATTTTCTGTTGGAATTCAACAAAGGTAATTTGGTGATTCTGATGATTTGAGCATTAAAATTAACGATGATAGTTAACAATCTTGTACATTTCTTGCAGGGTTAGTAAAGGCGGTTTCTTTTCACCAACCAGTCAAGGTTCATTTCGATCGTCTGTCAAGCGTTTTCCAACCATTTACTTTGTTCCTGTGAGTACCATGTAATATCACCAGTTGCTCACTTTAATGATCAGTTTGAAGTGGACAAGGCTTTTTCTTGAGTAAAACACGCAGTGTGCTGTAGTAACTCAGATTTATTCAGTAGTAATCAATAGTTGTGCATCATCTGCTTCATCAGTTTATTAGGACATAGATAGTTAAAATTCAGTTTGAATGATTGCAAGGACATTTATCACTATTGTACAATGGGTCATCAATTAATGCAGGGTGTATCATTGCTGGGTGGCTCATAGCAGATTCTGCTGCACCTGGTAGCTGTGAAGAAATATAAAGTAGGCAAACATTTAGTTTAAGATATGAGGTTGCTTAAGCTAGAAATTAGTACCGTGGTTAGTGTATTAGTGTTTAAGTTGCGCTGTGGCCCTGTCCTAGTATTCTGAGTAAGTGGATTTTGGAGTCAAATCTTTTCTGATGAATTGAACATTAAAATCAGCAATGAATACTCTTGTGCAGCACAAAGGGAAGGCATCTTGTTGGGTTTGGACAAGGTAGGCCGATGGGCCTGTTTCAGTGCTGTATAACGTTATGACTGGTTCATATGCTGAAGTGGGCCATGTACAATGAGTTTTTATTTCATTTTGAGGGTGGAAGGGTGTGTAGATTATGATACATTTGCAGCCTGGGAATAGGATAGATCACAGCAGCAATGACCACAATTCTGATCATGTGGAGATAAGGAGATAAAATGATGAGGTGAAAGTGAGCGAGTTATTTCTTATCATAAAAGGTCTTTTGTACAAAGTTAAAAGGGCAAGTGCTATAGATATAATAAAATTGAGTTAATGGAAAATAGATAGTGCACCTTTGGCCTACATTTTACTCCACCTTTTCTTAAAAAGTGAAAGTGTACCATACAGTAAGTATAAACATGCTGTCCTTTGCACCAAGCTAAGAGTAAAGTTGCCTAACAATTACATCATAAACTCAGCAATTTATTTTATGTATACTTTTCAAAAATGATCAAGGATTGTTAAATTTGTTCATGGGATGTAGAAATTGCTGAGTTTGCAGGACCAGTCTTTGTTGTCCACCTCTAATTTCTCTTGAAATGAGTGGCTTGCTTAGCTATTTCATTTGTTTTCATGAGGCAGATGTTCCTAAGGCCTGGTTTCATGCCAGATCACATAAGAGCCACATTTCCTTCCCTGAAAGATGTTTAAAGCTAGATTTTGTTTTAATATCAGTCTAGTAGTTTCATGTCACCTATGACCACTAATAAGATTGTATTTAATTAATGAATATAACTTCTCCAGTTGACTTGGTGAGACTTGAACATATCTCTGGATCATTGATTTACTTATCTGGATTACCAGGCCAGTCATATTTACCATCGATCAATGCTAGCATACGTATCACTATACTGTCAGAAGAAATGGTCTAGTGCTGATACATCACCCATTCCTTCTCTCCAGAGATGCTGAATGCCCCGCTGAGTTACACCAGCATTTTGTGTCTACCATTATACTATATTGTGGTGGTGAGAAGCAAAAACATACTGCTTTGAATTATGTGAAGCAACTCATTTAATTAAAGTTCCAATGATAGATAAAATTGAGAACAAACTGATTGCCAATCTTAGAAACATAGAAAAATAGGTACAGGAGTAGGCTATTCGGCCCTTCGAGCCGGCACTACCATTCAATATGATCATGGCTGATCGTCCACAATCAGTACCCCGTTCCGGCTTTTTCCCTATATCCTTTTATTCCGTTTGCCCTAAAAGCTAAAAGCTGGCAGAGAAATCCACAGATTCACAACTCTCTGGGTGAGAAAGTTTTCCTCATGTCAGTCCTAAATGGCCAAAACATGGACAAATGGGATTGGCCTAAATAGGTATCTTGGTCAGTATGGATGAGTTGGGTTGAGGGGCCTATTTCCATGCTGCATAACCAAATGAATCTATACATTTTGTAACCTACAAGGCTATGTTGCAAAAGCTGACAGTGGAATTAAATGTCTTTACAGTGGCATATAGATGATGGGACAGCTATGCATGAAAATTAAGCTTTCAGCCTTGCCAGCAGCTGAATCTCTGGGACTAGTTCCCCAGTTACCATCCAGTGAACCCTGCTGAATAGCAGGTCACACAAAAGGAGGATGAAGCTTAATTGTACATCATTGTTAAATAACCTGCTGACACTCATTTTCTAACACTCATGAAGAGCTGTTTATTTGTTCATCATGTATGCTCCGTGCATCACCTGAAAAAATCATAAAGGGAAAGAACAAGAATGCTAATGTTCAAAATACTTTTCACTCACACATACTACACTAAGTGTATTCAGTTGGGCAAACTCTTTGAGAAAGCTCTCCTTGTCTCCTCCCCTCTTCTCTCTTGACAACAGATTCTGTTTCTGGGCTACAGTTCCACAGATACCAACAACGTTTCAGCATCCTAACTATTTTTCATGTGTGAGAACAGAAATAAATATTTGTATGGTTTTCATCTGAATTACAGTTCATCAGCTTGTTACCTCAAGCACCGAGCACCGTTGGTGTCTAAGATTGTAACCTCCTGATAGATGGCAATAATGTCAGAAGGAGCTACAAATATCTTTTAGTGAAGAAGGGTCTCGACCCAAAATGTCACCCATTCCTTCTCTCCATAGATGCTGCCTGTCCCGCTGAGTTACTCCAGCATTTTGTCTATCTTTTGTTTAAACCAGCATCTGCAGTTCCTTTCTGCAGATATCTTAAACATACACACATCCCTTTCGTTTCGGGTGAATTATTGTGGTTTGCACACTATTACCAATTCCCTAAACTCAAACTGGCCAGAATCTGTGACAGTCCTGAGTCTGTTGTTATCTTTCTCTAGCCATTGCTAGGGTCATTCTTTATCTTTGCATGGTTGTTCTCCAGTCTCGACGCTCCTTGGTGTCCCCTGCTACTGACAGATATAGGTCCACTGCTAGCTTCATTCCAACTCCTTGGTCACGAGCCAGCTCGCATTACGTTCGGTCAAGGTCCGACCATCTGTTGCTATGATCTTGACAGCTCAACCCCCATCCTTCATCTTAGTATAGTCATACATCTGGCTTTCTGCTCCCACGTCCTACTTATTAGACATAGTGGCGCAGTGGTAGACCTAGGTTCGATCCAGTCTCTTCCAACATTCTAAAGACGTTCAGGTTTGTAAGTTAATTGGTTCTGTAAATTGTTCCTGGTGGGTAGGATCTTCTTCTTATCAAGTCCACACACAAAATTAGAAGTTGTTCAGCCAGAGCTGAACACACTTCTCGGCATCTCCATACAATGGTGTCTTTCTTGTGCGTGGTGGTGGAAAGATTGGTGGAAACAGGGCCGCGACGTGAACGCTCTTTCCTTTACCCCAGTGGGTAGGATAGAACTAGTGTATGGGTGATCATTGTTCAGCAGGAACTCGGTGGGCTAAAGGGCCTGTTTCAACGCTGTGTCATTAAACTAAACTAAACCAATATCTTTAGGTTCAATCCCCATCAGCCTCTACCTGGTCACTAATCTGATGTCTTCAGCTCTCTTGCTCATGGGGCTAGAACCAGGAGAAGGTCACATACCCTGTCAACCCCTTTCCACTATGCAATGAGATCATGTTTGATCTGACCTAACTCCTTTGTACCATTTCCTATAATACGTTTATTTAACAAAAGTTTATTAATCTCAGATTTAGAATTAACAACTGACCCAGTAAAGGGCCTGGCCCACTTTTATGGGCTTTTTTAGGCGACTGCCGCGACTGTCATAGTTGTTGAAGGTCGCCGATAAACGGGCGACTGTATGCCCCTACGACATACAACAGTGCATACAAAAATATTATAATAACATTAAAATTTGGATTATCTATAATATAACTTTAATGGAATTCACCGATGTCATCACCAGCAACTACCTACATCATCCTGGTGACATCACCTACATCAGGCTACCCCCATTGGCATCAAGACAACGGGCCCCAAAGGTTTTGAACATTTCAAAATTCTGCGGCGACCAGAAAGACTCTAGGACACTTTGGGCGACTGAGGAGATCATACAGTCGACACCTCGCCGACCATGTGGCGACAACCTAGTCACCTGTAGTCTCCTAAAAAAATCATCTAAGTGAGGCCCTTAACTATGCCTTATGCAGAACAAAGACTCAAATTTTTATCACCTTCTGCATGGAGAAAGAAAGACTTGGATTTATTCCAAATCTATGTTCTACAGCCAATGAAGTGCATTTTGAAATCCAATCAAGCTGCAACATAAGAGAAATACGGCCATTTTGCAAATGGCAAGCAAGTTCCGAACAGTTAACAGCCATAAAATATATTATATAATCTGAATTGTTGATCAAGGGAAAAGTATGGCCAGAACATCAGGGGTAATATCCAGGAATTTTGAAATAGTGCTATGGGACGTTTTAAAGTTCCTTGGTTCAGCATCTCAGGCAAAAGAAATGTCATCCTTTGCAGTCTGGCAGGTATCTTTAGCAAGTGGGGACAAGACACTCCCCTGCCTTATCACCTCACCAGTATCTCTCTCCCCGATGGCAACAACAGGGATTGGGTTGATTGCATCAGAGCAGGGAGCGCTGACAGGCTCATTCTCTCACTCACTGACTCTGTGAGACTATGTGCAGGCCACTCTTCCTGTGCCTCTGCTCTCCGATCACAGTCGTTCCTACAATCCTCTCCCACACAATGTTTTTGTTCATCTCCGAATGTACAAACAAACAGTTTGCGTCACAAACATTTTTCTGGAACAGAAACCTGTCCTAACTTGGAGACTTCCTCTGCAATGAAATGGTGACCGGTTAAGTGAAGATTATTATAGCTTTATTTCAGACACAGGTCCATATACACATCAAGCAGTACAAAGAATTACAAAGATACATTAAGAATTTGCATATTAGCCTAAAATATATATAAGCTATTGCACCAATGCCGTCTTAGCCTAGACTGCAGAAGCTACAATATAAGGACATTTTTGGGTCCTTTATATGATACCAAGAAAGACAACAAACCGGTTCAGCAGGTAATGTGAATGTGAATGGAATGTGAATGTGAATTCATTTCCAGAGTCCTGCTCAGATTGTGCAGAGAGCTGATTCAAGATGGATAGACACTTGAGATTATGAGTTTGCCAGCCCATTCAGCTCCAGAAACAGTGAAGCAGTCTGAGTGCCAGCAATTGGTTCAATCTTTATCTACCCAGTCCCTTGGGAGGAGGGGCACGCTCAGATCATATGATGTGTCCAGTCACACTCAGGAACATAAGAAAATAGGAGCAGCAGTAGAACACCACACCCGTCTAGGCCACCAGGCCCTTCAACCAACAAGGTCCCTCAGAAAGACACCAAATCAGCTCTCACCAAGAATATGCCCCACTGCCACCACTCAACCAACCATTCTTTGAGCATTTCAGCAGTTAAATGTGAGGTTAAAAAAAATAATTCCACCTTTGTTGAAGTTCACACTGCCCAAAACAAGTTTGGTAAGCTAATCATTCTTCTGTTCAAGCTGGGCCCTAGAGTACACAGTGTCTGCAGCTTCTTGTAATTAATTTGTTTTGTACACAGACTGCTGCTTTATGAAAGGACAGGGATAGCACAAACAGAACCTCATCTGCACATGGTTCGTTAGAAGTGATTACATGAAGGCAGTGATGTCACCACTGGGAAAAGCTAAAAACATCCACCAATCATTAAAAGGCTCCCAGCTCTTAAAAACAAATAATTCACTATTTTGCTAGTAAGTGAATATAAAATTGTGCAGTAAATTGTCCCTCCCATGCATGGTAGGAAACCAATGGACATTTGGGGTTTGGCAGATAAACCGCCAAAAATTGATCTCTTCAATTACTGGAGATTGGACTCATTTTCCTGTTTTCCACTCTTCCCACTAACAGTAGACAAATATTTGTATGTTGCTATGGGAGTCAAATTGCAGTGGAGTAAGATAAATAAAACAAAAACGTTCTCCTGAACCAGGAGTGATCTATGAAACACACATATCACCAATCGCATGATCACTATCAACTTGGTGTTACATTGA
Source organism: Leucoraja erinaceus (assembly GCF_028641065.1). Lineage (NCBI taxonomy): Eukaryota > Metazoa > Chordata > Chondrichthyes > Rajiformes > Rajidae > Leucoraja > Leucoraja erinaceus. The sequence continues at coordinate 44,460,809 of NC_073384.1, forward strand.
CATACCAGATGCACGTTCTGGAAAGACCTGTGTTTGGGAGTTGACTAACTAGTGAATAATAAGTCCTTGGCTGAGGTGTAGAATTTATAGGAGCAAATTGCCAGAGTCTGTGATTTCAGAACTATAAGCAAAATACAGTGGAGAAATAATCAAAGGCATTGGCTTTATGTGTAGGAAGGAACTGCAGATGCTGGTTTACACTGAAGATAGACACAAAACGCTGGAATAACTCAGCAGGACAGGCCGCATTATTGGAGAGGAGGGATGTGTTACGTTTTGGGTCAAGACCCTACTTCAGACTGAGTCAGGGGAGAGGGAAACTAGAGCTAGGGAGGAGTACAAAGAGTATGTAAGGTGTGAAAAGGACAGATCATATCAGATGATGCTTAAGGACAATGCTTCATTGTTGGCTGAGGGGAAGGTGACAACGAGGCATAGGAACAATAAAATGAATCGGGACACTGAAACTAGTATGAGAACTAGGGTGGGGGCAGGACGGAGAGAGGGGGAAAAGCAAGGAGTCCACACCTAGAACAGTGGATACAGTAGATGCAGTTGGAGGAGGTTCAAGTGAACCTGTGCCTCACCTGAAAGGACTGTCGAGGTCTTTGGACAGAGTCGAAGGAGGAGGTATAGGGACATGTGTTGCATCTCCTGTGGTTGCTGGGGAAAGTGCCTGGGAAGGGGGTGGTTTGGTTGGGAAGGGACAAGTTAACTAGTGAGTTGTGGAGGGAATGGTCTCCTTGGAAAGCGGAAAGGGGTGGAGATGGGAAGATGTGGCTAGTGGTGGGATCCCGTTGGAGATGGCAAATATGTTGGAGGATTATCTGCTGTATGTGACAGCTGACGGGGTGAAAGGTGAGGACTAGGGGGACTCTTTCCCTGTTGTGACTGGGAGGAGGGGGAGCAAGGGACCCGCTGCAGGATACCGTGGAGACCTGTGTGAGAGCCTCAATTATGATTGAAGAGGGGAATCCCTGTTCCCTAAAGAATTAGGTCAGTGTGGAACACCTCATCTTGGGCGCCAATGCGGCATAGATGGAGGAATTGGGAGTAGGGGCTAGAGTCTTTGCAGGAGGCAGGGTGGGAAGATGTGTAGTCTAGATAGCTGTGGGAGTTAGTGGTTTATAATAAACATCAGTCGATAGTCTATCTCCCGTGATGGAGACGGTGCGATCAAGAAAGAGAAGGAGATGTCAGAGTTGGTCCAAGTGAATTTCAGTGCAGGGTGGAAATTGGTAGTGACTTTAAAAAGTCTGAGTTCTGCATGGGTGCAGGAGGTAGCACTGATGCAGTGGTCAATGTAGCAGAAATAAAGTTCATAGATAGGGCCAGTGTGGACCTGGAAGCTTACAAAGAAGCAAGCATAGCTGGGCCTCATGCGAGTGTGATTTGGAGGAAGTGGGATGAGTTGAAGGAGAAGTTGTTGCGAGTAAGACCAGTTCCGTTAGGCGGAGTAGAGTGTTAGTAATGGGAAATTGGCTGGTTCTGCGGTCGAGGAAGAAACGGAGTGCTTTAAGGACTTCCTGGTGTGGAATGAAGTTGTAGAGTGACTGAACGTCAGCAGGTTTCCAGCCAGAAAGTGATCCAGAGACTTGGGCTTTATCTAAGTCCCGTCAAATGACTCCAGTTTCTAATCCTTGTTACAACTTCAGAGAGTAGGCAACCCTTAAAAAGCTTCTCCAGGGATGGCAAATGGGTAATTTTCAAATAAAGGATGTCTGTTACTGTTTTACCAGGATCCTTTAACAGACTGTGGATACTGGCAAATGATAGGGCCATAAGAATAATCTCAAGAGCCAAGAGTGTTTAGTTGTCATATCACCAATACCAGAATAATGACATTTTTACTTGCAGCAGCATAAGATGTCTGTAAACGCAGTACACATAGATGGCATAATAAAAATCAATAAATTAAAAATATATATTCCTTTCTTAAAAAAATCCCCCAAACCCTAGTGCAATCAAGACAGTTTGTAGTTCATAGTTTAGTTGATATTTATAGTTCAAGAGCCTGATGGTTGTTGGGAAGAAGCTGTTCTAGAGTCTGAACCTAGAGATCATGGTTTACAGACTCGTATACCTTCTTCCTGATGGCAGGAGTGAAATGAGTGGTGTCGGCCATGGTGGTGTCGGTCCTAGATGATGCTGACTGAGGTGGGGTGTTCAGTATCCATGTTGGACTGATCCCTCTCAAATTTAAACAAAAAACTGTAAATGTTAGAAATCTGAAACATAGACACAAAATGCTATTCGGCTCCATTTCTGAAAAGAAGCAGAGTTAATACTTCAGACCTGAAACCTAGTCACTGCCTTACCTAACAGCTGCTGCTGATCTTCAGTTTATGATTTTCCAGCAGCTATGTGAAAACCCAGCTGTAAGACTCCTGAGGCTCACCACGAAGCTGCAAGATTTCAATTTATCTAAACCTTTGAATTCAAATACTCTCCATTCTCAAACATTTCCACCACCTTCAATATGATCCCACCACCAGTCACATCTTCTCATTCCCACTCCTTTTAGGTTTCCGCACAGTGGTACAGCAATAGAGCTGCTGTCTTACAGCGCCAGAGACCCAGGTTTGACGCTGACCACGGATGCTGTTCGTATGGAGTTTGTATGTTCTCGTGACCTCATGAGGTTTCTCTGGGTGCTCTGGTATCCTCCCACATTCCAAAGACATACAGCTTTTTTAGGTTAATTGTTTCTGTAAACATTGTCCCTAGGGTGTAGGATAGTGTTAGTGTATGGGGTGAAGGCCTGTCAGTGTGGAACCAGTGAGCCGAATGTCCTGTTTCCTCACTGTATCTCTAAAAAAACGACTACTCCGTCCGCAACTCCTTGGTTTACTCATCTCTTCCCTCCAAAACCACCCCTTCCCCAGGTCTTTTCATCTTCGGCCTTTTGACCAACCATCTGCCAACCAAAACCTCCCCTCACCAGTAGCCATCTATCATTTGCCAGGCTTTGTCCTACACCCGCCTCACTTCCAGTCTTCTCCTCCCTACTATAATCAGTCTGAAGAAAAATCCCGACCCAACATGTCGCCTATCCATCTTCGCCAAAGATGCTGCCCTGACATGTTGACTTTCTTTAACACTATGCCTCTTTTTTTTAATCCAAATATCACCGTGGCAAAGTTTGAAATTCTTTGGCCACCATAAAACCTGATTACCACGACCCCCAGCTGATTTGTGTTACTGTCTGTTTAAGGTGATTGTAGTTCTGCACAGTATGGTTTCTCCCCAGTGCTCTCAGTGTTACCACAAATGTGCAGAAAATGCCACTGATTTTCCCAACACCCCGAGTACAAATCTAAAAGGAACATTGTAGTTTAAACAAGTGATCTGCACAGCTATCATCCAGTAATTTTTCTGAGAAAATCCCATTGGACCTCTGGCAAAGTTCTTGATGAGCCATAATTGGTAAATTACTGCCGTTCATCCTATGTTCTTGCCAACTGTCCTCCACAGACACAGAATCATCTCCCTACTTGTGGAGGAATGGCAATGCAACATAAGATGAACGCCTGAAATGTACTAGTTACAATCTTTTCACTCGGGCCTGATCTGTACGGAGAAGTTGAGCAGGCTAGGACTTTATTCCTTGGAGTGCAGGAGAATGAGGGGTGATCTTCTGGAAGTGCATAACATCATGAGAGGAATAGGGTAAATGCTCAGAATCTTGTACCCAGAGTAAGGGAATCAAGAACCAGAGGAGATAGGTTTAAGATGAGGGGGGGAACCTGAAGGGCAACCTTTTCACAAACAGGGTGGTAGGTATATGGAACGAGCTTCCAGAGGAGGTAGTTGAGGCAGATACTATCACAGCATTTAAAAAACATTTGGACAATTACATGGATAGGAAAGGTTTCGAGGGATATGGCCAAACGCAAGCATGTGGGACTAGTATAGATAGGTCGACATGGGCAGGTTGGGCCGAATGGCCCGAATCCATGCTCCATGACCATGACTTACTGTTTGAATTTTACCTTCTTGTGATGTTCGTATTGTAGGTTAGGGTTAATTTTGCAGCTGTATTACATCAAGAGAAGTCAGTCCTGACATTTGAGTAGATTTATTAATGTAATATGTAAGTCTGCTCTCTTGTGAAAGCTCAGAAGATTCATTATCCAGACGACATCAATTTGTATTGTACCAGTGCAGCTAGATAAAATCTGAATGCCCTCAAGCATGTGTTCAGTCTGTTCCCACCATCGCTTCCTATGGTAAATTCTTCATTTTACATTCTTTCTTTCATGAAAATATTGTCTTCAAATCCAGATAAAAATTAAAGTTACTTCTGGAAGAAAATACACTAGTTACAATGGATGCTATGTATTTAGTTTGTTTTAGTTTAGAATGTGAAAACAGGCCCTTTGGCCCACTGAGTCCACTGGTTCTCGATCACCCATACAACAGTGCTATCTTCCACACTAGGGGCAATATATGGAAGGCAATTAACCTATAAAACTGCAAGTCTTTGGAATGTGGGAGGAAACCAGAACGCCCAGAGAAAACCTATGGGATCACAAGAAGAATGTACAAACTCTGCACAGACAGCATCCATTGCCAGGATCCACCCTGGGTCTATGGTGCTGTGAGGCAACAGCTCTACCTCTGCACCACTGTGCCTCCCTTACATACATTTCATTTGTTTCTTCACTTTTTGTACTGATATAATATGTTTTCAAGTTCTATTTGTTTACTTTGCTCGAGTGAAAGAAATAAAAGTACAAATAAGTTGTCAGGGCATAATGAAGGGCATTGTGGCCAATTATATATATTTTGAAGCATGGACACGATACGACAGAACGTTATCTATCCCAGAAGGGAAATTGGTCGCAGTTAGATAGTAAATCCTGTGTCCAGATTTCAGGCTCCAGCGAAGAGTAATATGTTAATGATCAAATAATTTGTTTTGGCGATGTCATCTGGGTTTGGAAGCTCCGCTGTTTTTCTGTAGAACTGTCATGGGATCGAAAGCAGACAGAGCTATGATTAAGCACCCTATCTAATAAAGACAGCAGCTCTGACAGTGCAATGCTCCTTTGTGGCTGCAGGCCTGAATGATGTGCTCTGGGTACTGGATTTATACCTACAACCTTGTGGCTGAGAGGTATACTAAACGGTGAAGGTTTTTTTGTTAATCGTGCACTCGAAAGAAGAGAAAATCCTTTAAAAATGAGAGATTGGAGCATTAAGCAAGATGTTATATTTTTATGCAGACGACTGCATTGGTGCTACATCCTGCACCCACACACTGACTTCACCCATTTCACCACTAACATCCATCCGGCACTCAAATACACCTGGACCATTTCCGACATTTATCTAACATTTTGTTGACCTCACTATCTCCATCGCAGGTGATAGACTACTGACCGACATCCACTATAAACCCACTGACTCCCATGGCTATCTGGACTACACCTCTTCGCACCCTGCTTCCTATAAGGACTCCATCCCCATCTCCAAATTCCTCCGTCTACGCCGCATCTGCACCCAGCATGAGGTGTTCCATACCAGGGCATCGGAGATGTCCTCATTTTTCAGGGAACGGGGGTCCCACTCTTCTACCATAGATGAGGCTCCCACCTGGGTCTCTTCTATGCCCTGTGACTCTGCTCTCACTCCCCATCCTCCCATTTGTAACAAGGGCAGAGTCCTCCTTGTTCTCACCTTCCACTCTACCAACCGTCACATACAACAAATAATCCTCCGACATTTTCGCAACCTCCAACCAACTTGCGTAAGGCTCCAATCTCTAATTTTTAAAGGATTTTCTCTTCTTTCGAGTGCACGATTAACAAAAAAACCTTCACCGATTAGTATACCTCTCAGCCAAAAGGTTGTAGGTACAAATGCAGTGCCAAAGCATTGACCCCACTAGTTGCCACATCTTCCCATCTTCTCCCCTGTCTGCTTTCCACAGAGACTGCTCCCTCCGTAACTCCCTGGTCAATTCGCCCCTTCCCTCCCGAACCACCCCCTCTCCTGTCACTTTCCCTTGTAACCGCAAGAAATGCTACACTTGTCGCTTTACCTCCCCCCCTTGACTGCATTCAAGGACCCAAGCAGTCTTTCCAGGTGCAGCAGAGGTTCACCTGCACCTCCTCCAACCTCATCTATTGCATCCCCTGCTCCAGGTGTCAGCTGCTCTACATCGGTGAGACCCAACGTCGGCTTGTCGATCGCTTCGCTGAACACCTCCGCTCGGTTCGCAATAACCAACCTGATCTCCTGGTGGCTCAGCACTTCAACTCCCCCTCCCATTCCGAATCCAACCTTTCTGTCCTGGGCCTCCTCCATGGCCAGAGTGAGGACCACCGTAAATTGGAAGAGCAGCACCTCATATTTCGCTTGGGCAGTTTATACCCCAGCAATATGAACATTGACTTCTCTAATTTCAGATAGTCCCTACTTCCTCCTCCCCTTCTCAGCTCTCCCTCAGCCCACTGACTCCTCCTCTTCCTTTCTTCTTCCCGCACCCCCCCTCCCCCCCCTACTCTCACATCAGTCTGAAGAAGGGTTTCGACCTGAAACGTTGCCTATTTCCTTTGCTCCATAGATGCTGCCCCACCCACTGAGTTTTTCCAGCATTTTTGTCTGCCTTTGTTTTATTTTAAATGCCTGATTCAGGAAAATGCAAGAGGTTAGTGAGTCACTATAACGAGTTAGCTATTCGCCTCCAGCCATTTGAATAGAGTTTTATTCATTTGCAGGATGCTGTTATAGGTAAGGAAATTGCTTTATTTTTTTTACCCTTTATAGATAGATGTTCAAGTTACTAAGTAACACAGTTGAACAGTACGACTTTTTTATGTTACATACAATATAATAAACACATTTACAACTTAAAAGACATTTGGACAGATATACAGTATACAGCAAATGGAACTAGCCCGCAATGACATCTTGGTCAGCATGGAGAAGATATTTGGATGGGGTTTAGTGGGAAATGGGCCAAATGCAGGCAAATAGGATTAACCCAGAATGCAAACTTGGTCAGTATGACCAAGATGGGCCAAGGAACTTGTTTCCATGCTGTATAGCTCTATGACTAGTACAGAAACAGGCCCTGCAACCCACTTTGTTCACGCAGACCATTAAGTGTCCATTATATTAATCCCATTTACCAGCACATGGTCTCTTTATAAACAATAATGTTTTGGTTAATGTTCTAGGCTCACTTTACTTTTGTGAATAATCTGTTATTACCTTGTGAGTTCAGCATTTAATGGTAGTAAGTGGGGCAAGGTAAAAAAACATTGGAAAAATAATCAGTGTCACAGCAGATAGAAACCCTTGTTCAGGTTAACAGGCACAAGTTTGCACCACGACTGTGCACCCACTGGTTTCCCATTTGTAGAATAATATTGGCAGGGAATTAAAGCAACAGTTCAATGAAGGTCCTGACATCCGACAGGATAGCCAAATGGATCAAAATTCCTTAAATATAAAACATTTACTCACTGTATTTGATATTGTTGAATGTTATTGTGCTGTTGAATATATTATTGTGCTTGGTCCAGTCCAAGGTATATACAGAGCCTCAGAATAAAAGGACGTACCTTCGGAATGTAGTTGAGAAGGAATTTATTTTGCCAAAGGGTGGTGAATCTGTGGACTATATTGCCACAGATGGCTGTCGAGGCCAAGACATTGGGTATCAAGCAGAGATTGATAGATTCTTGATTAGTAAAGATGTTAAAGATTTACGGGGAGATGGCAGGAGAATTGGGTCGAGAGTGAAAAATAGATCAGCCATGATTGAATGGTGGAGTAGACTCGATGGGCTGAATGGCCCAATTCTGCTCCTATGTGTTGTGGTCTTATGGAGGCAGACACAGAGTGTTGGAGTAACTCAGCGGGTTAGGCAACATCTCTGGAGAGCATGGATTGGTGATGTTTCAGGGTTGGGACCCTTCTTGAGACTCATTTTGGGAGAAGAGGCCTTGCAGGTAATAGGTTGATGGAGATGACGAGACTTTTTTGATAGGCAGATGGTTGGACAAATGCCAGAGAAGTTACATATAGAGGCAACCTTTAAGAAAAATATAACAGAAATTGTTTTAAAAAATGAAATATATTACAATACACAGCAGTGTTGTGGCTATCTGTTAATATCTCTTCACTCCAGAGCACACTGAACCCTGCCCCGCTTATGCTGAATATCAGGTGTAAAATCTACAGAGTACTCAAGACTGCACATCACTTATATGACTCCATTGCTATAGCTCCCAAGTTTTCATTTGATGAATCAGATATATTCTGGGAAACAGCAGTTAATATTCAGCAAAGCACAAGGGACTGCAGATGCTGGAATCTGGAGCAAATAAGGAACGCAGCTTGAGGAACTCTGGATCAGACAATCCCTTTGAACAGGAATGGACAGACAATGTTTCGCATCAAGACCCTTCATCTAAACATAACTTTTATGCAGTTCATATTTACCCACTTTTCCAATAAGGCAATTATAGGATACGCATAGGATAAATAACCACAAGCTCATCACTGCACAAAAGCAGAACCCTGTGGCTTCAATGATGTTTAGTTGAACTGCACAAGGAAGAGATATTGTGACCACCAGCTTCACAAATGAAAAAAGATGGCAAATGTGATTTTAGCCATGGGGTTCAGGCCAAAGGTCAGATCACAATGACTACCCACTAAAATAACTAGCAGGGTCATCCCATTCATTCTTTAGGGGTTTAAGTAAACCATTAAATGTATCGCTAAAAGAGACAATCTATCGTGAAGATTCTAACATGGAGTCACTTTGTATCTTATCTTCTTTCTCTTCGCTGTATCTTTTATACTTGATTGTATTCCATTTAAGTATTATCGGATTTGATTGGATAGCATGAAAACAAATGCTTTTCACTATACCTGAGTACACATGACAATGATAAACCTAAACCCAAGAGCCTACAGATATAGAAACCTTGATCAAAACAAAGTGCTCGAGGAACTCAGCAGGCCAGGCAGCATCTACGGGTAGACTGGACATGCGACTTCTCATCATCGTGCATGCATAGTTGTCTGCAAAATGTTGCACTTTGAGATATAAAAGCAAAAGACAAATTAAAGAATTCTATCTTTAATTTATGTTTATATTGTTTTTATCAAGTGCAGGGAACTGGAGATCCACAAGAATTTGGCAGCAGAGTGCACAGTGCGCAGCCTCACAGTACTGGAGTCCCTGGTTGGATCCTGACCTTGGGGGCTGGCTGTGCCTAGTTTGCACATTATTCCTGTGACCTCCTGGGTTTCCTCTGGGTGTTCCAGTTTCTTCGCCCATATCCCAAAGATGTGTGGTTTTGTAGGTTAATTCGCCTCTGTAAATTGCTCCTAGTGTGCAGGGAGTGGGGTGAAAAAAAGCACTCTTTGGATAACACAGAATTGGCGTGGCGTGAACGGGGTGATTTGATGGTTGGCCCCGCTCCAGGAGCTCTTCGGACACGTTGCGGGAGCCCTGAAAAGCGGTCTCCCTCCAGGGACCCGCGGGCCGAAGAGTCCACAGACCTGCCGTGTTTCCGTGCAGCAGCCGTTCCTCTCTAAACTCCGGAATCGGCAAACATTTACTAAAGTCCCCCGGTTCTTAGTTGGAGGCCACTCCTCGTTAAGAAGGAACTGCAGAGATTAAAAAGTTTCCCCCTCCCTCCCCCCCACCCCAAAATCGAAGGTAGACAAAAACATACTAGGAGAAAAACTCAACGCGGTGAGGCAGAGCCGCTGCTGACGAGTCGCGCCGGAGCAGAATTAGTGTGAACGGGGGATTGACGTTGGCGTTCTGGCCGAAGAGCATGTTTCCGTGCCGTTTCAGACTGAAGATTGACTAAAGATTTTTAGTTCAAGAAGGAACTGGTTCCTAGACCCTCGGTTGAGGCAGCATCTGTCATGTCTGGGCAACGTTTTTCATCTTTGAAGATTGATCTTTCATGGGTTCCTCCCTCCATAAAATCTTCATGTCTGGATTTTCATTTTCTTGCTTTCTCATTTTTTTTTACTCTTTTGATCTTTTCTTGGCTCATTCATTGAAAAACATTTTTTTGAGGTGAATAAGAAAGGATGCCATGAATAACAAATTAAGCTCTTTGTTTTCTTACTGAGAAAGTGAATCCATAAATATTCTGTATTCAGTCCCTCTTAAGGATTAATGAAAGCACTGTAGACTGAGAGGACTAATTCCTGAGCTATGCACTGCTTTGTAACATGCCTTGCCCAGACATCTGGTCAGCTCCGCATTGTTATAATGCGGCCAATAATTGACCATCTGGACTCACACAAATGAAGAATGGTTACTTGAGTGTGTTGATATGGGTTGCTGACAATTGTGGGCCCGTACCACAACACATGAGGCCTTTGATTAGCCAGTAATTTGACTGCCATTTAGTTGGATCATTCACTGATTGCCTCTTCTCTGCCCTGCAGAAAGAAGGGCCGGCACCAGGACACTACGACGTGAAGGATCAGACTCTGACTCAGATCATGAGTTCCCCCTTTCAATCCAAAGTGCCTCGGTTTTTACCTAGCACCAGCGTGAGTATGAAAAGATAGCCTCTAAGTTGTTTCTAAATAAAATACAGCTCTACATATTGATCTGGAAAAGAAAGCCTAAAATGTGACAAGGCATCTTCAAAAGCAAGTGTAATCGGATTACTAAAGCATGCAAATGGTTGGCTGAAGCCTGCACAGAGTATGTCATATTTCAATGCATGTTGCCACTGACAAGGAACACTTTTGACACATTTTCCAATGTGAGGAGAGAAAGCTGGGCTGTAATGAGCCAACGCTGGCTGATCTGCAACTGAATGATCTGAGTTTTCCATGGTCAGTCCAACTGAAATTTTCAGATGAGCTGGCTGCTAATCAAGTCACGGAGGATGCCAGGAGCACTTAAAGGGATATATCCTCAGAAACACAGAAAGCACCACATTTTTTTCTTTCCCCAACATTTCTTCTAGTTTTGGATATTTTCAGCATATTTTACAGCCTTGAAGGCAAATGCAGGGATTGGCGAAACCAAATAAAAGGCCGCATTACAATGGGACCAGGAAATGGTTCATGGGGGCAAAATAAAAATGTATACATACCCCAAATTGTACGGGTATTCAGAACATGAGTTTCATTGACATTGAATTCAAGGGACTTGAGCAGGAGTACAGAAGTTTAAAAATGCATACCTCCAAATTCATGGACTGTTTCTTCCCAGCTGTTATCAGGCAACTAATCCATCCTCTCACCAACTTGAGAGCAGTCTTGATCAGATTTTGCTGGACTTTATCATGCACTAAACGTTATCCTCTATCTGTACACTGTGGATGGCTTGATTTGTATCATGCATAGCCTTTTCGTTGACTGGATAGCACACAACAATAAGCTTTTCACTGTACCTCAGTACACATGACAATAATAGTAACAATAAACTAAAATCTATACTGACCCTCCAGAGCAACACAGAGAGTACAGTGTGTGCATCAGGTATGAGATGTTAAAACAAGGCCCGTTTACTTTCTCAGGTGGATGTATAATATCTTATGGCATTATCTAAAGGAGCAAAGAGAGTTTTCCCCAGTGTCCTATTAACATTAATATCTCAACCATGCATCTCATGCTGTATATCTGGCTGTGTGAAAATTGCCTCCATGTTTAGGCCGCAAAGCAGCCAGACAGCAGAAACACCACTCAAAGAGAAGGCCGAGGCTGCAGGGGAGATGAGCTAGTTCCCAGAATTATCAATGGGACATGCACATCCTATTACAGAGGGAAGGTGTCATAGAGTCGGCCAGTGTGGAAAAAAGCCTTTTGGCCCAATTTGTCCACTCCATCTACATAAGCAGCTCCAAATATTTCCTATCTATGTACCTGTCCAAAATCTTAATTAACGTTCTTGCTATTGAGGGAATGCAGTGTAGATTCATGAGGTTAATTCCCAGGATGGCGGGGCTGTCATATGATGAAAGAATGGTGTGGCTGGGCTTGTATTCACTGGAATTTAGAAGGATGAGAGGGAATCTTATAGAAACCTATAAAATTATTAAGGCATTGGACATGCTAGATGCAGGAAACATGTTCCCAATGTTGTGAGAGTCCAGAACCAGGGGCCACAGTTTAAGAATAAGGGGTAGGCCATTTAGAACTGAGATGAGGGAAAATGTTTTCACACAGAGAGTTGTGAATTTGTGGAATTCTCAGCCTCAGAAGGCAGTGGAGGCTGATTCACTGGATGCATTCAAAAGAGAGTTAGATAGAGCTCTTAGGGCTAGTGGAATCAAGGGATATGGGGAGAAGGCAGGAACGGGGTACTGATTGTGGATGATCAGCCATGATCACATTGAATGGCGGTGCTGGCTCAAAGGGCTGAATGGCCTACTCCTGCATTTATTATCTAGGTATCTATCTATGTAACGTTGTTATATTACCTGCCTCAACTACTTTCTCTGGCACCAGGTTCCAGATACCAACCTGATGAGTGTTTGATGGCACTGGGCCTGTGCTCGCTGGAGTTTAGACGAATGAGGGGAAGATCTCTTGAAATGTACGGAATAGTGAAAGGCTTGGATAGAGTGGATGTGGATAGAATGTTTCCACTAGTGGGAGTCTAGGACTAGAGGTCATAGTGTCAGAATTAAAGGACTAACCTTTAGGAAGGAGATGAGAAGGAATTTCTTTAGTCAGAGGGTGGTGAATCTGTGGAGTTCTTTGCCACAGAAGGCTGTGCACGCCAAGTCAATTGATATATTTAAAGCAGAGATAGATTCTTGATTAGTACGGGTGTCAGGGGTTATGGGGAAAAGGCAGGAGAATGGAGTTAGGAGGGAGAGATAGATCAGCCATGATTGAATGGCAGAGTAGACCTGGTGGGCCGAATGGCCTAATTCTTCTCCTATCACTTGTGACCTTATGACCCTCAGTGTACAAAATTTGCTGCTCAGGTTCCTATTAAATCTTTCTCCCCTCATCTTAATCCTATGTCCTCTGGTTCTTGATTCCCCTATCTTGTGCATTTACCCAATCTAAACATAACATTTGACTTTCTGGGTGACACGGTGGTGCAACGGTAGAGTTGCTGCCTTATAACACCGGAGACCGGGGTTCGATCATAACTACGGGTGTTGTCTGTACTGAGTTTGTATGATCTCCCTGTGACCGCGTGTGTCTGTCCGAGTGCTCCATAGTGTGTGTAGGTTAGTGTACGGGGTGATCGCTGGTCGGCGCAGTCTCGGTGAGCCAAAGGGCTCGTTTCCACAATGTATCTCTCTAAAGACTCTTGACTGCTTACATTCATATGTTACATTCGGACCGGCTCAGCAGAGTGAGAAAAGATTTTATCTTTGATTCGGGCCCAACAATTTATAAAACAGTGAGTTAAGGTAGATTATTGTTTTATTGATTGATCGATCGATTGATTGTTACTTTATTATCACATGTACTTGGCCGCTGCCCTTCTCACTCTATCACGGCCGTGCTCGCCCGCTGACCGCCCTCTCGCTTGCCAACGTCTCTCCTTGCTCTGCCGGCGGCCGGGCCCTGTCCAGCACGGCTGCCCAGCGCTTTTGCTTAATCCATTCTCTATGTATTTACAGAAAACGCCAGGACCAGGAACATATGAGACTGTCAGACAAATGCCAAGCTGGACCAAAGCTTCTCCCCGTTACCTCTATTACTAATTAAACATTTTAAATCTACACAATCTTGCAACAGATTTCATTCAAGTTCGCAAACATAAAACTTTCCAATACAACGTACCTCTTGAATTCCTTAGCGTGATCTGACAGGTTTAAGAGCCCGTCAGGAAGCCATAGTGGAGACCAGGATATGGCCAACAGACTGAACAATTTGGTTGCTAAACTGAACAAAATAGTTTCTGTGAACTTACTTCAACTACCACAGTGAAGATTAAGGAGGAAAAATCACCAGAGTACTAAAGCAAAGATGTTTTGCTGAATCGTTATAGCTGATCCTGGTGCTCATCAGATTTGTTCAGATTCTTTGATAATTTATAAACGTGTCCAGAACCCTGTTGCCTTAGATTTGACCTTGGACCATGAAGAAAACGGCATAGTGTACAGTCTGAAGAAGGGTCATGAACGGAAACGTCACCCGTTCCTTCTATCCAGAGATGCTGCCTATCCCGCTGAGTTACTCCAGCAATTTGTGTCTACCATGGTGTAACCAAATGGGTATGAAAGAGATAAAAGAGGTAACTTTTAATTACTTCTCATCTATGGATAGGATAGGTTTAGAGGGATATGGGAAAAGTGCGGACAGGTGGGACTAGTGTAGTTGGGGCATGTTGGTTGGCGTGTTTTCAAGCTGTATGACTCTACCACAGGAGAACGTCTGCTGTAGTTTAGTTTAGTTTAGAGATACTGCGCGGTAACAGGCCCTTCATCCCACCACGTCCATGCCGTCCCATGATTTAACACTATAATACACAAACTAATGACAATTTACAATCGTACCAAGCCCCTTAGCCTAGAAACGTGCACGCTTTTGCAGTGTGGGAGGAAACCAGAGCACCCGGAGAAAACCCACGCTGATCACTGGGAGAACATTCAAACTCCGTACAGACAAGCACCCATAGTCAGGATCGAATCTCTAGTGCTATAAGGCAGTAACTCTACTGCTGCGCCAACGTGCTGCCCAGAAGTTGATTGGTCACAAGAACTGAAAGCTTTTGCTTTCAACAGCGACAACAGTGAATGATGAAAGTGTGTGTTGGCCACCAGTTTTGGGGTGGATAGTGGTGATATGACAGGAAACATTTACTTGAAGATAAATTACACATCCCTTTGTGCATGTACTTGTGTCTGGAGAGCATTATCTTACCTTTCTCCTATGGACCTGATGTGGCAGCTCTGCCTGTACTAATTGGAGTTTTTGACCTAAGGGCCCCAACATCAGCTAAATGCAAACATTCCCAATTAAATGACTTCTATATTTGCTTCTACCTCATACCATAGCAGGTTCAAGCATCGGTCCAGTCATGGGAATGTAAGATTTAGAAGTGAGAGGATAAGGTATGGCTGATCTGACCTTGACCTGAACTCCATCTTCCTACCTGATACAACCCTTGTGTCCCCTGTCGTCCAAAAATCTTCCACTTTGCCTTGAGTGCATTTAATGTTTCAGCTTCCGGAAATCTCTGGGACAGAGAAGCCCACAGATTAACAAAAAAAGATAAAATCCCATTTACTACACCTTAAATAAATGACTCCTTTATATGAAGCTATGTCCTGTAAGTTTAACACAAAATGCTGGAGCACCTCAGTGGTTCAGGCAGCAAGCCTGAAGGGCATAGATAGAGAACATTTCAAGTTGTGACCCTGCAGTTCCTTCAGACTCTAAAGCTTTGAAGAAGGGTTCCGACATGAAACATCACCTTTCCATGTTATTCCGGAGATGCTGCCCGACCCACTGAGCTATTTGAAGACTTTGTGTCCATTTAGTTTGGTTTAGAGATACAGCGCGGAAACAGGCCTTTCGGCCCACCGAGTCCACGCCGACAGCGATCCCTGCACATTAACACTATCCTAAACACACTAGGAACAATTTTTACATTTATACCAAGCCAATTAACCTACAAACCTGTACGCCTTTGGAGTGTGGGAGGAAACCAACGTTCTCGGAGAAAACCCACGCAGGTCACGGGGAGAGCGTACAAACTCGATACAAACAGCCCCATAGCCAGGATTGAACCCAGGTCTCTGGCTCTGTGCGTTGTAAGGTAGCAAATAGAAACATAGAAAATTGGTGCAGGAGTAGGGCCATTCGGCCCTTCGAGCCTGCACCGCCATTCAATGTGATCATGGCTGATCATCCAGCTCAGTATCCTGTACCTGCCTTCTCTCCATACCCCCTGATCCTTTTAGCCACAAGGGCCACATCTAACTCCCTCTTAAATATAGCTACTGCTGCACCACCGTACAGTATAAACCAGTGTAAACTAGCATCTGCAGTTCCTTGCTTCTACTCTGAAAGTTCTATTGGGGGAGTGAAACATCTTCTCAGCATCTTCTCTGTCAAGCCTCTTGGAATTTTATGTTTTATTAAAATTAAAATTTCCCTCATTCTTCTAAACCTAACTGAGAATTGTTTTTAAACCCAGGGAGTGGTTTGGACCTGGACTGTGCCGTGAAGCACAGCAGTGGAAACAAATTAAATAATGACATCCAAAAAGGGAATTAGAAACTTTTGGAAACCTTTGGATTGCAACCATTTTTTGATTCTGTTTCAATTGGCAAAGGCCTCTATTGCTCAAACATTCCTGATAAAACAACATACGAGCATCAATCAAGTGGACCTTATCCACATTGCCTCCATTGCAATTATATTTCTCCTGAACATAAAGAGATTGAAATCACAAAAACTCCAGGTGCAGAAAATCTGATATAATAACATCAATGGAATCACTCAACTGCAACCTAAATCGAACTTAGAGATACAGTGTAGAAAGAGGCCCTATGGCCCACCGAGACCATGACAACCAGCAATCAATCATGCACTTAGTCTGTCCAACACATGAGTAACAATTTACAGAACCCAATTAACCTACAAACCTGCACATCTTTGGAGTGTGAGAGGAAACTAGAGGACCCAGAGAAAATCTATGTAGTCACAGGAAGAACGTACAAACTCCATTTGGCAGCACCCGTAGTCAGGATCAAACCCAGGTCTCTGGCACTATAAGGCAACTTTACAGTTGCGCCACTGTGTCAGCCTCATTTTCTTACTCCACCAGTTCTGTTGGTCTTTAACCGGAAACTTTAACTATTTTTTCTCTTTCCATAGATATTCCTTAACATGAGAATTTCCAGCATTTTATGTTTTACTTTGGACGCATAATTGTGGGCCATGCTTTTGGTGTGAAGTCTGCAGACATTCAAGCCCAAAATCTATTTACACAAAGTAAGCTATGTTTAGGGGCAGCACAGTGATGCAACAGTCGAGCTGCTGCCTCACAGTGCCATAGACCTGGGTTCGATCCTGACCTCGGGTGCTGTCCGTGTGAAGTTTGCATGTTATCCCAAGGACTGCGTGGGTTTCCTCCGGGTGCTCCAGTTTTCTCCCACATCCAAAAAATGTGCGACTTTGCAGGTTAATTGGCCCTCTGTAAATTCAAGTAGGATAACATCGAACTAGTGTGAACGGGTGATCAATGGTCAGTATGGACTAGGTGGGCCGAAGTGCCTGTTTCCTTGCTATATCTTTAAAGAAATATTAGTCCAGCACTCAAGGAGCATGGTATCGTCAGAAGTAAAAAAGGCCAGACGGCCTCCTCCAAGGTTCTGTGTCTGGATAGAATGGATGTGCAGAGTAATGGGTGAGTCTAAGACCACCGAGCACAGCCTCAAAATAAAAGGATATACCTTTAGAATGGAGATGAGGAGGAATGTTGTTGTCCAGAGGGTGGTACTCTGTGGAATTCATTGCCTCAGATGGCGACAGAGGCCAAATCATTGGATATATTTAAAGCGAGGAGTTATTGATTAGTCAGGGCATCCAAGGTTACAGGGAAAAGGCAGGAGAATGGGGTTGAGAAGGATAAATAGATCAGCCATGATGGAATGGCAGTGTAGACTTGATGGGCAGAATGGCCCAATTTTGCTGCTATGTCTTATGGTTTTACTTTGATTCTTTGAATTTTCGTTGAGTCTGAAATCATTGTACTCTGTTGAAGAAATGCAAATCCAAAAAATTGTCACCGAGGCCTGTAACGAGATTATACAAAGAAGGTTACCTGGCCAATCTCGGTACTAATGAATCAGTGTTTATTCATGAGTTCTGTTGAAATGAATGATCACAAAAATTCTTAGCTTTTGGTTTATGGTCCACGCTATCTCTTCCTTTTGCTTGTCAACCAGCTGTCATTCAGGGTTTGTGCCTGAGTGAGTGCGGTTCGGGAGATCACTCTTATCTACAGTTATGGCGCTTATTGTTTTTCTGATGACTGCAGCAGCCATTTGTAAGGGACGGGGCTTTATCTTGGGAATGGTTCCAAAGAATCAGGGTGTTTCATAATCGGTATTCACCTGCCATTCATAGGCTATGTTCTCTCGACCCAATTTAAACAGAGGTATTGAGTGGTAAGTGGAGAGGGGAGTGAATTAACAAAGTATCCTGTCCTCCCATCCGCGTAGCCCAGTGATGTATTCAGACTTTGACAGTCAATTTTCACTCAAATTGCATACTTTATGTTCACAGGCCTGCCCTTGCGATTGTGTCGTTAATTCCCACGACAACTGAAATTTCCATTAAGTCATGTTTAAAGATTCCAGAGTGAAAGTGCAGACGTTCTTATTTTCGAATGAAATCTGCCTTCAATGCCATGCTTGACTGGCTTCATTGCTGTTCGCATTACATTGCCATGGTGATTGGCAGGGGTTGGCGTGATTAAGAAGTGCTGGAAGCCTGAAGTTTGGAAACAAAATAATTGGAAATGATTCACAACTGTCAGTTTTAGTCAGGAAGCCAGGGAGCTCAACTGGATGGAGTTAAAAAACTGGGACTGGGATGGTGTTGAGCAGGTGAGTCCTAGAACGGGGTAATGGTGGAGGCAGATGCAATTGTGACGTTTATGAGGCTTTTGGATCGGAGCGTTGATATGAAGGGACTTGGATCATGTTCAGGCAGAACAGATTAGTTTATCTTGGCATCATAATTGGCACGGACATTGTAGGCTAAACGGAAACGTCACCCATTCCTCTCTCCAGAGATGCTGCCTGTCCAGCTGAGTTACTCCAGCATTTTGGGCCTACTCCTGTGGTGCACTGTTCTGTATTCTAGTTTAACATTGATATTAAGCAGCATATGATATTGCTGTTTCTTTTTCTCCTGATCTCAACCTGTGTCTATTAGACCTAAGATGGAGGCACAGTATGTTCTGACTTTTAAAAAGTAGGATATAGAATCAGGAGTAGCTCATTCAACCCTAACATCTGCTCCACCGCTCAGTAGGTTCATGACTGATATCTTAACTCCAGTTTCATACACTAATCTTATATCTCTTCCTCTGGCTTCACAGTTCACTCCACTTCACCTTTAGCCTTTGTTTACTCATCTGCCAATCCATCCCCCTCACCTGCAACTGCCTAGGAGTGGCCAGGCTTTGTCCCACCCCAAGTTCTTTTCCAACTTTCTCCACCCCACTACAATCACAGAAGAAGGGTCTCGACACGGAACATCTCATAATCATGTCCTTCAGAGATGCTGCCTGACCTGCTGAGTTACTCCAACACCTTGAGTTTTTTTGTAAACTGATATCTGCAGTACATTGTTTCTCGCATCCTATATCCCTTGATTCCCTTCATATCAAACTCTGCCTTGAAGACAATCCACATCAGAGCCTCCATGGACCTCAAGGGAAGAAAGTTACAAGGAATCACTGTCTTCCAGAGATTTATGTCATCTTTATCCTGAATGGTTGGCTTCTTATTTTGAGACCATGACCTCAGGTGATAGACTCTTCGGAGGGAAACATGAATATTAATTATGTGTTATTAGTCATTTTAACAGTATCCAATGCTTCATGGCATGAGGCACTTGCCACCATGAGTCATTCTCCTCCTGCCTGGTTCTCCAAAGGCAACGGAGCTGAAGGCTACCAAGGTAAATTGTCAAGAGTCCATTTAGAGCAAGACTGAGCTAGTAACCCAATGTGCTGCAAAACAGATGTGCGATCTCGCTAGAAAGGATGGTATGCCCAACCTCTAACTTTGGGTAACACTTTCTTCACTGATAAGTGAGGCACTATGGGGAGATACCTGATAACATTAGATATGGGAGTGGGATTCACAATCTCTGTTTTAGGGAGAGAATTATGCCCGGGATATTCATTCAGAACTAATTGAGAGATAGCTTAAACCACACAATTGCTCTCCTTATCTCTCGTTCATGTTCCTTAATTCCTTGGTGGTTAGTCAGATCTTATATCTCTTAAATAAGTGTGTTGCCAATTGTTCCACATATTGCAGCTGATCTGAAGGCTGACTAGTCTAGTCTGAGATGCAGCACAGATACAGGCCCTTCGGCCCACCAAGTCCACACCAACCATCTCTTGCCATTCACATTAGTTCCATGTTTTGCGACTCCCCACACATTAGGTGCAATTGACAGAGGCTAATTAACCTACAACCCCCCACGTTCTTGCGAGGTGTGTGGAAACCGGACCACCTGGGGGAAACACACTCAGTCACAGAGAGAACGTGCAAACTCCATGCAGGCAATACCCGACGTCAGGATCAAACCCGGATCTCTGACACTCTGAGGCAGCAGCTCTACCAGTCCTGCCACTGTGCCAACTGTCGATGGAAGTGGGCCTCTCCTAACCCGGCTCTCCATAGACTTTGTTCCTTAGGCATTTGTGGATGGGTGGAAAAGGGGAGCAATGTCTTCAAGAGGATGGGGGTGGGGAACAGGAATTACTTTGGGGGGGGGGTATAGAAATAGAAAATAGGTGCAGGAGTAGGTCATTCGGTCCTTCGAGCCTGCACCGCCATTCAATATGATCATGGCTGATCATCCAACTCAGTATCCTGTACCTGCCTTCTCTCCGTTCCCCTGATCCCTTTAGCCACTAGGGCCACATCTAACTCCCACTTAAATATAGCCAATGAACTGTGGCCTCAACTACCTTCTGTGGCAGAGAATTCCACAGATTCTGTGTATGAAAAAAATGTTTTTCTCATCTCAGTCCTAAAAGATTTCTCCTTTATCCTTAAACTGTGACCCCTTGTTCTGGACTTCCCCAACATTGGGAACAATCTTCCTGCATCTAGCCTGTCCAACCCCTTAAGAATTTTGTATTGTTAGGTGATATTAGAAAATGGCTGTACAGAAAGTAAACTAGGAAGCAAACACCAAGAATCTATTTTTTGTACAGGTAGAAGTACCATAACCTTGCCAAAACAGATTAAGGTGTCTTCATAACAAACAGAATCAAGGTCAACTAAGGCAGTTTAATCTGCATTTCTAAATCTAGTATGAGTGCATGAAACACCTTATTTAATATCATGTATTCTTATTGTTCACCTAGCAATAATGTCCAACATACGATACATGCATTTCGCACTATATCGAGGTACTTTTAACACCATTCCTTGACCAACACCCACATCACATTGCTTTCCTGCAGTACCAGCTGTTCACCGGGGTCATGCACATCACCAAAACTCATTGGAACACACTCGCGTCCCTTACTATTCCTGTTCTCCAGAGATGCTGCCTGACTTGCAGAGTTACTCCAGCATTTTGTGTCTATCTTCGGTGTAAACCAGCATCTGCAGTTCCTTCCTACACGTTCCTTAATTGCAGGATAAGTCGCAGAGTCGCAAGCAACATGAGCAGACTGACTGTGTTCAAGTCCACTTTCTATGCTCTGTATCCTGGAGGAGAGTGCCCTTGTGATGATCACAAATGATTTGCCAGAAGCCTTATCCACAAAATACACATAAACCATGGAAGATGATGTTATACCTTTAATTAAACCTCAAAGGCGTATCATTATCTTCTCTTGGTTCAGCTGAGGTGGATTGAAGAAGGGTTCTGACTTGAAACGTTACTTATCTATGTTCTCCAGAGATGCTGCCTGACCCGCTGAGTTATTCCAGCATTTTGTCTGGGTTTTTTTTGACAGAAATCTGCAGTTTCTTGCGCCTCCATTATTCAGAATTACATGTACTGTCTAGTAAAAGTTCATTTATAGAGGTTTCTGGGTTGGATTTTTTATTTGACACCTCAGAGATATTTTCAGGGGTCCAGGAAGTAACTGGTCTGACACATCACAATCACCAATCCATGTCCTCAGGAGGAAGTCATTGAGTAATAGAACTGTACAGCATGATACAGGCCTTTTGGCCCACTTTGTCCATGCCGATGAAGTTTGCATATTAAACTAATCCCATTTACCAGCGTTTGGCCCAACTCCCTCAAAACCCGTTCTATCCATCAAGCAGTGAAAATGTATTGATAGGTTAATACTGTATTTTTACTGTACCTTTGTGTTGTATATGATAAATGCCAACATGTTGTGCTTTTACCTGTTGTATCTTGCAATTTTAAGTACAAAGGTTTTTCATTCTATGAATGTATTTTATTTTTACCAAATCCTATTTAATAAAATTGTTTGCTGAAAGTAAGCAACTGCGGGATGCAGCCATTAAAAAAAAAAAAAAAAAAAAAAAAAAAAAATGTATTTTCAAAGTCAATGTTGTGATAGCAATGGGAAAACAGTGGGAGCATTTCTACTTATGGTGACCCTTCTTCAGATTTATGTTTCTCGTGTCTGAATTCTGAAGAATGGTCTTGACCCGAAACGTCACCTATTTTTCTCCAATGATGCTGTCTGACACTCTGAGTTTGTATCCATCTCCAAGTTTAAACCAGCATATGCAGTTCCTTCCTACAAGGTGGAATAGACTTGATGGGCCGAATGGCTTAATTCTGCTCCAATGACATGAACTCATGAATGTATGAACATTCTTTCTGAGTCCAGTATCTCCATTTGCCTTCCTTTTTCCTGCTATTGAACTGCTCCACTTTCTTTCCTCTTTCATGGTATTGGATGTTGTGAATGACTTCCTTAGGTACCTTAAAACTAACCCCATGCTCCAAAAGTTTGCTTCTCGAAAGAACCCCTTCTTACCACCTTATTAATTGCGAACAACCATTCTGTATCCAACCTCCCCCTCATTCCTCAAGTCCTCGAAGTACTTGTGGTCTTTTAAATCTTACACTCCTTGAAAAGCTTGTAACTTTGTGATCCGGACTCCCAAACCTAACCGAAGATAAAAACACCAGGTATCAAAGAAACATCATGTTCTCACCATTTACAGAATAAATCAAACTTTATAATTTCACCACAAAAAAAAACTACGAAGTGTTGGAGTAACTCAGCAGCTCAGGCAGTATCTCTGGAAGACATGGATTGGCGACATTTTGGGTTGGCATCATTGATTTCCGGGAATTATTTCCGACTCCTGACTTTGGGCTGAGTTTGTGATTGAGTTTGTCACAACATTTGGGAGGCAGCTTGATGCAGACTTCACATTCTGCTTGCATGACAGTCAGATTAAGCTTCACCTGTCCTTTCCATGGCATTCCAAGCAGCTTCAGCCCTGCACGTAACAAGGATTATCTGTGGGAAACCAGGGTGTACATGTAAGCCTATCTCTCTGGCTATTTATCACTGGAGCTGTGAAGATTAAATCTCATATTATTTGAATGATGAATGCTAATAGGGTGGCAGAATGGTATGAAGATTACTAGCCGCCGTGCTTGTATTACAGCCAAATTTCCACACAAAGTCACATGGCAACTGAAATAGGCTGTCATCAAACAAGCATCTTACTCCAGAAGGAAGAATGAACGTGGCCAATAAATCACAATATCCTCTAACCAAGATGGCTGGGTTCCCTTTACTTATTTATAAATAGCGCTTCAATTTTTTCTGGAATCAAGCACTTAGTTTTAAGGTGTGCAGTGTGACTAATTCATGCTAGAATATGAACAATCTGTTTGTTGTTCAGATTGGAAACAAGGATCTGCAGGCGTTGGTATACCAAGTGAAGACCCAGAAAGATGGAGTAACTCAGCAGGTCTGGTAGCATCTCTGGAGAACACGGAGTGGTCAATGTTTCAGACCTCCCCATAGGAAAAAGACCCTTCTTCAGACTGACCCTTCATGAAACATCACCTCTCCATGTTCTCCAGCGATACTGCCTGACCTGCTGATGTACTCTAGGATTTTGAGTCTTTCCTTGCTGTTCAAATCATCAGTTTGCCCAGGCTTCAAGCTTTTTGCCCCAGGTATTCCCAAGTAGCCTCCCATCCAAATACTAAACAGGCTGAACGTACTTCACTGGATGCACACATGTTGCATTACCCCAGACAAGTTCTGAAATACAATGTACTATTTATGTCGGTTATTGTACTATCATCACTCCCCAGTCGAGCGTTACAGCTGAGCAACCTTTGTCCTTTCACCATTTCCACATATCTCTTCATCTCTTTACCTCTCTCTGTTTCTGCATCACTTCATTACTTTTTACTGAGTCACTGCGTGGAGCACATGATCTAATACCGAGAGAATGTTAGAAATGCAATCCTTCAGCTGAGTAAACTGAGGCCCTAACAACCCCCCTAGCTGGAAGTAAAAGGCTGCAGTTTTCCCCTAATGTGTGGGCCAATATGTACATCTCAACCTTCCTGCATCATCTGGTTATTGCTGTTTCTGAATTACTGTAGAGTGCAAATTGCATTTTCAATGGTCAATTTATTTGCCACATGTGCCATTTTAAAATCCTTTGGGTACCCCCACGTCAGTTGGTGGCACAGTGGCGCAGCGGTAGAGTTGCTGCCTTACAGCGCCAGAGACCTGGGTTCGATCCTGACTATGGGTGCTGCCTGTATGGAGTTTGCTTTCTCCCTATTACTACTTGGGTTTTCTCCGGGTGCTCTGGTTTCCTCCCACACTCCAAAGACGTTCAGGTTTGTAGGTTAATAAACTTCTGTAAATTGTAAATTGGCCCTAGTGTGTGGAATAGTGCTAGAGTGTGGCATGATCGCTGGTCGGTGTGGACTTGGTGTTCATGTTTGTATGCATCACTATACACAACCACTTGGATATATCTTGGATAAGCTTCACAGATACAGCACAGGTGTATAGACAATAGACAATAGGTGCAGGAGTAGGCCATTTGGACCTTCGAGCCAGCACCACCATCCAATGTGATCATGGCTGATCATCCTCAATCAGTACCCCATTCCTGCCTTCTCCCCATAATCCCCTGACTCCGCTATAGTAGTAGTACACTGAGACAGTATCCAGAGTCACCAGATTGGCGCTATTTTCAACTCCCAGTGGTTGTGCAGAATCCTTAACGTGACCACGAAGGCCTGGCATTGTCCTGGCGGCGTTGCAGGGCTTGACTGCTCGGTCCAGCCTCCATGGCATAACAATCTTTATGGGGTTTACCTTAACATATAGTGCAAGGTGCCATGGAAATTCTTTCACCTGGTCTTTTTCTCATCTTCTAGTTATGTAGCTGGTGGAGCCGCTTCCTCACAGCACCAGAGAACTGGGTTCGATCTTGACCTCGGGTGCTGTCTGTGGAGTAGAATCACAGAAAGATCACAGCACAGAAAACGGCTAATCAATCCATTCAGTCTGTGCCAGCACTATGTACAAGCAATCCAATGGTTCAATGGTGCTTTATTTATCACATGTGCAAACGCACTGTGTAATTCTTTTCTTACATTCAGTTCAGTTAAATATTGCCATACCTAAGCACAATCCCCGATTAGCAAAGTGTACAGAAATAGTCCAATGAGAGCTAGTGCTACTGCTGAAGACCTTACATGTGCTACTGTAGTACTGAATATACATTAATGTCTCGGGCGTGAATGTGCAAAGCACCATGTCCAAATTTGCAGGGTTCACAAAACCTGGAAACATATGGGACCGTGAGGAAGGTTGTTTTAGAAAACTTAAGTGGATACATACATTTTCATTGCAGATTGCAAATAAAAGTTGATGCAGGAAAATATGAGGTGCTACATTTCAGTAATGAGGAGACATGATATATTGCTATATCTGAAACAATGTACTTTAAGTATCATTAGCCTTTCTAGTACCCCCTTTTTCTAATCGAATATCAGCTAATCCAGCAACTGAGTCACATCTCCCAGTTCCATCTTCTCAGATCTAGTATCCTCATGAGTACCAGCACGGTGACACAGCATAAGGCAGGAACAGCGGTGGAGTTACTGTCTTTCAACGCCAGAGACCCGGGCTCGATGGCGACTACAGTTGCTGTCTGTACAGATTTTGTACGTTCTCCCTGTGACTGTGTGGGTTTTACTCTGGTGCTTCGGTTTCCTCCCACACTCCAAAGACATAAAGGTTTGTAGGTTAATTTGTCTTCGGTAAATATTGTAAATTGTCCCTAGTATGTAGGATAGTGCTAGTATAGGGGGTCGCTGGTCAGCACGGATTCATTGGGCCGGAGGGCCTGTTTCAGCGCTGTATCTCTAAACTGAACTAAACTGGACTGCACTAGTACATATACAACTTTTAATTCATTTATTTAATTACTTGAATTTAAAATTTCTAGCTGCAATGGTAGGATTTGAACTCATGTCCAGATCAAATCTCATGTGTTCTGGTTACCTGCACTGCAACTTAAACATAATGTGACAGAACATGCAACGATTAGGGGCAGAGAATTCCAGGATTCAGACCAATGAAGGAACAGCATGAAATATCCAGCAATTATACAAATCAAATTACTGATTGAGTTTCACCAAAAGTGCATTTTTGCTCAATACTGGTCCTTGGCTATTAATATTAAAGCAGACCAAAAAAACCCCAACCTAAATAATACATTGATTCCATTCATTTCCTTGAGATCTTTTTTGCACACTGACTTTCGCTGCTTAAATTAATGTATCCTGGCTATAAACAGGCTTTTCTGCTGATTGCATCTAAAATCTGTAAGAACCCTCACAGAAGTACAGACTGACAATTACTGTGTTGGACTTTGTTCTTTTATTACTTTACTTTGCTGACATCACCTCTCCAATGAGCTGTAAAGTACAGCACATTCTGAAAAGCAATAAAAGTGAATCACAGAGAAAACCTCCTGAAGGGAACACCTGTGACAAGCAGAACGACACAAAGTGCTGGAGTAACTCAGGGGGTCAGGCAGCATCTCTGAGAACATGTATACGTGATGTTTTGGGTCAGGTAAACTAATCTAATCTTCCTGCGCATGATCCATATCTCTCAATTCTCTGCATATCCATGCACATATCTAAAAACCTTATAAACATCACTATTGAATCTGTTCTGCCACCACCACTGGTAACGTGTTTCAGGCACCCATGTTTAAAAAAAAAACTTGCCCTGCACATATCCTTTAAAATTTGCCTCTCTCGCCTTAAAATGATGTTCTCTAGTCTTTGACATCTCCAGCCTGGGGAAAGGTTCCGACTGCCTACCCTATCTATGCCTCTCATAATTGTATATACTTCTATCAGATCTCCCCTCAACCTTCAGCATACTGGAGAAACTATCCAAGTTTGTCTGATCTCTCCTTGTAATTAATGCCCCCTAACAGGTTGCATCATGGACTGGTCAGTAACTCGAATGCCCAGGAAGAAGAAGATTACAAAAAATGGTGGACACTGCCCCGCTTCTTCCCAACAACACTACAAACACTAACTAAAGTTACAACTACTAACTGTCTTGGTTGCACTAGGCACTTAGTGCTTTTGTTTTGGTTTGCACTAATATCATTCTTTAATTTACTGAACTTTTGTTTTGTTTATTTATTTATTATGTTGTCTATTGAGCAATGCGTTTGCTTGCTTGTTATGCTGCTGCAAGTAAGAATTTAATTATTCCGTTTTGGCATACATGACAATATTACTTCGGAGTCACGTGAGTGACTACGTGAAGAAGCCCGCCATGACGCATGCATGTCATATCGCTTTCACGCTTGCGAAACGACAGGTGGGGTGGAGCGTTCCCCCGCAGCGGTAAGTTTGAAATCGTGACCTGCAGGTAAGTGATTTACTCTGCGGTAGTTTTTGGTCCCATGCTGTTTTACACAGGGGAGGGGGAAGCTGGACTAAATAGTGTCCACAAGTGCTGGGGAGGACTGCGAAGTTGAGGGAGCCAGCAGCAGCTGAAGGCACAAGCCCCGTAAGGGATCAGCTGTGCCGATTTCTGATCCTGCGCCGGCCAGAACACCACGGCCGGGAGACTATTCAGAATGGGGCCGTCGACTTTTGACGATAACGGCAGAAGGCGGGGTGGAACGACGTTCCCCCGTAGCGACAATTTAAACCAGGACCTGCAGGTAAGAACTGCGGTCTTTTTGTGTTTTCCCATGCTGATTACAGGTGCAGAAGACAAGGCCTGCGACAAAGCTGGTGAGGGAGGACCGCGGAGCAGCGGGCAGCCAGCAGCAGCCAGCGGCACTCGGATCACCGATAGTGGGATCAGCTGTGCCTGATGTCGCCTTCGCACCGGCCAGATCCACGCGGCCGGGCGGTAAGGCTAGACACAAAAACAAACAAGGTCGTGGACTCAGAGGAGTCCGACTTTGAACAACCACGGGCGGCCAGCGACCGAGAGCGCTGGAGCCGGATGGAGCGGTGTGTGGAGCATTTGCTCCAACGTGACAGACTCCAGGAGATGGAGTCGGGTCACTGTGGGCCCTATGATAAACCCACAGCAGTACCTCTTTGAGGGCTGCACAGTGCTTCTACCTCATCAGAGGGGAGCACTGCGGGTCAGTTCTGGGCTGACCTGGAAGAGGGGTCCGCAGAAGGAAAGACAAGAGTGCAAGGGATGCAGGAACGAGAGAACCTACTGGACTAATAAAAGGGACTCCAACAAAAACCCACTACAGCCAAAGACAGCACCTCTACACACCCACCAGCAGAACTGGTGAAAGCTCGAAGGCCCGGTACTCAAAACATGAGTCTTTTTTAGGCCATGGCCCAGGCCGGCCTTCTTGGAAGATGCGGGGACCTCCAACGCCAACCAAACCGAAAATCCAGACACCAGCGCAACAACAGCAGTGACGAACCTACAAAAAGAAGTAAACTTGCCACTGGTAACTATGGAGGTAGGTGGGTCTGGTTCCCTACAAAATACAGGGAGCATGGAGGTTGGGGGGAGATTACACTCTTTTCTGAATGCATGGAGCATGTTAACAACCGATACTTACATCTTAAGCAGTATCCAGGGATATACAATAGAGTTTATACACAAGTACAGCCCTCCAGTTCAACATATACCGAACCGAATGTTCGTGCTTTCTGATAAAGAAAAATCAAAAGCGCAAGCTGAACTGGAGCGGCTTTACGTAAAAGGTGTAATTGAGAAAACTCAACACGAACCATTAGAATTTGTGTCCAATATATTTACCAAAAACAAAAAAGATGGTGGTTGTCGCATCATCATAGATCTGACAAAATTGAATACATTTGTACAATATATTCACTTCAAAATGGAAACCTTTGTTACTGCTAAACAATTAATTTCCAAAGGTTACTTCATGGCCAGCATCGATTTAAAAGATGCTTACTATTCAGTGCCTATACGAGGTGACCACAGATGTTACTTAAAATTCAACTGGATGGGACAACACTGGCAGTATAAAGCACTGCCAAATGCATTATCATCAGCCCCAGGCTGTTCACAAAAATTTTGAAACCAGCCCTAGCGTTTCTACGGAAACGTAAACACATGGTCATGGCATATTTAGATGACATACTCATTGTGGGCAAAACTTTGGAATTGGCCAAACAAACTGTAACAGCCACAAAACAGTTATTTGAAAAACTGGGATTTATTATCCATCCAGTTAAATCTAAACTAACGCCTTCCACTACTATGGACTATTTGGGGTTCACCATTGACTCAGTTCACATGTCGGTGACTCTGCCCAAGGGAAAGGCTAGAGATTTAATAGAGGCTTGCAATAACCTCATTGACATCAGAAAACCATCCATCAGATTGGTAGCAAAAGTAATTGGCAAAATGGTGGCTGCCTTTCCAGCCACACAATTTGGACCTCTACATTACCAAAATGTACAGAGAGCAAAAATACAAGCACTCTAAATTAATGCAGGTCACTTTGACAGACCTATGAAACTACCAATCAAAGCTAAAATGGAACTAAAATGGTGGATAGATAACACCTTGCTTTGTTCCAATCCAATCATTGTCAGTAACCCTTCTATGGTACTACAAACTGATGACAGTGCACTTGGGTGGGGAGCCACCAATACCATCACCAGCTGTGGAGGTAGATGGACTGCTCAGGAGGCATCATTATTACTCACACTGGGCATAAACTACCTGGAAATGTTGGGTGCATTCCATGGCCTAAAGTGATATTGTACTGGGTCATATCACCAGCATGTTAGACTACAGATAGACAATACCACCGTGGTAGCATACATTAACCACATGGGTGTAAACAAATTGACATCATGTGACAATCTGGCTAATATAATTTGGCAATGGTGTATCCAGAGAGATATTTGGATATCAGCCACTTACCTTCCAGGAAGACTAAATTTAGTGGCAGACACCAGGTCACTCAAATTTAATGAAAACACCGAATGGATGTTGAATAAAAAGGTATTTGCTGATATTACAGCAAAATATGGAACATCAGATATCGATCTATTCGCATCCAGACTTAACCACCATTAATCAAATTATGTTTCATGGGAACCAGACCCTGGGGCAGCGGCGAAAGATGCATTTTCACTGCATTGGGGGAAATTGTTTATTTACGCATTCCCTCCTTTCTGCCTCATCAGTCGGGTATTAAGGAAAATACACCAAGACTCTGCGTCTGGTATTTTGGTAGTACCCGATTGGCCTACTCAACCATGGTTCCCAGTGGTATTAAACATGGTATTAGAACCATGTATCACCATCCCACATAGACCAGATTTATTGCTACATCCCGTAACAAGGGATAGCCACCCATGCCATAAACATTTGAACTTATTAATTTGTAGAGTTTAAAAACACCTCTACTACAACTGGGACTGACGGATCGAACAGTGAACATGATCTCGGCGGCCCAAAGACAGTCAACCAAAAAACAGTATCTGGTCTATATCAGGAAGTGGGAGATGTACTGCCATAAAAACAACATCACCTACAGAGACATGAACATCCTGTCTGTTCTGGAATATCTGGCAGGCCTCCACTATGATGAGGGGCTCAGTTACAGTGCCATCAACTGCACCAGAAGTGCCCTATCGACTTACCTATGACAGGGGACAGAGCGTTACACTGTTGGGACTCACCCACTGGTAACAAAACTTATGAGGGGAAATGTTAATACTAATCCCCCAAGAACCAGGTACTCCCAAATATGGGATGTAAGTATTGTCCTGAAGATGCTCAGGGATTGGTATCCAGCAACAGCTCTGTCCCTACACAGACTGACATTAAAAACAGTCATGCTAATGGCATTGGTCACGGCACAGAGGATAGTCACTGCATAAACTAAGACTGGACAACATAACTTCCTCAACAGAAAATATTATGTTTCATATCTATGAGTTAGAAAAGCAGAACAGACAGGGATCAGCAGGCCTCAATATACAATTTAGGTCATACCCAACAGATGACCGTCTGTGTATAGTAAGACATCTGTTGTTATACATGGAGAAAACGAAAATCCTAAGAGGCAATGAGAAGGCACTTTTTGGTCAGCCACAAGCAACCACACAAAAGAGTGACGGTCCAGATCATCTCAAGATGGCTGAAACAGGTGCTAACACAGGCTGGGGTGGATACTAATATTTTAAAATCTCATTCCACCAGGGCTGCAGCTACATCGGCAGCGATACAGTTGAATGTACCAATGGACCAAATCCTCAAGGCTGCAGGATGGTCTGGGGAAAAAACATTCCAATTATTTTACAACAAACCAGTAATGAAACCTGGAACGTTTGCAGAAACAATTTTAAGTTCTGTAAATTAATTTAAACCCATAAAAAGGGGTTATAATTTTGTGTTAATAAATGTTATGATTTCAATGTCGAATTCATGTCCAAATTATGTTAACACAATTCCTCCTACAGTCATCAAGGCAGACGTGATGCATGGACTCGTTTCCACGGCATGAAATCACAGAGCTTTAAAATCTTCACGTAGTCACTCACGTGATTCCGAAGTAAAATAGTAAGATTAAACGAGAATTTACCAGTTTGAAGTTTGATCTGTATTTTATGAGGAGTTACGATGAGGGATTATGTGCCCTCCGCTCCCACCCTTGATCATATACTTAACTGGTATCTCTTCTCTAATCTTACTATGTTTAGTCATTAGTTATCTGTGATTTCACACCGCTGCTTTGAAGAATGACACGCATGCGTCGTTGCGGGCTTCTTCACGTAATCCCTCATCGTAACTCTTCATAAAATACAGATCAAACTTCAAACTGGTAAGTTCTCGTTTAATCTTACTATTAAACACTCTTGGGAAAACATAAAGCACTGGAGTAACGCAGCAGTCAAGCAGTATCCCTGGAGAACATGGGTAGGTGGCAATGATGATGAACTATTCTCATATGCCTGGATAGGATCCATATCTCTCAGTTCTTTGCAAATTCTCTTCAGACTGATGAAGGTTCCCGACCCAAAATGTCATCTATCCATGTTCTCCAAGGATGCTGCCTGACTCACTGAGTTGCCCTAGCATTTTGTGTTTTTCCTTGGTAAACCAGTACCTGCAGTTTCTTGTTCCTACTATTCAACACTCTTGTCTTTTGACTCCATGTAAAGGCCTCTCTATATATAAGGGCCTCCCTGAGATCACTTTAATAGTGTCATAGTCATACAGAGTGGAAACAGGCCCTTCGGCCCAACTTGCCCACACCGACCAACATGCCCCATCTATACTAGTCTCACCTGCCTGCATTTGGCCCATATTCCTCTAAACCTATCCTATCCATGTGCCTGTCCAAATGTTTCTTAAGCGTTGCGATAGTACCTGCCTTAACTACCTCATACCATACACCCACCACCATTTGTGTAATTACCCCTCAGATTCCTTATCAATTTTTCCCCCCTCATCTTAAACCTATGTCCTCTGGTTCTTGCTTCCTCTACTTTGGGCAAAGTACTCTGTGCATTTACCCGATCTATTCCTTGCATGATTTTTTGTACACCTCTATATTATTACCCTTTATCCTCCTACGTTACAAGGAATAAAGTCCTAGCCTGCTCAACCTCTCCCTATAGATCAGGCCCTTGAGTCCTGACAACATCCTCATAAAACTTCTCTGCACCCTTTCCAACTTGACAACATCTTTCCTATAACATGGTGATCAGGACATGGTGGCTGCTGATACCGGGCCTACAAAGTATCAGTAGTCCAGTGTTCCGAATCGACTTTGTTTGCTATATAAGTCATTCAGGGAGAAATAGTTGTGAAAGGGTTACATTTCTGATTTGAGACCAGGCGGATAATTAGTCCCCTGAGCCACCCTGACATCATGGTTACATTTTCCATGTTTGCCTGGCATCAGCCTTGGAAGCTTATTTACCAGAGAAGAAGCTGGAAAGTGCCTTAAACTAATAAATACATACAGTTAACACTGTTAAGCTCTTAACATTGAGCTGAAGGAACACTGTTAAAATGATGTGAGTTCAGGCAACAATTTCTTCAACAGGAGGGCGGATCTGATGCGTTCTGCCCAAGTCGTGACTTCTTTTCTTGCTACCCCGTTTAGAGTTTCAGAGGAAGTCTAGAGAGAGATATCTCTGCTCACTGTTCTTTCAGATCCACATTTTTTCCCCTTATTTTTGCATGCAGTACAATTTATTAACACAGGTTTTCGTCAGAAAAATATTACGATATGATAGGACTTTATTTATCCCAGGAGGGAAATTGGTCTGCCAACAGTCATAAAACACAACCAAATACATGAAACATGAAATTAAAGTGACGAGTGGATAGTCTGGGGTCGGTGGGGGGGGAGAGGCGGGAAAGAGTTAGTTTACCCCACGACAGAGGGAGGAGGTGTACAGTTTGATAGCAACAAGGAAAATGGATCTTCTGTGGTGTTCTGTGCTGCATCTTGGTGGAACCAGTATGTTGCTGAAAATGCTCCTCAGGTTGACCAGTGTGTCATGGAGGGGGTGAGCTGTATTGTCCAAGATGCTATGCAGTTTGAGGAGCATCCTCCCTTCCAAGACCACCTCCAATGAACCCAACTCTAATCTCAGGACGGAGCCAGCCTTCCTGATGAGCTTGTTGATTCAGTTGCCACCCACGGCCTTCGCCCTGCTACCCCAGCACACGGCAGCGTTGAAGATGGCACTGGCCGCCACCGATTGATAGAACATCAGCAGCATCTTACTGCAGACATTAAAAGAGCAGAGCCTCTACAGAAAGTACAACGTTTTCTTAATTGTATTATTTGTTTTATTAAGTATTATTTGTCAGCTTAAATTTATGTCTGCTTTAATGAGCGTTATTGCTTTCTCTTTATGCATCCTTTCTCTCTTGATAATATTTGGAAAAAAAATCTTTAGGCTCACCCTCATAAATACTTAGATATTTCTCTCTGTATGCGTACATGCAATTTGTTTATCTGTCACTTTCATTGTTTGCATTTCCTTTTTTTCTCTCTGTAACTTTATCTGAAACAGGTTGTCTGTACTTGTGTGCATGCAAACACCTGGATTTGCTCTAATTGTTTCTGTGAGAATGCGGCTGGGTGGTTGTTTGTGCGTGAACCTTCTATATACTTTAATTTAATTATCCCGTTTATGCATCTCTCAAGCTTGATCTTGTCTGTAGCCTTTACTGCTCAACCTAACCCAACCAACTCACATTTACAACAAGGAAATGCAAACAATGAAAGCGACAGATAAACAAGGTGCATGTATGTGTACAGAGAGAAATATCTATTTATATGAGGGTGAGCCTAAAAATTTGTTACCAAATATTCTATATATAACATAGAACAGTACAGCACAGGAACACAGCCCTTCAAACCACAATGTTTATGCTGAACATGATACCGTCCATCATATCGACAACATTTTCTAGCCCTCAAGCCCTCCGATATCTGCATTCCTTCTGCATCCCCTTCTTCAACTGCATCTCTATCAGCGACCATGCCTTCAGCTCTAAGGCCTTAAGCTCAGAATTACATTCTTACCCCTCTCTGCCTCACATTCCTTCTTTCAGTTCCTTCCTAAAGCCTTCTCTTTCATTTGTTCAGTGCCATCTCTTGTTTGGTAATACACTTCTGAGGTGCCTAGGGATGTTTTTCCGAGGCTACATGAATATTAGCTGTTATTGTTGCACATGTTTGCTTCTGCTGATTCCTGTTTGTTCTCCCTTTCTCTCTAGTTGATGTTCTGGTTGACCCGTTTTTTTAGTTTATTTGGTTTAGAGGTTCAGCACGGAAACATGCCCTTCGGCCCAGTGAATCCGCGCCGACCAGTGATCCCTGCACATTAACACTATCCTACACACACTAGGGACAATTTACACATACACCAAGCCAATTAAGCTACAAACCTGTATGTCTTTGGACGTCAAACTCCGTACAGACAGCACCCGTAGTCGGGAATGAACCCGGGTCTCCGGCGCTGCAAGCTCTGTAAGGCAGCAACTCTACTGCTGCGCCACTGTGCCGCCCCATGAAATACAAAAGTAATTATTTTCTCTATTTCAATTATCAGAGCAAAACGGTTACCTGCATGCTTTGGTGCTTGAGGCTTTGGTACTTGGTACTTTAATTTGCTTCCACTGATGTTCGGCTTCCAGAAACAAAAAGTAAGATTGACCCAGAGGCGGAATTCTCAGCCATATTTTAAATAGCATTTGGGCTGATGACTGATGAAACTAACTGGTAACAATTCACTGCAATAATTTGGGATAACCAGCATAGTTTTAGTTCTGATGTCTTGAGCCTGACTGCTATGTAATAGGATAAGCAAAATATGGAAGTAATTAACCAGTATGATCAAACAGGTAACTGGCTGGTTCGTTGATGATC
This sequence comes from Leucoraja erinaceus, assembly GCF_028641065.1. Taxonomy (NCBI): domain Eukaryota; kingdom Metazoa; phylum Chordata; class Chondrichthyes; order Rajiformes; family Rajidae; genus Leucoraja; species Leucoraja erinaceus. Next base: position 44,496,376 of record NC_073384.1, read on the forward strand.
TTCATCTTTCTTTCTACCACCAGCAAATAACTGATCTTATCTTACTCCTTTTTAAGGAATTTGGGCTATTATCCATCCATCGACTCCCAAGGTGTTTACAGTTAAAAATGAACTCTAACTGAACAGTGCGGGTAATGTATTGAAAATCAAAGCATGTTCCAAATTACTTTGTGTAGGAATGAGCTGCACATGCGGGCGGTCACGATGGCGCAGTGGTAGAGTTGCTACCTTACAGCGAATGCAGCATCGGAGACTTGGGTTCGATCCCGACTACGAGTGCTGTCTGTACAGAGTTTGTACGTTTTCTCCGAGATCTTCGGTTTCCTCCCACACTCCAAAGACATACAGGTTTGTAGGTTTAATTGGCTTTGTAAATGTAAAGATTGTCGCTAGTGTCTGTAGGGTAGTGTTAATGTGAGGGGATCTCTGCTCAGTGCACACCCAGTAGGCTGAAGGGCCTGTCTTCGCATTGTATCTCTAAAATAAACTAAACTAAACCGAAAATAGACACAAAGTGCTGGAGTAACTCAGCGGGACAGGCAGCATCTCTGGAGAGAAGGAATGGATAACGTTTCGGGTCGGGGGCCTTCTTCAAACTGATGTTCCAAATTACTTTGTGTAGGAAAGAACTGCAGATGCTGGTTTAAATCGAAGGTAGACACAAAATGCTGGAGTAATTCAGAGGGTCAGGCATCATCTCTGGAAAGAAGGAATGGGTGACGTTTCGGGCCATGACCCTTTTTCAGACTGATGTCAGGGGAGGGGGCGCAACAAAGATAGAATGTAGTTGGAGACAGTAAGACTAGTGGGAGAACTGGGAAGGGAGAGGGGATGGAGAGAGAAAGTAAGGACTATCTGAAGTTAGAGATACAGCTGGGGTGTAAACTACCAAGCAAAATATGAGGTGCTGTTCCTCCAATTTTCACTCTGACAATGGAGGAGGCCCAGGACAGAAAGGTCAGATTGGGAATGGGAGGGGGCGTTAAAGTGGTGAGTGTTTATTTGAACCCTTTCAGCACCCTTTGACCTCATGTTTTAATTCCTTGAGAAATACATTTATAAAAATCTACCCCAAATAATTTCCTTGAAAACTCTTTTAAAGCCTTAAACCCATTGCCAGCAATTATGATTCCTTAATTATTATGTGAGGTTTCTTTTTCATTTTCATTTGCTTCCCCTGCCTCTGCTTGTTCTCAATCCATCCAATTAGTTATCCAGGACATGCAATTTCTCTCACCACCATGCAATTTAATTGATTTATGGCCAGCTAGAAAATGTGATCTTTTTATCTTGTGTGACCAAAATCATAGGAGGAATAGATCGTGTAGACGCACAGATTCTCTTGTCCAGAGTGGGAAAATCAAGAACCAGGGGACATAGGTTTAAGGTGAGAGGGGAAAGATTTAATAGGAACCTGAGGGGTAACATTATTACACATATGTTGTGGGCGTATAGAACGAACTGATGGAGGAGATAGTTGAGGCAGGTAGTATCAAAACTTTTAAGAACTATTTGGACAGGTACATGGATAAGACAGGTTTAGAGGGATATGGGCCAAATGTAGGCTGGTGGGACGAGTGTATATGCGACATGCTGGCTGGTGTGAGCAAGTTGGTCCGAAGGGCCTGTTTCCACGCTGTAAGACTGCATGACTCTATGGCGATAACAAACGTGAACAGGTGATCAATGGGATGTGTAGACTCTATGAGTGGAAGGGCCTATTTCCATGTTTTAAGTAATCATTAAAAAACACGTTTCATACAATTAGGTTGTTTTTTCTTTCTGTAGAACATCAGACTCACACCGTCTGTTCTTTCCTCGGCTGTTTTTTCTTTTCATCCATTCCCATCATTGGGTTTTGTATCCCGTTTATACAAAGATTGAAACAATATATATTTTTTTAAAGGCAAAGATAACTAAGAAGTTTAGGAGGCATAATTAAATGCCTTGTTGCATCTGGTTTGTAAAATCAAAATCAAAACCTTTTCAGGAAACATCGTTTGCTAGCTTAGTTACTGCAGAATCAACACCAGTTGATGTTCTGCACACACGTTCTGAAGCACAGTAGAGAGGTGTCATGAGCCTAATGATTAAGGCCGCGGTACTAATTATAAAGTAAAAAACTGCTAGGCTTGGGTGGGAATTTAACCCTCTTTGTGCTGCTAAATTACAGCTAAACACAATTGAAAAAGACAGATACTTTACTCTTTTTGGATCAGGCATCATCTCTGGAGAAAAAGGATGGGTGAACTTTCAGGTTGGAACCCAACTTAGGTCTGAAGAAGAAGGGTCCCGACCGGAATAGTCACCCTTCCTCTTTCTCCAGAGATGCTGCCTGACCCACTGAGTTACTCCAACACTTTGTACCTATCTTTGGTAGAAACCAGCGTCTGCAATTCTTTGTTTTTATTGTTTTTTTCTTGTTCACTTCTGGTCCACATACGTCTGAAGCGGGGACTTTCTTTTGGATATTCGGAATAGTATTTGGGGAGTTGTTGTTTTTCTTTTCTTATCAGGCCTTTTAGAGACACAATTCCAGCCACAGCAGTTTAGAAAAGAACTGCTTTGATGAAGAGATAGCTGGCTTTGTGGACATGGAATACGGAGCAACCCAGCACAGGGACATTCCTTGTGGACCATGATATCTGTGCCGAATATGATGCCAAATTAAATTCATTCTTTCTGCCTCCACCTGATCCATATCCCTCCATTCTCTGTATATCCACATGCCTATCCAAGGATATGGGGCAAACACAGGCAGATGGGCCTACTGCCGCACCTATTTTATATGTTTCTATGTTTCTATATACTTTCATCAGTCCTCACCTCAGCCTCTGATGCTCCAGTGAAAACACACCAAAAGGACAATCCAATCGAACAATGTGTGCTATAGCCTACAGCAGCATTTAAATGCAGCGAGGTATTTTTCATTCAGTACGTGACTAATTCAATGTGGCAACGGACAAATTTGCATTCTGGAATCGACTGCTTGGCACATGTGACGAGGCAGAATATTGCGAGAACAGGGGAAATAGACTCACTCCGTTGGCTGTGCACGTGTAAACAAATCCATTTCTCTGTGCTCATAAAGAATATTCCAGCCAGCCAGAAAGAATCATCCACAAAGCATCAAGTGTTATTACCGCACAGAAACACATGAGATTTGAAGGACAGCTCAGCGATACCAAGTGATTGTGTGATGGATTAAAATAAAAGGCAATCAGCATTTGTAAATTTTTCCAACAAGCGCTGACTGTAATAGTCTTGTTCAAATGGAATAAATTCTTTGTGGTTTGCAGTTTCAGAAAACAATTGTGCCAAGGGCATTGAATCATGAGCACTGAGTGGGTTTTAAATCCAGTGCACTCAGTCGGGGCAGTAAAGGTTGGTGGGGTGAAAGGGGAGGAGCAGAGGAACATTATCCTTGCCATGCAATCCATGAGATGAACACTTTAGAAGCACACCATCGCTCAATGTAAATTGTGGAAGGAGCGCTAGGGGAGGGGGAGCAAGAGCTGAATTGCATGGGGAGCAGCGAGAACAGGGATCTCGCTGATTGTGATTTAGGGAACGGTTGGGGTGGACAGTTTTATGGTGAAACACGGCTCTTTGTGAGGCCTGGTTCTGACGCAGTTCCAGATCTCCTCAGGCAATCTCTTAGGATGGTTTTCACTCCAGTTCTGTGGATCTGGAGGTGATTGAAGAGGCCAATGTGTGACCCACAGACTCTTCCCCAGATGGGGGGAGGTGCCTAATGTGACAGGTAGCTGGGTGGTTAGTGCTCCTTCCACTATTTACACTGGGCTCCTGTGCACTTCCAATGTGTAATGAATTACGAGCACAGAACATAGAACAATACAGCACAGGAAGAGGCCCTTCAGCCCACAATGTCCATGCCGAACATGATACCAAGTTAAACCAATCTTGTCTGCCAGAATTGCAGTGTTTTCCCTGGCAGTCCAGGATAGACCTGACCAGGTGCAACCACTGAATGGAACAGAGAGCCAACATCACCCCGATAATCCAGACTCTTTTCCCAGAGTCTGGATTGTTAGTCAGACAAATACAGAGCTCAGCCACCTGCTGATAATGTGCTGGAATGAACAAATGACTTCTAATCAGCATTGAGAGGGTCCATGATATGTGACCTTAATCACCCTGCAGGCTTTGCTCCAATGCCAACAGAAACATGCTGATACACAGCAACAGGAGGATGAGAAGCCTTGTCACTGATTGCACACCATGGTCAATACATCCAGGATCAACTTAATGGGGCTCATTGTACTTATTTGTTATCCTTTGTGGTGGAACATGATTTCCTATCCTCTCACTTCAGCAAGGATGACAATAAAAGGTTTCTCGTTTTATGCCTGCCTGTATATTTTAGCATGGCTTTAAATTTCGCTGCTTTTGTATCTTTTCTTTGCTCCACCTGAACCCCTCTAGATTTGCACCTGATGTTGTAGGGTATTATCATAATACAGTGGCAATGGGAAATAATATGTAAACTGTGCACTTCACTGCGGCTGTTGGATCTATTGCAATTTATCCAGGTGCAAAATGAAACTGTTTTAATATGTTCTCTATTGGGATCTCAGGGGACAGAGCTGTAGGGAGAGGTTGGGCAGGCTAGGACTTTGGCCCTTGGAAGACAGCAGGCTGAGGGGTGGGTATAAAATCACGAGGGGAATATATAGAGTAAATGCACAGGGAAGGGGAATTAAGAAGCTGAGGACATAGGATTAAGATAAGAGGGGAAAGATTTAATAGGAACCTAAGTGACGACCTTTTCACTCAGAGGGTGGAGTGTATATGGAACAAGCTGCTAGAGGAAATAGTTGAGGCAGGAATAATAACAGCTTTTTAATATACTCTTAGATGGATACATAGAAAGGAAAGGTTTACAGGGATGTAGTCTAACATGGGCATATGGGACTAGCTTTGATGAAGCATCATGGCCGGCATGGACAAGTTGGGCCGAAGGGCCTATTTCCATGCTGTACAACTCTGTGACTCTATGACACTATCAGGGCAATACTGGCAAGACCGGCAATTATTGTTCATTTTTAATGTTGTTCTTGAGAATGTGGTGAAGAGCCGCCTTCTCAAACCGCTGCAATCCTTCAGGTGAAGGCACTCCTACACTATTGTAACAGGGTCACTTGCCCCATCCCACACAACAGGAACAATTCACTGAAGCCAGTTAATCTACAAAACCGCACATCTTTGGGAATGTGGGAGGAAACCAGAGAACCCTGAGAAAACCCGAGAAAAGGCAGTTACAGGGAGAACCTACAAACTAGGTAAAGACAGCACTCGTGGCCTTGATGGAACCTGGGTCTCTACCACTGCACCACTATGATCCTCTGTTCAACTTGTGTCTTTTGATATGAATCGCTTTCTTGAGTTGGATCAGTGGGATAAGCCTTTGAATGTGGTGTCAAATTGACCAAAATGACTGGATTGGGCCAAAGGGCCTGTTTCCATGCTGTGTGCCTCATTTGATTGAAACTTCCCTTCTGGATCAAACATATCCATCACCACAGAGTATGTAGGCACACCATGGCTACTGCCTTTCCTTCAGCAACGCAGATAATTGTTTCCACAAATTCATAATGTTCCACGACAGCTGCGCACAATATGGCTGACACTATTTGCTTGCATTTAACCATGGTTGACTGGTTTTCAAATATTTTCAACATGTTTGAAACAAATATTAATTATCCTTATCCATTGCTGGGTCCCTGGTTTAGATGATTAACTCCAGTGACATTCTGCCCACAAGCACTGCCAAAGAATGCAAGGAGTGGATTTGATTTTAATATTCCACTTGGCAATACCATGTCAACTGTCATAGATTAATTAATTTATCTTCCAGATGCTCTTCTGTACTATTTAAAATATTGAGATGCTCAATTATTGAGAAAAAACAGAACTTCAAATGGAAGAAGTTCACTTTTCACAGTGCCTCAAGGGATGTGTGGACCTCAAGAAGTTGGGTAACCCTTTGTATCTGAGGAAGGGTTCTGAACTGAAAAGTCACCTGTCCATTCCCTCCACAGATGCTGCCTGGCTTGTTGAGTTATTCCAGCACTTTGTGTTTTGCTCAGGATCCCAGCATCTGTAATTCCTTTTGTCTCCAAAATATATGTGAAGTAGGATCTTAGTTTGGGCTCCCATATTCTCCCCTCTCTTTCTATACCCCCCAAGGGATTACATTGACAACTGTCATCCTATAAACAGCATAGAAACAAGGAAGTGCAGATGCTGGTTAACCAAGGAACGACCCAAATTGCTGGAGTAACTCAACGGGTCAGGTAGAATCCCTGAAGATTCATCGATAGGTGACGTTTCGGATCAGGAAGAAGGGTCCCAACCCAAAACGTCACCTATGTTACTCCAGCATTTTGTGTATTTCCCCCTATAAACAGCACCAAGCAGAGCCCACACACAGAGGGAGAAGGAAATCACAAAACACATGGGCTCTATTGTTCTATCTTCTCTGTTCCACACTATTGCTCACACCTAACTACAGTCCATTCTGGGAGACCTGGGAGGGAGACATTACTTAAAGTTTGAGAATTCTATATTCATACTGTTCGGTTGTAAGCTTACCAAGTGGAATATGAGGTGCTGCGGTTAGCGTACGGCCTCACTCTGGTACTCTGGTTGTTTTATACATGCCATGGCGGTGGAGCTGGTAGAGCTGCTGCCTCACAGCACCAGAGACCCAGGTTCCATCCTGACCTCGGGTGCTGTCTGTGTGGAGTTTGCATGCTTTCCTTGTGGGTCTCTCTTGTGGATTTTCTCCGGGCTCTTCAGTTTCCCAAAGGTGTGTGGGAATATGTAGGTCAATTGGCCACTGTAAAATTGCCCTTTACATGTAAGGTGTGGATGAGAAAGCGGGATAACATAGAACTAATGTGAACGGGTGATCAATGGTCAGCATGGGCTCAGTGGGCCGATGGGTCTGTTTCCATTCTTTATCTTCAACTAACTCAACTTAAAATTCAGTTTTGAGGATGACGTTAAAATCTCTTAACGGCACACATTAACTTACTTGTTTGAAACAATTTAAGATGAACTATTAAATTAAAATGAAAACACGTGTCACTTATTTTTAGAATCCCTGCTTGTGCCAACGTTTAACAGATGTTGCTGAAAACAAATGCAGAGTCGGAGAAATGCCACCTTACCATGAAAGGCCCTAATTAAATGTTTTAGAATCCTGTGAAAATTACAATGCAAGGCTAAACTTATCAGAAGATTGTTGAAGTAACTGCAGATGTTGGTTTACACCAAAGATAGACACAAAGTGCTGAAGCAACTCAGTGGGTCAGGCAGCATCTCTGGAGAAAGGGAATAGGTAACTTTTCGGGTCACTTAACCATTTTCTCCAGCTCTACTGCCAGGCCCGCAGAGTTGCTCCAGCATCTACTCCCCTGTTCAGTTTGAGGAAACAAGCTTCGCCAATAGTTCTTCCTGCTGTGGTGAGGGAGATACTGAGAGGTTGCTTCCCTTCCTCTCCAGGCCTGAGGCAGAGCTTCATGTGATCCACTGTCATGATCTGCCTGCCTTCGTTTGAGAGCCTCGTTGTGTTTCCATTCCCATTCCCTTAACTGATATCCAGCAGGAAATTGGGCTCTTCCAGTTCCTACAAAGCCAGTACATTCTATAGAAACAAGGAACTGCAAATGCTGGTTTACAAAAGAGAACACAAAGTGCTGGAGTAACTCAGCGGGTCAGGCAGCACCTCCGAAGATCATAGATAGGTGATGCTTCGGGTTAGGACCCATCTTAGACAATCCTCCCAAATTGCATATTGCGGTTGTTTGGTTAATTAGCCACTGTAAATTATCCCTATTGTTAAATGCTATTTGTTATATATATCCTATATGCTAGAAGGGGGGGGGGGGGGGGGGGGGGGGGGGGGGGGGGGGGGGGTGGGGGGGGGGGGAGGGGGGGTAATGGGGGGGGGGGGGGGGGGGGGGGGGGGGGGGGGGGGGGGGGGGGGGGGGGGGGGGGGGGGGCAGGGGTTCATAAGAGCAGGGGGGGGGGAGAGAGAAAGAGAGGGGGCAGCAGTTCATAAGAACATAATAGAACATAATAGAACATAGAACAGTATAGCACAGGAACAAGCCCTTTGTCCCTCAATCTATGGCAAAAATTATGCCAAGGCCAACCCTTATTTGCCTGCACCTAATCCATGTTCCTCTATTCCATGCTTATACATGTGCCTGTCCAAAGGTTTCTTAAGTGCCACGGTCATATCTCCCTCCACCATCCCCCCTCCCCATCTATACCCTCTAATCCAGGCATCATTCTGGGAAACCTTCTCTGCACCTTTGCCAAAGCCTCCCCATCCTTCTTACAGTGGGGCAATCAGAACTGCACGCAATAGTCAAAATGCGACCCAACCAAAGTACTATAAAGCCGCATCATAACTTGTTTAGTCTTGTACTTAATATCTTGACCAATGAAGATAAGCATACCATATGCCTTAAAAGTTCACAAAGCGCTGGAGTAACTCAAGATTCAAGATTCAAGATTCAAGATTCAATTTATTTGTCATTTGGACCCCTTGAGGTCCAAACGAAATGACATTTCTGCAGCCATACATTACAAACAAATAGACCCAAGACACAACATAATTTACATAAACATCCATCACATTAAAGCCACGCCGGGTGGTGCAAGGTCGCACACCAGGTCTTGGTGTTGGAGCCCCCGGCGTGCGCTCGCAGAGTCCCGCGGCCATTCCAAGCCGCGCGAGGCGGTGATGTAAGGCCCCGCTCCAGGAGCTCTTCAACCCCGCAACTCGGGTGGGAGAAGTCGCCGTTGCGGGAGCCCTGAAAAGCGGTCTCCCTCCAGGGACCCGCGGGCTCCCGGTGCCGCTGTCCGCCAGACCCGCAGTTACAGCCTCCGAATCTCCGGAGGTCGGGCCGCAGCAGCGCTCCACCACAGCTTCACCCGCTCTGGACTCGGCCAGCTCCGCGACGGTGAGGTGAGTAGTCGGCACCAGAGCCCCCGGTCTTCCTGTTGGAGGCCGCTCCTTGTTGCAGCCCCAACGACAACGGAGACCCGACAAAGAAAAGGTCGGGTCTCCCATGCAGGGAGAGAATTAAAAGTTACCCCCTCCCCCCACCCCACCCCACCCCCCCCCCCCACACACGGACCCCCACACAAAAATAACAAAAACTACATAAAAATATAGACAAGAAATAATAAAAACGCAGACGGGCTGCAGAGGCCGCTGCTGACGAGAGTCAGGTCAGGCAGCATCTCTGAATGACATGGATAGCTAACATTTTGGGTCAGGACCCTTCTACAGACTTCTTTGATCAGCTGGCCTTTAAACAACAGTACATAACAAGAATAGGCCCTTTCAGTCCACAATGGCCATGCCGAACATGATGCCAAGTTAAATTAATCTTGTCTGCTTGTCTTGTTTTGTCTGAATATGGCATGTGATCAATATTCCCCCCCATCCCTCCATCAACATATAGGGAGAATAAAAAAACAGGACTGCTGTAGGATTAGTTTAATTAGTTGGTTGGGACAAAGGTCCTGTTTTTGTAGTGTATGTTTACGATTCTGACTCTAACCACTCTAATTAAATTTACTGATCCCAATCATTCAAATAGATGAGGGAAACCTCTCGATATAATGGACAGAAATGGCTCTTCACAGATTTGTAGTTTTCTCATAGTTCAAGAAAATCACAAATTTTAAGTCAATACATGGAATAAAAATGGATTGGATAAATCTGTATTCCACCAAGTGTGTGTGTGTTTGCAAGAGCTCACTGAGGTGGATGACACGATGTCTGGATAGGGTTCAGGAAATATTGGGCTGCTTCTGGAACTTATGTAGCTTGAAAACTTCCAGGTATATTAACTCCACTGATTTAATTGCACGCTAGTTGTCACTCATTTTGCTTCAAAACGTGCTTGTCATTGCATCTCTGGAGAAAAGGAATAGATGACGTTTTGGGTCGAGACCCTTCTTCAGACTTTTCCCCAGAGATGCTGCCTGAACCACAGAGTTACTCCAGCTTTTTGGGTCTATCTTCAGTGTTAACCAGCATCGGCTGTTCCTTCCTACACTGATTTTGCTTTTACTGTCAGGAGCTCTGGTGGAACAGCTTCTTCTCCTCTGTTACCAGACCTTCCATTAGCTAGGGTCCTGTCCGAATCACCTCTACCCCCGTGAGGACATTAGACTGTCTGAATCACCTCTACCCCCCATGAGGACATTAGGTTATGTTTATGCAACTGATGCATTACGATACTGACAAGTGTATTCTGCAATTTGTACATCCCCCTATGTTCTATCAAGTATGCAGATGATACAACGGTGATTGGCCTCATCAGGAACAACGATGAGTCGGCCTATAGGGAGGAGGTCCAGCTCCTAGCAGCATGGTGCGCTGACAACAACCTGGCCCTTAACTCCAAGATGACCAAGGAGCTCATTGTAGACTTCAGAAGGTCTAGGGGCGGCACACACACATCCATCTACATTAACGGGACGGAGGTGGAACGTGTTTCCAGCTTCAGGTTTCTGGGGATCAACATCTCCGATGACCTCTCTTGGACCCACAATACCTCTACTCTGATCAAGAAGGCTCACCAGCGTCTCTTCTTCCTGAGGAGACTAAAGAAGGTCCATTTGTCTCCTCAGATTCTGGTGAACTTCTACCCCTGCACCATCGAGAGCATCCTTACCAACTGTATCACAGTATGGTATGGCAACTGCTCTGTTTCCGACCGGAAAGCACTGCAGAGGGTGGTGAAAATTGCCCAACGCATCACCGGTTCCTCTCTCCTCCATTGAGTCTGTCCAAAGCAAGCGATGTCTGCAAAGGGCGCGCAGCATCGTCCAGGACTGCTCTCACCCCAACCATGGACTGTTTACCCTCCTACCATCCGGGAGGCGCTACAGGTCTCTCCGTTGCCAGACCAGCAGGTCCAGGAACAGCTTCTTCCCTACGGCTGTTACATTACATAACTCTGTACCTCGGTGATTGCCAGTCACCCCCCCATAGCAGCAACGATGAAAAATCCAACCGTCATGTATCTATGAGGTTGCCCTGTCTTTGGTCACAACATTACAAACCCTGTCCTGGCTGATAAATTATAAAGTATAAAGCTCTTTTCATCTTCAGTCAGAAAGGATTGATGTCTTTATGTGCTCAGAAGTTCCAACTGCTTGTAGAATTATAAAATTCATCTTTCTGCTGACAATAACACTTAATAGCAACAAGGTCAGAATCATTTATGAAAACAGAAAAGTAATAAAAGAGGTAAACCTGTGACACCAGTATCTACCATACACACTCTTCGTCATTGTGAACTAATGGAGTAATGACACGAACACAAATTAGATTACCCCGTGACTGCCAATTCTTAATTATTCATTTAGAAACCTCAGTGAAGAGTTTGTGCTGCTGAGGACAATGAAAGTCAAGGAAACACGGAGATACAAAAGACTGCAAGTGCTGGAATCTTGAGCAAGAAAAAGACTGTCGGAGGAACTCAGAGGGTCAGGCAGCATCTGTGGAGGGAATGGACAGACAATGTTTTGCGTCGAGAACCTTCTTCAGACTGATGGAGTAGATGGAGATAGTTGGCAGAGAGATGTGAGGGAATAGAGTGGAGCACGAGCCAGAGACAGGGCAGGCAGGAACGTTACAAGACTTAAATGCTTGTGAAGTTTAAAGGTGACGTGTGGGGCAAAACTTTTACATAGATGGTGGTGAGTGCCTGGAGCTCACTACTGAGGGTAATGGTCGCGGCAGATACTACAGCGGCATTTAAGAGACTTTTGGATAGGCATATGGAAAGGCAGGGAATGGAGGGATATGGATTATGTGCAGGAAGATAAGAATTGGTCTTGGCATTATGTTCGGCACAGAGATTGTGTGCTGAAGCGCCTGTTCCTGTGCTATACTCGTCTCTGTTTCATGTTCTATATCCCAATGGGATTCTGATCATTGCAATGATGTTTAGGGCAGGGCTCAGACCTCTTGATTTTTGATACCTTAAAGACCTCTTTCAGATCACTCCTCAGCCTCCTGTGCTCCAAAAAAAGTCTAAGCCTGCCCAGCCTTTCCCTTCAGCTCAGGCCCTAAAGTCCTGGCAACATCTTCGTAAATCTTTGCACTTGATCCAGCTTAACAACATCCTTCCTATAGTAGGTTTACTGAAACTGAACAGTCCTTTTATATATGTAGAAGAATTTGTGTGTTTAGGAATTTGGGCTAGGGCAGCGCTTGGAACAGCACAGCCGTTACAGACAGAAGGCCTTGAAAAATATGGTAATGGGAAGCATGTATTAGTTTCTTTACAGTCAATCCCTGTTGCTTAGTCATTTTGATACACACCAACTCAGAGCTTTGTTTAGACAACAGCCCCTGGCAACCAATTGTTCTGTTTGCAACATAAAAGATATCCATAGCTCCTAATACACACTGTGACTGCTGTTATACAATGTACATTCCTGATACGTGATGTTTCGGGCTGGGGCCCTTCTTCATGTTCTCCAGGGATGCTGCCTGACTGAGTAACTCCAGCACTTACTTTTTACATGTCTTTTTTTGTAAAACACAGCATTTGCAGTTCCTTGTTTCTACATTCCTGCCAATCAGTTCGTGATTGGAACTTGAAGAATCCCCTCCATGGTTAGCCCAGGGGGCAGAAGAAAGCAAAATGTCAAAACAAGGAACAAAGAAAGACACAAATCCCTGGAGTAATTTAACAGGTCAAGGAGCATCTGTGGAGAACATGGACATGTAACATTTCAAGTTGGGAGCTTTCTTCAGTCTGAAGAAGGCCTGAAACGTCACCTATCCATGTTCCCCATGGCTGCTGCCCGACCCCCTGAATGACTCCAGCAGTTGGTGTCTTTGCTGGGCAGAAGCAGGATCTACTTACACATCAAGGGCAATGACTTGAGGCCTCAGAAACTTGAAGATATCTGGCCAGTGTTTTCTGAATCATTGTTTGTAATAGCTTTACCTTTTATTTTTATTTTTAGAGAAACAGTGTACAAACAGGCCCATCGGTTCACCGAGTCCATGCCGACCAGTGATCACCCATACACTAGTTCTATCCTATACACTGGGTATAATTTACATAAGCCAATTAACCTACAAACCTGCATGTTTGTGGAATGTGTGAGGAAACCAGAGCTCCCGGAGAAAACCCACGTGGTCACAGGAAAAACATGTAAACATCTTACAGACGGCACTTGTAGTCAGGATCGAACCCGGGTCTCTAGCACTGTAAGGCAGCAGCTGTGCTGGCCCGCATGACTCTAATCCATGCTGGATCAATGCAATGGCATTTCCCGGCAAGCCAATCTATGGCCACGTCTTGCACCCTCGCCAGAGGACACCTGATATCGCAGGATAACTGAGGGAACTTCGTCATGCAGCATAAAGTCCCCTGAAGGCAGCGTTACTCATCCCTAGAGATCTCAGCCTGGATTTCCACAGCCACAGTATTTACAATTTAGTATTTATTTAAAAATAGTGCTCCCTTTACATGAAGACAGCATGTTTTTCTTCATTGGCCATCACTTTCCAGGGGATTAGTTGATCATTCTAAGATCCAAGATGGCTTCAGAGATTGTTAGTCTCATGAGGAAGATCTACTATCAAGAAAAAATACCCAAAGTGCTGGAGTAACTTTGCGGGTCAGGCAGCATCTCTGGAGAAAAGGAATAGGTGACGTTTCGGGTCAGGACCCTTCTGCCGCAGTGCTGTTTGAGGAGGAATTTTGACTGGAGAACATGGATAGGTGATGATTTGGGTCTGGACCTTTCAACAGACAGATTGGATTTACTATCTTTTATCATCTGATTCAATTGCCCTACTGATTGAAATCTCTTTGCTACCTATATCTCACTGTGGATATTGAACTTTGTTTCCAGAACTATTACTCCTATAATTCTGAGGAAACAGAATATAATCCTGGAGAAACAGAAGCTTTACAGTAATTTTCTAAAACACCAATGTTGGGTGATGTAAGGCACTGCCTGTAGTAAGCTAATCTGCTATGTAAATTAATAGTGACTGCTGCCTAAATTTAGGGACATTGTTAATTTACCAGACCAGCAGTCAAATAACTAAACTGTTAGGTTACTGATTGCCTATTCGGAAACTTGGACAGATAGTCCCTCCTTGCAGATGAGGAAATGCAGCCCAACTGCTTGGCATTTTCACTACCAATGTACTTAATCAAACTATATTTGACAATGTTGTTCAATTCAAAGGCTTGGTGTTGGTTAAGAACCACAGTGCAGATAAAATCAAGGGGAAAACTCTCCACAAGTTGACCTTATAAGAAACACATGGGACGATAGATGCTGTTACAATTCTAATCTACAATACAGAATCATGCCCTTCAGCCATGCTTGTCCATGTAGACCCATTTACCTGCATTAAATCCATATCCCTCTAAAGTCCTTTCCCATTTATATATCTATCCAAAGATCTGTTAAAAGTCAGAATTGTATCCAGTTCGAGACCTTCCAATGACAAAATATTCCATATGAACTACTCTCTAAGTGAAAAAGTTGCCCACATTGTCCCTCTTACATCTCTCCCCTCTCACCTTAAGCCTATGCATTCTACGCACCCTAAGCCTAAGCCCAGCCAAGCAGCCCCGACGTCGGACTTGTATCATCCCGGCGAGCGGTCCTGGTCATCGGGCCGCCCGTAGCTGCAACTGCGGAGGGCTTGGGGAGGCCCTGACCACGGGGAACAGTGGAGGAAGAAGACTGACTTTGGTGCCTTCCCACACAGCGGGAAACTTTGATTCTGCTGTGTGGGGATGTTTTATGTTAAATTCTATAGTGTATTGAGTCCTGTTTATTTTTATTGTATGGCTGTATGGGAATTCATTTCACTGTGCCATCTGGCACATGTAACAATTAAATCTATCTTGTATCTTGTATCTTGTATCTTGTTTTTAAATCCTCACCCAAGCTTAACATCATACAGTATAATGCAGCCCAATTGCTTGGCATTTTCACTACCAATAAAAATTGATTCCGTCGAACAACACAACACAACAGACGCAAATTGCACTGCTGTGGAGCTTCAAGTCATCTTACTTGAAGCTCCACAGGTGACTTGGATAGGTTGGGTGAGTGGGCAAATGCATGGCAGATGCAGTATAATGTGGATAAATGTGAGGTTATCCACTTTAGTGGCAAAAACAGGAAAGTAGAGTATTATCTGAATGGTGGCCGATTAGGAAAAGGGGAGATGCAACGAGACCTGGGTGTCATGGTACACCAGTCATTGAAAGTAGGCATGCAGGTGCAGCAGGCAGTGAAGAAAGCAAATGGTATGTTAGCATTCATTGCAAAAGGATTTGAGTATAGGAGCAGGGAGGTTCTACTGCAGTTGTACAGGGCCTTGGTGAGACCACACCTGGAGTATTGCGTACAGTTTTGGTCTCCTAATCTGAGAAAATACATTCTTGCCATACAGAGAAGGTTCACCAGACTGATTCCTTGGATGTCAGGACTTTCATATGAAGAAAGACTGGATAGACACGGCTTGTACTCGCTAGAATTTAGAAGATTGAGGGGGGATCTTATAGAAACTAACAAAATTCTTAAGGGGTTGGACAGGCTAGATGCAGGTAGATTGTTCCCGATGTTGGGGAAGTCCAGAACAAGGGGTCACAGTTTAAGGATAAGGGGGAAATCTTTTAGGACCAAGATGAAAAACATTTTTCACACAGAGAGTGGTGAATCTGTGGAACTCTCTGCCACAGAAGGTAGTTGAGGCCAGTTCATTGGCTATATTTAAGAGGGAGTTAGATGTGGCCCTTGTGGCTAAAGGGATCAGGGGGTAAGGAGAGTAGGCAGGTACAGGATACTGAGTTGGATGATCAGCCATGATCATATTGAATGGCGGTGCAGGGTCGTAGGGCCGAATGGCCTACTCCTGCACATAATTTCTATGTTTCTATGTTTCTACAGTGTGGTACTTCCTGACCTGAGGAGTTCATGCATTTTCTGATCTTTTCTTTTAATTTCAGACATACACCACATGCAGTGTTTGCTTTTAGTTTGCTGCATGTTTATTCAGCTTTGTGTGTACTTTATTTGGCATGTAAATATTAAATTGACATTTAGCATGCAAAACCTTTTTAAACTTTAATAGGGAGTTAGATACCAAAGAATTTGAATGGGTCCGAAGAAGGATCATTGAGTTAAAAACGTTCCATGTACATCTTCATTAAATGTTCAGCACACATTTGCATTTTCGAACACTTTTTAAATGACAGAAGAATTTCTTGCCACCAACTTTCACCTTAGGTTCCCAATAAATCTTTCACTTCTCACCTTAAACCTAAGCCCCTTGGTTCTTGATTCCCCCACTCTGCTGCATTCACCCTATCTATTCCTTCTTGTGACTTTAGACACACTATAAGATCACACCTCAGTCCGGATAAATGAACTCTGTTTCTCTTCCCACAGATGCAGCCTGATCTGCAAAGTATTCTCCCCGCTTTCTGATTTTATTCATAAAGACTTGTAAACCCAGCTTGGAAAGTTGGAAAGACTCAGAAGCTTTCTGTACAGGGTTATCTAGATCATTCTAAATGGTAATACAATAATCTGGAGATGGGTTAGGCCTACCAAAAAATGGACTTGTACTGACAGATAGCTTTTTTGAATTTGCAGGAATTAATCCCAAACTGGCCAGTTGAGGATTGATTATAATTTATAGTAAGTGAAGTTGACCTTAGATGCATTTAATTGTTAGCATGTGACCTTTAGTTTAGTTTAGTTTAGTAATACAGTGTGGAAGCTGGCCCTTTGGCCCACAATGTTCTTGCCGACAGCAATCATCCATACACCAGTTCTATCCTACACACTAGGGACAATTTACAGAAACTAATTAACCTACAAACCTGCACATCTTTGTAATGTGGGAGGAAATCGGAGCACCCGCACTGACAAAACCCATACAGAATGTACAAAGTCCGTACAGACAGGACTTACAGTCCGTACAGACCGTACATACGTACGTACAGAGAACCCGGGTCTCTGGCGCAATATGGCAGCAACTCTACCGCTGCACAACCGAGATGCCTCTTTGCTGGCACATTCTGTGTCTAGGAGATCAGAGTTATTGAATTGTTAGTTTAATTTCACAGATGCAATTAGCAGCAGCTATCTCTTCCATAGAGCTTGGAATGTTATCTTTTAAATTAGTCCTGTTAATTATTTCAGCAGGTTTTAGGGATCTTCAAAATAAGAGAATTCCCAAATCCTCAAGTTGGCATTTATATTGACCTGAGAATTAGAAATGATTCCTTGGTACTTATCCCAGAACTTTACTGAAATTATATTTTGAGACTTTATGAAGGAAACAATTGGGATTTTGTGAAAATTGTCAAAACATGGTGGAATCTTCACGAAAAGGTCAAACAAATGCTATTCCTAACCATGAGTACAAAGGTTTCTAAGCAATTATCTTCAAAATAAGCCCACTGAGTCTGTACTGGATGTAGCTGTCTGTCAAGTGAGAGTTGTCTTTTACTCAGCTTATTGTGAAAGAGTTAAAGACATCAGGTTCCACACACTGCTCAGAATGCATGTAACAGATGGAAGGTTGCTGGTGTATTGTGACAATGTTATGGCCTGCTGGAGTGCCGAATACTGGGTAACCCCACGTCAATCCATCTTGGCGACAATATTGGTTTAGGAACAGATTCATCCAAGACTGCAAGAAATTGCAGAGAGTTATGGACGAGACCCAGACCATCACACAAACCAACCTCCCTTCCATTAACTACATCTACACTTCTCGCTGCCATGACAAGGCCACCAGCATAATGAAAGACCAGTCTCATCCTGGTCACTCTCTTTTCTCTCCTCTCCTATCAGGCAAGAGGTACAGAGGTTTGAAACGCACCTCTAGATTCAGGGACAGTTTCTCCCCAGCTGTTATCAGGCAATCAAATAGTCCTCTCACCAATTAGAGAGCGGTACTGACCTCTCATCTACTTCATTGGAGATATTTGAACTATCTTTAATCAGACTTCAGTGGACATTATCTTGCATTGAACATTATTCCCCTTATCCTGTATCTGTACACTGTGGATGGCTTGATTTTAATCATGTGTAGCCTTATCGCTGACAGGATAGCACGCAACAAAAAGCATTTTACTGTGCCTCGGTACACGTGACGATAATAAACTAAACTAATATTCCTGCAAATGATTGAGATTTATTTCGGACATGCAATTTAGATGTCACTGTTGTTGGGAGAAAATGCCATAGCATCCCAGTCCTGCTGTTCCCATACCGACCTGTATGTCCTGGCCCTTCTTCACTGTCAATGTGAGGCCAAATGTAAATTTGAAAACAGTACCTCATATTCCAAAGATAGATACAAAATGCTTGAGTAACACAGCCGGTCAGAGAACATCTCTGGAGAAAAGGAATAGGTGATGTTTTGGATTGAAACCCTTCTTCAGACCCATTCCTTTTCTCCAGAGATGCTGCCTGACCTGCTGAGTTACTCCAGCATTTTGTGTCTATCTTCATTGTAAACCAGGATCTGCAGTTCATTCCCACACCTCATAGTCACCCTGGTAATCTATAACCCGGAGGTACGAACACTGAACTTTCCAATTTCAGGTAACCCACACCCTTGCAGTCCTTCTCCTTCTGGTCCACTTAAGTTTACTCACTCCTTTCTTTTCAACACCACCCCCCACCTGCTTCCATCTGCCCATCGCCAATGCACATAACCTCCTCTCCCCCACCCTCTTGCTTCCATCTGCCCGTCTTCCCTCCCTTTGTTGTCTCCACTTAGCACTGTCCAGCTCCAACTCGACCTCCACCTACCTGGGTTCATCTGCCCATCACCCCCCAGCCTCACCTGGTCACACCTATCACCCTGCCAGCTCCTATCTCACCCCTCCTCCTCGCCTCCTTCTAGTGCTACCTTCTCTCTGCACTGATGCAGGGTCTCAGGTTTAGTTTTAGTTTAGAGATATGGCATGGAAACTCGCCATTTGGCCCACTGAATAAACACTGACTAGCGATCGCCTATTCACATTAGTTCATAACTATCCCACTTTCTCATGACCCCCTACACACTAGGGGCAATTTTACCGAGGCCCAATGACCTACAAACCCGCATGTCTTTGGAGAAGTGGGAGGAAACCACAGCACCCAGAGGAAACCCCCATGGTCACAAGGGGAATGTGCAAACTCCACACAGACAGCACCTAATGTCAGGATTCAACCCAGGTCTCTGGCATGGAGACTGGAGCAGCAATTCTACCAGCTGTGCCACTGTGCTGCCTTGAAACATCAATTATCCCTCTGCCTCCACAGATGTTGCCTGAACCGCTGAGTTCTTCCAGCATCTTTTCTTTTGCTCCTATTCCAGCATCTGCAGTCTCATATGTTTCTAATTGCTGAAGTTTATTCCCTTTAAATTATTATTTGAATAAATTGACTCTATGTGTAATAGATTATTAGCTCTGAGCTACGTTTTGGTATGAATAAAACCTCTAACTTATTAACAACTTCAAAACAACCACACGCAATGTGTTTGATTAGCTTTATTAAACATGCTTGTTTGTTTGGATTAGGGAGATCAAAGTCAGTTAAAGTTCATGTACTTGATCCCAGTCCAATACCTCTGCTGGAAAAAAGTTTTGAACACCAAGTTTGGCTTTTGGCTGCCATGGTGTTGTAGAACAAGACCCACCTCTCCCACTCCCCATCACCAAAACACATTTACATGACAGCAGTTATGACTTCAGGGTGTCTCAAAGCATTTTGCAGTCAATTAAATAGTTTTGAAATATCGTCACAGGTGTTATATAAGAAACACAGCAGCTAATCTGCATGCAGTGTGTGGTAATGTTCATAGAAACATAGAAACATCGAAAATAGGTGCAGGAGTAGGCCATTCGGCCTTCGAGCCTGCACCGCCATTCAATATGATCATGGCTGATCATCCAACAGTATCCTGTGCCTGCCTTCTCTCCATACCCCCTGATTCCTCTAGCCACAAGGGCCACATCTAACTCCATCTTAAATATAGCCAATGAACTGGCCTCATATTATCTTCACTCATGCTGTAAGTTCCATCATATTCACCAGAGAGTTCAAGGTTTCATACAGAAGACCAAAGTACTCCCTTAGCACTGAACCAGAAGACTGAGGGGTGGACTTGTATTTGTGTATAAAATCATCGGGGACTAGATAGGGTAAATACACAGTCTTTTTCCCAGCGTAGGGGAATAAAGAACTAGAGGGCATAGGTTTAAGATGAGATGGGAAAGATATAATAGGAACCTGAGGGGCCTGAGGGGAAAACGAGATGCCAGATGAAATAGATTGGGCATGCACTAAAACAAGATTAAAAAAAAACCATTTAGACAGTATAGAGATAGGAAATGTGTCGAGGGATACTTTTCTTCCCATTTCAGGGTTCTGATCTGGGACGCCACCTATTCTTTTTCTACAGAGATGCTGCCTAATCCACTCAGTTACTCCAGCATTTTGTGTCGGTCTTCAGTATAAACGAGCATCTCCAGTTCCTTCCTACACAAATGTGTAGAGGGGTATGGTTCAAATCTAGTGTAGAAGGGACATCTTGGTCAGTATGGACGAGTTGGGCCAACGGGCTTATTTCCATGCTGTTGGGCTCTAGCGTAGATGGGGCATCAAGGTCGGTGTGGACGGGTTGGGCCGAAGGGCCTGTTTCTGTGTTGTATGGCTCTATAACTCTCAGACAGTTACATATATACTGTGTGTAGTGTAACAATTAATTTCAGCCACACAACAATGCAGCAACAAGCTTGATTGGTAGGAGAATGACCCAATCAGAAGGCAAAATGTTGCATATGCTGGAAATCTGTAATAAAAACAGAATACGTGTGTTGATCTTTGTTCCATTAATATTAAAAGTATTTTAAACCTGCCATTTCAGTTTGCCATTCAATCAAGTAGATTGCTTCTAGTAAAGAATTCTGCTGAGCTTTTCATTTTGGAAGAAGCCAGTGGGCGGAACCAGTTTTACAAGAATATTAAGCACAACAACTCAACATGAAAAACAAAATTATCAATTATTTTTCACCATTTATGGTTTATTTTCAACTATAGTCATAGAGTCGTGCAGTATGTACAGGCCCTTCAACCTAACTTGGCTATGTCGACCAAGATGCCCCATCGACACTAGTCCCACCTGTCCGCGTTTGGCCCAAATCCCGCCAAACCTTTAAAATCCATGTATATGACCAAATGTATTTTAAATGTTGTTATAGTACCTGCCTCAGCTATCTCCTCCAGCAGCTAGTTCCATATACCCACCAACGTTAATCACGTTATTGCCTTTATCATGTATCTGTACACTATTGGCTCGATTGTAATCATGCATTGTCTTTCCGTTGACCGGTTAGCATGATACAAAAGCTTTTTACTGTACCCCGGTACACTTGACAATAAACTAAACTCAAACCCAAACTCCTATTCATATTAAATCCTTCCCCTCTCATGTTAAACACTTCCGCAACTTATAAGTTTGACTTTTCCAGCTTGTTAGTTTGTCTCTTCCGATCCCTGCACCTTTTTATGATTTATTTTTCCATTGCCCATTTTATAAGCAAGGTTCAGTCATCAACATCAAGTGATGTTAGATCATCATAGCATTATGTTGGTTGGGCATGCTCCAGCATTTGTCATGCAGTTGGTATTCTGCAAACAACAGAGACTATTTATGTTGAAGCCCTTGATTTTTATTTCTTCTTCCTTGTAAGTTATCCATGATTGACTTCCACGAAGTGGGATACCAAGAACACAAATGTTGTACGCTTGAGATTTCGCCTTAATTGTGAGCAATGTTTTGTTGTTGCAAACTCCTTTATTTCATTTCACAAAAGTTTGTGATGCTCACCAATCCTGATATTAATTTCATTGTCAACTAGGAGTTCATAAGCTCCTGAGTTCATAAGTGATAAGGGCAGCATTAGGCCATTCGGCCCCTCTGCCAGTCAATCAGGGCTGATCTACCTTTCCCTCTTAACCCCATTCTTCTGCCTTCTCCCCATAACCTCTGACAACCGTACTAATCAAAGGTCATCTCTGATGGTTGAATCAATATATGCAAATGTTAACAATCTTGAGACCGTGGACTCATAATTCAGAGTTTTATGGATTGGGTAAATGTTAGTGGTCAAAAAAACCAAAAAAAACCTGTAAATGTTGGAAACGTAAAATGAATAATATCAACGTTACTGTTCTTGTCGATTAAAATGCAATCTCCTCTACGTCAGTCTAATTACACATTGGCTCACTACTTTAACTCTATATTCTTTCTTATAGGGGTGTATAAAATCATGAGGGGAATAAATAGGGTGAATACACTGAGTCTTCTACCCAGAGAACCAGGGAAATTAAAAACCAAGGGACAGGTGCAGCGGTTAAGTTACTATACTATACAAGGCAGAAGCTAGCAACACAGAGATTCCAGATTCCAATAAATTAACTTCACAGGGCAGCACGGTGGCGCATTGGTAGAGTTACTGCCTTGCAGCACCAGAGACCCTGGTTCAATCCTGACTACGGGTGCCCTCTGTATGGAGTTTGTATGTTCATCCTATGATCTGTGTTGGTTTTCTCCTGGTGCTCCAGTTTCTTCCCACACTGCATAGATTTACAGGTTTACAGACTAATTGGCTTTGGTAAAGATTATAAATTGTCCCGAGTGTGTAGGATAGTGCTAGTGCATGGGGACTGCTGGTCGGCATGGACTAAGTGGGGCAAAGGCCCTATTTCCGCACTGTATCTCTAAACTGAACTGAAAATAATCCGGATTTAGTTCTAAAAATTTGCCTTGACGATGATAACCATGAAAAATGGACCGTTATAAACACAAATATTAAACTATTGAACATTGGTTATTAATTTATTGAATTTGTATTTATTATGTACTATCTACGTGTAGTGTGTTTACAGCCTGTAGTGCTGCTGCAAGTAAGAATCACAATGTTCTATTGATAAATATGCCAATTAAGCACTCTTGACATTTGGAATACTGATGTACTTAAGGGTAAAGAAGCAGATTCCTTTCTTCAAAGTGAGTCCAGGTCCAGAGTAAAGTGGTTCCCCTTTTACTGCCCTCCCAATTGACTAGGAGGTCTCTCTAGACCTTCAGTGGCAAAGGCCTATGTATGATTGTGTAGGAAGGAACTGCAGATGCTGGTTTATACCACATATAGACACAAAATGCTGGAGTAACCCAGCGGGTCACGCAGCATCTCTGGAGGAAAGGAATAGGTGACTTTTCAGGTCACAACCCTTCATCAGCAACTCTTCTTTCCTGAAGAAGGGTTGCGACGTGAAACATCAACTATACCTATTCTCTAGAGATGCTGCCTGACCTGCTGAGTTATTCCAGCATATTTGTATATATCTTCGCCTCTACATGATTGTTTGACAGGAATGGGATTGAGGGACTAAATAGTCTATTCCTAGTCCTATTTCCGATATGTTCGCAAATAATGGGAAATTCACACAATGAGCCCCCATTCGCCGTGATGGTATTTTGGTCATAGTCACAGAGGCCAACGTCAGAAGATCCTTCAGAGGGGTGACCCCTTGGAAAGCGTCTGGACCAGATGGTATACCCGGTCGTGTTTTAAAAACCTGTGCATATCAACTGGCTGGAGTCATTACAGACATTTTCAACCTCTCACTTTGAGGTCTGAGGTTCCCACCTGCTTTAAAAGGGCATCAATAAGGGCATCAATAATATGAATTGATGAGAAGTGAGGGGCATTTTTTACACAGAGGGTGGTGGGTGGCTGGAACGCATTGCCAAGGGTGGTGGCGGAGGCAGATACAATAGTGGCATGTAAGAGGCTTTTAGATAGACACATGGATATGCAGAGAATGGAGGGATATAGATCACATGCAGGCAGAGAAGATTGGTTTAACTTTGCACCATTAGTGGGCAGAAGGGCCTATTCCTGTGCTGCACTGTTATAAGTTATGTTCTAAGTGAAGGGAAAGTAGATCATAAGATGAGAGATAGGACATTTCCTGGATCCAGACAGCATTGAGTTCACACCCACTTTGATTCTGTAGACCTTTCTGGTGCCCCATGACTTAATCCCTTCATGTTAATGTAACCTAAACGGTCTTATCTCATAGAATTTTCTGTTCTGATCTGAATGGAACTTGTGTGAACAGGTTTAGGGATACAGCATGGAAACAGCATGGAAACAGGCCTCACGGCCCATTAAGTCCACGCCGATCATCGATCACCAGTTCACACAAGTTCTATGCTACCCCATTTTGCATCTACTCCCCTGCACACTAGGGACAATTTACATAGACCAGGGGTGGGGAACCTGCAGCCGCAAGGCTTCTAGATCATTAAGTGCGGCCTTTTGAATGAATCCAAATTTTGTAAAAGGCCAAATAAAAGATGTCACAAAATGGAGAATCTCTGTATTTGCGAAGCTTGGTTGGGCTCTCTCTGTGAAAGTTGCAAGGTGTCTCGTTGTGTGTGTATGTGTGTGTCTCTCCCTGTGTGTGTGTGTGTCTGTCTGCCTCCCTGTGTGTGTGTGTCTGTCTGTGTGTGTGTGTGTCTGTCTCTGTGTGTGTGTCTGTGTGTGTCTGTCTCTGTGTGTGTGTCTGTCTCTCTGTGTGTGTCTGTGTCTCCCTGTGTGCGTGTGTGTCTGTCTCCCTGTGTGTGTGTGTCTGTCTCCTTGTGTGTGTGTTTTCCTTTGTGTATGTGTCTCCCTGTGTGTTAGTTGTCACATCCTGGCCTTAGACAGGGCTGCCAAGTCTCATGCTTTGAGCGTGAGAGTCGCGCATTTCAGCCAATTCTCACACTCTCACGCTGATGACAGAATTCTCACGCTGTCTTCAGGCCCTGCTCAGTTTGTCTCTTTGCGCCACATCACAGCGATCTGTGCGGTCTGGGGAAGCGCGGCGGTTGACGGCTTTGAGTGATGTCGAGTGATTTCTTCTCTTCCCTTCTTTCGTGGTTGGATGTGCAGCTGCTGACAACATGAAGCTGCCGGAAATGGAACTAACCAGGTGAATCAGTTGTAAAACATGGGTGGGGGGGGGACCACAATGAGGCCAAACAACAACAAGTCAGGGTTCGGCAACCTACGGCAACACGGCCGAATCCGGCTCCTAACCCGAAAAAACACTTTTTTTTCAATTTGTTTTCGCGGGGTCAGGGCAGGCGAGCCGACCTGGGAACTGCAGCCAGTCCCTGGGCTGAGAGCTGATCTGGGAACTGCAGCCAGTCCCTGGGCACACAGAATGCCAACTTGATCATCATGGACAAATTGGGCCAGCCATGTACATGTTATATAACTCTGACTCTATGCAGATCTGAATGGGATTAGAATGACCATTTAAGCAAAATTGCCCCCACTTTCCCCATTTTGATTCTTGAGATTAATATCCCTTTGCTCAGTTAACAGCGTTAAAGTACTTATGAGGTAGAGTCAGGAAAGGGAACATGTTTTTTTTTAGTTTTCTTTAATTTGTTAGTAGATTATTAGTTGACTGCCATAATTACTGAAATGGTCTTAAAGTAACTGGACTGTTATAAAGCAGTAATAACTGATTTTTATCCAAACAATTGGAACTCGCATAAAATGTTTGCATTATTAGCAGGGCTGCCAACTCTCACGCATTGAGTGTGAGACTCACCCATTTCACATAATTCTCACGCTCAAAAATCTGCAGGTACTGGAAGTTCAAAATAAAGCAAAAATTGTTTTAGAGGTGAGTAAAAACCATGAGGGGAATACAAGGTGAATGCATAGTCTTTTTCCCTGGATATGTGATTCAAGAAATAGAGGGCATTGGTTTAAAGCAGAGCTGTCAAACTACTGGCCCGCAGGGTGATTTTGGGGGGTCGGGAAAGTAGTTTAGTTTCTCCTGTACAGATGGTGTGATAGGTGATACACGGCGGTGGTCCCAGCACCAACCCCCCTCCCCCTTCCCCCCTGAGGCGTTCCACACCTCCCACCCTCACCTCCGGCGGCTCTGTGTCCGTCGGCCACTCTGTCCACACCCCATGGAGTTTTAACACCAGCCCGGAGCCAGGAGCGGACCGTGTGAGTGGGAGCATCGGTGCAGCCTCCGGAGCTGCGTGGATGAATCTCAAGCTAAGGCTCTGCTCCGATGCCCGACCCCCGGGTCACTGACCCTCACCTCCCCCGGACCCCAGCTGGACAAGGAGCACCTGGGCCGGCCCGCATTCCCGGGGGAATGCCCGTGTGAGGGAAAATGCCCGTGTGAGGGAAAAGCTCCCCGGGCAACACCAAGTCTCCGCTCACTCCTGATGTTGTTGCCGCTTCACTGACACACACTCTCACACACACACTGGCACATACAAGGTTCAAAGGGATATAGGACAAATTAGGATAAATGGGACTAGTTTAGATGGGGCATCTTGATCTGCATGAACAATTTGGGATGAAGGGCCTGTTTCCATGCTGTAAGGCTAATACACATTGTAGAAAGGGTGCAATTGCTCTGGAGAGGATCCAGGAGCGATTTATGAAGATATTGGCAGGGCTAGAATTTTTTTTTCATTTTGAAGAAAGATTTACTAACTGGGATTGTATTCTCTGCAGCAACGGAGGTGAAGAAAAAACTTTGTTGAGGTGAATAATATTATAAGAATAGGACCTGTTTTTGCTTAACAAATAGTGTAGGAAGGAATTGCAGATGCTGGTTTAACTATAGACACTAAAAACTAGATAGACACTAAATACCAGAAAAACTCAGCAGGACAGGCAGCTTCTCTGGAGAGAAAAAATGGGTGATGTTTCGGGTCGAGACCTTCAGACTGAAGAGGCTGAAAACCAGCCATAAAACACAATGACTGGAGATGTGTGTAATCCAACTAAGGGCAGAAATCAGAATCATGTGATCATCTTTATTGACGTGACACCATAATAAATATATTACAGAAAAAATAATTTAATGGGGTGGCACGGTGGCGCAGCGGTAGAGTTGCTGCCTTACTACCACATGGGTATTCTCTGGATATTCCGGTTTCTCCCATATCCGAAAGAAGTGCAGGTTTGTAGGTTAATTGGCTTCTGTAAATTGTCCCTGGCATGATGGATGGAACTGGTGTATTTGCTGGTCGGTGCGGACTTGGTGGGCTGAAGGGCCTGTTTCCATACATATTTTTTACATATATATCTTAATTTCATTGCCATATATAATTGAATATGTGGCATTATTTTAATCTTGTTTCTATAGTCAAAGGGTAAGGTCGATTGTTTTATTTGTGCAGAACAGTGATGGAAGTCCGACTCTTGCCTTGTTTCTCTGTGTTTTTCTCTATATATATGCATAACAGCATGAATTATAATCTGATTTCCATACATGAATATCGTCATTCATGTGCTGCACCTGTTGATCAGAGCCTGCTCTATTGTGGAATGTAATTAGGAATGTAATTTAGCCTAACCTTATTCATACCTAATCCAATTTAAAGCATAAATGTTGCAAGTGTAAGTTAAAAGACTCGCTACAGTATGCACCAGATTGCACAATTTCAGGCTGAAAAATACAAAAGCTCCCCTATCATATCACACCCTCCCACCCTTGGTCGCTACGCTCCCTCGTAATTTCTCACTCTCAACTCTCACCCAATGTTGGTAGAGCTGGGACAATGCAAATCACACCACAAGCTATTAATTACTTTTGAAATGTAGCCATTGTAGTTAATGCTGCACAGATAGCAAATGAAATGAATGACCTATTAATCTTTTATTGATGCAAGTGGAGGAATAGGTCATCAACAAGATTCACTTAAATCTCACCACGTGGTCCTTTTATGGTCATCTGAGCTACGCTTAATACCTCAACTAAAAGGTATCACATCTCTCATATTCCTTCAGAAGTACACAAAGGTATTTAACTAAAAATTGGCCTTGAATATGTAGCCGCAGAAGTGACAACTAAATCAAGGTGACATTACAAAAATGGTACATTGTGCTTGAATAACTCGGTGGGTCAGCCAGCATCTATGGAGAACACAGATAGATAACGTTTTTGGTCAGAACCCTGCACCTGCAGTAGCAATTCCTTGTGTCCGCAAGCAGACATACTGCTAGTTTCTAAATTGATTTCCCCGCAGAATTTGGAACAGCTTCAGTGGAACTGAAGGAGAGGAATGATCAATTTTCTGGTTTCCAGTACGTTTTTTCAGACGGAGAGAGAGAGAGAGAGAGAGAGAGAGAGAGAGAGAGAGAGAGAGAGAGAGAGAGAGAGAGAGAGAGAGAGAGAGAGAGAGAGAGAGAGAGAGAGAGAGAGAGAGAGAGAGAGAGAGAGAGAGAGAGAGAGAGAGAGAGAGAGAGAGAGAGAGAGGAGAGAGAGAGAGAGAGAGAGAGGAGAGAGAGAGAGAGAGAGAGAGAGAGAGAGAGAGAGAGAGAGAGAGAGAGAGAGAGAGAGAGAGAGAGAGAGAGAGAGAGAGAGAGAGAGAGAGAGAGAGAGAGAGAGAGAGAGAGAGAGAGAGAGAGAGAGAGAGAGAGAGAGAGAGAGAGAGAGAGAGAGAGAGAGAGAGAGAGAGAGAGAGAGAGAGAGAGAGAGAGAGAGAGAGAGAGAGCGAGAGAGAGAGAGAGAGAGAGAGAGAGAGAGAGAGAGAGAGAGAGAGAGAGAGAGAGAGAGAGAGCACAAATAAAAGTGAGTGAACTTTCCCTACAATACAATAACCACAGAGATGGTAAAAATCTTGAAGCTTCATTTTTGAAAATGCAGTTAAATTTCGTACAATCCAGCCAATAATTTCTGAGTTAATACAAAGAACAATGTACGAATTGGTGGGAAGTATAAAATAAATCATAGATCACAGCACAAGAGCACTTGTTTTATTCTAATTTTCATTGTGGTAACAACAAATTTATCCAGGTGCTTCATTCAACAAAGGAAACAGTGCTAAGGTGGATTAGCACTGTAATTGAGTCAGTATCAATCCATTGTCTTGATGGACAACTCGACTGTAAATGTTAACAATCATACTTCACATTTTCCAGAGTTACCTTTCAAACCGGTATGGATGGATGGTTATCAGAGGCTGAAAAAAACAAATACTTGATACCCCAGTGTCTTGATTGCCCAATGTGAAGGTACAGTATTAGCTGCCTGATTCAGTGTCACCACATTCTACATGGATCGTAGTTTGTGAAACGCTTAAACAACTCAGTGATGCCAGTTCCTTAAAATGAGCAATTAGATCTAAATTTAGCAACGTTGAATTAGTCAAAAGCTTTCCATCAAGATCTGTTTTCTAAAAGTACGGCAAACTGGTCCCTACCTACGTGGGTAACTGAGTAGAACTCTGGGATCAATTTCCTGATGACTGATGTGATTAGAATTGACTGCTCTGATGAATAACTCATGCAATATTAATGAAGTGGAAAGTGTGCCTGCATTTGTCTTCCATATTTAAATGGCAAACATATTTGTATGCTCCAAGAACCCAATAGTTCACATTGCGGTTTTATTAGGGGCACCGAGAGTGCAATTCATGCCACATGCCAGCTTGCAAAGGCCCACAAAGCTTCAGTTATAACATAAATATCAAGTTTTCTTGTCCTTGCATAACTATGCTCTTTGAAAATATTTGCACCCATACAGGAATTTATATTATTGTATTCTCTCTTGATTTTGGTTTAAGTTTAGGTCTATTATTGTCACGTGTACCGAGGAAAAGAGAAAAGCTTTGTTTTACATCCAATCCAAACAGATCTGGTATAAGTTCAGAAGTGATAGAAACAGAATTAGGCAATTCAGCCATCAAGTCTACTCCACTGTTCATTCATGGCTGATCTATCTTTTCCTCTCAACCCCATTCTCCAGCCTTCTCCCCATACTAATCAATACCATACATGGATACAATCAAGGCAAACTCAAGTCCATTAGATAGAGCAAAAGGGAAGATACAGAGTGCAGAATATAGTTCTCAGCATTGTAGCGCAGCAGTTCCAAAGACAAAGTCCAATGTCCTCAATAAGGTAGAAGTGAATTGGACAGTACACTGGCT
Source organism: Leucoraja erinaceus (assembly GCF_028641065.1). Taxonomy (NCBI): domain Eukaryota; kingdom Metazoa; phylum Chordata; class Chondrichthyes; order Rajiformes; family Rajidae; genus Leucoraja; species Leucoraja erinaceus. The sequence goes on from NC_073384.1 coordinate 44,526,464, forward strand.
TATGGAAGGATTGCTCAGAAGCCAAATAAGAGAGAGAAATAAGCTGTTCCTGAGTTTTGAGATCTTGACTTTGTGTAAAAGTCGGTGTGGCTGAGTTAACAGCCAGTTAACAGCTATCTTGATCTTGAGGACCTCATTATCGTGCAGCATAAGAACTCACCTCAATGCCAATATTACAGATAAATGACACAGCAGAAATAGCCATTACTGATGCAGGCAATAAACATCTGATCTCTACTAATATAAGTATTAAATTGCCTGAAGTATTATGTGCAGTTCTGGTCGCCCCATTGCAGGAAGGATATGGAGGATTTGGAAAGGGTGCAGAGGAGATTTACCAGAATGATGCCTGGAGTAGGACTGTTAGAGGTTGGACAGACTTGGGGTGTTTTCTTTGGAGATTGCAATTAGAATTAAAAAATATTATGAGAGGCATAAATAGATAGACTCGGCTTGTACTCGCTAGAATTTAGAAGATTGAGGGTAAATCTTATAGAAATGTACAAAATTCTTAAGGGGTTGGACAGGCTAGATGTAGGAAGATTGTTCCCGATGTTGGGGAAGTCCAGAACAAGGGGGAAATCTTTTAGGACCGAGATGAGAAAAACATTTTTCACACAGAGTGATGAATCTTTGGAATTCTCTGCCACAGAAGGTAGTTGAGGCCAGTTCATTGGCTATATTTAAGAGGGAGTTAGATGTGGCCCTTGTGGCTAAAGGGATCAGGGGGTATGGAGAGAAGGCAGGTACAGGATACTGAGTTGGATCATCAGCCATGATCATATTGAACGGCGATGCAGGCTCGAAGGGCCGAATGGCCTACTCCTGCACCTATTTTCTATGTTTCTATGATAGGGTAGACAGAACCTTTTTCAAAAAATCAAATACTAAAGGGTATAGCTTTAAGGTGAGGGGGCAAAATTTAAAGGTCGCGCAGGGAATATTTTTTATGGGGATGATGGTGAGTGCCTTGAATGTTCCAACACACTCTCCATAACTCCAGGCAGCACCTTCACACAACACGGCTGGTATGGAAGGAAGAGGTCACGGGGGAGAGGGAAAGAGATTCACCTTTCATTCAGCTAGTGAGCTGTTCAGTTGGCATCACTGACTGTGAGGGGGAAATGAGGAGTGAAAGGGAATCCACCCCTAACCAGATCCAGGAGATGCATAGAGTCAATAGGCCACGAGGTGCACTCTGCACACGATCTGGCAACTCTGTATATGGTATCAGTGTACCACTGCTATACACATGTCCTGCATCTGAGAAGCTTACCTAAGATTATCTAAGTGCTTTTGTATAGTGATACTTCTACTGAACTTTATACAAACATGAATTTCACTGTACCTCAGTACACAAGACAAATAAAGTACCATTGAACTATGGAATCTGCCAAACATCACTCACTGGCTTAGCTGACAGAGAACCTTGGGCATCTAACAGCTTTGCCTCCTTCATATCTGACAGTCACAGAGCCGTACAACAAGGAAACAAGCCCTACAAGTCAACTTGTCCACGCCAAGCAAAATGCCCCATGTACACTACACGTTTGGCCAATATCCCTCTAAACATTTCCTATCCGTGTACCTGTCCAAATGTCTTTTAAATGTTGTTATAGTACCTGCTCTGGTAGGTCGTTCCATATACCCACCACCCTCTGTGTTCAAAAGTTGCCCCTCGGGTTCCTAGTAAATCTCTCCCCTCTCACCATATGACCTCTGTGCCTTGATTCCCCTACCCTGGGAAAAGACTCTGTGGATCTAGACTATCTATTCCTCTCATCTATCTGATGATCCTGTGCATTATATGGCCCAAGGAAACTCTCACTGGTGTCAGGAGGATGGGTAACATTGGATGGCAAAACTGGATGTGGAAGGGATTGAGCACGAACCATCACACCAGAACGAGCTCAATGAGTTTTACGCACGCTTTGATAGGGAGAATACATGTGCCTTCCCGAGCCCCCATTGGCTGTGATGGTATTTCAGTCTGTCACAGAGGCCGACGTCAGGAAATCCTTCAGAGGGGTGAACCCTCGAAAAGCGCCTGGACCTGATGGTATACCCGGTCGTGTTCTAAAAACCTGTGTGGACCAACAGGCTGGAGTTTTTACGGACATTTGCAACCTCTCGCTTCTGAGGTCCGAGGTCCCCACCTGCTTTAAAAGGGCATCAATTATACCGGTGCCCAAGAATAGCAAGGTGATGTGCCTCAATGACTATCGACCAGTGGCACTAACGCCTGTGATGATGAAGTACTTTGAGAGGTTGATCATGGCGCAAATCAACTTCTACCTCGACAAAAACCTGGACCCACTGCAGTTCGCTTACCGCCACAACAGATCAACGGTGGATGCGATCTCGCTGGCCCTCCACTCCGCTCTGGACCACTTGGACAACAGAAACTCATATGTCAGGCTGTTATTCATTGATTACAGATCGGCATTTAATACAATCATCCCCTCCAAGCTGGTTACCAAACTCTCAGAACTGGGTCTCGGCGCATCTCTCTGCAATTGGATCCTCGACTTCCTCATTCACAGACCACAGTCTGTTCGTATTGGTGGAAATGTGTCAGCCTCGATAACAATCAGCACGGGGGCACCTCAATGCTGCGTGCTCAGCCCCCTGCTGTACTCACTCTATACTCATGACTGTGTAGCCGGTCAGAGTGCGAACTTCATCATCAAGTTCGTTGACGACACCACTGTTGTGGGACGTATCACTGATGGGGATGAGTCAGAGTATAGAAGAGAGATCGAGCGACTATCCATATGGTGCCAGCGCAATAACCTGACCCTCATCACCAGCAAAACCAAGGAACTGATTGTGGACTTTGAAAGGAGTAGGATGGGGACCCACAGTCCTGTTTATACCAATGGGTTGATGGTTGAAAGGGTCAAGAGCTTCAAATTCCTGGGCGTGCACATCTCTGGAGATCTTTCCTGGTCCGAGAACACTGATGCTATTATTAAGAAAGCAACTTGAGCGCCCTGGAGAGGAAAAGACTCCAAAAAAATTAGTAAACCCTGCCCAGTCCATCATCGGCTCTGACCTCCCTTCCATCGAGGGGATCTATCGCAGTCGCTGCCTCAAAAAGGTTGGCAGCATCATCAAGGACCCACACCTTCCTGGCCACACACTCATCTTCCTGCTACCTTCAGGTAGAAGGTTCAGGAGCCTGATGACTGCAACGACCAGGTTCAGGAATAGCTACTTCCCCACAGCCATCAGGTTATTAAACTTGGCTCGGACAAAATTAATAGCCTATTATTTGTTATTTGCACTTTATCAGTTTATTTATTCATGTGTGTATATATTTATATAATGGTATATGGACACACTGATCTGTTCTGTAGTCATGCCTACTATGTTCTGTTGTGCTGAAGCTAAGCAAGAATTTCATTGTCCTATCAGGGCCACATGACAATAAACTCTCTTGAATCTTGAATCTTGAAATAACCATACATCCTCTTCCTTTATGACTCCTTTCCTTCCCAAACCCTGACCAAATGTTAACTTCCTGCTACCACTATGAACAGACTAAATTTTTTCATCTATCTGACAGAGTTGCAATCCAAATTCATCCACAAAACAACAGCTGACTCATTTAAGATTTAATGACATCTGCAAATGAGGCAAACTATCCTCACAGAATGTGTTAAGCAGAAGGCAAGTCTATAGATTGGTGGGACCACTTGGGAAGGCAAAAGACCTGGTAGACAGAAAGGAATTTATGAAGGCCATGGGATTTATTTATTTTTTAAGGACTTCCCGGAAGCATTCTTCGAGATTCCACATAAAAGTCTTCTGACAAAAATGAGAGGGTGTGGAATTCTCAGAGCCATAGCTTGGATAAGGAATTGGATTAGAGCAGCACAGTGGTACAGTGGTGGAGTTGCTGCCTTACAGTGCCAGAGGCCGGGTTCGATCCTGACCTTGGGCGCTCTCTGTACAGATTTTGCATGTTCTCCCTGTGACCACATGGGTTTTCTCCAGGTGTTCTGGTTTCTTCCCACACTCTAAGGACATACAAGTTTGTAGGTTAATTGGCTTCTATGAATTGTCCTTAGTGTGTAGGGTAGACTAGTGTACCAGTGATCGTTGGTCAGCCTGGACTTGGTGGGCCGAAGGGCCTATTTCCATGCTGTATCTCTAAACTAAACTAAACTAAACTAAACTAAACTAAACTAAACTAAACTAAACTAAACTAAAAAACTAAACCGTTTGAATGTGGAATTAAAGAGCAAGAGTTATGTGTGTGAACTCACATTGTGAGACTGTGACAAGCATTTTCCCTGGGACCTTCACTTCCACAATGTTAGGAATTATTTGTATGAAGGTGAAGAGAACCCACTTGTAATTACACCATATTAGGTGTCAGATTAAGTCATGTCGCCTGGTGTGTAAAACTGTAAACCTTGTGCAACAATGGCAAATGAAAATGAGGAAGTCCAAGGCTTTGAACTGAAGGGAGAATGATTTGAGTTTTTCTGAATCTGCAAAGGGAAAGAGAGAGAGACTTAAGACAAGTTGCAGAAATTGCAGAGGTCTAATGAACAAGTACTAATTAAAAATATTCTTTAATAAAAAATATTGCAGAAAATGCTGGTTTTTTTTTAAATTTAAGAAAGGGGTTGTGGATTGCTGGAGTTTATCTAGAGAGCTATAAACAACTCGATGGAAGTTAATTACAGCTGTGAGCTTTGGTTAGACTCCACCTGGAAAACTGCTTTAATTTCTGGACGTATCATCAGTAAAGATACATTGACACCAGTGAGAGCAGAGCAGAAAAGGATTAAACTACCTGTATGAATGCAGGCTGGATAGACTAGGTTTATATTTTCTTGGGCATAGAAGATTAAGAAGAGATCTCACTGAGCTAATTAAAATAATTAAAGGAGTTGATAGGATTAATAGAAAATATAACTATTTCCTCTGGAGTCAAGTTTAGAGCAACAAAGATATAATTAAAATTACAATCGTGTGGCGCAGTGGCGCAGCGGTAGAGTTGCTGCCTTCCAACACAAGAGGCCCGGGTTCGATCCTGACTACAGGCCCTGGCTGAACAGAGATAAAAGTTCATCTCCCTGTGACCATCTGGGTTTTCTCCAGGTAAGTAAGTAAGTAGTTTTTATTTATATAGCACTTTTAAATCAAATCACGTTGAAGCCAAAGTGCTTTACAGAGAATAAATCAGATTACCATACATCCATATAAAATAAAAATAAAAAAAAGACACAACGCACCATAGAATTTAATATGAACGTCTCACCACAGCAGAACCAACACTTTCCACTGTGCGGGAAGGCACTAAAAAGTCCAGTCCTCCTCCTCTTAGTTCACCCTAGGTCGGGGCCTATATGAGGCCTCCGCAGTCGCCGCAATGGTGGCCCGATGTCGTAGGCCCTCTCGCCGGATGATGGAGTTTCGGCGTTGGGGGAACACTCTTCAGCGGCATTGGAATGTCTGGAACAGCCGCTTCCTCCCCGGAGACCGCGGCTCCCGAAGTCCACAGGCCGCGCTGGTCGGAGCCCGTCGAGAGATCCCAGGACCCGCGGTGTTTGAAATCAGCGCCGCCCGGGGCTGGACGCCTGCAGCCACAGCTCCGCGATGTTCCCGTCGGTGGTCTTCAGCCCTCCGGAGCCCCACACGCCGACCCGGGCAAGGCATCGCCCGCTCCACGACGGTGCCTCAGCGCTGTGCCACCACAGAAGATGCAGTCCCGGCCGGTCACGGCAGGAAACGCATGGAGTGGACGAAAATGCGACTTGGAGGAAAGCCGCATCTCCGACCAGGTAGGACGGAGAAAATACAGTTTCCCCCTTCACCCCCCTCCTCATCCCCACATAAAAAGGCTAGACCTCCAAAATAAACGTTTTTTAAACACTAAAAAGGGTGAAAAGACGGACTGCAGGCAGAGCAGCCATACACAATAGCGCCCCACTTATGCACATCCGCCATTTTGGCTAAGGTCCATGAGGCCGAGGTGATCCGATTTCCTCCCAAACTCCAAAGACGTAGCAATATGTAGGTTAAATGGCTTTGGTAAAATTGCAAATTATCCCTAATGTTTGGGATAGTGGTAGTGTATGGAGAGATCGCCAGTCAGCGCAGGCTTGTTGAGCTGAAGGGCCTGTTTCCGTGCAATATCCCTAAAGTCTAAAGTTTAAAGAAGGAGGTTCTTTAGGGGCAATGTCAGGAAGCAACACTTCACTCTTCCTTCCTTCAATGTTTCAAATGTTGACATCACTGTCATCGTCCGTCCTGAAAAGGACGCAAGCTTCCGGCGACAATCAGTGGGAGCCATCACTTGTTGCAATAGATGATGGTGGTAGCAGAATAAGCTCAGGATACTTCCAGTCTCCAGTCCCGCGACGTAAACACTTCTGCTCTGGAGCCAACATTTCACTGAGCGTATCTGTAACCTCTAACTTCCTAGCAGCCACCTTTGATGATGAGACAATTGAAAATGTCAATGTAGCCTGATACATTTTGTTAGATGAGGCCATTAAAAGTTAGTTATAAAGCAGCCAGGTGGAGTTAAGTTGCATAATTGCCATTGACTAATTAAATGGCGAACCAGGTTAGATAGGTCAAATAACCAACTAATGATTTGTTTCTGCACCATTTTCCTGCTCTCCCTCCCCAGACCCCTCGATTTCCTTTTAGTTTAAGTATCTGTCAGTTTTGACCTTGACCAGATATGAATGACCCTTTCTCACATTTGTCCGAGGAAAATCATTGCAGACCTTCTCTGCAACGCCCACACACCCTTTCTTAAACGTGGTGACTGAATCTGTCTCGTGCTGCAGGTCAGGTTTCACCAGCATCAATCCCCTTGCAATAAACGCCAACGTGACATTAGCCTTCCGAATTATTTGCTACACCTGCATGCCAACTTTATTTCATTTACTAAGATCCTACTTCCCTTTGTACTCTAACATTTTGTAATCTCACTCCTTTTAAATAGTAATTATCTTTTTCAATCTTCTTTTCAAAGTCGATAACCTCCCATTTCCCCCAATTTCTTTCCCACTCACTGTATGCCTTTGAAAACTCTATTCTCCTCAGGATTTGCTGACTCAGCAGTTTTTTGTATCATTAGCAAATATGACAACAGTACGCTTAGGCCCTTCAGACAATTTCTTAGTAATAGATTGTAAATAGTTGAATCCAATCACTGATTCCTGTAGTTGCAGATTGGCAACCTGAAAACAACCCATTGATTCTGACTTGGCTTTCTGATAGCCAGATTCTTGTTTATCTGGGACTGGTTTAGATAGGACATCTTGGTTGGCATAGAGGAGTTAGGCTGAAGGGCCGGTTTCCTTGCTACATGAATCCATGCCAATGAATCCATGTCAACTTGAGCTATCTTAAACCCCATGCCCTCCATATTCAGGGCCTCGGTGAATACAGAGGGTGGTGGGTATATGCAACAAGCAGCCAGAGGAGGTAATTGAGGTAGGTATTATATTAAAATGTACATGATATTTGTACAGGTGCATTGATAGGAAAGGTTTAGAGCGATATGGGCCAAATGCAGGCAGGTGGGACTAGTGTAGATGGGGCCTCTTGGTCGGCATAAAAAAGTTGGGCCAAAGGGCCTGTTTCGGTGCTATATTGCTCCATGACTATGCGACTACACAAATCTCCACTCAACCACCTTACAGGCAAAAGCTTTAGCCCATTTTCCTTAATGAAATCTGTTGGGCGATGTCTCCCTTGGCAATGGTAACCAAGCCACCAAGTCATGGAGCATTCTGCCCCTCCTGCCTGGCTGGCTGCCAACACACTCAGCCATGCATAGGTCAGAACAGACTCTAGTGAATTAGCCACCATAAATCAAAGGGGAGTTAGTAATTCACTACAGGGGGCGAGGAAGTCACTGGGATAGTCACTTCACACATTCCTTCTAGCGTTTGTTGCAGGAAGCACCAGCTTGTGAAAAATAGTGCAGTTTATGGAAATATCAAAACATTCTTCACCTACAATAAGGCACAAACAGGAAAGGAATTAATGACCAGTTTATATATTTGTTGTTAATTGCTAAACTATTTTGAAACATCAGTCTTCTCAACCAGTACTGTTAAGACTTAATTTCCTTAATCTTGCCCAAGAGTCATAGAGTAATACAGCTTGGAAACAGGCCCTTCGGTCCACTTTGTCCATGCCAACATTGAACTAGTATTATTTGCCTGCATTTGGCCCATAGCCCCTAACAATCCCTTCTATCCACATATCTGTCCAAATGTCTTTGTTGGGACAGATATATCTGTCCAAAAGTCTCCACTTCTATTGTTTCCAATGGCATTTCATTCCAGATATGGACTACCCTCCATGTGAAAAGGTCCCTCTTAGATATATCTCCTCTCATTTTAAGCTAATGCCCTCTGGGACACCAGTCCCTATTGCCAAGAAGAACTGGGTGATATATGTAAAGGAAGGATGAGGAGACCAGCCCATTACATGTCAGGGAGCAGAGATAACTGGACAAATTGATCCCATGGTCTGCCTAGACCACAGTGACCAGATGCTAAGGAGGTTACTTATAACAATGTTCTACAAAGCTATAACAAACTAACAGGTGCACCTCACTCTGCCTAGCTCCCGTCCTCTCTTCATTTTTTAATCCACTAAGGGTGGTGAATCTGTGGACTTCATTGCCACTGAAGGCTATTGGACCTGTCCCACTTAGGCGATTTTTCAGGCGACTGTCAAGTTGCTGGCAGTCGCCAGAAAAACCGGCAACTGGAATGGCGACTGCCAAAGTGGAACACACACACATACACACAAACACATCGCTTCCTTCACCAGCCCGTTATGCAGGCGGGGGACAGGGCAAGCGGGGGGAGCGCTGTCTGAGTGAAATTCACACGGTGCAAAGCCAAGGTGATACAGACACACACCGATGAACAGGAAGGTTGGCGCTGTAATTAAGATGGCTAGCACAGTGTACGGGCTGTAATTAAGAGGGGGGGGGGCTAAAGGGGGGTGGGGGGGGTTCGTCCTTTAAAAGAAGGGGGGAGAAGGAGTGGAGACAACTTTTAAGAAACCAGAGATACACGGCTGTGAAGCTCAGCAGACATTTAACATTAACGGTCGGTTATCTTTGATTCTGAAAACTACTGCTTATGTTTTTTTTCCCCATGAGCCAATGGAATTCACCGGTAACCTAGTGGGTTGCCAGGAGGTGACTAAAATTAGAGTACATGGTATTGGGGGTAGGGTGTTGACATGGATAGAAAATTGATCGGCAGACCGGAAGCAAAGGTAGGCGTGAACGGGTCCTTTTCAGAATGGCAGGAAGTGGTGAGTGTCGCAAGGCTCGGTGTTGGGGCTGCAAATGTTTACCATATATATTAATGATTTGGAAGAGAGAATTAGGAGCAACACTAGCAAGTTTACAGATGACACAAAGCTGAGTGTCAGTGTGAACTGTGAAGAGGATGTTAGGAGGTTGCAGGGTGACCTGGACAGGTTGAGTGAGTGGGCAGATGCGTGGCAGATGCAGTATAATATAGATAAATGTGAGGTTATCCACTGGCGGCAAAAACAAGAGGGCAGATTATTATCTCAATGGGGTTAGGTTAGGTAAGGGGGAGGTGCAGTGAGACCTGGGTGTCCTTGTACACCGGTCGCTGAAAGTTGGCTTACAGGTACAGCAGGCAGTGACGAAAGCTAATGGAATGTTGGCCTTCATAACAAGAGGATTTCAGTATAGGAGTAAAGAGGTTCTTCTGCAGTTGTATAGGGCTCTGGTGAGACCACATCTGGAGTATTGTGTACAGTTTTGGTCTCCTAATGTGAGGAAGGACATCCTTATGATTGAGGCAGTGCAGCGTAGGTTCACGAGATTGATCCCCGGGATGGCGGGACTGTCATATGAGGAAAGATTGAAAAGACTAGGCTTGTATTCACTGTAGTTTAGAAGGATGAGGGGGAATCTTATAGAAACATATACAATTATAAAAGGACTGGACAAGCTCGATGCAGGAAAAATGTTCCCAATGTTGGGCGAGTCCAGAACCAGGGGCCACACACAGTCTTAGAATAAAGGGGAGGTCATTTAAGACTGAGGTGAGAAAAAAACGTTTTCACCCAGAGAGTTGTGAATTTATGGAATTCCCTGCCACGTAGGGCAGTGGAGGCCAAGTCACTGGATGGATTTAAGAGAGAGTTAGGTAGAGCTCTAGGGGCTAGTGGAGTCAAGGGATATGGGGAGAAGGCAGGCACGGGTTATTGAAAGGGGACGATCAGCCATGATCACAATGAATGGCGGTACTGGCTCGAAGGGCCCAATGCCTCCTCCTGCACTTATTTTCTATGTTTCTATGTTTCTATGACCATGTGGCGACTGCATAGTCTTCTGCAGTCGCCTAAAAATTTACTTAAGTGGACAGGCCCATACAGAGCCCACGTCAATGGATATTTTTAAGGTGGAGATTGATAGATTCTTGATTAGTACAGGTGTCAGGGGTTATGGGGTTGATGGATCAGCCATGATTGAATGGTGGAGTAAACGTGATGGGCCAAATAGCATAATTCTGCTGCTACAACTTATGAGCCACATCTACCCGTCCCCACCTCTGTCCACTTTCTGCAGGCACCACGCCCTCCATGACTTTCCCCCAAAACCATCCCTCTCTGATCTCAGGCATATTCCCTGCAACCGCAGGAGGTACAACACTGGCGGACAGAGTCCATGCGTTTTTTTAATCGTGGGACAGAGCAGAGATTGAGGGAAAAAGGGACAAGAAAATGTGTACTTTAAACATTGGATTATATTTTACATGGCAATATGATTCTGGTGAGCTGGAGGCTGTGCTATTGTCCTGTATATTCAATATTGACAGAAGATACTAAAAGGTTTGTTTGACACTTGCTGCAATATTATTTTATTCAATCCCTTCCTTTGTTCCTTTATTATTGCTCCAAAGTAGTGCTCATGTTCAAATCAACGTGGATTTCCAATGAGATATCACTGATAGTCGTAGTCATATGGCACATAAACTTGGCCCAGCCAACAAAGATGTCCGATCTAAGCTGGTTCCATTTGCCCATGTTTAGCCCATATCCCTCTAAACCCTTGTTATCCATGCATCTGTCCAAGTGTCTTTTAAATGCTGATATTAACAGATCTCATCAAGCGTCGGCCATTATCTAATCCACAGAGATCTCATCACATCAGAAGATCACCCCTCCACAGCCTCCAACTTGATAACACCCCAACCCCACACTGCCCGCTTCTACCTCTTACCAAAGATCCACAAACAGGATAGTCCTGTGGGCACATTGTTTCTGTCTGCTCTTGTCTCACTGAATTTAGCTCCTCATAATTTGACTAAATCCCATTGCCCTTTATACAATCCTTTGCCATCTACATCCAGAACACCTTGCAAGCCCTCCTCCATTTTGTCAACTTACATTTCCCTGGCTCCCACCACCTCATCTTTTCTGTGGAAGTCAAGTTTCCATACACATCCATCCACCATCAAGAAAGTCCTAGAACCCTCTGGTTCTTTTTGCAACAAGTATCCAACCAGAATCCCTCTTCCAACGCTCTCACCTCCCTTTCAGAATTTGTTCTTACACTATACAGCCACTCTGTTGATTTCTTTGTTTGCCCCAGATCTCAGCATCTGCAGTCTTACGTGAAGATGTGTCTCTCTTCATATTTGAGTCCACTAGCCATATCTTCCGCTCCCCACTTCTTCCCACTTTTTGCAGGGACCACTCCTTCCATGCCTTCCTCCCAAACTATCCCTCCCTGACCTCTGGAATTTCCCCCTACAATTGCAGGAGGTACAATACTTGTTCTTATATCTCCTCCCTCACCACCATCCAGAAACATAAACAGCTCTTGAACGTGAGGCAAAGATTCACGTGCACCTCTCCCAACCTTGTCTTCAGTGCTCCCAATATGGCCTTCTCTGCAACAGTGAGACTGAGAGCAGACGAGGCAATCGATTTGCAGAACATCTGCCCGCAATGGCCATCTCTAGCTCCTAGTTGCATGCACTTACAACCTTCCCATTCCTTCACCAACTTGTCCATCCTAGGCCTCCTACACTGCCAGGCTAATGCAAACTAGAAGAATAGCAATCTTATCTTCTGCTTGGGTAGTCTACAACCCAAGGGCATGAACATTGAATTTTATGGGTAATTTTAAATGGGAAATTTTAGGCCCCAGTTCCGTTACCGGCTTCCGTTTCCACACCAAAGATCCTATAGATTGCAAAGATACTAGTGCGGAGACGGACTCCGGTTTACGGAAACATCCTCGTAAAAATCAAAGATCTTTGGTAAAAATCATCTCATTTTCTTTCTGTCTCTGCCTCACAATAAAAAGCAAAAAGATGCCTAAATTCCTTCCACAGCGTGTGGGAAGTCTGGCCCGGATCAGCATGGCTGGGACGCCAGGGTAAAGTTGCGGGGAGGTCTGCAATGTATTTTTATGTAATGTTGTCCCTTGTCTGGGTCTTGAGTCCGAAATAAAGTTTATCATTATATATAAAAATGTGGAGAAATATATATGTGTGTGTTATATGATTATATACATCTATATCATATTCATATATGTGTGTATGTGTGTTCTTTCCTACACAATCTAATCAGTTGTATGGTCGCTGAATAAAACACAGCACATGAGCCATTTAAAAATTTAAAAAAATTTAAACATTAAAACATTTTTTTTTTAAAACATTAAAAAAAGAAAATTAACAGAATTATAATTTATTAACACAACGTTGATTACACTGCGAGAGGGATGTACAAAGTCGGGTCGGGTTACTGAAATGGCCGAAGAAATGGCCCATGTTCCGCTCCGTTGCTTACTACACCTCTGCCCATTGGATTTAGCAGAAGTGGCCTATCTTGCTCGCTATAGGATCTTTGCTTCTGATCTCTGTCTGGTCTTTCCATTTTGTGCCCTTTCCCATATCCCCAACCCTGCTACCATACCCATTTTCACCCACTTCTTCTTCCTGGTTGCATCCATCTGCTAAGCACACCTTTCACCCACCAGGTTCTCTCTATCTGGTTCCATCTGCCCTTAACCTTGTCCCTAATGGTTTCTGCTATCAGCTTCCTTACTAATCAGATTCCAGTACTGATAGTTTTTGTATTCCCACTTATCTCCTAGATCAGCTGCCTCCACCTCCACCCTCCATTCCCCCTCTGGTTCCATTGACTTTCCCCCCCCCTCGATTAACCTACAAAACCACATGTCCTTGGGATGTGGGGGAGCAATCAGAGCACCTGGAGGAAACCCACACGGTTACAGGGAAAGTGTGCAAACTCCACAAGGACTGCACCCGGGGTCAGGATCGAATCCCGGATATCTGGTTCTGTGTGGCAGCGGCTCGACCAGCAGCTCCACCATGACATCTTCTGGCTCTCGGCTCACCACCACCCCATTCCTCTTTATACTGGCCATCCTTTCTCTCCACTCTCGGTCCTGATGCTGGGTCTCGACCCAAAATAAGGCCATAAGTGATCGGAGCAGAATTAGGCCATTCAGCCCATCAGGTCTACTCCACCATTCAATCATGACTGATCTATCTCTCCTGCCTAACGCCATTCTCCTGCCTTCTCCCCATAACCCCTGACACCCATACTAATCAATCTATCTATCTATAAATATCCATTGACTTGGCCTCCACCGCCTTCTGTAGCAAAGAATACCACAGAACCCCGCTGAGGTTCTCCAGCTTTTTGCTCCATATTTAAATACCTACAATCTCATGGGTCTCCAGTCAGGCATCACTTGACAGAATCACGCTGTTACTCGGAACGTCGATGTATTTGTGTTTTGTATTGACATAAATTGTTTAACAGAGCAGGGTGGGGAAGGGGACAGTGGAGAGTGAACAAACACTGCTTAAGGCACAAGGATCCTGCAGTTGGTTGCTGGCGTTTACATAGCCCTGCAGCAGATGACACAGTACGGAAATGCTTTCTGCGAGTTCGCCCTCCACAGCGTCTGTGAATGAATTAAAAATAAACACAGATAAGCTGAGATATGGGGTTGGGCATAGGGTTGCAGATCGTAAGAATAAATACAAACACAGAAGATGGAAAGCATCGCGGAACATGATAGTTCTTGACCCTGTGCAGCCATGGAAATGTCATGGCGAGGAAGGTAAGCAGTTAGTGCTGAATAATGCAGGATGTAAGGTTAGCTGGATAGCTGTGGAGACAGCAACACATTTGGAATGAGGTTCTTCTGTGTTTCTCTTTGGTTTCCACAGCAAACTGGCCACTGATCTGTAAACTGTGGGCCCTTGCATATCCTGTTAACATGTTGATTGCTCTGGAGATGTTCGTTGCTCATTGAATCACCTTGAGGTTAAGATTTGTCATTTTCTCAATGATTTGGATGAGAATGTACAAGGCATAGAGTCATAGACTCATACAGCACAGAAACAGACCCTTCGGCCCAACTTGCCCACACTGACCAAGATGCACCATCTACACCAGCCTCACCTGCCTGCATTTGGCCCATATCCTTCTAAACCTTTCCTATCCATGTACCTGTCCAAAAGTATTTTAGAAGTTGTGATGGTACCTGCCTCAACTACATCCTCTGGCAGCTCATTCCATACACCCACCACCCTTTGTGTGAAAATGTTGCCCCTCAGGTTCTTATTGAATCTCTCCCCTCCCACCTTAAACCCATGTCCCCTGGTTCTTGAAACCCCTACTCTGGGTAAAATACTCTGTGCTTTTACCCTAACTATTACCTACATTGCCAATAAGTTTGCAGATGCCATTAAAATAGGTGGTATCTTAGACAGTGAAGAAAGTTATCAAAAATTACAGCGTGATCTTGATAAACAGGGCAAGTGGGCCGAGGAATGGCAAATAGAATTCAATTCAGATAAAGTAGAAGGTTTTGCTGTTTTGGAAGTCACGGTAGGACTTTCACTGTGAATGGTAGAGGTCTACAGAACTTTGTAGAACAGAGGAACGTAAGAGTGGAAATACAGTCATTGGCTTATTGCATTCTAAACCCTTATCCATACATTTGTCCAAATGTATTTGAAAGTCGTAATTGTATCCATTTCTTTAGCTTCCAGATATGGACAACCCTCTAGAAAGTGTTTCCCCTGAGGTCATTCTTAAATCTCTTTCCTCGCACCTGAAGCATGTTTTCTCTGATTTTAGAATCTTCTAATCTGGGGAAAAAGACTGTGTGTTTACTTTATCTATGATGATTTTGTATGCTTCAATATGGTCCTATCAGTGAGCATGGATTCATTTTGGCATCATGATGTCTGACCATTTGAATACATCCCATCTAACCCAGCGCCTTTACCACTTCAGGCATTTGAGGAAATTCAGAGTGTCTCCGAGGATCCTCCAGTGCTTCTACGCAGCGGCGGTGGAAAGCATCTTGTCCGGAAATATTACCATCTGGTTTGGGAATTGCTCTGCCAAGGACAAGAAGGCTCTGCAGAGAGTAGTGCGTTCGGCCGAACGCACTATGGGAACTTCAATCGCCCCCCTGCAGGAACTATACAACAGGAGGTGCAACTCCAGAGCAAATAAAATTATGGGAGACCCCTTCCACCCCTGCAACGGACTGTTCCAGCTGCTACGGTCAGGCAAATGCCTCCGTTGCCATGCGGTGAGAACGGAGAGGTTGAGAAGGAGTTTCTTCCCAGAGGCAATTCGGACTGTAAACTCCTATCTCACCAGGGACTAACTCTACAGAACGTTTTTCCTTCCATTATTTATTATGTAAAATAATATGTGTGTTATGATTGTGTTTATAATTTGTTTGGTTGTTTTGTGTTTGTCTTTTGCACAAAAGTCCGCGAGCATTGCCACTTTCATTTCACTGCACATCTCGTATGTGTATGTGACAAATAAACTTGACTTGACTTGACTTGACTTGACTTCATCCCTACTTCTCCATTCTGCTGGCAATGAATTAGTTGAATTGACACACAGGTTATACAGGATTTTTAAAAATAATGATACCCTTGGAAAGATCTCTAATTATACACTTAGAACATAACATTGAAATAGCTTTTATTTGTGGAAGGAAATTAGGTTGAAAGTCGAGCTGTAGCTTTTATTTTGCTGTCTTTTCTGTTCTAAACTGTGGTGTTCAGTGTCACAGAACCAAGCTCCTTAATAATTATAGGATTAACCCTTTACGGCCCCTGCTCGTCCCTCAAAGACCAGAGACTGGGGAATGGAGCTGGCGAGGAGCGAGGTGGGTAGGAGAGGGAACCAGGGTCTGGCCTATCGCGCCTTCGAGGGTGGCTGCGGGAGGCATCCCCAGGGAACAAAGATGGACGTGCGAGGAGAGGGACGTCAGATCACAGGTTGATCAGTACGCCCAAGGAAGGCGATGGCTGGAGGTCTGCGGCAGTCTGGGGCTTGCCTGGAACGGGCATCGCTCATAACAACTGGAGCACAGAATGGACTTTGGAATCGGAGCCTAAACATGGCACCCCTTGCATGCGGGACCAGTTGGCTATTTCTGTACGCTTTCCCAATCAGGGATGTGCCAGGGTATGGCAGTACTCTCTACTGGGCTGTTTGTAAGAAAAGAATTTAACTGCGTTTGCACTTCACATATGTGACAATAAAAACACTATTGAATCATTGAACTATTGCACCAATGGGTCTTCAAGTAATTTACATTATATCCTGAATGAATTAAGTGGTTTACTGATTTGTTCTCCTGCAGACATTAAATACCACAGTCTTTGGGTAATGAATTATTTAGAGACTTTGCCAATAAACGGGACTGGGTGAGAATACATAGTTATTTTATTATGTCAGCTATCCTCCTTGAAAGATATAAATCCAACAAAGTGAGGATACATCTTCAACCAATCCAACCACAAGCAACCACAAATTAAATCAAGGAATCTAGGGTTACGCCCCATAGATAGAAACAATATATAGAACCCAAGGTGGGGGTTGGTTGAAATTACCACAACACAATGGAGATTGATGGAGCAGCACAGAGACTCTACATCTCCTTCATTGCCTCCATTCGGGGACCTAAGCAGCTCTTCCAGGTGGCATAGTGGTTTACATGCACCTCCTTCCAACTGCATTGAGTGCTCTCTGTATGGCCTCCTCTACATTGGTGAGATCAAATGCGGTCTAGGCGACCACTTCACCAAACACGTGCTCTGTGGGGCAGGGCTAGCTGGAAATCCCAGTTGTAAGCCAATTCAATTCCCCTTCCCATTCCCATACCAACATGCATATCATTGGCCTCCTCCACTACCAGAGTCAGGTCACATGCACACTGGAAAGACAGCACCTCCTATTTCACTTGCTGGCCGACAACACAACAGCACATTTAATTTTCTCCTATTTCAGGTACACCCCTTTCTTCTCACCTATCCAGGTCCTCTCACACACACTTTTTTTTTGCTACCCATACTGCCATCATCCAGTTTCTTTCCCCTCTCCCTCCAACTCAGCATCCACTTCCCCACCTGCCAGCCAACCCACCCTTACCTGGATCCAGGGCCGGCCTTAAGCCGATTGGACCAATTGCTCCAAATTGGGCCCCGCGCCTAAGGGGGCCCCATGCTTTGGGGTAATCTACTCTCGGCTCGGGTAGTTTAACCCAGGTGGAGGGGGGAGAGAGGGGTGGAGAGAGAGTAGAGAGGTGGAGGGGGAAGAAAAGGATAGACGGGGAGGAGGGTGTGAAGGGTATGGAGAAGGGGAGAGGGGGAGGTGGGTCATTCCCTCACGGTCCCGGGGCAGCACTCCCGCCCTTCCAGTCACCGTGCTTCACGCACACAGCTCCGGCTCCACCCCTCTGGATAAATGGCCCATTCCTGATCCTAGGCTATAAAAGGGATAGAAAGTTGAATATTAAGTTTGAAGAATGATTTTTCCAGGACTTGAGGGTCTGAGCTATAGGGAAAGGTTAAACTGTCTGGGACTCTATTCCCTGGAGCGCAGGAGGATGGGGGGGTGATCTTATAGAGGTGTATAAAATCATGGGAGGAAAAGATCAGGTGGGTACTTACAGTCTCTTGCCCAAAGTAGGGGAATAAAAAAAACAAAGAGCATAGGTTTAAGGTGAAGGGGGAAAGATTTTATAGGAATCTGAGGGGTAACTTTTTCACACAAAGGGTGGTGGGTGTATGGAATGAGCTGCTGGAGGAGGTAGTTGAGGAAGGGACTATTGCAGTTTAAGAAGCAATTAGACAGGTTCATGGATGGGACAGGATTAGAGGGGAATGGGCCAAATGCAGGCAAGTGGGAATTGTGTAGATGGGACATGGTGGTTGATGTGGGCAAATTGGGCTGAAGGGCCCGTTTCCACACTGTATGACTCTATGACTCGATAAGTGTTTTGACCTGAAAGTCACCTATCCATGTCTTCCAAAGATGCTATCTGACTCACAAAGTTCCTCCAGCACATTGTTATTTTTTTGGATAGTAAATTGCTAGATTAAATTATAAACTCATGTCCCCAGCACTTTTTCCTAACTCTCTGTCATCGCCTGTTACAGGGCCTACAGAAAGGGCTGCTTTGGAACGATCAACTTTGCTGACGGTGCTTCTCATGGTTTGTCTTGCTATTTTAAATCAAGTATTTAATTCTTCCAGCAAATGTATTCTAAATCTAAAATGAAATCAAGTAATTTCTAAAACTGATCCAAATTTGAACCTTTAACTGCAAACCGTGTAGAGAGTGGCTCTTACTTCACTTCTAATAGTGCAGGATTTGTACCAGCATCACTGATACTTCTGAGACCAACTGCCTTCAAGTCTGAATCATTTGGAAATTTATGTTTCAATGTTGTTTGCATCATCTACATTCGTACTTGCGCATATTAACACAAAATATATTCTATATGTTAATCTTTTCTCAAGGTATTAATTAAGATATGTCAGGAAACTTCACAAATGAACAAGGCTGAGATAATGAATTGCATACGAGATAACAATTGGCTTTATATTACAGCATTATTAAAAATAAACATTGAACCTGGAGTATAAATGGCAACACAAAGCATAGATGTTTGTTAATTTATGCTGCATCCTATGAAGATTCTGAAGATACTCTCGTGGCAAGCTAATTAATGTGCGTTATACATGAATTCATAAATCTTTTCACTGAAATCACATTGACTCCCCAAAGGTTTCCTGCCATCTACAAGGCATAACTCATCCATATGAAGAAACACTCCCAACTAATCTGGTTGAGAATAGCTCCAAAAGTACTTAACATTATCAAAGCCAAGCCAACAATCTCTACTATCCATCCACAGACGATATGTGCCTTGTAGATGGCAGGAGGTCTTTGTGACTTAAACAGCATGGAAACAGGCCCTTCAGCCCAACTTGCCTATGCTAACCATGATGCCCCGTCTCCATTTGTCCCACCTACCTACATTTGGCCCATATGCTTCTAAACCTTTCCTATCCGTGAAACTGTCCAAATGTCTTTTAAATATTGCTGTTGTACCTGGCACAACTACCTCCTCTGGCAGCTCATTCCATATACCCATCCTTTGTGTGAAAAAGTTGCCCCCTTAGTTTCTAATAAATCTTTTGTCTGTCATCTTAAATCTATGTTCTCTGGTTTTTGATTCCTCAACTCTGGGTAAAAGACTGTGCATTTACCCTTTCTATTCTTGCATTCTATTCTTGCATCTTGTGATAGTCCCTGCCTTAACTACCTCCTCCGTCAGCTCGTTCTATACATCCACCACTCTTTGCGTGAAAAAGTTACCCATCAGATTCCTATAAAATCTTTCCCCCTTCACCTTAAACCTACAGTATGTCCTCTGGTTCTCAATTCCCCTCTCTGGGAAAGAGATTCTGTGTGTCCAATTGATCTATTCCTCACATATGATTTTATAACCTACCTCTTCTATTCCTTCAGCTGTCATTTTTCCTGACGTCAGGCACCAGCTGAATTTTTAGCCATTTTGATTAGTCTATTTAAGTTTAGTTTAGTTAGGTTAGTTTAGAGACACAGCATGGAATCAGGTCCTTCAGTCCACCAATGATCACCTGCACACGTTAGCTTTATGTTATCCCATTTGCACATCCTTCACACGGGGACAATTTACAAAATCCAATTAACCTACAAACCTGCACGTCTTTGAGATGTGGGAGGAAACTGAAGCACCCGGAAGAAACCAACAAGGTGACAGATGTACAAACCCCTCATGGACCGCACCTGAGGATCGATCCTTTATCTTATATCTGTACACTGTGGATGGCTTGATTGTAATCATGTATAGTCTTTCCGCTGACTGAACAGCACGCAACAAAAACTTTTCACAGTACCTTGGTACATGTGGCAATAATCTAAGCTCAATTAAACTAACTAGACTCTCATCCCACCCCTGACGCAAGTATATACTCACCAATTGCAGCCTTCAGCAAGTCCTGCAGGGATGGATTGGAGAGGCACACAAGCAGGCCCAAGATCAAGAAACCAAGAGTCCTTGCCAAGTCCTCGTAACCCAGGAAATTTGCGTGAATTCTAGGAAACTCTGACTTTGGAAATGCTCATCAGGTTTAGAATTTACCCTCTGGTCCGTCTTAACTTCAGTCTCAAAGGTGAACCGTTACCACTTAGTTTTAATTTCCTGCTCGGCCTAGCAAGGCAACAGGTGAGCAGAGTTGCAAAAGGACTAACTGATTAGACTGGCTGTTGATCTAAAGTGACAAAGTTGAATCCCCAATGGTAATGTAAACACAGTCAGCAAATAAAATTGGAATCAAAATCAGTGATGGCTGTTGTGAAACTGCTGGATTGTTGTAAAAACCTAAATGTTTCACCGATATTCTTCAGGGAAGGAAAGCTCCCATCCTTCGCTCACTGGCCCACAAGTGAAACCAGACCCAACAAGGTGGTTGAAAACGTCGCCAGTAAATGGTGAATATGCTCACCTTGCTGGTGATGTCCACATCTTATTATTGAGGATACCTGGGTTAAACCTTTTGTTGGTACATAATTTAAGTGGTGTTATTCAATGGGCAGGTCCATTTTGCACAATATGCTTTCATCCAGTGATCCATATTGCAGCAGAAAAATAAACCAAGCTGCTGGAGAAACTCAGCAGGTCAGTCAGCATCTGTGGATGGGAATGGACACACGATGCTTCGCGTCGGGACATTTCCCTCCCTAGATGATGCCTGACCCGCTGAATTCCACCAGCAGTTTCGAACAAAACTACTGGAGTAACTGAATGGGTACCCCGGCACTTTGGGTTCTATGCAAGATTCCTGCATCTCTAGTTTGTTACGTCTTCATCCTCCAGCCATTTGTTTTTTTTTTTACTCAAGAATCCAGCATAGTCAATTTCTTGTGTCTCCTATATCCTGTAGATAGACGCAAGTTGAACCTAATTTTCAGAAAGCCCACCATTTTAAATGAGAGATGACCATGGGACAGTTTTGTAGTAAATGCCTACTATGTTCTGTGTGCTGAAGCAAAGCAAGAATTTCATTGTCCCATACAGGGACACATGACAATAAACTCACTTGAACTTGAACTTGAACCATGGTGTGATTTTCAGCTTGTTTATAAAAATGAGTCAAAATAAACTTTAGTCAGGATAAAAAAGATGTACAAGAACTGTGCAAAATTCCTCTGACACTCTCCGTGGCTATACATACATTCATCAGCGTTATATTTGGTAGCTTCCTCCAAAACTATAATTATACCCGGCACCCTTGCCACTCATGTGGCCCCTGCGGTGTAATCCCTACCCTTCCGCGGCTGGACATTGGTGGACAGGGTGTGGAGGAGATGCCCCTCAAACAAGGGAAGTGATTTTCAGCTTGTTGTCTGTTTCCTGCTCTGTCCAAAACTTTTTCTGTGGAGTCCTTCTCTTGTCCTAAGCAACTAGAACTTAAATAAACAATAGGTTACCATCCAGACACCACTGTTCAGATACCCACTGCTTCAGGAAGGAGCTCTATGTCCCCAGCAAGAGCTCAGGCCACCAATAATTTTGTAAAATGGTGTTAAAATTGTGCCATTCCAGTTCCCGAGGAGAAAAAGAATCCTTTCTTAAGCTCGGGGCATCCCAAAGCACTTACCAGCCCTGGATACTCGCAAAGTATATGCAGGAAGCTTTTAGAACAGCGATGAAAGAATTAATCAGCTTGTCTACTTTACACATCATCAGAAGTATAATGATTGACTGGGCCATAGGGTTAAAATCTTCAGCTTTTATTCCAGCAAACACTTGTATTGACCTGAGGGGGAGGACAGGGTGAAAGGCAGCATCGTTATCTGCAGTTCTCCCTCAGTATCTCTCTCAAGTGCCTGCTTATGTACTTAAATATCTCTGGAGTGGGGCCTAAAACCACGAGCTTGTGATTCAGAGCTGAGAGTGGTACTCCTGAGGAGAGAATGACAACTGTAGATGTAATTCCTGCTCTGGAAGAGCTTTGGGTAGCATGCTTAGTTTAGTTTAGTTTAGAGATACAGCATAGAAACAGGCCCTTTGTCCCACTAAGTCTGTGCTGACCAACAATCACTCATGCACCAGTTCAATCCTACACATTAGGGACAATTTATTTTTACAGAATACAATTAACCTGCAAACCTGCACGTCTTTGGAATGTGGGAAGAAACCGGAACACCCGGAGAACCCATGCGGTTATAGGGAGAACGTGTTAACGCCGTACAGATACCACCGGTATTCAGGATCGAACCTGGGTCTCCGACGCCGTAAGACAACAACTCTACTGCTGCGCCACTGTGCCAAAAGGTGCAGTAGCTGAGTGGACAAGTCAATAAGCCAATGGCCAGAGTCTGGCATCATTAATCCAGAAACATGTTTAGTTTAGTTTAGTGATACAGTTGGGGAAGGGGATTCAGTAGGTGTAGTTTGTGGGGAGGAGCAGGAATACAACCTGTTCACACTAGTTCTATGCTATCCCACTTTCTCATCACTCCTTACACACTAGAGGTTTTGTTTTAAACAGCGGACAAATTAACCTACAAACCTACACGTCTTTGGGATGTGGGAGGAAACCGGAGCACCCGGAGGAAACCCACGTGTTCACTGGGAGAACATGCAAACTCCACACCTGAACCGGCTCCCTCCCCTGACATCAGTCTGAAGAAGGGTCTCGACCCAAAATGTCGCCCATTCCTTCCCTCCAGAGATGCTGCCTCACCCGCTGAGTTACTCCAGCATTTTGTGTCTACCTTCGATTTAAACCAGCATCTGCAGTTCTTTCTTACACATCTCCTGTTTCAGCGACAGATTTCAACATCTGCCGTCTCTTGTGTCTCCATCTTCACCGGGTTGTAAGGAGAAGCTTCAATCTATTAGGGACCAATACCTTCTTTTGTTTCAGAATGATATCTGCATCTACTTGGAAGCATCTAACTTCAGTTTCACGCTACATATGAGAGTGTTTAAGTTTTGTGGCATACAACAATCCACCAACTGCATTTTCAAATAACATGATTCAGACACTTTAAAGATTTATGCTCTCTTCATAATGGGCCTCTTGACCTCAGAAGTAATTAAAAGTGACAATAATCAACTAGTTCAAACTAGTTGAACTCAAAAAGCTTCATCTGTAGACGATGTACTAAAATCACAACTTTCTTGTTTCTCATTAATGTAACCAGCATTTTTTTTTGTCCAACTTCGTAACTTGCTTGGAATTCTGATCTTTCAGTAAATCTATTCCTCAGCAATAACCATTTTAACCAAACTCTTCATTGTTGCAGAGACAGTAAGTGTAACATTTTCAGACTTTGGTTGCAGTTAGTTGAACTACATGAACCTTTAGTTGTACTGGTTGAGTGTACTTCACACTCCAAAGACTAAGAAGAGTCATAGGGTCATGCAGCATGGAAACAGGCCCTTTGTCTCAACTCGTTCGTAATAACTAAGATGCCCATCTGAGCTCCTCCCATTTGTTTGTGTTTTGTACATATCCCCCTCAGCCTTTCCTCACCGTGTACCTGAGATACAGCATGGAAACAGGCCCTTCGGCCCATCGAGTCTGCGCTGACCAGCGATCACCCCGTACAATAACACTATCCTACCAAAGCCAATTAACCTACAAACCTGTACATCTTTGGAATGTGGAAGGAAACCGGAGCACCTGGAGAAAAGCCACACAGTCACAGGGAGAATGTGCAAACTCCGTACAGACAGCAACCGTGGTTAGGATCGAACAAGGGTCTCTGGCAGCAACTATACTGCTGCACCACTGTGCCACCCTTTTTATTTATTTTTATTTTTAATATATTTTTAATGTTGAACTTCAGAACAGAAAATCACATTGTGACTAGTGGCATAGTTGCCTGGAAAAATAATGATTGTACATTAAAGTGATCAACCAGGAGTCATTGGCCATTGTTTGACCTAGTGCCTGTAAATAGTGATCAGTGAATGAAATCAATAGAAATTCAGTATTGCAGGTCTGTCTGGCAACCACTATTTGTCCCCAAACTGTTAATCACAATGTACTTGAAATGCTTGATTGTAAAACCTTCCACATGAATGATCAAGTGTAGAATCACCGCAGAAGATTTAACATACTGTTGCTGAGCTGGGTCTTTGAAAGCTCTCTAATGAGACCTACTTTCCTATTCTTCCCCAGAGACTAATTTTTTTCTTATTGAGTATGCATCATATTATTTTTAAACAACACAGTTGAATTCATATTTACCAGCCTTTCAGGGAGAACACAACAGAATAATACAAAATGCTGGAGTGACTCAGCGGGACAGGCAGCATCTCTGGAGAGAAGGAATGGGTGATGTTTCGGGTCGAGAACCTTCTTCAGACCCGATACTGTTTGCCCTGCCCCAGTGCATCCCTCTCTCATTGATGCAGCAGTAATGAAGATCCCGACTCCTGATTACGTGTAGGATCTGATTGGGAAAGAGAGCAGTAAAGACCGAGTTATGCCCCTGTCCCACTTAGGAAACCTGAACGGCAATCTCTGTAGACTTTGCGTCCTACCCAAGGTTTCCGTGAGGTTCCCGGTGGTTTTTGTCAGTCTCTCTAATGGTCGAAAGTGGTTTCCGCTTCTTCTATGTTCCGGCGATTATTTCAAAAAATTCAAAACCGGCCGCGACTAAAAATAGGTTGCAGTTTTAAAAATCGGTAATTTTTTAGTCAAAGCCAGCTGCGATGCTAGTTGAAGGTGGTTGCTGAAGGTTGCAGGTGGTTGCCGGAGGTTGCAGGTATTGGAAAGTAAGACCTTCCACTACCTGCAACCTCCGGCAACCTCCGGCAACCGGCAACTAGCATCGCAACCGGCTTCGACAAAAAAGTGACCAATTTTAAAAACGGCAACCTATTTTTAGTCTCAGCCGGTTTTGAATTTTTTGAAATAATCGCCGTTCAGGTTTCCTAAGTGGGACAGGGGCATTACTTTAGCGATTCTACCAAGAAATAAATAATTTCAATCATGAACCTAAATCCAAATGAATAATTCCTTTCACTCAGTTCAGATTGTGCCGCCTGAATTGATAGTGCCCGTATGAGGAACTTACTGCCTCGAACGGAGGGAATAGTAAGAACAAATAACCTTGACCATTAGGAGACAAAATCATCGAGTATGTAGAAATCTGCAACTGTGACCTCTGAAAGGCCGTGGATGTTGGGACAAATAGAAATTTCAGGACTCAGCTAGACTTTGTTCGGGAATTGTGTCAAGCAACAGGGAGCAAAGATAGTATGGTTAATTGAGTAGCAAATTGACCATAATCGAACGGAATGTCGGGCCCCTGGAGCTGAATAGTTTGCTCACGCCCATAGTATTCCTTTGTAATTATTTATTAAATCACATTGGAAATTGGACTGTTGAAGGTCCCTTCAACTCGCCACTGCGTATAAGTTCAGGTTTAGGGTTATTTTTGCCATGCGTACCGTGGTACAGTGAAAAGCTTTGCTTTGCATGCAATCCAAATGGATCCTACAATCAAGCCAAACTCACAAACAATAGATCGGGCAAAGGGGGAAAATACAGTGTGCAGAATATAGTTCTCAGGAATGGAGCACATCAATTTCACAAAGTCAAATGTCCACAATGGGGTGAAGGTGAATCAGACACCATCCTAGCTTATAGAAGGACCATTCAGAAGCCTGATAACAGAGGGGGAAAAGCTGTTCCTGGGTCTGTTGGTGCTACATTCAAGCTTCTGTATCTTCTGCATGATGAGAGCAGGAAGAAGAAGGAATGACCAGGATGGGACGAGTCTTTGATAATGTTGCCTGCTTTTCTGAAACAGTGTGAAGTGTGGCTGGAGTCAATGGTGGGGAGTCTGGTCAGGGTGATGGACTGGGCTACATCTCCAACTCAGGCAGAGCTGCTCCCAAACCAAGCTGTGATGCAACATGACAGTAGGGCTTTGCATGGTGCATCTGTAGAAGTCTGTAAGAGTGATTGGAGACATGCTGAATTTCCTCACTCTCTTCACAAGTATAGGCATAGAAACATAGAAACATAGAAATTAGGTGCAGGAGTAGGCCATTCGGCCCTTCGAGCCTGCACCGCCATTCAATATGATCATGGCTGATCATCCAACTCGGTATCCCGTACCTGCCTTCTCTCCATACCCCCTGATCCCCTTAGCCACAAGGGCCACATCTAACTCCCTCTTAAATATAGCCAATGAACTGGCCTCAACTACCCTCTGTGGCAGAGAGTTCCAGAGATTCACCACTCTCTGCGTGAAAAAAGTTCTTCTCATCTCGGTTTTTAAGGATTTCCCCTTTATCCTTAAGCTGTGACCCCTTGTCCTGGACTTCCCTAACATCGGGAACAATCTTCCTGCATCTAGCCTGTCCAACCCCTTAAGAATTTTGTAAGTTTCTATAAGATCCCCTCTCAATCTTCTAAATTCTAGAGAGTATAAACCAAGTCTATCCAGTCTTCTTTCTTCATAAGACAGTCCTGACATCCCAGGAATCAGTCTGGTGAACCGTCTCTGCACTCCCTCTATGGCAATAATGTTCTTCCTCAGATTTGGAGACCAAAACTGTACGCAATACTCCAGGTGTGGTCTCACCAAGACCCTGTACAACTGCAGTAGAACCTCTCTGCTCCTATACTCAAATCCTTTTGCAATGAAAGCTAACATACCATTCGCTTTCTTTACTGCCTGCTGCACCCGCATGCATACCTTCAATGACTGGTGTACCATGACACCCAGGTCTCGCTGCATCTCCCCCTTTCCCAATCGGCCACCATTTAGATAATAGTCTGCTTTCCTATTTTTGCCACCAAAATGGATAACCTCACATTTATCCACATTATACTGCATCTGCCAAACATTTGCCCACTCACCCAGCCTATCCAAGTCACCCTGCAGTCTCCTAGCATCCTCCTCACAGCTAACACTGCCCCCCAGCTTAGTGTCATCCGCAAACTTGGAGATATTGCCTTCAATTTGACAGACCATTGGTACTATTAATGCCATGGATCTTGAAGTTCCCAAATATTTCCACCTCAACTCCATTGACGTTCACTGCACATCCCATATGTGTATGTGACGAATAAACTTGACTTGACTTGACTTGATTTGATTGTGGCATGTACTCCGCTTCCTGAAGTCAACTCCATTGACATTGATTGTGGCATGTACTCCGTTTGCTGAAGTCAATAACTAGTAGCTCCTTTGTCTCGTTGACATTGAGGGAGAGGTTATTGTCCTGACACCATGTCACTAACTTCTCTATCTCCTACATTGTCCATCTCATTGTTCGGGGTCCATCCCATCAGAGTGGTGTCATTTGCAAACCTGGTGTTTTAGTTGAAGAGAGACACAAAATGCTGAAGTAACTCAGCGGGACAGGCGGCATCTCTGGTGAGAAGGAATAGGTGACATTTTGGGTCAAGACCCTTCTTCAGACTGATGTCAGGCGAAAGGGATACATAGATAAGGAAGTGTAAGGTGTGAAACCAGGACAAAGGGGATGTAGATCAAGGAAAATGTAGAATGGATCATTGTTAGCTGGGAGAAGGTAACAACAAAGCAAACAGAGATAAAATGTAGTCGGAGACCATCAGTCTGGTCAGTGAACTGGGAAGTGGGAGGGATGGAGAGAGAGGGAAAGTAAGGGTTACTTGAAGTTAGAGAAGTCAATTTTCAAACCGCTGGTGTGTCAGCTGCCCAAGTGAAATATGAGGTGCTATTCCTCCAATTTGCATTGGGCCTCACTCTGACAATGGAGGGGGCCCAGGACAGAAAGGTCAACGTGGGAATGGGAGGGGTAGTTAAAGTGTTTAGCAACCAGGAGATCAGGTAGGTTTAGGCGGACTGAGTGGAGGTGTTCAACGAAAGGATCGCCGAGCCTGCACTTGGTCTCGCCGATATACGGGATTCCACACCTGGAACAGCAGCTACAGTAGATGAGGTTGGAGGAGGTACAAGTTTGAGTTTTAGTTTTAAAGATAAAGCATAAATACAGGCCCTTCACTCATTGAGTCCATGCTGACCATCGATCACCCATTCACACCAGTTCTTTGTTATCCCACTTCCCCATGCACTCCCTACACACGAGTGGCAATTTCTCAGACGTTAATTAACCTATGAACCCGCACGTCTTTGGGATGTGGGAGGAAACCGGAGCACCCTGAGGAAACCCACATGGTCACAGGGTGAACGTGCAAATTCTGCAAAGAACAGCACCCGTTGTCAGGTTCGAACCTGGGTCTCTGGCGCTGAGAAGCAGTGCTGCGCCACTGTGCCGCCCCTATTATTCTCACACAATGTGCTCAATATCTTCCTGTGCTGTAAGATTAAATGAAGAGCCAAGGAAAGCATTGTGTAAGCCAAAAGAAAAAGTAACACATAATAGAATTCTCCAGAAATAACACCCTTAATCTGTCATTAATTAGGCAGATCTTTTGTCAGCAATTTTATTTTACTGCTTGTGGACAATTTACCAGAAACACTTGCAAGTCTTTAACCTTTTACCACTGATGACCAAGTAATTCATACTCCAAATTATTCATGTGGAAATATAAGCCTTGAAGAGATCATATGAATGCTCGAAAATACACATCAAATTTCTCCTTGCACCATTTTAATTGGGATATTAACTCTTCCATTGAAATAGAGCCATTTGTTTCAAGAGTGTTGACTGATTAATTGTAACGGTGCCCATAACAATCCCAAGGCTGTATGTACCAGCTGCATCAAGAACCTTGCACAACAAGCAATCTGATGACATCTCAGTACCTTTTTTAATTGAAATTATTTCCTCCCTCTTGTATCAAGAACTAAGATTTCCTGCAAAATCAGCAAGAAGACGCGTATTTCAGGGATTGCAACTACTATTTGCAGTATTGCATGTAATTCCAGTCGCCTCAGTGCAGGATGTAGAGCAGGGGTGGGGAACCTGCGGCCTTAAGGCCACATGCGGCCCTCTAGGCCATTAAGTGCGGCCTTTTGCATTAATCCAAATTTTGTAGAACAAATCCTTTTATTTTTATTATATGTTTTTGTTCGTCTTATTATTTTAATTTTAATCTTAAAATGAACGTATTTAAAATACCAAAGAGTAAAAGAAGATTCAACTAAATAATCCTCCCCAACTGATGGCCACAATTAAAACATTAGTAAGTCATGAGGGCTATTTTAACAAAATAATGTACATTTTGAAGTATATAAAATTGATGTTTCTTGGATGCGGACATTAGATTACTGCTAACTTGATGTGGCATTCCAACATGAAAAGGTTCCCCACACCTGATGTAGAGGCTTTGAAGTAGGTGCAGAAGAGGTTTACTGGAATGTTTCCAGGTAGGTGGTATTAGGCGATATTAGCCACAAGGAGAGGTCAGACAGATTTTGATTGTTTTCTATGGAGCTCCTGAAGTATATAAGGTCAAGAGATGCATGAGTAGGGTAGATAGTCAAGACCTTTTTTCACAGTGTGGAAGTGCCACCAACTAGAGGGCATAGCTTTAAGGTGAGAGGGGCAAAGTTTAAAGGAGATATGCGGGGCTAGTTATTTACACAGAGGGTGGTGGGTGCCTGGGACATGCTGCCAGGGGTGGTGGTGGTAGAGGCAGATATGATAGTAGCATTTAGAAACATAGAAATTAGGTGCAGGAGTAGGCCATTCGGCCCTTCGAGCCTGCACTGCCATTCAATATGATCATGGCTGATCATCCAACTCAGTATCCCGTACCTGCCTTCTCTCCATACCCTCTGATCCCCTTAGCCACAAGGGCCACATCTAACTCCCTCTTAAATATACCCAATGAACTGGCCTCAACTACCCTCTGTGGCAGAAAGTTCCAGAGATTCACCACTCTCTGTGTGAAAAAAGTTTTTCTCATCTCGGTTTTAAAGGATTTCCCCCTTATCCTTAAACTGTGACCCCTTGTCCTGGACTTCCCCAACATCGGGAACAATCTTCCTGCATCTAGCCTGTCCAACCCCTTAAGAATTTTGTAAGTTTCTATAAGATCCCCTCTCAATCTCCTAAATTCTAGAGAGTATAAACCAAGTCTATCCAGTCTTTCTTCATAAGACAGTCCTGACATCCCAGGAATCAGTCTGGTGAACCTCATCCCAGGAATCAGTCTGGAATCAGTAAGAGGCTTTTAGCTAGCCACATGGATGTGAAGTGAATAGAAGGATATGGATCATGTGCAGGCAGATGAGTTTAGTTTATCTTGGCATCATGTTCGGCATGGATATTGTGAGCTGAAGGGCCTGTTCCTGTGCTGTACTATTCTATGTTGTAAATGCCTAGGTTGTAACCGCAAAGTTATAAACATTGTCAGGCTGCCTTTTGCAATATAAGAACAACATTTTCAAATTATATAACCCTGTTGCTTTGCGGGAACATTTCAAAGGCAAGTCTGGTCATGAACTTGATCTGAATAGTGGTTCGTACAGAATTAGATTCTTAACTTATGGGCCTGTCCCACTTAGGCGACTTTTTAGGCGAGTGCAGGAGACTCTGCGCTCGCCACATGGTCGCCACATGTTCGCTGGTGGTCTCTGGTGAGTCTCCTCCATGGTCGCGAGGAGTTCCCGCATTCTGGGAACTAGTCGTGACCTCAGTATGGTCGCCGCAAATTTTTCAAATTGGTCGCCATGGAAATAATCGATAATCCTGTAGTCGTAGGTGCAGTTGTAGTGGGGTCGCCATGTAGTTAGAGGTAGTCGAGGTAGTTTGATTTAATCGCCTTTGCTGACTGGTCATTTTCATTGGCTCAATGGAAAAAAAACGTAAGCAGGAGTTTTCAGACCCAAGGATAACCGTTCGGTAATGTTAAATGTCCGCCGAACTTCACAGCTGTGTATCTCTGAAATATTAAAAGTTATCTGGCTTCTTAAAAGTTGTCTCACCCCCTACTCTCCTCCCCCCCCACCCCCTTTTAAAGGACTTACTGTACACTGTGCTAGCCGTCTTAATTACAGCGCCAACCGTCCTATTCATTGCGGTGTCTGTCTGTATCACCTTGGCTTTGCACCGTGTGAATTTCAGACAGTGCTTCTCCCGCTTGCCCTGACCCCCACCTTTGCGATGTGTGTGTGTGTGTGCGTGTGTGTGTGTGTGTGTGTGTGTGTGTGTGTGTTCCACTCTGACAGTCGCCGTTCCAGTTCCTGGTTTTTCAGGCGACTGCCAGCAACTTGACAGTCGCCGGCAGTCCGCTGAAAAATCACCTAAGTGGGACAGGCCCATTAATCCTTTTCACGTTAGATATGCATACTCCTCACATATACATCCATCTAGAGCTAGGTACTTGAGCTTCTAAGTGGATGTAAGAAAAAAACTGAAACATAATGAAGGACTGTCAGTCAATGTGCAAAGAAGTAATGGATGTTTAACTTTTCTGGTTGGATAGTTCTTCAGAAGTTCTAGCTGGGAGCAACTGTAACTGTAAAAACAGAATATTGGCTTGCTGCCAGTTCTGAGCCAGTGATATTGTAATGTTAGTTCCATAAATGAATAGAAATCTTACGCACATAATTTTCCCTTTGGCTCTTAATACAACGAAATATTCCAACATCGGCCCAGTATTAAATATTAATACCCTGCGTTATGAGACATATTTTCAAAAATGCAACGGGGATACTTAATAACATAAACAAGCATTTTTTATGAAGTGTCTCTGCCTGTGTGGGAAAATTCCATGCCCTATGACCCTTCCGTAAGACATTTGGTGCAGGAATGTGAAGGAGTTCACAATTAACTCATTTCGTTCTGGGCACAGTTGAATAACAAGTGACCTTATCCCCACTGTACAAGAATAAAGAATTAACTTGAACATTAGCATAACTGAATATGTCTGGGGTATTATTATTAATAATTAATTAATTATTAAATATGGAAGAAGGGTTAAGGGAGAAGGGGTGAGATTAAATAAGTTATTCTTCCACTCACTCCTTTTTGAGCTTGTAAAGAAAAAGTGTTGGACATTTACATTTTGCTTTATGCTTTTCATTGCTTTGCAAATATTGCCTGGAATGTCCAATTGTTTGACTATTTCGATTTTGTTGTTGTTATTTATTCCTATTTATGTCTTTACTTGTTCGGAACAAATAAACAAACAAATAAATAAATAAATACATAGATAAATAACTGAATATGAGTGGGGGTAAGAGGGGCTATTGTAGGTGGTTTGTAGATTTATTTTGGACGATTACGGATAGTAAACTCCATCGAGGTGAAGCTTGCGAAGTATTACAAGTATGACAAGGAGAATAGTCACTGCTTTCAATGTTCTTTTCTGGAAGACACTGGGTGGCACAGTGGCGCAGTTGGTGGAGCTGCTGCTTCACCGCATCAGAGACCTGCGTTTGATTCTCATCTCGGGTGCTGTCCATGTAGAGTTTGCACAATCTCCCTGTGACCATGTGGGATTTCTCCGAGGGCTCCGGTTTCCTCCCACATCCCAAAGAAAGGTTGGTAGGTTAATTGGACTCTGTAAAATTGCCCTTAGTGTGCAGGAAGTGGATGAGAAAGAGGGATAGCATGGAACTAAAGTGGATGGGTGATTGATGGTCAGCATGGACTCATTGTGCCAAAGAGCCTGTTTCCATGCTGTATCTCTGCATTAAAAGAATTATAAACATTGACAGCGCCAGAGTACAGATGGTTGAAAGCTTTAAGTTCGTAGGAGTAAATATCACCAGCAACTTGTCCTGGACGAGCCATATCGAAGCAATAGCCAAGAAAGCACACCGATGCCTACTTCCTTCGAAGGCTTAGAAAGTTCTCTCACAGATGCGCCATAGAAAGCATTTTATTGGAATCACAGCGTGGTTTGCGAACAGCTCCATCCAAGACCGCAAGAAATTGCAGAGAATTGTGGACGTAGCCCAGACCATCACACAAACCAACCATTGACTCCATCTACACTTCGAGCTGCCTCGGCAAGGCTATCAACATAAACAAGGACAAGACTCACCCCGATTACTCCCTCTTCTCCCCACTCCGATCAGGCAAGAGGTACAGAAGTGTGAAAATGTTTACCTCCTGATTCAGGGACAGTTTCTTCCCAGCTGTTATCAGGCAACTGAACATCATATCACCAAACTAGAGATCGACCTACCTCAATGGAGACCCTCGGACTATCTTTAATCAGACTTTACTGGACTTTATCTTGCACCATATGTTATTCCCTTTATCCTGTATCTGTACACTGTGGATGGCACGATTATAATCATGTATAGTTTTTCCGCTGACTGGATAGCACACAATATAAAGGCTTGTCATGTGTACCTTGTAACTAAACCAAGGATGTCATCCCAGAATCATTGGCTCCCAAATGTGTGGTGGGGAGGTTGTTCCCCAGAGAATCTTGATGGATACAAGCTTCAGTGGTCAGCTCCTCATCCCCTTTTCCATTTCCGTGCAGTTTGCTCTGCTCTCTCTCAGCTTATTCCACTCATCTCCTGAGAGAAATGGCCATCAACGTTCCCATGAGTGGAACGAATGGTGATTGGAGCAGCGTGGAGGTCAAGACAATCTCCATCATTTCCCTGTACACTTACCCCTGACGCTACCAACTCTAAACAAGTCTGGGATCACCCAGTCCAGGTTGACAGGAACAAGCCACCCTGCATGGGCCATGTTTGTGTCATCAAGTTTGAGGCAAATCCACATCCAGCGCCCAAACAACAGATGCCAAGCAGCAGAATTTTGTTCCTTTTCTAATTCTAACGAAAGGTCTATGACTCAACATTAACCCCGGAGAGAACACAAGCAACTGCATATGCTGGAATCTTGTGCAGAACATTAAGTGCTGGAATATCTCAGCAAGTCAGGCAGCATCCCTGGAGCACATGGATAGGCGACATTTCAGGTTAGGAAGACACCCTAAAGTCTGAAGAAGGGACCTGATCCAAAACATTACCTATCCATGGCCTCCATTGAAGCTGCCTGGCTCGTTGTGTTACTCCAGCACTTTGTGTTCTGCATTAATTCTGAAGTGGTTTTTCAGTACACTGATGCGTTTTGATCTGCCGGGTATTTCAAGCATTTTGTGTTTCTTGTTTCAGATTCACAGTAACTCAATCTTATTAAACTGCGGCCTCATATACTTGCATGGGAGGATTTAGAAGATCTCATGGCTGTGTGGTTCTCCCTGGTGTACTGGCCAATATTTATCCTTCAATCATGTTCATGCTAAGAGTTTACTCAGTCTTTTTCACACTGTTGTTGTGAGGGAAGTTGTTATGCACAAATGAACAGGCATATTTCCTGCGTAACAAACAGTAACTTAAAAATGATGACCAAATGTGTGGATTGTCCTCGAAGAGCTGTGATAGGATCTTTATAAATGCATCTCGTCTCTGGATGTCGTTACCTTTAAAGTGTAGGTTGTTTTCCAGAGAGATGAAGTATGTAATATGTATTACAAGGCAGACAGACACCAGGGAGCGATTACATGGCAGTAACCTAATCAACAGTTCAAATGATGTAATAAACCACAAGCATAAGGCCGGCCGGAGCAGTTTATATCCGTCATCTAAACCAGAAGATGAAATTACAGCCTGGGAATTGCTCACAGTACCTCTATTTTAGCAAACGTACTGAACTTGGTTTGTAAGTAGGGCGAGTGGACCAGAATGAGGCATTGTTCTACAAACATTCCAGATCCAATTCTCAGTCTGCATCGAGTAGCAGATCTCAGCTGGTCTGGAGAACTGTCATAACTCAGTCTCAGTGGCTCAGAGTCAGACAACCATAACGCAGGACTGGATTTTGCAGAAATGCGCTGGTGGTTTCCTAGGTAACCACAGCCATTTTTTCTTCTGAAAGGCAATGGTACTTTATTTGGGAAACTGTCATCTGCACAAACAAACAAAGATATAATTCCCTAAGTATAACTACCCTCATTCAGAGTTTCAGCCACTGACGGCAACATTTTAATTGCTAATTCAGCCTTGCAAAACATTGAAAAAAATTCGGGAGAAATTCAGCTTAAATGTGGAATCAAGGGATATGGGGAGAAGGCAGGCATGGGTTATTGATTTGGGACGATCAGCCATGATCACAATAAATGGCGGAGCTGGCTCGAAGGGCCAAATGGCCTCCTCCTGCTCCTTCTATGTTTTTATGTCTTCAAAATTAGTCTTGAAATAGTGAAGACATCACATCAGCACCAAAAAGCCCAAAGCATGTACAGAGAAATTAATATCATAAGTTAATCACAACATAAAGACTGCACCTTATTATAGTGACAAAGCCAGATCATCAGTCAGTCAATTCAATGACAGCAATCGTTCTCATTGAGCCAATGTGAATCCCACATCCCAGAATTCAAAACTCCAGTAGGAGGCATCTGGGGATTTAATGCATTCCAATGTCTCAAAGTCCTGGAATTTAGATTTGAGTTGTAAAACATAATGTACAGAATGTATTTTTTCCCATTGATGTGTGTGCTCTATAACAGTGGATCAATCAACCTGATACGTACCCTGACCGTTTACAATGGATACACAATTTTTCTATCCCCAAGCTTACCAATTCGCAACTCATTATCCTCTCTCTTTATCACTGGCCTTTGTCCAACAAACTGCCTGTCAAATAACCCACTCTGTCCTGCCCTGTCTCTCTCCTAGTTTTCTTTCCCACCACTCTACAGTCTGAAGAAGGATTGTAATCCAAAACTATCCATGAACTCCACCGATGCTGCCTGACCCGCTGAGATACTCCAGCATTTTGTGTCTGTCTTATGTACCTTTTAATCCTGCTTTATGCCCCTAATAAAGAAGGCACATCAGCGACTCCACTTCCTGATAAGATTACGGAGATTCGACATGTCGAAGAGGATTCCCCTAAACTTCCACAGGTGCACGGTAGAGAGCATTCTGACGGGTTGCATCGTGGCCTGGTTCGGCAACTTGAACATCCGGGAGCGGAAAAGACTACAAAAAGTTGTGACCACTGCCCAATCCATCACCGGCTTTGACCTCCCCACCATCGAAGGGATCTATCGTAGTCGCTGCCTCAAAAAGGCAGCCAAAGTCATCAAAGACCCACACCATCCTGGCGACACACTCATTTCACCACTGCCATCAGGAAGAAGGTACAGGAGCCTGAAAACAGTAACGTCCAGGTTCAGGAACAGTTATTCCCTACAGCCATCAGGCTATTAAACACAACAACGAATAAGCTCTGAGTTCTGAACTACAGAAGACTATATTATTGCTGCACTATATTTGTTATTTATTGAACATATTTTCTCTTTCCCCCGTTATGTACTATGTTTACATATTCACATATTCTGTTGTGCTGCAGCAAGTAAGAAGTTGATTGTCCCATCCGGGACATATGACAATAAAACACTCTTGACTAATCATCTCTGTTTTCCCACATCATACTCCTTTCCTAAAGCCAGGATGACAAACAGACGAGGACCTAATTTGGACCTAATAATGGCTTTGTGTGTTCATCCCTCTATTAAGGAAAGGATTTGGCATTCAAGTTCAAATACTTGCAACATGAGGAAATGCATTTTTAGCTCACACCAAACTGTTGCACATCAGTTACTACTGATGGCCTATGTCATTGGGCCCCAATATAAAGGCACAACCAACTAAAGGTCCATGCAATAAATATATTTTCTTTGTACCCTTCAATATATCTTCCCTGACTCTCAGTTGAAGAAGGGTCTCGACCTGAAACATCACCCATTCCTTCTCTCCAGAGATGCTGCCTGTCCTGCTGAGTTATTCCAGCATTTTGTGTCTATTAAAGGTCCATGCAATCCTATTTTACCAGAGGCAAAATTCTGAAAAATACGACCAATTTATTCTCTGAAATATCAAGTGCAGTGGACGATATAACACCTAAATAGGTGGCATTGTGGTGCAGCGGTAGAGCTGCTGCCGTACAGCGCCAGAGAACCGGTTTGAATCCGGACTACGGATGCTGTCTGTATGGAGTTAGTACGTTCTCCCCATAAGTAAGAATTTCATTGTTCTGTCTGAGACATATGACAATAAAACACATTTGACTCTCTTGATCGTGTGGGTTTTCTCCGGGTGCTTCGGTTTCCCCCCACACTCCAAAGGCGTACAGGTTTGTTGGTTAATTGGCTTCGCTAAGGATAGTATATTGTCTCTAGTGTGTAGTATAGCGCTAGTGTATGGGGATCGCTGGTCGGCGTGAACTCGGTGGGGGGCTGAAGGGCCTGTTTCAGCACTGTATCTCTAAAACTAAAACTACAAAAATGTATTAAAATGATTAATTACTAAAGATATGAATCGCAAGCCAGTTAACTACTGTCCTCATTGAAGTACCTTCTGATAATGTTTAGCTTGTCAAATGGGTCTGAGCAACCAAGAAACAAATATTCACTTTGTTGTGAGGCATAATAGTTACAACAATTGTGATTTCAACATAGCATTAAATACATTTTGGGTGATTTTAGATACGGGAGTCACATTTATTTACTGTAACTCAGTGCACTCATGAGATTGCAAAATCAACAGCTGAAATACTCAACCACATCTGATAGGGCTGTTTCCCAGTGACAGCTGGCGAGAGTGCACTTATCTATAACAAAATAAATACTCATCTTTGTATTGTTCAAACATGTACCTTGTGACAGGTCCCATTTAATTATTTAGTATCAGTCCCCTTGTTGTAAATATTATGTTAAAAATGATCTTCACTCCCTGAATAACACCTTTACCAAATAAATCACTTAACATAGGGTGACACAGTGGTGCAGGGGCAGCACAGAAGTGTAGCTGGGAGAGCTGCTGCCTCATTTGTCGGAGACCCTGGTTCGATTCTGACCTCGGGTGCTGAATGTGTGGAGCTTACACTTTACCCTGGGTGCTCCCGGTTTTCTCCCACATAACAAAGATGTGCTTGTTTGCAGGTTAATTGACCCTCTGTAAAATTGTCCCTGTTGTGTGGGGAGTGAATGTGAAACTGGGATAACATAGAACTAGTGTGAATGGTCGGCATGGTCTCAGTGGGCTGAAGGGCCTACTGTATCTCTAATCTAAACTGCTTTTACAGTTTCTGAAGTTATGGAATTTTAATAGTACATGGTTTTGAGCTTGAGGCATTAATGATTTGAGGGCGAAAGTGCCGCGAGTGAGCATAAGTATATTCCCCTTGGCAATGCACACTTTTATAGCGAGCAAACCAGTAATATCTTCTAGAGTGGTCCACAATTGAATTAATAATGGTCCCTTCCAAGTTCCTGTTGTAGACTCCAGACAACTTACACCTGGTGCGGGAAATGTGAAACTGAAACCCAAGTAAATATTGTGTCACTGTTCAAAAGACTGCAAGGGCCTCAGCAGGGATGCTATTTCATAGTATCAACTGATGTCTGAACTGACACCACCTCCTAATAAAAAGTTACAATTACAAATACTAAATTGCCCTCTTTACTTCTGACAAACCTTAGAAGGCCATTAGCTGGTGGAGGAATGTCTTACAGTGAATGACTTGCATACAATATATTAAAGTGACAGCAAAATGACTGTGCAAACTCCAACCCAGTAAAATAATATATACTTTTTAAACAATCAATGGCATTTCAAGTTTCATTTTAAATCAGGCAGCAAAAATAAATGTGCAACTTTACAAATGTTCAAATTAGCTAATCAACCTGCAGTCATTACGTTGGTTTTAAATATCTTGGCTACTTAAGTAGAGGACAGCGTGCTGCATTATCAATCGAGTTTCTGCTGAATGCTGAGAAAGGCAGCCTACGTTGCCTCAGCATCTTTCTTTATTCCATCTGGAGATTTAAATTAGATTGCTGGCATCTTAACGGTTAATGATTCATATAGCATAAGCTGTGAGTTATGGAAAAAATATGAAAATAGAAACTACATTCATTCTTGGGCAGCTTACAACCCAGCAGTATGAATGTTGATTTCTCTAATTTCAAGTAACTCCTGCATTCCCCCCCCCTTCCCCTGTTCACATCCTCATATCCCTCTCATTAGCATATCTTCCCCAGCCAATTCAATTCAATTCAACTTTATTGTCATTGCACAGATACAAGTATAGGTACAATGAAATGCAGTTTAGCGTCTGGTCATAGTCATAGTGCAAGATAGGAATATAATTAAAAATAAATAAATAAGTAAAGTAAAAAAAAATATATATATATACAGAACAAGCATACATTAGAGTAAGAAGAGTACTGGTTAACAATATGGATGGAGAGACCAAAGATATCTAACGACGGGACTCCGAGTTCAGCAATGTGAGTGTGTTGTTGAAAAAGCTGTTTCTCATCCTGCTAGTTCGAGACCTGAGGCTCCTGTATCGCCTCCCTGATGGGAGGAGGGCAAACAGTCCATGGTCAGGGTGAGAGGGGTCCTTGATGATCTTCCTGGCCCGTCTCAGACACCGTTTTCGGTGGAGGGCATCCATGGCAGGGAGCGGGGCACTGATGATGTGCTGAGCGGTTTTCACCACCCATTGTAGTGCCTTCCTATCCGCTGCGGTGCAACTGCTGTACCATACCGTGAAGCAGGTGGTCAGGATGCTTTCGATGGTACAGCGGTAAAAGTTGGTCAGGATCTGGGGGGACAGGTGGAGCTTTCTTGAGCCTCCTCAGGAAGTAAAGGCGCTGCTGCGCCTTTTTGATCAGTTTGGTGGTATTGAGAGACCAGGACAGATCCTCCGAGATGTGTACCCCGAGGAATTTGTAGTTGGAGACGCGCTCCACCTCAGTCCCGTTTATATGGATGGGGGTATGTCTGCCCCCTCTGTTCTTCCTGAAGTCAACAATAATTTCCTTCGTCTTCTTGGAGTTGAGGACGAGGTTATTGTTGGCACACCAGGTTGTCAGGTGCTGGACCTCATCCCTGTAGGCCGACTCGTCGTTGTCACTGATCAGCACTACCACCGTGGTGTCGTCGGCAAATTTAATGATGGCGTTGGAGCCATACTTAGGGATGCAGTCATGGGTGAAGAGGAAGTAGAGGAGAGGGCTGAGCACACAGCCCCGAGGCACGCCAGTGTTCAGTGTTATAGTGGAGGAGGGCACAATAGATCCCAACAATGGGGCATTATGGACCACCCTTTCCGAGGTCATCTGTTACTGGCCCTGATTTGTTGTGGTCTTTTCTCTCCTTCAGTGTCCCCCCCCCCCCCCCCCCCCCCCCCCCCAACCTATCTTTCAGCCTGAAGGATTCTGACCCAAAATGTCACCTATTCCTTTTCTGCAGAGATGCTACCTGACTCGTTGAATTACTCCAGCATTTTGTGTCTATCTTTTGTATTCACACCATACAGATGTATGGTCAAATTTTGGTCAAATCAGGACCTTTCAGGATTCGAGATTAGAACTGTTTCTAAGTT
This sequence comes from Leucoraja erinaceus, assembly GCF_028641065.1. Taxonomy (NCBI): domain Eukaryota; kingdom Metazoa; phylum Chordata; class Chondrichthyes; order Rajiformes; family Rajidae; genus Leucoraja; species Leucoraja erinaceus. The sequence continues at coordinate 44,567,227 of NC_073384.1, forward strand.
GACAGTGTGTGAAGAAAATGTCTGCACAAAAATGATAAAAGACCCGTTTTCTCAGCCTCTGCAAGCTTCCCAAAAAACCTTCCTCAGCAGAGCCTGATGATTGTATTTCCAAAATTATCAGTTACCTTCACGTTTTACATTTATCACAAATAGAGTCCCAAATAAAGGAAATCAAAGAGTTGGTAAGGATGGGGGAAAGATGGGTGATGGGAGGGAGGAGGGGGATGGAGGTAGCTTAGCAGCTCTCTCCTACTTTTACTTATCTATCATGTGACAGTGATCTAAATTGGTTTATTAATTACTGAATCTGCTACTCATAATCCGTAAATCAAATTAAATTAGCTGCAATTAAGCTGCACACGAAAATGCAGCCTATGAATGGAACAGGATGGCTAATGCTGGGCCTTGATTTAAGAAGGGCTGCAAGGATAAGCCAGGGAACTACAGGCCGTGTGCCTAAAGCCAGATTATGGAGGGGATTCTGAGAGAAGGGATCGTGTGTGTGTGTGTGTGTGTGTGTGGATGTGTGTGTGTGCATTTGTGTATGTGTATGTGTGAATATGTGTATGGGTGTGTGTGTGTGAAATCCTGTCTCATGAACAAATCTTTTGAAGAGGTGACCAAGAAGATTGGTGAAGGCTAGGGCACTAGATGCTGACTGCGTGGACTTTAACAAGATTTTTTTGACAAGGTCCCACATGGTAGACTAGTTCGGAAGCTGAGGACACATGGGATCCATGGTGAACTAGCCGAGTTACAATATTGGATTGGTGGAGGGTTGTTTTTCAGATTGATAACCTGGGACCAGTGGTGTGCCACGGGGAGCAGTGCTGGATTGGATGAGAATATTGGTGCCATGATTAGTAAATTTGAGGATGACTTCAAAGTTGGTGGTATTATGGACAGTAAGATTACAACAGCATCTAGATTAACTTGGAAAGTGGGCAAAGGAATGGTAGGTTCCTGGGGAATGCTATCAAAGTAGGGGTACATAGTTCTTTGAAAGGGGTGATGCAGGTAGACGGATTAACAAAGAAGCGATATGGATAACAAGATGTTGGTGAGATTGCACCTGGAATTTTGTGTGCAGTTCTGGTTGCCATACAGTCAGAAATATGTGTTTGAATTTGCCAGAGTTCAGAAAAGTTTCACAAGAGTATTGGCAGGACTGGAGGGCTTGAGTTATAGGGAGAGACAGGATAGGCTGGGACTTTCCTGGAGCGAATGAAGGTGAGGGGTTGCCTTCTCGATGTTTATAAAATCATGAGGGGTATTGGATGGAAGATCACAGTCTTTTTCCCAGGGTATGAGTCTAGAACTAGGTTCAAGGTGAGAGCGGAAAGATATAAAGAAAACCAAAGGGGGCAAGTCTTTCACAGAGTGTTGAATATATGCAATATGCAGCCAGCTGAAATGGTCGAGGCAGGTACAATTACAATGTTCAAAAGACATTTGGATAGGTTCATGGATCGGAAAGGTTGAGCAATATGGACAAAATGTAGGCAAATGGGACTAGCTCAGGAAGGTGCTTTGGATGGCATGGACAAGTTGGGCTGAAGAGCCAGTTTTTATGCTGTATAACAATGAATGAAACAACTGGTGGTCCAGTGTGCTGAACATTTTTCTGTAATTTAAGTTATTTCAAATGGGTTTATTCCTTGCCAGCATTCTTCTCCCCCCCCCCCCCCCCCCCCCCCCCCCCCCCCCCCCCCCCCCCCCCCCCCCCCCCCCTACCCTCCCTCCAGACTCCATAGTACCTATCGATCTCAAACCAGTGGCTGCAGGGTAGATGTCAGAATAGTTGAACTAATTCAGACTGACTGCCAAAAAGATTTGTTTTTGCTCAGACTATCTGAGTCATAAATGTGTTCTATTCACACTGAGAGGCAATTTGTATCTTCCTTCACATCACGGAAGATTCCACAGCCATTAAGTGTTGGGTGCAAATAAAGCCTTTAGAGTACCTGCATGTGCAGACTGCTTCCAGTGCTGGGGCAGATACCAAATGAAGAGCAAAGGTGTGATCATCACAATGGAGTGTGCAATAGCACAGGTTTTATTGGGGGTTATAGTTGGTCTCTTTGGGATGCTCTTGTCTGTCATTAGTCTGTGCTGTAACACCTGCACCAACTACTTTGACAACGTGTTTCTTGTGGTAGCTGTTTTAAATTAGATAAGATGTTCAGTCATAAATGAAATGTGCAATGACCAATGACAAAACCACACTTCATGCACAGGGCTCCAATCTAAACCTGCATTTTCAAACTGGTGGATGTGGGACAATATTAGAAGGGGAGCAGTTTGAAACATAGATCGTTTTAAATTCAAAGTTTAGAAATAAGGTGGGGAATGATGGGAAGGGGGATGTAGCAAAAAGTATTCATGAACCAGCTTAATATAATGAAAATAAGGTTAAATCATCCAAGCTCATGAAGCTGATTTTCAGTAAATTAAACAGAATTTTAATTTCCTGCTTCCACTGAAGGCTTCTTCTTTATTGTAATGTAGAAACCAATGAAATCTATCTTACTTCTTAAATAATTTAGTCATTTCTTTTAAACCCCAAATCTTTACTCACTAAGTAAAGATGAAAGGGAATGGAGGGTTATGGTCTGAGCGCAGGTATATGGGACTAGGGGAGATTATGTTCGGCATGGACTAGAAGGGTCGAGATGGCCTGGTTCCGTGCTGTAATTGTTATATGGTTATGAAGTCTGACCAGAAGTTACACAATTCACTGTTGTCCTGATGACAATATGCGTTGCCACCCCTCCCACATAGAGAATTCAGTAAAGGACGGGTTGCATGCCAATTCTGAGATGTGGCAGGGATCGTAAGTGCACCTTTTATCCTCAACAGCAAAGCACTGAAGAAACCCTTACTCCGCCAATATTTCATTTCTAATTACCAGAATCTGCCTTTGCAAATAAGATTGCTGAATGATTGCCCTTTTTAACTTGCTTGCAATCCAGAGATCCTGGATAAAAACATAGTGCTCATGCACATTTCACAATGTCAACATTAAATATTCTCAAAAGGTTGATCAATGGGAAGCAGTTCATACGTTGCTTTACTTCACTTTATAAGCACTTCCTAAAGAACTCCATACTATCATGGCTTTGAAAGCACAGTATAAAGATTGTTGCTCAATGTACGCCGGATGAATGTTGCCAAGCAACCACTGATATTTGAGCAGTGTCTGATTAGCTAACTGACCAGACATTTAGGAAGCAATGAACTAAGAATAAATTGTCATCCTGACAGTTTGATGTGTTGAATGTTGTACCAACCGTGTACTTTCCCTGTGATTAGTTTTCTGTAAAATAACTCACGTAGGACTGAAAATATGTTACATCAAAAGTCACACTTCAGTTTGGGGTGTGAAGTAAAAAAGACACAAAGGATGAAACGTTGAGGGAAAAATTAATGAAAAAGACTAAATACAAATCATAGACAAATGATTGAAGGCTTAGCGATACATTTTATGTATTTAAACAATCAGACCGTATGATTATATTACGATTACAGTAAAGTACATCTTGCTTCAATAATGTGCTTGACTAGTACCTAGAAAATTATTTTCAAAATTATGAAAACTTCCTGAGCTAAGTGATTAAAGCAATTTGAAAGAGATTTCTCTGAATTAACTTCCTGCTGCGTGTCGTGTAAAAGTGTGAAATGTGAATGTGTCATACAACAGAAAGATCCATGATATCAAAATTGCCTGACCACCAACGAAGGGATTAGGGAAAAGACTGATTTCTAGGCCTTGCAAAATGCTGAAATTAGCACTAGATTGAGGTAAGACATGCAGATCTCTCTCAGCTGCTTCATGCACCATAGTGAAACAGTTCTGGAAAGATGCCACTACAGCTGCTGTGAAATAATTATGTGCTCACCCTATCCTGGATTCTGTTCAGTGCAAGGAGCCAATTGCACAAATGAATCATCATTTTGTTTATTACAGCCTCCGAATAATTATTAATGAATGGCTAGCTGTGCTTTTGGGGCGAGTAGCATTGGAGGTTGGGGAATGTCGAATGCAGGAAAATGGTGCACAGTTCAGTTCAGGCAGAGTAAGACTAAAGAAACCTAACCTGATTGTTCCTGATACATCAGAGCTGAGCTCTACTCTAGGAGACAGCAGGTGAAATCTTTGGGATGGAATGTGCAAAATATTTGAGCAGTGACCCAGCAGATTGATTTCAAAGTAGAAACAAGGAATTGCAGATGCTGCTTGCAGTGGAGCAGTGAAATGTAGAAACAAGGAAGTGTCCCAATCTGAAACGTCAAGTATTGAAATCAATCTTTGAACTAGATGTTGTACCCTTTATCCATGCACTGTGGACGGCTTGATTGTACTCATTTGCGTTTTTTTTCTTTGACTGGAAGAATGCAAAAAAAAAAAGCTTTTCACTGTATCTTGGTACACATGACACTAATAAACTAAACTAAACCATGTCCTCCACAGATGCTGCCTGATCTGCTGAGTTACTCTGGCACTTTGTGTCTTTTTTTGATTGCTTTCAAAGTTCTCTTGGGATGACGGTAAATGGCACCACAGGACAGCTGGCTTCCAGCTCCAAAGCAGTGAGAAAATAGTCTGCAGCATCTTCGTTTCTCCCTGTGTCTTGCAGCACCTCCCCCAAGCAGTTCCAGGCCTCATGGGACGTCGACAAAGCCTGAACGGCATCTCTCAGAACCTTCTCTGCCAAGCTGCTCCGGCCCAGCTTGTGGAGTGCCCTTCCCTAGAATGAAACAACACACACAGATCAATGCACCATGCAGAGGATTATCACAGTTCATGACATATAGCCCAAAGGCACGAAAAGCATAAACTTTGAAATGAAAGTGCTAGCATTTACACAGCATCTTTCATGTCCTCAGGAAATTTCAAAACAGTCCACTGCAAATAACCTTTGAAGTATAGAGATATGCAGGCAAACAGGGCAGTTAAATGAAGTATGCATGGTCCCACAAACAGTAAGAAGATAAATGATGAACTGTTTTTAGTTGACATGGAGGGAAAGATGGCCTGTGGCCCACTAAGCCTACATCAACCATTAGGTTCATATTTATATTATCCTTTTTTATTTTCCTCCATTCCCATCAAATAGTTTCCACCACTCGCTCACATTGTGGGGACAGCTTACAGTGGCACGGTGGCACAGTGGTAGAGTTGCTGCCTTCCTTACCTTACCAGACACCTGGGTTTGATCCTGACTACGGGTGCTGTATGTACGGAGTCTGTACAATCTCACCATGATCGCGTGGGGTTTCATCGCGTGGGGTTTCACTGGGTGCTCCGGTTTCCTACCACACTCCAAAGACGTCCAGGTTTATCGGTTAATTGGCTTGGTAAAACTGCAAATTGTTTCTAGTGTGTAGGGTAGTGCTAGTGTATGGGGATCGCTGGGTCAAAGGGTCTGTTTCCGTGAAGTATCTCTAAAATAACCTAAACTAATCTAAAAATATGAAATTTAACCGACTAATTCATACACTTGTGGGACGTGTAAGGGAGCCAGTTACCATGTGAAACCTCAAGCAGTCATAGCTCCACAAAGGCAGCAATGGAGGTTATAGTTGATCCTAGATTGTTGCAGCTATCAATAGACAATAGGTGCACGAGTAGGCCATTTGGCCCTTCGAGCCAGCACTGTGATCGTGGCTGATCATCCTTTTCCTATCTTCTGCCCATATCCCCTGACTCCGCTATCTTTAAAAGCTCTATCTAACTCTCTCTTGAAAGAATCCAGAGAATCGGCCTCCACTGCCTTCTGAGGCAGAGAATTCCACCGATTCACAACCCTCTGGGTGAAAAAGTTTTTCCTCATCTCCGTTCTAAATGGCCTATACCTTATTCTTAAACCATGGCCCCTGGTTCTGCACTCCCCCAACATTGGGAACGTTTCCTGCCTCTAGCGTGTCCAATCCATTAATAATCTTATATTTCAATCAGATCCCCTCTCATCCTAAATTCCAGTGTATACAAGTACAGTCACACCATTCTTTCAACATATGACAGTCCAGCCATCTCTGGAATTAATCTTGTGAACCTACGCTGCACTCCCTCAATAGCAAGAATGTCCTTCTCAAATTTGGAGACCAAAAGTGCACACAATACTCCAAGTGTGGTCTCACCAGGGCCCTGTACAACTGTAGAAGGACCTCTTTGCTCCTATACTCAACTCCTCTTGTTATGAAGGCCACATGCCATTAGCTTTCTGCACTGTACCTACCTGCTGTACCTGCATGCTTACTTTCAGTAACTCGTTTTCCCTTTTCCTAACTTGTCACCATTCAGATGTCACAATTTTACAGGGGCACGGTGGAGTCTGTACTCACTTACTGCATAAACACAATACTGCATACTCCAACTGTAACTGCTCAGACAGGAAGGCTCTGCAGAGTGTAGTGAGGGGAGCAGAGAGGATCATTGGCGTCTCCCTACCCTCGGTACAAGAACTGTTCCAGAGCCGCTGTCTGAAAAAAGCTCTGAGAATAGCTAAGGACAAACTGCACCCCCTCCACACACATCTGGATCTCCTGTCATCAGGCAAGAGATACCGTAGCATTAAGCCCGGACTACCAGACTGCTAAACAGCTTCCTGCCACAGGCTGTGAGGCTGCTAAACAGTCACTCCACCTGATTCTGCGGCTTTGCACTGACAATTTAATAACTCTGGCACTGGCCACTCAAATCAGCTGCCCTGGACATTTTAATGACTGTTTTTACTGTATTTTAATGTTGCTGTTTTACCTGCTTTTAACTATTTATACTCTTTCATCAGGGACTGGATTGTTTTTACTGTTATTATGTGTGAAATGTTTAAGTTTTATGTGTGATGCTCCGGTATTCCCTGGGAAATGTCTTCTCATTTTGCACTGTACAACTGTTGCTTTGCAAGATGACAATAAAGGTTGATTTGATTTGATTTGATTTGAATAATCTGCCTTCCTGTTCTTGCCACCAAGTGGATAACCTCACGTTTATCCACATTAAACTGCATCTGCCATGCATCTGCTCACTCAACCAACCTGTCCAAGTCACCCTGCATCCTCCTCACAGTTCACACTGCCACCCAGCTTAGTGTCATCTGCAAATTTGCTAATGTTACTTTTAATCCCTTCATCTAAATCTTGAATGTATATTGTAAATAACTGTGGTCCCAGAACCAAACCCTGAGGTACCCCACTAGTCACTGCCTGCCATTCTGAAAGGGACCCGTTAATCCTACTCTTTGTTTCCTGTCTGCAAACCAAATTTCTATCCATGTCCATACCCTACCCCCAATACCATCAAAGAGCAGTTCCATGACCTATGTCTCCATGCAGTCCCCATTATTGGCCAAAGTAGTCACAGGAAGAACGTGCAAACTCTGCACAGACAGAACCCAAAGTTGGGATCGAACCTGGGTCTCTGACACCGTGAGGCAGCAGCTCCACCAGCTGCGGCAATGTACCAGCCAAATTAAATTCTGGGTTGTTCAAGAAGATACATCTAGTTTATGTTCAATTCTGAAAACTATTCACCTTGAGAAGTTATGGCAATGACTGCAGACCATCAATTGATTAAAAAACCTAAAAGCTTTAAAACCCAAATAGGAATTTGTTCTAGTTCACATGCACTGTGCACAAAATATGATGGCGCGCAGGTTTTGAGCTCCACTTCTGAAATTCATTGACTATAGCCTAAAACTGGACATCTACGAGGCAGTGTAGACCTCTAACATCACAAATATTCTCCACTACAACCTGAATTCTCAGACGTAGTGCATCCCTCATTCTCCCACTCTATTTTGGTTCAATGCAGAGGGCAGGTGAGGATGCTGGGAACCTATAAATGGAGCTCCAGCAGAGTTTACCAATAGAGCTTACAATAAATATGTGGAATTAAATGATCCTACGTTCAAGCTTCGAAAATAACTCTCCATTCCTGTTACATCCAACATTTAAAAGACAGGACAGGTAATGGATTGAAAAGGTTTGGTGGGGTATGGGTCAAATGTGGACAAATATGTCTCGCTTAGATGGGAGATCTCGGTCGTCATGAACGATTTGAGCAAAAGGGTCCGTCTCTGTGCTGTATGACTCTATAACTCTATCAGTCATGAATGGTGGGAGATAACCAATGGGAAGAGGTAGTTGCACAAACATCCCCATTCTTAATAATGGGTTTCCCAGTGTATGCACGAAGAAAATTGGCAAAAGCATTTACAGCCATCTTCAACAGATGGTCGAAAAAATGACAAACATCCCACCATTTGAAGTCGTCACCATTACTAAAGGAACCAAAGCCCATTGGTCCTATAATATTCTAGCATACAGCAGAAGCCCTACGCCCCAGAACTAGTGGTAGACTGGATCATGGGAACAACAACACTGCCATCTATCCAACAAAGAGGAAGACTACACAAATCTAATCTGACTCATTTCCACCACATTAATCTAACCTATAGCATGGTAGTGGATGTGTTTTCAAGTGGCCCCTGCCACCAACAATCTGATGACCAATGGCCAGTTCGAGTTCTGTCAGGGCCAAGCTAAAAAGACAAGGCAGCTGAAAAATTCACTACCCCCTAGTTCAATGCAAAGTCATTGACCACCCTGACATGCCTTTGCATGTTGCTTGTGAAACATATAAATTACTTGGATGCACATGTAGATGGATTGGTTTGTAAGTTTTCAGTTGACACCAATATTGGTGGAGTTGCAGATATTGAGGAGGGTTGTTAATGTATACAGTGGGATATGGATCAGCTACACAAATGGACAGAGAAATGGCAGATGGAGTTTAATCTGAGCAAGTATGAGGTGTTGCACTTTTGCAGGTTGAATGTAAGGGAAAAGTATCCAGTTAATGGCACCCATATCAGCACTGATGATCTTGGGGCCAAGTCCATTGCTACCTCACAGTGGCGACACAAGAATATAGAGTGATAAAGAAGGCATTTAGTAGCTTTTTAGGACTCTGGTTGGGCCCCATTTGCAAAATTCTGTGCAGTTCTGGTTGTCCCATCACAGAACAGATGTTGAGGCTATAGACCTCTAAAGGGTGTAGATGTTTACCAGGATTCTATCTGGATTAAAGGGTATTAACTATACGGGGAGGTTGGATAAACATAGATTGCTTTCCCTGGAACATCAGAGGTTGAGGAGATATCTGGCAGGGGTATGTAAAATTATGAGTGGCATAGATAGGATAATCAACTTGGACATAAATATAGATGAGTTAGTTAGTAGGTTTGCAGATGGCACCAAAACTGCTGCAGTTGCAGTGAAGAAGGCTGTCAATGCCAGAGCATGTATATAATGGAATTTAGATCAGTTACTGATATGGGCAAAGAAATGGCAAATGGAGTTTAATTCAAACACGATTGAGTTGCTGTAGTCTGGGAAGTCAAATAAATAGAAGAGAAAAGTTTATAGTTAACGGCAAGACCTTTTAAAGCATTGATGTACAGAGGGATCTTGGATTCCAAATCCATAGCAGCCTGGAAGTGACAACAGAAGTAGATAGAGTTGTAAAGAGGGAATATGGTACAGGTGACTTCATCGATTAAGGTATTGAGTATGAGGATTAGGAAGTCATGTTGGAGCTTTATAAAACTATGGTTAGACCACATTGGGAGAATTGTGTGCAGTTTTGTTTGCCCCATTACAGGAAGGATCTAAAGACTTTGGCAGAAGGTGCAGAGAAATGTACCAGCATGCTGCCTGGATAAGAGGGTATAAGCCGTAAGGAGAGGTTGGACAAACTTGGATTGTTCTGTCGGGAGTGCCCGAGGTGAAGGAGGGGGAGACCTGGTGGAAGTATATAAAATGATGAGAGGCATAGAAATAGTAGACAGTCAGAACTTTCCTTCTAGGATGGAAATGTCAGACAAGAGGGCACAGGTTTAAAATGTGAAAGGCAAAGTCTAAAGGAGATTTGCAGAGCAGGGTTTTTTTTACGCAGCGTGGTAAGTGTGTGGAAAGGGCTGCTAGGCCTGGTGGTGGAGGCAGATATGACGGACATTTAAGTGGCACGTGGATATGCATGGAATGCAGTGAAGTGAATCACGTTCAGGCAGAGGAGATAAGTTTAACTTGGCATCATGTTCAGTATGGACACTGTGGGCTGAAGGGCTTGTTGCTGTGCAATACTGCTCTATGTTCTATCACCCTTTCTTTGTTGTTGCTGGGACATATCTTGGAATTCCCTATTGGAAAGGTCAGCAAGAGGACCGTTACTACAGCCACAACTATTTGGAAAGGTGGCTTCCAACAACCTCATTGCTGATTTGTTTAGGCCAATAATAAAAGGTTTGCAAACAACACCCACACAAGAAATTTAAAAAATCAAGAACAAATAAATTATCTTATTTAAAAAAGCCACACAGACTGCCCCAAGATGGATTTAATCCAACATTCTTTGTTACAAATATTCAGCCCACGATGCGAACCATGCATTTCTGAAATCCTATAGGAGTGAATAACTCTTTCTAAACGCAAACCTGAACTTACAGAGAATAGTTCACCAATGTGATCTCAAACTAAGTTGAAGCACATACTGTAGTTGAGCTGTACTCTTTCACAACAAAAGTTGTGTTTTTTGTTAACCACTCCACTTTCCTTTTAACTGGGATCAGGCCACTTCATGTTCCAACTAATGTACCAGAATTTCTTCCAAATGATGGCTCTATATTTGGCCAGCCGTGACTTTGCTAATGTCATGATACAAATAACATCTGTGTATTAATATCTCCATTTCTAGTCATGTTTTTATTTTCCTCTCACTTGACATTCATTCTAGTTAGAATTCTATCCCAATTTCTCTAAAAAATATAGGAAAAGGGGTGGCCCCTTCGCCTCTTGAGCTGGCTTCTTCTTTGGTTTGATAATGACTCATTACTTCCTAAGCCCTAGGATTGCTTTGCCCACCAAAAATCCCAAACTCAGACTTGAAATTTCAAATAATATTGGATTCTTGGGGAAGCCATGCCTTGTACATTCTCCAAATCATTGATATAAACCACAAACAGTGATGATCCCGGCTGTAATATATGTCCCTTAGGCACCATTAATCACAGATCTCCGGTCTGAAAAAACAACCTTCTACTATCACCTCAGCTTCCTTCCATGAAGCCAATTCTCTATTCAGTTGGCTTGCTCTCCCTGGTTCCCATACAAGCAGCCTGCCTTGCAGAACATTACTTGGTGGAGTCCATATGGCCAACCTCTAAGGCTTTGCCCATATGCTGGTAACCTTTTTGGTTACCAGCAAAAATACTCAGATTTGTAAGTTACATCCTCCCATGTACAAAATACTATCCAAATGCATATACACCTTATCCCTCAGAAACATTTGCTGAAACTGTCTAGCACAGATGTTAGGCCTATATTTCCCAGGTGTTCCTCTGTTGCCCTTCTTAAACAGAGGTACAACATTAGCCATCTAACAGGTACATGCATTCCCTGAAGTCACACTTTTAAAAGCATCCCACTTTCCGGATGTTCCTGTGCCCGCAAACAGTCTACTCCAATCAACTTTAGCAAGTTCCTGTCTAATACCATCAATGTTGGCCTTGCCCCAATTCAGAATTTTTACTTGGGGGGCAACTGTGCCTTTAACCATAGTAATTCTGAATCTAATAGAACTGTTGTCGCTGGTCCCAAAAGACATTGGCAAACATACAGCCTGCTATAAACTACATTAATCGTGCAGTTTGATTTTTCTTACATTTTGATTTTGAAATAGTCCTTTTTATTTAGCAGTCATAAATAGCTTTTAATTTAAATAATATAAATGAAGAGAACTTTACCAAAAATAAACATTTTTAATCCCTATTCAATTAACTAATGGTGCTTAACCTGATTTAAAGCATTTCAAAAATTAAATGGTATTATCTTTACTAATTATGTTGATGTATTGTCAGCAGTTTGTTAATGAATTAAATATAAAAATGTTTGTAACAGGATTATTAGTTTCCGTGGAGTTTTTGAAAAAGTCTATGTTTATGTCACATTTGAGGGCCACAAATGGAATTAAGCATGAACTCTCGCTGATGACTAACTTGATATGGGCAAAAGGCCAGCTTTGAGGTCAACTTCCAGCTAGATTTTACTTCAAATGCAGCAACAGACTGCAGAAGTTTGATTTACACTGGAAGCATGAGTTTGTTTCCCCAACATTAAACGTGCAGTTTAGAAATAATCTATTAGCATAGTTCGTTGTTAATTAGTGAACAAGATGGGGTCAAATCGTAGAATTTCACACCAGTCGTCACAATTGTCGGCTCAATGGCACCAGTGACGTCAACAAGCTGCCTTTGTGTCCCTCGAGTACATCTTTTTTTGCTGTTAGACTAAAGGAATGTAACAAAAAGCCCAGTCCTGAAATGTTGCACATGACCCTGTACTTACTCACTTCAAGCAAACTAAAAAGCTAAATAATGCAGGAACAGCCTCAAATTTTAATGTTAGAAAATTTGAACAGTATGTAGTTGTTTTCTTATAGACCAGTTCTGGAAAATAATAAAGGTAAATCCTAGATAGACACAAAATGCTGCAGTAACTCGGCAGGTGAGGCAGCATCTCTGGAGAGAAGGAATGAGCGATGTTTCTGGCCTGAAGAAGGGTCTCGACCCGAAAATGTGAGGTTATCCACTTTGGCGGCAAAAACAAGGGGGCAGATTATTATCTCAATGGGGTTAGGTTAAGTAAGGGGGAGGTGCTGCGAAACTTGGGCATCCTTGTACACCAGTCACTGAAAGTTGGCGTGCAGGTACAGCAGGCAGTTAAGAAAGCTAATGGAATGTTGGCCTTCATAACAAGAGGATTTCAGTATAGGAGTAAAGAGGTTCTTCTGCAGTTGTATAAGGCTCTGGTGAGACCACATCTGGAGTATTGTGTACAGTTTTTGTAGATTGATGATGCCTAGGGTTGGGTCCGCACGCACTCGGGCCGTGTTAGCAGACCACCAGACAGATATGGCAAGTATGTTTAACTCCATGGCATGGGTGCCCTTTCCACACTTAATCCCAAGGGGGAAGGATGTAGATTGATGATGCATGTGAACCAATCACACATAAGCCAGCATCACTAACTCCACCCCACTATAACACTTATACCAACACTCGTTCCCAGCACTTCATTTCGAGCAGCTAGGATGCAATGACAACCTGTCGCCCTCAATGCTGCTAAGTTTCAAGTGCTCATTAAAGATGTGTTTAAATCACACACTGTCTCTGGCTCTTGTTTACATGGCTTATGTGTGATTGGTTCACATGCATCATCAATCTACAGTTTTGGTCCCAATGTTGGGTGAGTCCAGAACCAGGGGCCACAGTCTTAGAATAAAGGGGAAGCCATTTAAGACTGAGGTGAGAAAACAAATTTCACCCAGAGAGTTGTGAATTTGTGGAATTCTCTGCCACAGAGGGCAGTGGCCAAGTCACTGGATGGATTTAAGAGAGAGTTAGATAGAGCTCTAGGGGCTAGTGGAATCAAGGGATATGGGGAGAAGGCAGGCACAGGTTATTGATTGGGGATGATCAGCCATGATCGCAATGAATGGCGGTGCTGGCTCAAAATGCCGAATGGCCTCCTCCTGCATCTAAATCTCTAATAGAGGCTTTCTCATCGATCAAGTTTCAAGGACTCTTTTCCTGATGCCTGTTTCACTTGTGGAACAGCATAATGGACCAGAGGCCTCACTACAGTGTGAAATAATTGAGACAGAATATAATAGTTCTTTCTTAATAAATGCTCCAAAATCTTGCAGTCATTTGAGGTTAACTGTAAACAACAGGTTTTTTTTGTTGACTGCAATAAAAATGACAGAAACTTTCTAAGACAGGCAAACATCCAAATCAATGATGGGAAGTGAGTTTTTCTCCTGAATTTACCTGGAGTCATAGTGTGGAAACAGACCCTTCAGCCCAACTTGCCCACACCAGCCAACATGTCCCAGATACACTAGTCCCACCTGCCAGCATTTGGTTCATATCCTTCCAAACCTGTCCTATCCATGTACCTGTCTAACTGCTTCTTAAATGTTGGGACAGTCCCTACCTCAACTACCTCCTCTGCCAATTTGTTCCATACACCCACCACTCTGTGTGAAAAACCACCCTCTTCTCACTTTCCTACAATTCATCACAATGGCTGTTCAGTTCAGTGTTGGTTAAACCTCAGACCATTGAAACCCAGCCAAGTTTTACTATTGGCCAAGATTGGGAGTTGAACTTTGGAAGCAGAGGAATGCAAAGTTCTGGCCAAATTAAGTCCCCACCCAAACTGCAAATACATTCCCAATAAATAAAACCGTGCCAAGATTAGAACACTGGGAACAGTGAGGCCTTTTAAGAATTGCAGGGGTCTTGCATTAGAAGCTGATTTTACTGAGCAAGTATTTTGTACAAGATTTCTTAATGTAAATTATTAAATTTCATTGAAGCAAATGTAATTGGATATCCCCATAAGCTATCATGTTTAACCAGTTATTTTCTTGAGGCTTGAATTTTAAAATAGAGAAAATGAAAAAAACAAATTGAAAGTTGTAAGAGAAAGTGTTGGAAAAAGACAGCAAAGCAATCAGCTTCCAGAAGGAAAAGTATTTTTAATATGCAAGAGAATGTCTACAGTTTAACTATAGAATACTGATACATATAATATAACACATTACAAACATTTAAGAAACCTTTAGATAGGTAAATGGATAGGATAGTTGAGTAGGATATGGGCCAAATGCAGGCAGGTGGGATTTGTGTAGATGGGACATGTTGGTCAGCATGGGTAAGTTGGGTCGACAGGCTTGTTTCCACGCTGCATAACTCTATATTATATTACATATAAAGTTTAATATTCACGGGGTTAGAACTGTGAAGGTAACTGCCAATATTGATCAATGTGGGAAAGTACTTTTTAAAGATTTTTTTAATTATTTACCATACAATACTGATTAAATTAGTTTATTCTCTCCCAACATGAAATATAGCCAATCGTAATAACAGGCTGAAAATACACAGTAGCATAAAGCATCCAATAAAGAAATAGAGGATAAAATCTCAATGTGCCTCAGAACCTCCATGTTCAGGAGCAAATTCTTCCCAATGACCATCAGGATACTGAACATGATAAGCACCAACTAAACCACAAACTGTCTCAGAATGTACTCGGGACTTTCAGGCTTTTGTTTTGTTTTGTACTAATATTGGGGAATTTTATTTATTGAACTTTTTTTTGTTTATTTATTAGATTATCTATTAACTACTGCATTTACAGACCTGCTATGCTGCTGCAAGTAAGAATATAATAGTTCCATTTCAGTACATATGACAATTAAGCACTCTTGACTCGATTACCTGGAAATTACTATACTGCACCAAAATTGAGTTTTTTCACTCAGTTTATGCTGCCTTGCAGTGCTGTCCTCATCCTTATTTACTCATTTAATCACATTAAAAGCTAAAGTTTCGAATAACATTCTCAGTCAAGCTTTTTTTTGCTCAATTTTCTGAAGACAAATGCAATTTTAATGAATTAATTTATATCACTTTCCTTATTATAAATGATTTCTAATTTTAAGTTCCCTGTAGCTGCTGCAGGGGCTGGTGGAGAGTTGCTTACCCAAGAATGCCAGAATATGTACTGGGCTAGTCCTGAAAACAGGGGTACTTGCAGATTAGCAATCTGCATGATTATTCACCATAACACGACCCAATGTACTTGCTACTGCCTCTCACAATCATAATTAAATTTGAAAAAGGAGTAGGGATTGAAACTACATTCAAGCGAATGTTGCATGCTAGGGCTATAACATTTTGAGACAAAGTTATACAGCATAGAAACAGGGCCTTCCAAGGACAAGTTTTGCACCTCCTGCAGTTGTGGTGGAAGGTGCCAGGGGTCAGAGAGTGGTGGGTGGGGTGGACCAAGGAGTCATAAAGGGAGTGGACCCTGCAGAAGGTGAAAAGAGTTGGGGAGGAGATGATGTGGAGGTAGAAATGACAAAGGAGAATTGTAGACTCTACTGTGTTCATTATTCCATGAGGTACTACTGCAGATGAATTGAAAGCCTGCATTAAAGAATCATATTTGGGAATATACAATATTAAACAACCACACTTGAAGATCAAATGCAATTGAATTTGACAGGTGATCCATCTGCGAGAGTTTGCTTCAAATTTACTCAAGTTACAACATCTGATACCAATATCCCATCTGATCTACCTTTTCAATTTAGATAGCTGCCTTGTTCAATTAACTTTTACGAACAGCATAAACAAGGTGCAAGGACAGTTACTAAAAGTTGTTGGCTTTCATCTCGAAAACTCATCGATCTTCCATTGGTTAACTATATGTTGTTTGCTCTAGAGTTGGAGTTAAAAAAGAATCTATACATTTTTACACTGGATTCAAAAGAAAGAAATATTGTGTATTCTGAAGCATTTCAACATTGTAATCGTAAATGTATACATTATGTATAGGCACATACCTTCAGAGAGAGAATTATATTAAATATGACGATGAGCTTTCTTCCTGACCTCTGAACAACCTTTTGGAAACTTTAAGAAAATAATACTAAGAATTGTGGAATGCTATATCCAAAGCACGAACTATAGAGTCATTCTAGAATACAGGTACTATCTGTTTTTTTTTAAATGGTATTCACTGATACATTGTAGATTAATATCATTAATACCACTAATTCTTTCCTTGCACAGAATAAATTAAAACTTCTAACAATACATGGATAAATAGATCATTTGGCTATGCACAACATATAAATCATATAAATATTTCTATAACAATGCTCAATATTCCTTTGCAAACTGCTGTAAAATCAAGCAATTTTGGGAACTCACTGTTACTAGACCACTTTCCTCGTGTCCAAATATGGTCTCAGTGGAGCTTATTTGATCTCTGTTCTTTGCATCAGATATAAATGGATTGAAATGCTGCATTTCAGTTGGCTGACAATCTTGTTCCATTTTAAACTTGGAAGAATCAGACGTTTCAATACGCTAATACAACAGTTATATAAAAAGATTACAACGGGTTGTTCTGACCTAGAGCTCCATTATATCAAGTTGTCAATTGTGTGATGTTTGCACTTGAGTCCCGGCCCAGACACCAAAAATTACTCAGCAGCTATCTCATATCTGCAAACCCAATGAGGCCTGTTATCTGTATGGTTTTAGTTTATCGGCTGTATATCTTCTTGCTATTACTGGCTAATCTCTGGTGAATTTAAAATGAATGCGTTTTACCACTCCATCAAAAAATGAATGTGAAGTGGAAACATGTGATAATTGCGAATAGAAAAGCACAGCACAGGAACAGGCCCTTCAGCCCACAATGTCTATGCAGAACATGATGCCAAGACAAACTAACCTCATTTTGCCTGCACAATATCCCTGCATTGTCCATGTGCCCATCTAAAAACCTCATACATGTACATTAGAACGCAGCAACTCAATCAGTGGTTATAGTTAGTTCTATACAGATCATCTCCTGCATCTGAGAAGGTCTTAAGCCGAAAAGACTGTATGTATATTTTAGTTTAGTTTATTTATTGTCACATGTACAAGGTACAGTGAAAAGCTTTTGTTGTGTGCTAACCAGTCAGCGGAAAGACAATACATGATTACAATCGAGTCTTCCAAAATGTGCAAATACATGATAAAGGGAACAACGTGAATCACGCTTATGCGAGGGTCTCCAATGAGGTAAAGCGGCTGGAGTGTGACGCATCCTTGCTTATGCTGGTGGCCTTGCCGAGCAAAGTGAGGTGTAAATGGAATCAATGGAAGGGAGGTTGGTTTGTGTGATGGTCTGGGGTGTACTGTGAAACAGGAAATATCACAGCGTATGGCATCCAAGACAAATGCAACCACTTCTTTTGACACATCAACAAATGTATTCAATGTCTGGGAAGTTGTTGGAATGCTCAAGTCTTGGGATGAGGTACACTGTTAAATGATAACTAAGTGCACTGAATTATTTATTTCACTGCAGTGAATTGGCTTCACAGGGCAGTTTCAAAGTCATCATTCACATACATGGAATAAAAAATCCATCACGTTAAATTTCCTCTTCAATGCAGATTAAACATCTTTTTGCATGCTAATGAGCCAACCATTTCTTTCCTTTGGAGCCAGCACTGAGAAAGGTGAGGAAATTCTCACCCACCAGTACTTGTTGTTTTAGTGTCATTGGATCTGCTGTCACTGCAGGGGTACAAAGAGAGCGATAGCTTTACATTAAAACAATACAGAGAAAGACTAGATGGTAACATTGCACAAAATTAATCCTGGCAATTTTGTTCATTTTTCTGGTCCCCTGGGCCGAATTTGAGAAATATGCAAAATGTATAGGGAATTATGCTGTGAATAGCCAGAGTTGAATAGTGGTGTTAACCTACTTTATAAAGCTCTACATATTTTGCCAATTTCACTGAATATTATTTAACATTGGAGCAGTATTACAGCTTTGTGTGATCGACAGGCTTGATAATATAAACCCTAGAGTAATTATTGGAGGGAAAGGTTAGAAAATAAAAGAGCACACCATGAGCACATGGTTGGGTCGATGTATGCCAGAGGTTAAAATGCAAAACTTGTCTACTTGTTTGTGAACCAAGGATAAACTCCTGGTATCTAGAGCATGTAACGTTAGTACATTTTGTGGATGGTATAAACTGCAGTCATTGGGGAAGGGAATTAATGTTTAGGATGGTTGATGGGTGCTAATCATGCGGGCTGCTTCATCCTGGATGTATTTTGATGCTGCATCCATCCAGGCAATAAAAGAGCATTTCATTACAGAGCAGTACAAGAACAGGCCCTTTGGCCCATAATGTCTGCGCCAAATATGATGCTATGATCATCGCCTATCTGCCTGCACATAACTCATATCCTCCCATTCCCTGCCTACCCAAATACCTATCAAAAAGTCTGTTGAATGGCAGTAACATATCTGCTGCAACCATCACCGCCGGCAGTGCGTTCCAGGCACTCATCACCCTGTGCCCCACACATCTCTTTTAAACTATGGTCTTTAGTGTTTGATTATTCCATCCTTGGAAAAAAGATTCTGACTATCTACCCTATCTATACCTCTCAGTATTTTACATTCTTTGGTCCTGACCGCTTGTCGTTTACAACCAATGGAGCAATAGACCATGTGAAAACCAAAATTACCTATTTGGCTTCATTCATCCACTGCCTCAGTATTGCCAGGAGTCAAGTCAAGTAGAGTTTATTGTCATATTCACAAGTATGGTGAGGTCCAGATACAATTAAAACGGTGCTTGCAGCAACATCACAGGTATACAGACTCAAACACACAAAAACATAAATTAATCATAAATTAGAATAAACCACACAATTCTGCAAGACAGTTTAAAAAAGATTGCAAACAAAAAGACATTGATGCAAAACACAATTAGAAAAAAACAAGTCCGTGGTCGTGCAAGAGTGGTCATAATGTTCAATTGTCAAGGCAGGTTTAAGATGCGAGGGTTGGGTCTAGAGCCTAATAGTTGTAGGACTGTAGCTGTTCCTAAATCTGTTGGCGTGACATCTGGTTTCTGTACTACCTGCCCAATGGTGGCAGCGAGTGGCGCGTTTCTTTGATGGTACACGCCACCTTCCTAAGGCAGGGCTTCTGTAGATGCTTTTGATGGTGGGGGTAGATGTGCCCCCGATAGACTGGGCTGAGCTCACCGTTCCCTGTAGCATCTTGTATTCCTGTGTGTTGGAATTCCCATGCCAGGCCATGATGCACTTAGTCAGGATAGTTTCTAAGGCACATCTGCAGAAGTTTGTTTAAATATTTGGTGACATGTTGAATCTCTTTAAACATCTAAGACAGTACTGTCATTGTTAGTTTGCTTAGTTTATTGTCATGTGTACCAAGATACAGTGAAAAGATTTTGTGTGCTAACCAGTCAGTGGAAAGAATATACATGATTACAATTGAGCCGTCCACAGTGTACAGATACACGATAATGGGAATAATAGTTAATGCAAGATAAAGTCCAGTAAAGTCCGATTAAAGATAGTCCGAGGGTCTCCAATGAGGCCGCCTTCTTCGTGATTACATCTATGTCTGAACCCAGGACAGATCATCTGAGATGTCAACGCCCAGGAATTTGAAGCTGCTAACTCTTTCCACCACAGACCTACCAATGAAAACTGACATGTGGTCTCCTGCCTTCCCCTTTCTGAAGTCAACAATTAGTTCCTTGGTTTTATTGAGAGATTACTGCTGTTGCACCACTCACCCGCTCCTCCTGTACACTGACTCATTAGTGCCTGTGGTATCAACGGCAAAGTTATGCATAGCATTGGAGCTGTGCTTAGCCACAAGTCATGGTTATAAAGAGAGTGTAAAGGGTGTGGAGAGTGTAAAGGATGGGCGCTTATGTTATATGCACTGAATATGAACCGGACAATAACATTCTTACTTGCGACAGCTTTACAGGCATATTGAATGCAATAATATATTTTTTTAAACAAATCTAATCTAAAACAAAAAATAATCATTTATTCTAAGTAAACTAGGCCATGATAGTGTAAAAAATTAAGAAAGAAAACAAAGTCAAACTGATTATCTTACATCCAGTCCTCTACAAGCCAACCAAGCAAATAAATGTACCCAAGGATGCACATGCAGCCTATTGCTGAACTCCCCACACACTCACAACTGTGTTCCAAACTCTGCTCCAATTACATTTACAACTTTATAGATTACCTCACAGTGGTGGGTCGGATCTCGAACAATAACAAGATGGAGTACACGAAGGAGATAGAGAACTGAGTAACATGATGTAAAGGCACCAATCTCTCCCTCAATGTCAGCAGGTAATAGAAGCGGGTGGCATCGACCGTGATGCCCCGCAGGTTGAACTGGGCCTCCGCCTGCTGGAACCAGATGAGCGGCCGGGTGGTCCAGAAGTTGGGCAGTTTCACCGAGACCGAATCCAGAGACAGGGCCAGGCCGGCCTGTGAGGAGGTAGGGCTTTCTCTTCTCTCCATCATGACACCAATGGAGCATCGGGGTCACCAATGTAGTGCGTGGGTCTCAAAAGGAAGCACGAAGTCCAGTGTTTTGAGAGGCACCTTTAATTATGTTCCTCCCGGTTGTAAGGAAGACCAAATGAGAGAAAGATGGCACCCAAACCCCTGCCTTTAAACCCTTTGGCTAAGGGCCGCCTCCGGACTGAACCACTACCGTGCCGAGGGGTTCGACAGGTATGATGGCACGACCCTTGGGAGCCGCCACAGGAGCATGTTATTGACTTCAAAAAGCAAGATGGTGTACTTATCCCAATCAGCATCCATGGTGATGATGTAGGGATGGTCAAGAGCTTCAAGTTCCTAAAATATCACCAATAATTTGCCCAGATCTAAAAAAATTGGCGCTATGGCCAAGAAAGCACACCACAATCTCTACTACCTTTGATGACTAAGGAAATTTCTGCAGATGCACTGTAGAAAACATTTTATTGGGATGCATCACTGCTTGGTTTGGTAACTGCTCTGCAAGAAATTGCAGTTGTGGATGCAGCTGAGTCCATCTCACAAACCAGCCAACCACCTTCTTCTTTCACCATCCCCTGACTCCATCTACACTTCATACTGTCTCTGGAAAGTAGTCAACATGATGATTACTGTCTTTAATTCGTCAGGATAAATTCTATTGCACTTAATGGACAATTGTGTTTTAACCAGACTGTTCTATACCTCAGTGTCTACTCAAGCATAAGCTGAGATTCCTTGGGCCTACTTCAATCTCACTGCAGACTCAACA
Source organism: Leucoraja erinaceus (assembly GCF_028641065.1). Classification (NCBI taxonomy): domain Eukaryota; kingdom Metazoa; phylum Chordata; class Chondrichthyes; order Rajiformes; family Rajidae; genus Leucoraja; species Leucoraja erinaceus. The sequence goes on from NC_073384.1 coordinate 44,589,028, forward strand.
ACCTTAATGCTGTCTTGCTCACCCTTCCATTCCCAACTAATATAGGCCACACATCCAAAACTATGCTGATCTTACCTCAAAGTTTGACCTGCTGAGTTATTCCAGCATTTCGTCTCTTCTTTTTGTAAATCAGTATCTGCAGTTCCTTGTGTCTACGTATTTACTTCAAATCTCACTGTGTACCACTGTGCATCGATCATCGGCCCCTCATCGCTTTAAACATCTGTTTAAATTCAGCAAACACCTTACAACTGGCAGTCTTAATAACCTCTTCCAACTTTATGACCCTCTAAAGATACTGGAAGCTGAAATTATAGCTGAAGAGGCATTAAAATAGATGTGGTCTGTAGTGAAAGTAACACTTGGCTGCAGAATTTACAACTGTGCATTTCACAATTCACTGAAATTTTAAATCACAAATTCTACCTTATCCCCAAAGCAATTAAAAGGTGAAAAAGTTAGTGATTAATAGCTTAAGTTCATTTCTCAGATATTTTAAAATTGTCATTTACTATTTCTTATACTTATACATTTAATTCTAATTTTACACTTCATGCTTTTTAATTGCCATTCATACTGAATCAAAAGAAAACACATTGATAAACTGTGTGCATTTGAAAAGCTCATGGGATTAAGTTAATTTAGTTCTGTAGATTGGATCAAATAATCCTTTGGCAGTGGGATACAGAAAGAAAAAACATTGTGGAAAATATCTGACTGAAATAATGTCGGAATTCCATAAAATTCATAATTCATAGACAAACTGGAAGATTTTATTTTTAAAAGATCCATGCATGAAATGCATGCCCTGCTGGCAAAGACATGATTTAATGCCTTTTCCTAATTGTTGATGAACCTCCCACAAGAACCATTTCAGACCAGGTGAAGGGGAGACTTGTACCGTGCTCAAAGGTTGTTGTTCGTGAATTATAATTCAGGAACAATGAAGAAAGAACATTATCTTTCCAGGACAGACAGTGTACTGCTTGGAAGAGAGCCAGTTGTTCTCAGAGACTGAAAATCAAAAACACTGCAGATGAGGGAAATCTGAAATAAAACATATAATGCACAAAACACTTAGCAGTTCAGGCAGCATCTGTGAGATGAGAAGCACTGGTCAAAGATCATCGAACAGAAAAGAAAAAAACAAATTTGTAATAATTAGTAATTAGGGGCAGCAGTTTAGTTTAATTTAGCTTAGTTTGGACCCTTCGCCCCACTGAATCCACACTGACCATCGATCACTCATTCACACTGCTTCTATGTTATCCCACTCGCATCCACTCCCCACACACCAGGGGCAACTTACAGAGGCCAGTTAATTTACAAACCAGCATGTGTTTGGGATGTGGGAGGAAACCGGAGCACGCGAGCAAAACCTACTCAGTCACTGGGAGAACTTTGTTCCACACAGTTAGTTGGGCACAGTGTGCAATGGTAGAGTTGCTCTTTTGCTCCAGAGACCAGGGTCCGATCTTGACAACGGTTGCTGCCAGAATGGAGTTTGTATGTTCTTCCTGTGACTGTGTGGGTTTTCTCTGGGCACTCTGGTTTCCTCCCACATTCCAAAGATATGTAGGTTTGTAGGTTAGCTGGCGTCTGAAAATTGTCCCTAGTGTGTAAGATAGAACTAGTGTACGGGTGATCGCTGGTTGGTGTGGACTCTGTGGGCTGAAGGGTCTGTTTCCATGCTGTATCTCTAAAACTAAAATGTAAAACTAACAAGTTGTAGAGAAGATAAGGGGGGGGGATTGAAAATACAAAATAAATATCTCTGTTTAGTTTAGTTTATTGTAATGGTATAGTGAAAAGCTTTTTGTTGTATGCTAACTAGTCAGCGGAAAGACTATACATGATTACAATCGAGCCATCCACAGTGTACAGATACAGGATAAAGGGAATAATGTTTAGTGCAAGGTAAAGTCCAGTAAAGTCTGATTAAAGATAGTTTGATGGGTTGAGGCCAGAGTTACAGTGGTGATACTGTAGCCATCAGGTTAATAGGTGAATATACCCTCATTGAATGGCTTTATGGAGTTTACATTGTTTTGATCAGTGGTAATGAATCAAAAATTCAGTCAGCTGCCCATCAATGAAATAGCTCAGTTTTAGTTTTGTTTAGTATAATGATACAGCGCGGAAACATGCCCTTCGGACCACTGAGATTGTGCCGACCAGTGATCTCCATACACTAACACTATCCTACACACCAGGGACAATTTACAGAAGCCAAATTAACCATGTACTTCTTTGTAGTGTGGGGGGAAACCGGAGCACCCAGAGAAACCCCATGTGGTCATGGGGAGAATGTACAAACTCCATGCAGACAGCACCTATATTCAAGATGGAACCCGGGCCTCTGGCGCTGTATGGCAGCAACTCTACCGCTGTACCACTGTGCCGCTCCAAAGCTGCCAGACTGGAGCTGCAACAGGTAGCAGGCGAAGCAACATGAGAGGGAAAAATAGATCAGCCATGATTGAATGGCGGAGTAGACTTGTATCTTATGTTCTTAACATGAGATATAAAGTCACTGAACCACATCTTTACCAATCTATCTGCGGCAGAAGCCTCTTTCCGTTAAAGTATCAGAAGAAGCAGAAACCTCTCAGTCCTTTAAGAGGCAAAGTCCCGTCATCACACCCAGGGCACCCTCCATTACAGTTGTGTGATACTACGATCGTGCTAAATGAGATAGTCTGGAACAGGCTCAAATTGAGGTGTCCATTTCGCCATCAGTAGCAGTAGAAATGTGCACCACCACAAAATATCCCTTCATGGTCCAACTCTCACTCTGCCATTACCAAGCTAAAGGATCAACCCAAGTCCAATGACCTGCCAGGAGCAACTCCAGGCAGCCTGAATATGAGGTGCAGTGAACAGATATGCCAAACAGTAAAAATAGCATTATTTCACACAGAGCCAACTCAATTTTACCATCAGCTGATCAGATCAAGGATCTGCAGGTCTGTCACATTTAGTCATGAATGGTGATGTGTAAGTGGCTAATGGGAGGAGACAGCTCCAAGAATAATCATATCATCCATGATGGCAGTGAGTTGATGTGTTTGCAGACATGTTTAGCTAGAATTATTTTTGGTCCATGGTGACCCACCGTCCAGGATATTGAGGGTGGGGGACTCAGCAAAGGTGAGGCTGCCCAATGGCAAAAGTAGGTGGTTGGACCCTCTCTTGCTGGTGATGTTCATTGCTTGGCACTTTTGTGGGAGAATGTTACTGGCCACTTATCCGCCTACATCTGAATGTTATCTACATCCTGCTACATGCCGGCCCAGGGTGCTTTATTATGCAGAACGGCAAAAAATGGACTTTGTGCAACCATCAACAAACGCTCCAGACAGCCTGATGAAAGGAAGGTGTGTGGTGCGGTAGTTGAAGATGGTTAGGCTGAGGACACTTCCCCGAGGAAGAATGTCACATGCTGATAGACCTCCAATAACCAACAGAGATCCTCCTTTCTTCAATGTATTCCCTTTACTGCCCATTAACCTCAGAGTTAGTAGGGCTAAGTATTTCCACCATTTTCTGGTTTTATTCCACTGCTGTTACTGGCACAATAATACTTGGATCAATGATTAATTTTTAATTGTAGGTATGTCAGGCTGAGAGTTATAGCAATGCAATTTTGCAGATACAATCATGTATCCCAGCTTTACGGCTTTGCTCCAGAATTGCAATAAACACTTTTCAAATTACCTGTGGTCAATAAACTGCAGAGAAAGGAACATGAAAATAAAACTTTAGTCAAGGAAATAAATGTCATATCGCAAGATTAATAGGACGTTTTCCCTTTCAATTGTCTGCATACAAAGAGCCAATGAATTAAAGCCTTATTAATTAATTGCTGTATTTGATCTAAACAAAGAAACCAAGTGGGCCAATGCTCCTTTCCACTAGATCCCACAATACAAACATTAGGCTGAGACCTATAGAATTTCTTTACATCTACTTAGTTATTTCTATTCTACATCATTTTACTTGGATTCAAACCAACCTCTATTTACTTACTGCAAATAAATACAAACTATAGAGTAGAAACAAGGAACTGCAGATGCTGGTTTACACAAAGGGACACAAAGTGCTGGAGTAACTCAGCGGGTCAGGCATCATTTTTGGAGAACATAGATAGGTAATGCAGAGCTGCCAACTCTTACGCATTGAGCTTGAGACTCATACTTTTCACGAAATTCTCACGCTCATCACAGAATTTCTCATGCTCAAAATTGTTTGTTTTTCCAAAAATAAATAAATAAATAAAGTCACGCACAATTCAATTTGCCCAAAGCTTCCAGCTCTCCTCCACACTCACCAATGAGAATAGTTTTCGGTCAGCGGGTTTCCCGTAAAGAATGAGCAATTTGATTGTGCCCATCGCACACTATTTAAAATGGCAATGTAACTGCAGTACTAATGATTCCATTTGACATTCATGGAACCATTGGTTTAAAGCAGGAGTGTCAAACTACCAGGCCGCATCCGGCCCACGAAGGGGTCCATTTCCCCCCGCGGGATGATTTTGGGGGGGAAAAAGTAGTGTAGAGTCTAAACTACATACAATAATGTATCTTGATCTGCTGAATTTAGTTTAGAGTCTAAACTAAACATTCTCGTGCAGACGGTGTGATAGGTGAGACACGGCAGTGGTCCCAGCACCGACCCTCAAGGCACCGCTCACACATCCCACCCACACCCCTGGCGGCTCTGTGTCCGTCAGCCGCTCAGTCCACACCCCATGCAGTTATATCCCCGGCCCGGAGGGGGGAGGGAGGGAGAGGGAAACGCGCCCCGGATATCGCCAAGTCTCCGAGTTTCCGCTCACTTTGAGTGTTGTCGCAGCTTGTCGCAGTGAATGGCGGTGCTGGCTCGAAGGGCTGAATGGTCTACTCCTGCACCTATTGTCTATTGACTATTGGCTGACACACACTCTCACACACAACCCAACGCACACTGACACACACACACTGACACACTACCCGTACACACACCCTCACACATACAGGCTATAGGCACACACCCTAACACATACATTCTCACTCACACTCTCACACACACCCTCACAAACACTTACTCACACACTCACACTGTCACACCCTCACACATACACTCTCACACACACTGACACACACTCACACACACTGATACATTCTCATACACACCGACACACACTTACACATACTGACACACACCCTCACACACACTCCCTTACTTCAATCAATAAAAATTAGTGGCTAACTGTTTTCATTGTCTGAGTTTGGTTGCTGGAAGCAGGCTAATAAAAATTAGGTGCAGTTGTGTATTTTTACAATTTGTTTTGTTAGGTCTGCATTTGTGTCTGTTAATGTTTGATTTCAAATGGTTTATTAATGAAAAGGGTGCGTCCGCACGCGCACAACTGATCCGGCCCGCATGAAGTCGCATTTTGCCTAATCCGGCCCGTGACTTAAAATGAGTTTAACACCCCTGGTTTAAAGTGAGAGAGGAACGACTTAATAGGAATCCAAGGGACAACATTTTCACGCAGAGGATGGTGGGTGTGTGGAATGAGCTGCCAGGGGAAGTAGCCAGGTAAAATGACAGCATTTTAAAGATGGCACCCCCCCCTCCCACACCCTCCCCCCCTCGGTTGCTACGCTCTCTCGGGCTTGGTCGCTGCGCTCCCTCACAATTTCTCACTCTCAACTCTCACCCAATGTTGGTAGCCCTGAATAATGTATTGGGACAGTACTCTTTTTCAGACTATTGTGGGAGGGAAAAATACCTGGGACGGAGCAGAGGTAAGACACGGCGTGGCAGGTAACAGGTGGACACTGGTAAAGGGAGCAGGGGGTTGGAACAAAGGCCAGTGATTAAAACAGTGTGAGACACTGCTCTTTGTTCTAACCAATTGCCTATCAACCCTCCCCCCGTCGCTTGTGACCACCTGTTACCTACCGCACTTTGTCCTGACTTTCCTCTCTCCCAGCTTTCGTTCCCCTCCCCCCCCCCCCATACAATCTGAGGGAGGGTCCTGACCTGAAACGTCGCCTACCCATGCTCTCCAGACATGCTGCCTGATCTGCTGCATTACTTCATTATGTCATTTTAAATACAAACTATTTCCTCATTACCATCTCAGTGTAAGCCAGCCATTAGTCCTAAAACTACGGCAACACAAGGGTTAGCAATAGATGTGCATAAATCTTGGTGTTCCTGAAACTGATTCCTTTTGGAAAAGTTACAACTGTCTCCATAGTTTAAGGCTAAGCCATTAAATGGAAAATCATTTAGCATAGAACTCCTTGCAGCTAACTTAAGGAGTTAACTCAAGGAGTTGTTAATACTTTAAACTACAGGACAATTTGGAGATTCTGCATCTATAAACATAAAAGCACAATTGAAACAGAAATTACATCCTAAAGGGCCTGTCCCACTTACGCAATTTTTTTGGCGGCTGCCGGCACCCGTCATAGTAGCAGCAGGTCACCGAAAGTTTTCAACATGATGGGTGCTGGCAGTCGCCGAAAAAAATCGCTTAAGTGGGACAGGCCCTTAACAGTTCCATTACTAAAATTTCACTTGGAGTGAGTCTGTCAGCTCAGAAATACATTTTCTTTGTGAAATGTATGATTCCTTTCAGTGCTTTTCTATTTTACCCAAGGCTAAGATTTCTGAATCAATTAATCTTCTTATCGAGTCCACACACAAGATTAGAAGTTGTTCAGCCAGAGATGAACACACTTCTCGGCATCTGCACACAATGGTGTCTGTCTTGTCGCTTCTTGTGCTTCTTGTGCGTGATGGTAGAACGATTGGTAGAAACAGGCTCTTTCCTTGACCACAATCAATGAATAAATGGAATGAATACAAAGATTTGTAACAGAGTTACAATTTGCAATTTTGACCCAGAGTGAGAATATAAGTAGCGGAGGAAGATCTTACCAGCTGTGTCTAATAGGATCATTAAAAATATTTAGATTGGCTGCTGGTAGATTTAGTCTGGCTTTTGTAAGCAGCAAGAGAAACGCTGCCCCAAGAAAATTACCATTGAATGCCCAGGACCCAGGAGTGAAAGCTCTTCTCAGAAAGCCTGAAGACAACAATTTTTAGCAGAATAAACTTTTGGCTTCTCTGTCAGAAAATACCAGGACCAATGATGGGAATGACCAGGAAATCAGGGCCTAATTAACTACAAACACCAGATGTTCTTGGCTTGAAAGGTCCACTGCCCCTCAATGGAAAATGAAAAACTCGATCAGCACCTGAAAGCAATGGTCCAACACAAAACCAGTGCCCGAAAGGACAGACAGAGGTGGAATAAGTGCAAGAATTTCAGAAACGTGTTGATTTGCAAGTTAATCAGCGCTGACAAGACTATCTGTGGCTCAAAGACCACCAAGGACCGAGCCTACAGAGGGCCAGGAATGCAGTCATAGGCCATTATAAGGAACACTTGGAAGAATTCCTCAATCATGACTCTGCCCCCAATGTAAGTGGCCTTGACTCTAATCCATCTGGATAGCGAGCCATCAGGTTCACCCTCCATTCTGTATCTGACTGAAGAGATTGAAAAGGCTACTTGCCAAAAGAAACGTAATAATCCCTCAGAAATTGTCGGTATCCCTAAAGTTCTAAATAGAATCATAAAGTCATAGTCATAGTGTGGAAACAGGACTTTCAGCCCACACCGAATAACATGTCCCATCCACACTAGTCCCACCTGCCTGCCTTTGGCCCATATCCCTCCAAACCCATCCCATCCATGTACCTGGCTAAATGTTTCTTAAACGTTGCGATAGTACTTGCCTCAACTACCTCTTTTGACAGCTCGTTTCATGCAAAGGAAGGGCATTTCCATACAAATGGAAAAGATTGTGGTTGAAGGGTGGTATTCTGGCTGGAGGTCTGCGAACAGTGGTGTTCCCCAGGGATCTGTGCTGGGACCTCTGTTGCTTCTGATATATATATAAACAACTCGGATGTAAATGTAGATGGGTGGGTTAGTAAATGTGCAGACAGCACCAAAATTGGTGAAGTTGCAGATGGTGAAGAAGGATGTCAAGGATACAGTGGGATTTAGATCGGTTACAGATATGGATGGAGAAATGACATTGGAGCTTAATCTAAGTAAGTGTCAGGTGCTACACTTTTGGCGGTCGAACATAAGGGGAAAATTGTGAGCAATTTTGAGCTCCATATCCGAGGAAGGATGTGCTGGCGTTGGAGAGGGTCCAGAGGAGGTTTACGAGAATGATCCCAGTAATGAATGGGTTAAAATATGATGAGCATTTGACGGCACTGGGCCTGTGCTCGCTGGAGTTTGGAAGGATGAGGGGACCTCATTGAAACATACCAAATAGTAAAAGGCCTGGATAGAGTGGATGTGGAGAGGATGTTTCCACCAGTGGGAGAGTCCAGGACTAGAAGACATAGCCTCAGAATTAAAGGGTGTTTATGTGGGAAGGAAATGAGGAGGAATTTCTTTAGTCCTCCTCATTTGGTGGTGAATCTGTGGAATTCATTGCCAAAGAAGGCTGCGGAAGCGGTCAATGGATATTTTTAAGACGGAGATATATAGATTATTGATTAGTATGGGTGTCAGGGTTTATGGAGAGAAGACAGGAGAATAGAGTTAAGAGGGAAAGATAGATCAGCCATAATTGAATGGTAGAGTAGACTTGATGGGCCAAATGGCCAGATTCTGTTCCTATCACTTATGAACCGATGAAAGTACACAGTTAATGGCAAGATCCTTAACTGCACTGATGGACAAAGAGATCCTGGGGCCCAAGTTCTTAGGTCCCTGAAAGTGGCAACACGAGTGGATGGAGTGGTGAAGGTGGTGTATGAATGCTTGCCATCATTGGTCAAGACGTTGAGTGTAATGGTCAAGATGCCATGTTGCACCTTTATAAAACTTTAGGTGGGCTGCATTTGGAGTATGGTGTGTGGATTTGATTGCCTCATTAAAATAAGGATGTCCTAGGGTTTGGAAAAGGAGCAGAGAGGTTTACCAAAATGTTACCTGGATTAGAGAGTATTAGCCATTAGGAGAGATTGAACAATCTTGGATTGTTTTCTCTGGAGCATCAGTAGTTGAGGAGAAACCTGATAGAAATATACATAATTATGACGTACATAGATAGGGCAGACAGTCAGAACCATTCCCCCTCAGGATGACATTTCAAAGATTAGAGGGCATAGCTTTAAGGTAAGAGGGGAAATGTTAAAAACAGATGTGCAGTGCAAGTATTGTTTTTATACAGGGAGAGTGATGGGTTTTTGGAATGCGCTGCCATGGATGGTGATGGAAACAGATACAATAGTGCTATTTAAGTGGCTTTTTGATAGGCACCTGCTTCTGCATCGAATGGAGGGATATGGATCATGTGCAGGCAGATGAGATTAACTTGGCATCATGTTTGGCATGGACATTGTGGAGTGAAGGGCCTGGTCCTGCGTTCTACGTTGTAACACCACCCGCCAGCAGAGCAAGGACCTGTCTGCGTCTTGATGATTTTACATTTCTGTGTTCTCTCTTCCTAATCGATCAACCATGGTACACCAACCTTATCTTATCAGAGACATTACTTAGTCCTATCCCACCCCCCACTCCCACCCCACCCACCTTCTTCACATTCTCAGCATCTTAAAACTAGATTATTTTCTCTCTTTCCTTGTTCTGATGAAATATGAACAGTTTCTTTTATTAATTAGAAGTTATCTAACCAGTCTTGAGCATTTTCTGTTTCATTTCAGATGACTGGCACTGAAGTTCAGTATTTCCAATATATTTAATTAGTTTAAAATCAGTTTTATGTTTCCTGAATGTGAAAATCAATTTTATTTTTTCCATTAAAGTTGACCATTCTGATTATAAAACAATTTCATTTAAATTATGCCTTTGTGGTTTTAAGTAACACTGTTCTCCCATAAAACAAGTCATATCTGAATTTGGGGAACTATAGTAACTGACTATTATGATCAGTAACAATGGCACAGATAGTAAACCGTTAAACATGTGGGCTGAATTATTTTTGCAAGTAATGTAGAAATGTAACTTATTTTCGATCATAAAATTACACACTAAGTATTTTATTTCTGACTATTCTTCAGAAATGACACTAGACAGTAGATCGGCACTTAGCAGAATGACACTGTCAGGCATGTGTTATAAATATCAGCCAAATAGTCAAAATCTGACAAAGGCAGGAAGGAGCGAATTTATCAGACTGAGACAAACTGTACTTTTAAGAACCAATTTTAACGCAGCCCACGGTGAAAAACACATGGGAAAAGCACCTAAAAACAAGCATTGTTTATTCAGTGCTTGTCAATACTCCTAGGTGCCATAGAGTCATAAAGTCATCACATCATGGAAATAGGCCCTTCGGCACAATTTGCCCACGCGACCAACATTCCCCATCTACACTAGACCCACCTGCCTGCTTTCGATACATCTCCCTCTAAACCTATCCTACCCATGTACCTATCCAAATGTTTTTTTAAAGTTGTGATGGTATTTGCTTCAACTACCTCCTTCGACAGCTCATTACAGCCTTTGTGTAAAAAAGTTGTCTGCCAGGTTCTATTAAATATTCCCTCCCTCACCTTAAACCAATGTCCTCTGGTTCTTGATTCCCCTATTCTGAGTTAAAAAAACTGTATTTACCCTATCTATTCATCCTATTTTATACACCTCTATTTAAGAGGGCTTTATTCCTTAGAGCGTAGTGATCTTACCCCTCATCTGTAAGGAATAAAGTCTTATAAAACCAACCATTATAGTTTTGTTGAAATGTAGACACTATTGTAAAAAATCCAAAAGCCAAAACTGACACCTCACGCTGCCTCGACAAGGCCATCAGCATTATCAAGGACAAATCTCACCCCGGTCATTCCCTCGTCTCCCCGCTCTTATCAGGCAAGAGGTACAGAAGTGTGAAAACGCATACCTCCAGATTCAGGGACAGTTTCTTCCCAGCTGTTATCAGGCAACTGAACCATCCTAAACCAACTAAAGAGCTCCCAGTTCCTGTTCGATCAGTGCAGTGGTGGTTTTACCTTCACCTATGAGGGCAGATATGGTCTCAGAGGGTAGGCAATGAGGAGGTATCTCAAACCAAAATGCAGTTTAGACTTATATTGGGCCATAGTTTCTATTCTATTGAAATATACTGAATGATTTATTTAAAAAAGATAAGACAACAGCACTTTTCCTTTGAATGAAAATGTATAAGGAGTTTTAAATGTTGTGCAGTATTAAGGGGTACACTCTGAACAACAAAAGTACAACTGATGGAGAGTGGGCCCTGGGTGGGAAAGAGGAACGGCACAAAGAGTTTGAATTGTTCAATTATGTTGCATGTAGTTTTCTGCAGCTTGCTGCGTATTAGCTTATAAATAGATGAAATATAAGCAGTTTATTCTCATGCATTATGGAGGGATTCAAAAATTATATAAAAAAGGAAGTTTGTTCTTTGAAGATCGGCTACTGGCATGTAGACTGAAATTTTATGGAATCCTTTTCCTCCAGTTTTCAGTTCCCCTTTCCTGACTGCTGTGACATTCATTATAATTTGATTTCAACCACGATGCCCAGCATTCAGTACTTCAGGCGTTGTAAACGGAAACACCCTTTGCCTCCTATTTACCTCTAGGCTCTGTCTCTTACTCCACCCTTCTGCCAATTAAAATACCCATCACCTGTATCCACCTTTCACTTGCCAGGCTTTGTCCTACCCCCACCTCTCTCTACCAGTTTCTCATCCTTTCTATTATCATTCTGTAGAAGGGTCTTGGCCTGTTGAGTTCCTCCAGCACTTTCTGTTTTGTACCACATTCTCCCTTGCTTTTGTCTCTCTCAAGTTTTCAATAGCTTTAGAGCTTGGGAAGAGGCCCTTCGGCCCACTGACTCCATGCCGACCTTCGATCACCGCACTAGTTCTATGTTATACCACTTTCTCAACCACTCCCTGCACACTGGGTGCAATGTACAGAGGCCAATTAACCGACAAACCAGAGTACCTGGAGGAAACCATGCGATCACAGGGAGTACGTGCAAACTCCATACAGACAGCACCTGAGGAAGGGATCAAACTGGGGCCTCTGGTGCAGTGAGACTGCGTGCCTACCAGCTGCGCCACTGTGCTGCTGCCATACTATTGCCTTTGTTTTAATAAATCAGGAGACCAAATCTTCCTCCAGCCATCATATATACTTTCCCAGTAGAGAAAGCAATCTGGACCTGAAACACAAACTGATTCTGTTATAACCACTTCAGAGAAAGAAAATATTTATCCTGGTTCTCTGGGAAGCTTCTGTGGAATTGACATGGGAATTCCAGCCTGTTGGAATAAAAGCCGTACGACTCCAGCCTTGCAATATCACGATAAAAAAGGAAAAGCAATACGTGCCTTCAGCCTGAAATATGAACGGTTTCAGCATCTGAATAAGATCGATGTGTTTGATGGAATAGCTGATGAAGAGACCTACCCAAAGCATTAACCTCTCAATTACTACAATGATCGTTGCCAGCGTTTTTGGTAGTTGTGAACAGGTCTGATTGCACACTGCAGTCGCGATCAACAATTCTGAGCCAATCGATTCAATTGTTCAATGGTCTGTTAAAAAAGTCGTCTCTAACATGGGCGAGGCCAACAACGTCATTAGCAGAGAATCAAAGGCTGCTCACAAAGCCAGCTGTAACTGTATCTGTGCGGTGGTTTAAATTTACTGTTTCTGGGTTCTCCACTGGTGGGAACACCTCCAGATACAAGATCAGAGCGTATGCTTGTGCCATTTCCTTCTTTGGGCAGAGGCGCACATACAAAGCAGTAAACAACATATGCAAATCAAAGAAATCTGACCTCTTCCAGCTGCACGGCCACTTTTAGCATGGGCGATGATAAAAACAAACAACAGAGGCAGAGAGGCCAGTTTTAAACAAAAATGTATGCAAGGGTTAAGTACTATGGGAAAACTGAAACAAAGTGAGAATGACAAAGCACTTTCCCTTTGGTTCATTGGAACGGTCCTAATGAAGGTCATGTTTGGCTAATCTTCTTGAATTTTTGGAAGAGGTTACTAGGGAAATTGATGAGGGTAAAGCGGTGGATGTTGTCTATATGGACTTCAGTAAGGCCTTTGACAAGGTTCCACATGGAAGGTTGGTTAAGAAGGCGCAATTGTTGGGTATTAATAGTGGAGTAGCTAGATGGATTCAACAGTGGCTGAATGGGAGATACCAGAGAGTAATGGTGGATAACTGTTTGTCAGGTTGGAGGCTGGTGACTAGTGGGATGCCTCAGGGATCTGTGTTGGGTCCACTGTTGTTTGTCATATACATCAATGATCTGGATGATGGGGGTGGTAAATTGGATTAGTAAGTATGCAGATGATACTAAGATAGGTGGTGTGGTGGATAATGAAGTCGATTTTCAGTCTACAGAGAGATTTAGGCCATTTGGAAGAGTGGGTTGAAAGATGGCAGATGGAGTTTAATGCTGATAAGTGTGAGGTGCTACATCTTTGGCAGGACAAAACAAAATAGGACATACATAGTAAATGGTAGCGAATTGAGGAATGCAGTTGAACAGAGGGATCTAGGAATATCTGTGCATAGTTCCCTGAAGGTAGGGTGGTAAAGAAAGCTTTTGGTGTGCTGGCCTTTATAAATCAGAGCATTGAGTATAGAAGTTGGGATGTAATGTTAAAATTGTACAAGGCATTGGTGAGGCCAATGGTGTACAATTTTGGTCGCCAAATTATAGGAAAGATGTCAACAAAATAGAGAGAGTACAGAGGAGATTTACTAGAATGTTGCCTGGGTTTCAGCACCTAAGTTACAGAGAAAGGTTGAACAAGATAGGTCTTTATTCTTTGGAGTGCAGAAGGTTAAGGGGGAACTTGATAGAGGTCTTTAAAATTATGAGAGGGATAGACAGAGTTGACGTGGATAACCTTTTTCCATTGAGAGTAGGGAAGATTCAAACAAGAGGACATGACTTGAGAATTAACGGACAAAAGTTTAGGGGTAACATGAGGGGGAACTTCTTTACTCAGAGAGTGGTAGCTGTGTGGAATGAGCTTCCAGTGGAAGTGGTGGAGCCAGGTTCGATTTTATCATTTAAAAAGAAATTGGATAGGTATATGGACGAGAAAGGAATGGAGGGTAGGTAGATGGGACTAGGTGAAAGTAAGTGTTCGGCACCGACTAGAAGGGCCGAGATGGTCTGTTTCCGTGCTGTAATTGTTATATGGTTATAAGAGAATTGCCCAAAGCACATGCCGATCTTCCAATGGAGGAATTCTCCAATTTTAAATAACAACTGTGTCAGGGCAGCAAGGTTGCTCAGTGGTAGAGACCTGGTTTCGATCGTGCCTCGGTGGGCCGAAGGGCCTGTTTCCATGCTGTATCTCTAGACTAAAGTAAACACCAATCCGTTTTGCTCCCTCTCTGCCCTGTGCCCCACCCTGACCCATTTCTCCCACCGCCTTTTCCCAACCCCTATATCCCTTCCTTTGGCTTCACTCCTCTTCTCTTCTTATTTAACACCCTTCTTCTACACATCGGCAACCTTTGTCCATCCATCTGCCAATAAAAATCCCCCTCACCTGTATCCACCTATCACTTCCCAGCTATGCCCCACCCCCCACGTCTTTGTCACATTTCCCCCCCCCCCGACAATCAGTCTGAAGAAGAGCTCTGGTCCGAAATACCGTCTTATCCATGTCCTGAGATGCTGCCTCACCTGCTGAGTTACTCCAGCACTTTGCATTTTGCTCAAGATTCTAGCACCTAAAGTTCCTTGTTTCCACTTATCTTCCTTCTTCTGAATGCTGAATGAGAGTACACATTCCCAGAATTGTTAGTACAGGTGCACAACCTTCTATCCGGTGTTCCAGAAACCGAAAAGCTCCGAAAACCGGCCATTTTTTCCGGATGTCGTCTGCGCACCAAAGCTCGCGTTTGGCGCCAAACCTGACCCAAAACGACCCACGGTCAACCCAGGTCTGTACTACTGTAGCGGCTGCCTCCTCCCTGGAGACCGGGAGACGCTTAAACATCTGTAAATCATTGCTTAAATGTTAGTCAGTTAGTTTGGAGGGCTTTTATGTGAAGGGGGGTGAAGGGGTAAACTTTAATTCTTAGTCCCCTACCTGGTCGGAGAGGCGGGGAGCGGTCAATGCCTTACCGGGTCGCCGTGCAGTAAGCTCCGCAGCGCTGTGGCCGGTCTGGCCGCGGGCGGCGCCAGTTGTAGCTCCGACCCCGGCAACTCTACCCCTGGCTGCGAGGCGCTCCAAATCCAGCGCGGCCCGCGGCCGGACGCCCCAGCTCCGCAAATGTCGGGAGTCGGCGACGTCGCAGCAATGCCTTACCGGGTCGCCGTGCGGCAAGCTCCGGAGCGCTGTGGCCGCCGACACACAACATCGCGGAGCGTCGCTGGATTTGGAGCCGCGCAGCCAGGGGTAGAGTTGCCGGGGTCGGAGCTCCAACCGGCGCCGCCTGCGGCCGGACGGAGCCCCCAGCTCCGCGGCTCCAAATCCAGCGACGCTCCGCGAATGTTGGAAGAAGGCGGCCACAGCGCTCCGGAGCTTGCCGCACGGCGACCCGGTAAATTGCCCCGCACCCCGCTGGGGTGTCCGGCCGCGGGCCGCGCTGGATTTGGAGCCGCGCAGCCAGGGGTAGAGTTGCCGGGGTCGGAGCTACAACTGGCGCCGCCCGCGGCCGGATGGAGCCCCCAGCTCCGCGAGGTTGGGAGTCGCCGACCAGGTAGGTCCAGAATTAAACTTTGCCCCCTTCACCCCTACACCACCTCATAAAATCCCTCCAAACTAACTGACTAACATCTGCAATGATTTCCCGGTCTCCGGGGAGGAGGCAGCTGCTCCAGACTTTTCAAGCCGCCCGCGCTACCTACCTAATCTACGCTAAAAATCTTCCATTCTGAAATCCGAAAATGTCCGAAATCCGACAAGTGTCTGGTCCCAAGGCTTTCGGATAAAAGGTTGTGCACCTGTATTTGTGAAGAGGCCAAATTGTGTATTATAAATGTGATCATAAGATCCAACTTTGAGTTAGTTGATTTAACTGCTAATTTGACTTTCAAAGGTTATTTATTGTGTTCCAGTGGGAAAATGAAAATATTGGAATGTATGAAATAGAATAGGAATTACTCCAGCACTTTGTGTCTATTGTTTGCCCTGTTTCTGCTGCGTTTATTGTAACTGACTTGATGAAGGGGCACAGATTGAAAAATAACCATTATTTCCCTTTTTAGTGTTGACCAATCATCTCTGCATTTCAAGCACTACAGAAATAACAGGCATTCAATAAAAAAATAAATTGTGCGAAAAGGAAATTGATCAATTTCTTCACCCCAACCCCGTGTGGTATAACTTTTGCGCCAAAATGTGATAATCTTAGATCTTGAAAAACAAAAGTCACGATATCGAAAAGATAACTGCTTCACTGACAGTGACAGAGAATGTCTTATGATTTAAGTTTCATCCATGAGAAGCTCAAGATCAGGGCATTGTGTCAAGATGAAAGTAGATGATGAAAGCGGGGAAGAGTTTGGGTAATTATCTGTCCCAGAAAAAATCTGCCCTTTTTGTGTAATTGTGCCTTGTTTGATATGTTTGGAAAAAGCTTAATGGGTATCCAGGCCCAACACTGGAGCAGAATAAAGGTGGCTTTAATCTGAATCTACTATGTTGTATGATGTCCTACCAAGAGTGTGAAATGCTGACACCAGTTTCTGAGACACAAAATGTTGCTCATGCCACGGGTTAACATCCTGGCCTCAAACGGTTACTAAATGTTCATGTTAATATGTTACATTGTTATAATTTTATATGTTATGTTCATAGGTTCTAGAAGCAGAATTTGGCTATTCGCCCCATCAAGTTTACTCTGCCATTCAATCATGCCTGATCTATGTTTCCCTCTCAACCCCATTTTCCTGTTTACTCCCCAAAACCTGACACCCTGATAAATGTTATATGTTATATTAAATGTTAAATGTTATAATATGTTACATTATCCTGCATAAAACTGATAAATTATAAGCTGCCACCCTTTGAAAAAGAGACACTGAACTAGTTGCCCAAGAAGGATCAACATTGATACTGTCGCATTCTACATGAAAGTGGTTTGCCTCTGCTAAAGGCTTTCTCTGCAGTGTGACCAACAATGACAAAAGATTAAGTTAACATACCACACATATGGCACCAATATTACAAGGAAGCACTCAGCTTTTGCCTTAAACATCTGCCACCTGGTGCACAAAGAAATTATGAAAATGAAATTGCTTTTTAATCTCAACATGTCCATGTGTTCTAAAAACAAAATTAATGTCCCCTGAAGCAATAAGCATTACTTTCGAGCACTTGTTAAAATGTTGATTATGAATAGCCCACAACAACCAATTATCCCATCTCTGTCTACATCCATGACACTCATGAGTTTCATTTCATAAAATTCCATTAAGGTGAACCATTTCATGCCGCTAACTCTCGGTCAAAACAATGCTGTTAATTTATACTCCAGACAGTAGGTTGCTATAACTAAATATATTACATTGATACAAATCATACACATTTAAGGGGTAGCAAGCAAGAAAAACAATACCAGAAGGATCATTCAGATCAGGAATGTTCCTAAATGATCAAGAACATTTTCTTTTGCTGTCAGTAAAAAAAAATGACACCAGAGAGTGCCGACATTTTATGCTAAAATAGTTAAAACAGCTTTTTACGTAGATACAAGGATTTGCTGCTGCTGCTGGAATCTTGTGTAGGACTCAAAGTGGTGGAATAACTCAGTAAGTCAGACAGCATCTGTGGAGGACATATACAGGCAACCTTTCCAGTAAGGACCCTTCATCAGTTTGAAGAAGGATCCCGACCCAAAATATTGCCTATTCATGCCCTCCAGAGATGCTGCCTGATCCGCTGAGTTACTCCTTCTGAACAGCCTTTGCAGTGCTGGCGAAATTATTAGATCCAGTGCTGAAAGTAACCTGCTGACCACTGATATTTCAAAGGACCTTTTGGAACTATCAACCCTTTATTAGATTCAATGCCACTCATACAGTTTTGAGTGCTAACAAGGGTGGCAGTCGATTGGGGGGGGGGGGGGGGGGGGGGGGGGGGGGGGGAGGTGTGGCTAAAACAACTAGGATTACAACAAGCCCCTTTCTCCAACATTCTTCCACATACTACATACAGTGCCCTCCATGTTTAGGACAAATAGTCATCATTTATTTATTTGCCTCTGCATTCCACAATTTGAGGTTTGTAATAGAAAGGAAATCAGATGTGGTTAAAGTGCACATGGTCAGATTTTATTAAAGGGTATTTTTATACATTTAGGTTACACCATGTAGAAATTACAGCTGTGTTTATACATAGTCCCCCCCAATTCAGGGCACCATGATGTTTGGGACATATGGCTTCACAGGTGTTTGTAAGAGAGCACCTATATTCGGCATTGAACCCGGGTCTGCGGTGCTGCAAGCCCTGTAAGGCAGCAACTCTACTGCTGCTCACCATGCTGCCCACCATGCCACCTGTGCTGCATCTCTAAACTAAACAAAACGAGCATATCAACGCAAGTCTTCATCATCATGATAACCTTAGAAAATCTTCAGTGACTGACTGACCTGTAGAAAATAATCTGCTGGTTTAAGAAAGATATTATAATGGAATATAAGAGAGTTGGAACTTGGTCAGAATGAACTAAAGGGGAATCATTTCACTCAAGTAGATCTTGAAATGGAACTCTATCGTGTAAGCATCCAGAGATATATATGATAAAACAATAATGTCAACCGTTACATTGTGGTGTCAAAAAGAAGCAATTTTACTATTATAAGTTTTTTTTTTATTTTTATTTTTTTTAATTCTTTATTTCGAACAGAATAAAATAATAAAAAGCAAATGTGAAACAGCATACAAAAAACAAAACAAGAATATTTATAAAGTGTCATAAACAATATCTATAAATAAATGAAATCGTACATGTCCAAAAAGGAGCAGGAAGAAGCCAAAGCTTATTAATTCCCACCCCTTATTCAACTGCTTATAATTATCTTATACAAATTTAGCAGCTATATGTACACCATATGTACACCAGCAGCTACATGTACACCAAATTATTTACATTTATACACTATTCAAATATTTACAAAGTCATACAAAAGAGAGAAAAAAAAGAAAAGAAAAAACCCTCTTATACTATACAGTATCTTATTCATATATACAACCCATCACCTTATAATCACCCTTCCCAATACAATCAGTATAACAAATATCCCGCTCACAATCACCTATCCTCATCCCAATATCCTTTAAAAAAAGTGTTTTTGTACATCTTTTTAAACTGAATTATGTTTGTGCTAAGTTTTATCTCCTCTTCCAGACCATTCCACAAATTCACACCACAGATTGCTATGCACATACTTTTAAGAGTTGTTCTGACATTGAGTTTTTTTTAATTATGTTCCCCTCTCAAATTATACCCACCCTATCTTTCCATAAACAGTTTTTGTATATTTCTTGGAAGTAAATTATTTCTTGCTTTGTACATGATTTGCAGTCTTAAATTTAACCAGATCGGTGAACTTAAGTATCCATGTAAACACTTAACTCAATAGTTTGTGCTTCAGAGTGCTCTTAGGTTTTTACATCTCCCCAACATTTTGAAAGTCTGGGATCACCAACACATCGCATCAAAGGCTGCACTAAAATTTCCCTCCCTTGCTGTAGTAGGCAAAAATAAATATTGGTGCATTGTGCAATGAAGGGACCAGCGTGCATAATTTGTTGAAATTCAATCAATTGACTACCCAGTTTTATGAATCCCAGTAATATCTGGCATATCGAGACTTCAGTAAATAAGCCTCTCTCTCTTTTGGTGTGATAAATAATCATGTTCATAAAAACCTCACCACCCAAGTACAACTAATGTGCACCATCAACTAATTCAGTTCAGATTCTAGGAGTCTGCAGTCCAACTACTCACACTTATCTTGTTAATTCGCTTGTAAATGCAGCAGCCCCATGGCTCCAACATTTTTACGATGCAGTGGTTTTACAGCTGGGTATAAGGAGATTCAATTCAGTCATGCACATCTCACCACAATGGAAACATAAGTTCATAAGTCATAGGAGCAGAAGCCATTCCGCCCATCAAATCTACGTTGCCATTCGATCTATCTATCTCTCTCAACCCCAATCTCCTGCCTTCTTCCCATAACCTTTGACACCCTTACTAATCAAGAATCTTGTCAATCTCTGCCTTAAAAATACCCAATGATGGCCTCCACATGGCATAGCAGCATGGAGGAGGGCAGCCTTGTCGTATCATTTTGTAACAAACAAGTAAATGAGCAGATTAAAAATAACTATCAGATATCTGGAATAAAACATAACTTGCACTATGCAATTTCCAGAAAATTTGACAAAGAATACAATACATTTACTTCCTCACTGGACTTTGCTCCAGGAAGTTAGAATTTTTTGTGGCATAAATCTTACTTAACCATATAACCATATAACAATTACAGCACGGAAACAGGCCATCTCGACCCTTCTAGTCCGTGCCGAACACATAATCTCCCCTAGTCCCATACACCTGTGCTCAGACCATAACCCTCCATTCCCTTCCCATCCATATAACTATCCAATTTATTTTTAACATCACTTCTGGGATAACCATTATTAGTTTCTGAAGTTCGATAGTGTTCCTGTATCTTGGGAACTTTTCTAATACCCCTCTTGCACTCCGACAAGAAAAATACTTTTCAGACAATAGGTAAAGCAAAAGCACATTTCGCCAGCACACTATCTTGACATTCGGTACTGATTTGCTCATTTGATTAGTACAACTATAGCTTGTACCCCATAGACAGTAGATCGAATATCCATCCTAAATTGTAAATACACCCTAATTTTACCTGTTCTCTCCATTCTGACTAAGATCCATATTCACTGTACTTTCACTTGCTATTTCCCAGAGCTTGTTCATACATATTCTAGTTTTCATATGCAAACTTCCTTAAAGAAAATTCATAATGCCATAGTATCCCATAGTGCTTTGCAGTCAATTAGTACTTTTAGAAATGAAATACAGAAGCTAATGTGCACACGGCAATAACGCAACACTAACTAAACAACTTTTTTGGTGAAGATAGACTCAAGAAGCTGGAGTAACTCAGCGGGTCAGAGAGCATCTCTAGAAAAAAGTAATAAGTAATGTTTTGGGTTGAGATCATTCTTTAGTCTTGACCCAAAACGTCACCTATTCCTTTTCTCCAGAGATGCTTTCCGACCCACTGAGTTACTCCAGCTTTTTGTGTCTATCTTCTGTTTAAACCAGCATCTGCAGTTCCTTCCTAAACATTTTTGGTGACATTGATTCTGGCCTTTTTAAACTTATTCTCTGCTTTTTTACTCCTCTGTCAAATCATAACATCCAAAATTTGAGTTGATGTAAAATGTACAGAATTATCTGCCTGCAACTGCAAGGTAATATCTAGACATCATGATGATCTTCAATGAGCAATAAACCAACAACATGTATTTGATAAAAAATGCTGGAGAAACTCAGCGGGTGAGGCAGCATCTATGGAGCGAAGGAATAGACAACGTTTCGGGTCGAGACTTCAGAAGAAGGGTCTCGACCCGAAATGTCGCCTGTTCCTTTGCTCCATAGATGCTGCCTTACCCGCTGAGTTTCTCCTGCATTTTTGTCTACCTTCGATTTTTCCAGCATTTGCAGTTCTTTCTTAAACATTTATTTGATCAATACTTTCACCAGGAAGTCATTCCACAGGGAGTGTTGATTGCAGAATCTTGTCTGCTTTAGTTGACATGTATGGTTTTGATTATGGCTTCAGTGAAATTAACTGTTAGTTCAATGAGAAATACGTTTTTTTTAAGAATATAAATAAATCTTGGGTTAGTTGAGGGTTTTATCAAAACTTATTGCACACTCAGAACATTGTCTCTTTCAAGTTTTACCTTTTAATGATCACACTGCTAACTACCAAGGATTTTAGAAATTGTTAAGTAGGATTACTTTTGCCTTTTGCCTTAAAGCTGAATAATTTTACTGTCAAGAAATATATCAGGGTTCTTATAAATTACTTTGAGGGAAGCAACATGATTTATTTTGATACCACAAATCATAATGAAACAAATTTGGAAATCAGAACATGCCAGAAATACAAATCCAGCTCACTCAACAGCAGATGCAGATAATTAATTTAAAGTTCTTGACATAAGAAGTGGGGTCCTAAAAAAAACCCCTTAACTTACCTCTTTTCAAGATCCTGACAACCTTATTGTGAATTACTGCCTTTTCTCCCCCCAGTTCAGTGTTCCGCAATTTACAGTTGATCCCCTGCTGAGACTTGTTCTGCTGACTGCGTTCATCGGTGCATGCATGAGTCATAGAGTCATACAGCATGGAAGCCCTTCAGCTCCACTTGCCTATGCCGACCAGGATGCCCCATCTGCACTTGTCCCATCTGCCCGCGTTTGACACCTATCCCGATAAACCTTCCATAAGGAATAGGAGTAGAATTAGGCCATTCGGCTCATCGAATCTACTCCGCCATTCAATCATGGCTACTCCATCTCTCCCTCCTACCCCATTCTCCTGCCTTCTCGCCATAACCTCTGACACATGTACTAATCAATAATCTATCTATCTTTCCTATCCATGTACCTGTCCAAATGTCTTTTAAATGTTGTTATGGTACATAAATGTTGTTATTGTACTGATTTTATTTATAACTTAATAAATTATTTGAAATTCATCTTTGAGGAACAAGTAACAATGGTTCTCACCTGCATGCGACCCAGCCAATGAAATATGACAAAGCTGGTACCATGAGAAAGATGTAAGACCTAACCAGGAATCAAAAGCAGCCTTCACATTTAGTTTAGTTTAGAGATACAGCATGCAAACAGGCCCATCGACCCACCGGATCCGCGCCGACCAGCGATCCCCGCACACTAACACTATACCACACCAGGGACAATTTAACAATATTTACCAAAGCCAATAAACATGTATGTGTTTGGAATGTGGGAGGAAACCGGAGCTCTTTGGGAAAACACACACGCTCATGGGGAGAATGTACAAACTCCTTACAGACAGCATCGGTAATCAGGATCGAACCTGGGTATCTGGCGCTGTAAGGCAGCAAATCTACTACTGCGCCACTGTGTGTGGAAAGAATGGCCGGTCTTGCTGAAATACTCTACAATGGGCCGGTCCAGGAACATCAATTGGCCACAAAAGAAACACAATCCAAACTTAGGATGGTGATACTATTATGGGGGTCTTTTTGACGTGCGACCTCAAGGGATGTGGAAACTCAGTTTCACAAGTTATTAAAAGCAGCGTACAAGCTTTATGAACATTTTCTCAGAATATAAAAATTGAGACATCCTGGTGAATTTATAGAAAGCCTTATCAAGGCAGGAATATCACGTGCTGTTGAATGGAGGCCTAAGAGCCTGCAGATGCTGGAATCTTGAGGAAAAAAAGAACTGGAGGAAAAGAGTGGGTCAGGAAATATCAAGGGAGACAGGCTGGGACCCTTCTTCATACTGATGGAGTGGAGGAGGGAAAGTTGGCAAATAAAGTCGAAGGATAGAGGTGGGACTAAACCTGGCAAGTGAAAAGGTAGACACAGATGGATAGAGGTAGTGGCAAAGGTTGGAGGGGAAATGGAGACTAAATGGTGGGAGATAAGGAAGGAAGAGAAGTAAAATGTAAAGCTGGAGGGAGGGATATAGGGGGAAGAGGACTGGGGAAAGAGGGGGGGGGGGGAGGGGAATGGTAGATGAGTGGAAGGAGCAGGGGAAAGGAACCGGGTGATGGGGTAATGGGAGAAGGGTGTGCAAGCAAGGGTGGGTGGATGAGAGGGGGGGTCAGAGGGTTTACTTGAAGGTGGCAGATTCAAATGTTCATGCTACCGAGTTGTATGATACCGAAAATAATACGAGGTGCTGTTCTTCCAGTTTGTACACGGCCTCACTCTGGCAATGGAGGAGGCCGAGGACTGATAGGTTGGTATGGGAATGGGAAGGGGAGTTAAAATTGCTGGCAACAGGGAAATTCAACAGGCCTTGGCAGACAGAGCGTATGTGCTCAATGAAATAGCATCTAGTCTATGCTTGGTCTTGTCAGTGTAGAGCAGGCCACGTCAGGAGCACCAAAATGCAATAGACGAGGATGAGAGAGATGCAAGTGGACCTCTGTCTCACCTGGAATGGCTCCCGGCTTCCATGAATGGCGGTGAGAGAGGAGGTATAGGAACAGGTTGCAGACAAAAGTACATAGGGAAGGGTGGGATGGCGTGAGCGAACCATGCAGTTACAGAGGTCTCTGTGGAAAGCAGAATATATGGTAAGATGCAACTGATGTGGGATGATGTTGAAGATTACTGGAATGTCAGAGAATGATATGTTGAATGCAGAGACCAGTGGGGTGAAAGGTAAGGACCAGGGGATCTCTACCCTTGCTCTATCTGGGGGAAGGGGGAACAAGAGCACAACTGTGGGGAAACAGAACAGACATGGGTGCAAAAGCTCCATTCACAAGAGCAGGGGGGAAACCACATTTATTAAAGAAAGAGGACATCTCAGATGAACAAGAGTGAGAAGCTTAATCTTGGGAGCAGATGTGGCAGAGACACAGAAATCGAGAGTAAGAGATGGTGTCCTTCGTCCAGCACTTTGTCTTTTACTTGGGGCTTTGTTTAATTGAGAAGCTATTGGACACGTGAAGATGCTGCACAGATTCACTGATATGTTGTTTGAATTAAGTCACAAAAAGCAAGAACAATTTTCATTCAAACACAATGGCAGTGTTATACTTTAGAACAGGGAAGATTATGGGAGGATTTGAAGGTAAAGTATTTGTTAAGGGCCTGACCACAGTAGATCAATTGTTTTCATTGCACAAGAGGATGGTGGGTGTCTTGGTTCTTGGTTTCTTGGTCCTCCAAAATATTCCAAATGGAATTTAAACTGGAGGTGGTACCTCATGGTGGTACCCCATCTCCCCATTCTGGAAGCAGATACAATGGTGGCATTTAAGAGGCTTTTAGAGAGGCATATGCATATGCAGGGAATGAAGAGATATGGATCATGTGCAGGCAGATTAAATTAGTTTATGACACAAAGGGCTGAAGTAGCTCGGCTTTGTCAAGCAGCATCTCTGAAAAACATGGATAGGTGATGTTTGAGACTCGTCTGAAGTAGGGTCCTGACCTGAAACATCACCTATCCAGGTTCTCCAGCGATGCTCTCTGGCCCACTGAGTTACTCCACCACTTGGTCTCTTTTTTGTAAACTAGCATCTGTAGTTCCTCATTTCTCTATTCTCTGAGATTAGTTTAACTTGGCATCATGTTCAGCATAGACATTATGGGCGGAAGGGCTTGTTCCTGTGCTGTACTTTTCTATTTTCTACCTTCTGAGATTAAATGCAGGTGATTTCGACAAGACATCAGAAGAAACAAACACATGAGAATGTTTTAAAAACGTAGAACCTTTGACCAGAGCTAGTGATGGAAACAGATACCTTTTCAACATTTAATAATATGTTAGGTCTGTAGTTAAAGGAAAAGGGAAGGAAGTTTAATGAAGATTGTGTGGGTTTGAGTTTGCAACCATCCCGGTTGTGGGGGATATCAATCAAGTGATTAATGGCCAGCATTCAATAAGTGACCGTAAATAACCCCCTCACTCCCTCTCAATCCAACAAAGGTTAGACACCCTTCCATTCCAATCGCACTGGAGGATATGGTAACCTCTGCTAACTTTTCAATAAATTACTGAATTATTTAACCTCTCTTATTAAAATCTAATTTGTTCAATTACAGAAATGTGTGACTTGAGAGGTAATTGGTATCCTGAGAGTTATTTGATTTTCATTGGCCTAAATTAATATATTGGATATATATCCTAATTGACATCAGCATGCTATGCAATAAATAAATTAGGGTTTTCTCATTTTACTGTCTAGCAGCTGTGGTACTAAAGTTTACAGAACAAGGAGGTCACAGATTCAATTTCAGTCTTTTCTGTGCTTACTTGTCTCAGCTCGGAGAATACAGATATTGATATCACAGTCTAACAATGTGGAAGGATGGATGAATGAAGAGGGAGGGAAATGAAATAAATAATTAGGCAGCTCTTGGTCCCTAATTCCCTTCAAATCAATTTAGCTAGAGCTGGCATGTATGTGAGTTTTGGGCGAACATAAAATTGGTTTGGCTCTCATGGCTTTTCCCAGTGAAAATGCATTACCTAGATTCCAAGCCTTCAAGGAGCTTCTCGTTTTTCCCACCAACGAATCCAACCTTCACATGAACTATAATATTTGGGACAAGACTTGAACAAGAGGACCACTGTGTGCCTGTGTTTGTTTCTGTGTGCGTGTCTGTTACTGTGTGCCTCTTTATCTGTGTTTGCACATGTGCATGTGTACATTCCCGTGTGCATCTGTGTGTGTGTGCGCATATGAGTGCGTGCATCTGTGTGCAAGTGTGTGGGTCAGTGTGTGCACATGACTGTGCGCGCGTGTGCTTGTATTTTCCTGTATGTGTGCATGTATGCGCATGTGAAATTCAAGAACGTTTTTTTATTTTTGCAAGACTTAAAAAGTTCAACACAAAATAACTCACCAAGTGCTCCATGATCTTTGCGCTTTGTGGATTCATGGCAAGAGCTTCATCATAAAAGTGCTTGGCTGCATTCAAGTTGCCCCTCACCTCTGCCAACCTCCCACGCATAAACATTACATCATGCGACACAGAGAAAAGGCTGGCTGCCTCTTCAATACAAAATGAGGCTTCCTTGGTTCTTTGTAGTTGAATAAAAAGTTCAGCTAATAAAAGAAAAAACATTGTTCAAATTCCATGAAAGAGAAATACGCTAAAAGAGAGAATTGGATTTTTATCTGAAATGCTTGATTGATTGTTTGAAAGATACTGCAAAGAAACAGGCTCTTCATCCCACTGAGTTCAAGCCGACCACACTCTCAAAGAGCTGCAAGTAGCTACCATTGGGAACTTCACAAGTTGCATTTTATCACAGCAATCATTGTGCAAAATAATCAAAATTAATTTTTTATCTTTGAATTTTCCTGAGTTTTGGGGATTTCCAATCGGGTTTCCAATCAATTTTCCAATTAAGAGTGAAATCCAATTTCCGCACTTAAAAATGATTCAAATATTTATAACGTAACATCATTAACGTTTGAAATTTATATTCAATCATCATGCGATCAATTGTCACAAGGGCGTCACAGTACCACAGCTGGTAGAGCTGCTGCTACACAGGGTCAGAGACCTGGGTTCGATCCTGACCTTGGGTGTTATATAACCATATAACATATAACAATTACAGCACGGAAACAGGCCATCTCGACACTTCTAGTCCGTGCCGAACACATATTCTCTCCTAGTCCCATATACCTGCGCTCAGACCATAACCTTCCATTCCCTTCCCGTCCATATAACTATCCAATTTATCTTTGTGGAGTTTGCATGTTCTCCCTGTGACTGCGTTGGTTTGCTCTGCGTGCTCCGGTTTCCACCAACATCCCAAAGACACGCTGGTTTATAGGTTAATTGGCCTTGTAAAATTGCCAACATGACATGACATCAAACTAATGTGAACGGGTGATCAATAATCGCTGAAGGGGGTTGTTTCCATGATGTATCTTTCAATCAATTCAATTAAAAAGACCAAACATCACAAGACCAAATCTTGAGAATTAATTGCATTGTTTGACAACATTTAATGAAAGGGGATAATAGACTTCAATATAGATAATTCTAACGTAAAGTGAATGAAGCGCAGATTTCAGTGTAACGAGATTTAATTTTGAACAGTGCTTTCCAATTTCAAAGTGAATCTTGGAAACTCTTTTGCTGGCTATTTTAGCAGGCCGACATTTCGACGAGGTCCTGATTATTTGATATTCTAAACTCTTCAACTGGAAGTGAATAACTATAAATCTGCAGTAAGTTAAGAACATTTTTGAAAAGAGCTGTCAAAGTCAATGAGCAATTTTCTGTTGATATATATTTTTGTCCTTGTATATTTATCTGGGTTCCTGTTTGTTTAACTGGGCACACAGAAAATAATTTATGATTTCTGCATAGTTTCTAACACTATTTTTCATTTTACTTAAAAGCCTCTGCAAGTATGATTGTCTCAGGCAATGTTTCAGTCAAACAACTATGGAGGGGAAGTATTTTGTCTGTAAGGTTGTAGGAATCTTTTATTCATATATAAAAACTCACCTACTCATCAAGAAGAGTTCAAGGTAAATTTCATTCTGATCCGTAGCCTGATCTCCGGCAGGCTGCGGACTAGAAAAAGCTATTTGTTCTTCAAGAGTGATTTTACAGAGGTGTATGAGATCATGAGAGGAATAGACCAGGTAGATGCACAGGGTCTCTTGCCCAGAGTAGGTGAATCAAGGACCAGAGGACATAGGTTTAAGGTGAATGGGAAAAAAATTAATAGGAATCTGGGGGGTAACTTGTTCACAGTGGTGAATGTATGGAACAAGCTGCCAGAGGAGGTAGTTGAGGCAGGGACTATCCCAACATTTAAGAAGCTAACTGCTTCACAGGTACATTGATAGGACACGTTTGGAGGGATATGGACCAAATGTTGGCAGGTTGGACTAGTGTAGCTGTGACATGTTGGCCAGTGTGGGCAAGTTGGGGCGAAGGACCTGTTTCCGACTGTATCACTCTATGACTCTAATCCTTTCCTACCAAAATTAACATTTATACCCAACTCTAATTCAAAATTCCCATACTATCTGCATATCTAAAATTACCTAAACATCTATACATTGATCAAAGGGACCTATTTGGTCTTCCCCAGTTTTCTGTCAATAACTATTTCGCAGTCCATGCTGATATATTATCTGTAATCAATTGAACCATAATTTTGAGGTAACGCAGGCTGCTAACTAATTGTAGTTAACAGACACAATTGGTGTGAATGGAAATTAAGGTGTAACTTTAATGGCTCAGCAATCATGCTATTTGATATGAAATTTGTAAAATGAAAAAATAAATCCAGATTAGTCTCCAGCTGAGATCTTGCTGACATCCACTTGCTACAATCCCCGATTGTGGCAAGATGTTCCCTCTGAAAACTGTTCAATCATTTTAGCTAGAGTTCAAATGGGTTTTAAACTCTATCATGTCAAACAGCTATCTTATTTAACTTATTGTTGCAAATAAGTGTGATTTTCTGATGCCAAGTAACTCTGCCACCCAACAATGCAGGCTACAATTCACCTGCTTTCGCCTGAACAAGAAGACCTGTGGCCATTAGGGTGACGCCTGACAAAGGAAATGGGATAATGACATGAAGACTTTTCAGGGTTCACAATGAAAACCATTAGCCACAACAACGTGTAGAATGGAACTGCCGATGCTGGTATATACCGAAGTCAGGTATATACCAGCATAAAGATGGGTGACTTTTCAGGTCAGCACCCTTCTTAGGTTTGAAGAAGGGCCCCAACCTGACACGTCACCCATCTTTTTTTCTCTGTGAATATCTTAGCCACAGCAAACCGTTTAACACAGCAAACTATTCGATATCACATTACACATACTCAACAACAGGAACATTTTTCTGAGAAAGAGAAAGAGAAATGCAGAAGGGAGGAGAAGGAGGAGAAAGGCACAGGGAACACATAACAGAACTTTAGAAAGAGAAGCAGGAATAGGATATTCGTCCATTTGTGCTTGTTCTGCCATTCAGTGCCTTCAAGGCTGATCTTTTACCTCAGCATCACTTTCCTGCATTCCAGATTCCTTGAATAGCTGAGAATCTATCGATCTCTGTCTTGTTTACACTCAGTGACTGACCATCCACAGCGAGGGTGAGAATGAGAAAGGGGCGAGGGGGAGGGAGAGCGAGCGACGGGGGGGGAGGGAGAGTGAGGAGCGGGGGGGGGGGGGGGGGGAGATAGAATGAAAGGGGGGGGGGAGAAAGAGTGAAAGGTAAGGGGGGGAGAGAAAGAGTGAACGGTGAGGGAGCGAGAGAGTGAAGAGCAAAGGGAGAGAGAGTGAAAGGTGAAGGGGAGGTGCTTTTCAAACATTTTCTCAACCTGCCCTTCCACTTTCAGTAATCAGTACATCTCTACTCTCAGATCTCACTGGCCTTGCATACTTTCAGAATTGTTCCAACTACTTTTAATGCCCATTTTTATCAATTCTTACAAAATACAGCACTTTACATTTCTCTGCATTATATTTCACCAGTAAAGTCTCCAAATCTGCACTTTCTACAGCCTGTCTACATCTGCTTGATATCTGTTATTATTCTTGTCACAGTTCAATGAATCTCCAAGCTTCATGTCAGCTCCAAATGTGGAAATGGCACCCTGCACACACAAGTACACATCATTGGTATATGATAAGAAAAATACTGGTGCAAGCAGTATATCCAGTGGGGAATTCCAGTGTATATTTCCTTGCATTTACAAAGCAACCTTTAACTAGTCTGTTAGGACTTCAACAAGGCATTTTTATATGGCTTCATGGTAGGAAGCAGAAGGTGATGGTGAAAGTTTGTTTTCAGTCTGGAAGTCTGTGACTAGTGGTGTGTCTCAGGGATCGGTGCTGGGCTCATTGCTCTTTGTGACCTATATCAGAATATGGTTGAGAATATACAAAGCATGATGAGTACATTTGTAGATAGTCATGAAGCATGGAAAGAAGCCGTTCATCCCAACTCATCCATGCCGACCAAGATGACCCATCTAAGCTAGTCCCATCTACCTGCATGTGGCCCAAATCCCTCTAAACCTTTCGCATCCCTGTACTTGCCAAAGTGTATTTCAAATGTTGTTATTGTGTCTGTCTCAACTACTTCCTCTGGCAGCTCATTCCATATATTCAAAACGACAACAAGTAGATGGTATCATGGAAATTGCAGATGGTTATCAAGAATTGCAGCAGGATCTTGATCAGCTGGGCATGGGCTGAAGAATGGCAAATGGAGTAAGAAGGGTACTGAACCATAACATCACCCATTCCTTCTATCCAGAGATGCTGCCTGTCCTGTTGAGTTACTCTAGCATTTTGTGTCTATCTTCGGTGTAAACCATTATCTGCAGTTCGTTCCTACATAGAAATTGGAATGTTATGTTACAGTTGTGCAAGACGTTGGTGTGGCCACATTTGGGGCATTTTGGTCACTC
The DNA here is from genome assembly GCF_028641065.1 of Leucoraja erinaceus. Lineage (NCBI taxonomy): Eukaryota > Metazoa > Chordata > Chondrichthyes > Rajiformes > Rajidae > Leucoraja > Leucoraja erinaceus. Next base: position 44,620,298 of record NC_073384.1, read on the forward strand.
TGCTGTAGGAAAGATGTCATTTAGGTGGAAAGAGTACAGAAAAAAATTAAGTATGTTACTTGGACTTAAGGGCCTGAACTAGAAGGAGTGGTTGGGCAGGATGGGGCTTTGTTCCTTGGAGCCAGTTCACAGGAATCTGTGGGGTGATTACAAACAAAAGGGTATAAAATCATGAGGGGATAGACAGGGTGAATTACATCGTATTTTTTCACAGTTGGTAGGCTTAGGTTTAAGGTGAGAGGGGAAAGATTTGGTGAGAGGGGAAAGATTTAGGAGTCTGACTGGCATCTTTGTTACACAGGGAGTGGTGGCTATCTTGAATGAGCTGCCACAGGAAATAGTTGACCAGGTACAAAGATTTAGAGAGATATGGGGAAAATGCAGAGAAATGGGACGTGTAGATGGGGCACCTTGGTCGGCATGGACAAGTTTGCTAATGGGCCTGTTTCCGAGCATTATGACTATGACTACTATTCTTTGTTTCTTGTAACAGCCAATTTTCCTATCCACTCTACTGTGGCTTATTTTATTCTTTGGCCTTTACTCTTGATGACAAGCTTGTCATAGTGCACATTATCCAATGAGGCAAACATCTATCAACTTCACTCTCCAATACAAATGTCAATCCTCAGTCACCAACTCTTCACTCTCTCCATAGCGACTGTTAAAAATTAGCCCGATGGTTGAGAACGCAATTTTATTTTTGACCTGAGCTTTTCCACACATCATTTCAGTAACTATGATGACCTGTCAGATAAAGGAAATTCGCCTTTACAGAATTCACATATCACGCCTCAAATTTTGACATACGGAATAGAATTCATTCTCATGGAATTTATGTGGAAAACATTTTTTTTTCAGTTTGTATTTTTGTTGCATGCACAGGTGATACAGCTGGACCATTCAGAAGCCTGATGGAGAGGAAGAAACTGTCCAGTGGTGCGCCCTTTTCAAGCTTCCGTGCCTTCTGTTTAATGGGAGCAGACAGATGCAGGAATGACCGGGGTGGGATAAGTCGTTGATTATGTTTGCTGCTTATATTTGCCGCTCCAAGAGGCTGAGCGCGTGGACTACACGCGGCCTACAGTGGTGGGGTAGTGGCGGAGAACACCAACGGCTGTGCCTGGCCAGGCCGACTCTGCAACTTCACCAGGACAACAGGCCTTCATGGTCAGATCAAGAACCCTACAATAACTGGGATTTAGAAATGGCTATTCTGTATATTGTCTCAGTGTACTATTGGGTTACACTTGTACTATATCTGAGATGCTTATATAAGATGTATCGAAGTACGTATGGAAAGTGATACTTGCATTGAACAAAAATAAATTTCACTCTACCTTGGTACATGTGACAAATAAAGTGCCATTGAACCTGTGACCATTGTTGTTCCCAAACTCATGGATGCTTAGTCCACGATTCAATAAAGCCATGAAAAAGAACATGACACTAAATGTTGCCATCCTGAATTGTACTGCAAAAAGCTGCAACTTACTTTAGGATGCTCTGGCATGGTTTCAAGCTAAAATGTTTCATTTATACACCATCACTCTAAGGCTGATTCCTATTTATGGGTAACTATGAATCAGCTCAAAACTTCACAAAAGGTACATAAAACTTACTGCTGAAACATCATCAGTTATCATAATGAGCTATTGATTAAACCATACATAGAAAGAACACAAAGTTCCAATTCATCATGAGTTAGTCCAACATGAATAAGCTCTGTCATCGTTTTTATAACGTCCTTTTTTTACCTATTCCCCATTTACACATTCCCCACGTAAGTTGGCCCTTGTACAAATTCAGGGTCCATTGACTGAAGGCTCACAAAGTTACCACGCCATGAAAGCAGCAACAGAACATTTTTAAATGCCTCTACTATTTCTCTTATCGCTTCAGAGAAACCAATGTATATATTTGCTAATCTCTGCCTTTTTACATGCCTATGTAATTATTTGCAGTATTTGCAGTCAATTAATATGTCCTTAGCTAGTTAACACTCTTTCTATTTTTTTAGATTTTTTTTGGCATCTTTTGCTGAATTCTAAACTCCTCATATATTTCACGTTTAGCTCTCCTTTGGAAAATCTAAGACCTCATTTAACTTTAACTGGTTTCATCATTGTGTTTGACCAGCCTTCCAACACATTTTGGGAATGTATATGTTTGCACATGATTACTTCACACATTGGTCATTTAAATAAATATATTTTTTTAATTCACCTTCATTTAAAGAAAGATCTAGTTTCCCAATCGACCTTATCCAGCTCATCCCCAGACTTGCATGGTGTTCAAATTTAAGACTCTAGTTAGGTATGTTGCAAAGCCTTCCTGAAGCGTGGCTGAGAATCTGCCACAGCCCGTGTGCGCGATTTTGGTGCTGTTTTGAGGGGGCGGGTTTAAAACGCGATTTTCACTAGGCTGTTCAAATCGAAAATGTTCAGCCTAGTAAATCATTAACGAAAAATCGCTGAAAGACCCGGTCGCAAAAGGTATTATTAGTTTTTATGGCCTTGTATAATAGTTATAGTAGTTTAAAAATCACTCTCTAAACCCGCGACCTCTCGCAGCCCCAGGGTTTTATAAAGCAAACAATTAAAGGTATGTACCTTATTTTTACATTAAAAGGGGCTTCTTAAGAACCCTGTATATAATGTTTTTTATAGCGAGTAGCTCATTTTGGGCTCTTTATATCCCGCAGTGTTTTTCTGGGCATTTGAGGGCACAAATCCAGCGCAATGTGAACGTTCTAAACCAGCGCGTTCACAAGAACCCACTAGAAAGCTGATTTAAAATGGACTTTAATTTACAGCAATTGAACACTAAATTCCTTCCAAATTCCTAAATTTTGCCTATAAATTGATGTAAATGAGATTTTAAAATCATGTTTTATTGTGAATTATTTATGAATATTATTTGGACACTTGGGCTATTTAAAAACGTTAATCATTTATTAAGAAATGGATAGATGTTTAGATCTAGTAATTGAAGTTTGAAATTTGCTACACTTGGGTAACTAACTAATTATATGCTTTAATTTCAGGTCATCCAAGTTAGATTATTTTATGTTTGTTTCAGAATGGTTCAATCTACGATAACTGAAAATTTCATTCAGTTCTCTTAATTTTTAAGAAGATTATGGGCTTTTGACAGCACGTGATCACAGCTTTTTTGTTATGTCCATAGAAAATCAATAGGGAACAAGATGCTAATTTCCGAGTATGAAAATGGCCATAACTTTTTAAATACTTGAGATATGAAAGTGAATTAGGTGTCAAATTAAACTTATTTTTATGCTTTATCTGATGGGATAAATTACAGACTTGATTTTTTAAATCTCAAAATTTTGTAACATTGCTACTCTAGTTACAGAGTTAATTGAATCACTCTCAAACGCTATATAAAATCCCATTATATTCAGACCACTCTTCCCCAAAGGCTCTTTTACTACCAGGTTATTAATTAACCCTGTTTTATTGCACAATACTACATCTAAAATAACCTGATCCCTAGGTGGTTATGCGACACACTGACCCAGAAACCATCTTTAATTCATTCCTTAAACTCATTTCCCTCACTGTGACTGCCAATTGAGCTTCCAGAGTTTTATATGCAGGTGGGTGTCCCCATGATTCCTGGATCATCTTTCTTTTATGTACCACTGAATTTGGAACAAAAATATGAACAGGAGGTGGTTAATTAGCCTTTGTGTCTGCTCATGAAGATCATGTGTGATCTTTTAACATGGCACTACTTTTCTACCATCCTGTTTAGAAACAGTGAACCCTTAGTTCGAAACAACACATACATATACACATATGCATACATACATATACAGTGCCCTCCATAATGTTTGGGACAAAAATCCATATTTATTTATTTGCCTCTGTATTTCACAATTTGAGATTTGTAACATGTCAGGGAAAAGGGAAACGAGAGATATAGACGGTGATGTGGAGAGATAAAGAACAATGAATGAAAGATATGCAAAAAAGTAATGATGATAAAGGAAACAGTCCATTGTTAGCTGTTGTTGGGTGAGAACGAGAAGACGGTGCGACTTGGGTGGGGATTGATAGAGAGAGGGAATGCTGGAGTTATTTGAAGTTAGCGAAATCAAAATTCAAATTCAACCACTAAGCCGCCCAAGCGAATATGCAGTTACAATATGCAGCATTATGTCATGAGCTTGTCAAATACCAATGAAATATTTACACTTACCAGCCTGTAGCCAAATCTGCTCCAAAATGATGGACAAGTGCTTGGGGGAATTTTTCATGCTGGTGCTTTGTGCAGACACCTCAGATGCTGCGAGTTCCATTCGAGAAGCAGCGACTGATGATAGTCGCTGGGAACCTAGAGCACAGTTCAGCAATTTTAGTCAAGTATTTTCATTTAAAGACTGCCAAGGAACTGTTGTAACAGGTGTTTTGTGCTCATTGTGGGAGGCTATATAGTTCTGGCCGTGATGAATGCAAATCAATGACTTGTTTCATCGACATTTCATGAAATAAGTAATTTTCAGAAGAAAATGAGAGCGTGATTAGGAACAGCTTTTTGCACCACATTGGTTTAACAGTTTCTTTGACTTCAAAACATCACAAGCATGATTCAATTATACTTTCTTGTCCCATGTACCTAGGTACAGTGAAATTCTTTGTTATGGTAAAATCGTAAACAGTTGCCACGTTTTTGGTACTGACAAAGTTTCAAAAGTTCATATACAATCTTATCTCGTGGCGGCCCCCCGCTGGGTCCCTCTTTGTTCTCGGTCGCCCCATTTCACATGTGAATCGTATGTTGAAGAATATCTTAATCATCTTTCAAGGCCTAGAAAGCCCATGTTTCTTCAATTCTCAGATCGGTCAGTCAACTATTTTTTAAGATTAACATCACTGCTTATCTGAGCTTTATTCAGGGCCTGTAACTCAATGATCACAACCTAATGATCACAAATGTGCTCAGTAATCGGCCTGGTTTGTCCAGGATATTGCATATCTTAAATATGATTTCCCTCTAAATTTTACCTTATCCCTCGGGCTAAATAGTTCAGCCTGCTATGTGCTCAATTAATCACTGCTTCTGTGACTGAATATATTACATATGTATTACCCCCTAAAATAAATTGAACAGCGCTCTGAAATAAAAATCTGAACCACTAGCTCAGGACACTGTCATGGACTAGATACAGTCACAAAACGTTTCTTGGTTTCTTGGTCCTCCAAAATATTTCAAATGGAATTTAAACTGGAGGTGGCATATTTTACATTCCATTAATATACAACCTGTAGCATATTTTACATTCCATTAATCTTTCACTTTATTTAACCTCTACTTTTTATGGTTTCAATATTCTTGAATTTCTGTCATCAAGGAAAATCCTAGAATTTTGAACATTTCAATTAGTTTGTCTCCAACAGTAATCATCCCTGTTCCCAAACTAGTGCATTAGTTTTATTTTCCCTTCATCTTACCGATTTGCTCTATCACCTCATACCTTCTTTTCGTTTTGTTTATTAATGTCACATTTTGTTTGCTTGCTATCCAGTCAAAGAAAAGACAAGAAAAGACTACACACGAATAGTTATTCTAACAAAACTGTTTTGTATCTTTCCCGTGCTTCTAATATCTTTTCTCTAAAAAGGTGCGCATAACAGGTTGGAGTATTTTAAATATAATTTTGCCTGGACAAATGGTCACAGTTCTATTTTTGAATTTAACACCCCTATATATCAAATGCCGGATATCATTTTAGTTCTTTCAAAACATGTTTTGAAAGGTTTATTGGGTTTATTCCAAAAATTGTTGAAGTGGAATTATCTTATTATTTTTGACTAAGTCCAGAGATATCTTAAGCAATGGGTACAGACAAACAAGCACAATAACCCATATTTTATGGATTAAAACAGCAGGTCGGACAGTGTTATTAGAGGACGGATAGGTAACGTTTGGAGTCACATCGAAGAAGGGTCCCGACCCGAAACACCACCTATCCATGTTCCCCAGAGATGCTGTTAGACCTGCTGAGTAACTCCAGCACTTTGTGTCTTTTTTTGTAAACCAGTATCTGCAGTTCCTTATATCTACCAATATCTTATCTTCATCAGTTGTTGTGGTTTAAACTTTCTTTACATTTAGGGAACTTGGTTTTTTTTAACAATTATTTGTCAAACACAGGGATTCTGCTGATTTGTTGATTATAGCAGAATTGTTATTGAGAATAGAACCACCAAAATATGAATGTCCCTCCAAATGTTCACACATCAAATTGTTTATCATTCACCTATTGAACCATTTCCTATTTCAAGTCGGATTTAGTAGTCTCATCCCAAAATATAATGCGGAAAATCAACAGTTATGAAGACCAGATTCTGCAAACCAGATCGTATACCTCAGCTGTCCCTATATAATACAATTAGCTAAATTGCAACAGATGTCAAATCTTAAAATCTCTTGGGAATGAGCTACTTTAACTACATTGTTTCAAATCGACAAACCATTTATAAAGAGGAAAATCACTAATCGTTGAAGACCAGCGGATTTCTACGGGGATCTGTGCTGGGACCTATGTATGTAAATGCCTTGGACATAAATGTGGATACGTTATTTAATACGTTTGCAGACCACACCAAGATTACTGGAGGAAGGCGAACAGAGGAAGGCGATCAAAGTATGCAGCAGGATATAGATTATCTACATAAAAGGCAAATGGAGTTTAACCCGAGCAAGAAAGAGGTGTTGCATTTTGGGATGTTGAATGTAAGGAGAAGATATACGGTTGATGGCATGACTTTGAAGTGCATTAATGTGCAGATGGATCTTGGGGTCTAGGTCCATAGCTCCCTGAAAATAGCAACACAAGTAGATAGATTAGTTAAAAAGGTGTATGGTCTGCTTGCCTTCAATGGTCGGGGCATTGAGTATAAGAGTCAACAAGTCATGATGTAAGACTTTGGTTAGGTGACATTTGGAGTATTGCATGCAATTCTGGCAAGTCGAGTATACACAGAGAGTGGTGGGTGCTGGAATGCGATGTCAGGGGTGGTGGTGGAGGCAGATATGATAGTGACATTGAAGCAGCGTTTAGATATGCATATGGATATGCAGGGGACGGAGGGATATGGATCATGTGCAGGGAGAGGAGATTAGTTTAACTTGGCATCATGTTAAAGCCCTGTCCCGCTGTGCGAGTTCACCCAAGAGCTCTCCCGAGTTAAAAAAAATAATCAAAACTCGTGGTAAGCACGAAGAATGAATGTAGCGGGATGTCTCATAGAAACAAGGTGCAGGAGGAGGCCATTCGGCCCTTCGAGCCAGCACCGCCATTCATTGTGATCATGGCTGACCGTCCCCTATCAATAACCCGTGCCTGCCTTCTCCCCATATCCCTTGACTCCACTAGCCCCTAGAGCTCTATCTAACTCTCTCTTAAATCCATCCAGTGACTTGGCCTCCACTGCCCTCTGTGGCGGAGAATTCCATAAATTCACAACTCTCTGAGTGAAAAAGTTTTTTCTCACCTCAGTCTTAAATAACCTCCCCTTTATTCTAAGAGTATTTTATCCTAGCATCCGGGAAACGTGGTAACTCGTGAAGATTTTTCAACATGTTGAAAAATGTCCACGTGTAAAATATACCCAGGATGTAAAAATGTGATACTTTTTAACACATAGTCATACCGTAGTAGCTCGTGAGTTTACCGTAGTAGGACCTGGTGTCCTATATCACTGTTGTATGTTCATGATGGAAATAAGAATACTCACTATATTCATTACCTTTGAATTGTAGTTTTATGTAGTCCTCCCATAATTTCTGACTTCCATTTCACAATATCTACAAGACATACAGAATGTTGCAAGGCAATATTTTCATTCCTGGTCCGTATCGAACTTCTCCAAATGCAAACGCTTCATGTTACGCTTCTTGCGTGGTGGGGGGGGGGGGGGGGGGGGGGGGGGGGGGGGGGGGGGGGGTCGGGGGGGTCGCTAGGATAAAATACCATATATTTGAATTTATATAGCGATCCAGCTGTGAAATTTTTAAGTCGAAAGTTGAATTTTATTTCAAAGTGGGAATTTGAAGATAGGGACAGAGATGCTACACAGAGATTTTGATAGGAAGGAAAAGTTACAGCAGCTGAGTAAAAGATTGGTCAAATGGTAGGTTCAATGAAGATCGGGTGAGGGGGATTGGGGGTGGAGGGAAAAGTATCAATACCTTGGGACTTGCCTAAATGAGTACTGAGATAGATAATCATTCCACACCAAATTTCTTAGCCAAAAATACCTTTGGTGCAATTATCGCAACATTATGCTGGATATGGATCAACGGACTATGTATGGTACATGCTTGTAAATTAGTAAAACAAATGTTCTTCTTTAAGTACTGTTGTTTCTGGGATGGGGTGACTGATTACAAATAATTTACATTCTGTATTTTGTCATAATGTGGCTGAAACAATGGCATATTTTGTGATGTTTATTGAGATAGAAAGATACAATTGAGTTAAGGCAAAATATTACCTTGCAACATTCTGTATGTCTGATAGATATTGTGAAATGGAACTCAGAAATTATGGGAGGACTACATAAAACTACAATTCAAAGGTAATGAATATACTGAGTATTCTTATTTCCATCATGAACATACAATAGTATGATCATACACCAGGTCCTACTATGGTAAACTCACAAGCTACTACGGTATGACTATGTGTTAAAATTATCAAATTTTTACATCCCGAGTATATTTTACTCGTGGACATTTTTCAACGTGTTGAAAAATCTTCACGAGTTACCACGTTTCCGGGGTACCTGCCGTTAGCATTAAGAGATGTCCCGTGCTCCGACGTACCAGCTACGTTAATTCTACTTGCTTACCTCGAGTTGTTTTTTTTAAAACTCGCACAGTGGGACAAGGCTTTTAGGCACAGACATTGTTGGCCATAGGAACTGTACTTTTCTACGTTCTAAGTAATCCTAACTCCACATGCATACAGGTACGAGATTACATACTCACATTTACTCACGATTATTGTATCCTAAAAAATGAGTTCCCCTCCATCACCGTATTTTTTTAAATCACTGTATAGGAGTTCTAAATCTGACTATACAGAACATAATAAAATCAACTGTGAAAGAATGCTCTCAGAGAGTCCAAGTTTGTTAAGGAGGCATTTGGGCACTAATTTATCGACTTAATCTGGCATGTACATGGAAATCATTTACTCCTGTTTTTGATCAACACTGCAACTGCGGTTCAAACACTGCCACTCGATTTCTCCATCACAGATACTTATTTTATTCTCTCTTCCTCTCTCCTCTGTAACTTAAAACATGCCTGCTTTCTTAAGAACTGACAAAATGTTAAAGAATCAGCCTGAAATGTCAATGTTTCTCTTACCTAGAGGCTTCCTGAGTTACTGAGTATCTCCAATGGAGACACAAGAAACTGCACATGCTGGAATCCTGAGCAAAAAAAACAAAAAGCTGGAGGAACAGTGGGTCAGGCAGCATAATCACGGACAAGTTTCACTGCTTATACATCCTCTTCTTCCCTCTCACATCAGGCAAGAGGTATTAAAGTGTAAAAACGCACACCTCCAGATTCAGGGACAGTTTTTTCCCAGCTGTTATTAGGCAACCGAACCATCCTATCACCAACTAAAGAGCGGTCCTGACCTACCATCTACCTCATTGGAGACCCTCGGAATATCTTAGTTCGGACTTTCCTGTATGTTATCCTGCACTAAACTTTATTCCCTTTATCATGTATCTGTACGAGGTGGATGGCTTGATTGTAATCATGTATTGTCTTTCCAATGACTGGATAGCACACAACATAAAAAGCTTTTAACCTCACCTCGGTACATTTGACAATAAACTAAACAAATTAGGATAAAGGATGGAGTTCAAATCTGAATAGGATTCACCAATATTTGACATTGTGGAATCTGCTTAAAATTATTTTTTCAGCATTTAAAATTCAGGCAAATTAATTTATATTTTTGCTTCCTCTATATAAGTAAAATAACTGAAATATTTCTGAAAAGATTAAGTATTTTCCAATAGGGAAAACTCTAATCCAGTCAAACCTAGGATATAATTTCCAAATCCTCCTTACCAGATTCACCCTCATGAAAACCAGGATGGAGGGTGCTTCGTTTCTCAGCCGATGTTCCTTCACCTACGCTGTTTTGAAGCGTGCTCCGCTTGTCAATCTGTGCCCCTTCAATTAGACTGCTTTCTTTCTCCCAATCACTGGAATAAGGAGAACACGTGTAATCAGGATGACAATGTACAACATTTTCTACAGTTTTAATTTTCCTTTCCCAGGGTCATTAATTATGTTTCATAATGACATCCAATATCGTGTCGAACTAGCCCTTCTTCATTTGTGAGCTCAGTTGAACATAGAAACATAGAAAATAGGTGCAGGAGTAGGCCATTTGGCCCTTCGAGGTGCACCGCCATTCAATATGATCATGGCTGATCATCCAACTCAGTATCCTGTACCTGCCTTCTCTCCACACCCCCTGATCCCTTTAGCCACAAGGGCCACATCTAACTCCCTCTTAAATAAAGCCAATGAACTGGCCTCAACTACCTTCTGTGGCAGAGAATTCCAGAGATTCACCACTCTCTGTGTGAAAAATGTTTTTCTCATCTCAGTTCTAAATTATTTCCCCCTTATCCTTAAACTGTGACCCCTTGTTCTGGAACAACTGGGTCTGCCCAAAAGCAGCATGAAATAGGTTTCGGCCCGTGTGCGGTACGAGTCCGCCTCACCTCCTTTCATTGGAGAAGATACCGGGGATGGAAATAGGGAAACGACCGGCGACCCGATAGGCAGAGAAGTTGACGAGATAGGCGAGCTAGTCGCCAAACGCCGCGGGAAGTCCGCGGTGGAAACGATAGGTGGCATGGGGGACGCGGGACCGACTGTGGGAGGGTACCCGAAACGCGAGACATCAGGATATGGAGTCGCAGAACGCGGTTCCTTCACTGGAAGGATATGTTGACAGTTGTGTCTGTGGATGACTCCGTCTGCTTCGACCAGATAAGAGCGCGGTTCTTTGGCAGGGCCGTGCATGTGTCCCAGACGTGCATAGCCCTTGTTTGTCTGGAGACGGACCACTTGTCCACGTGCGAGAGGTTTGCGTGGCTTGCTGGATTTGTCAAAGAAGCGTTTCTGCGTGTCACGTTTGAATTGTAGTTGCTTCTGAACTGCAGACGAGGAGCGAACTTGTGGCTGCAAAAGCTGCTGGGACACAGGCAGTGGAGCACGGCTTTGGCAAGATATCAGTCGTTGGGCTGGAGAACCCAGTATGGGATCCTGTGCAATATTCCTTAGGTTGAGCAAGTCCAGGTACACGTCTGATTTGGCAAGGAATGACCGCTCCATGAGTTGTAATGCACTTCGGACAGCGCGTTCGGCTAGTGGGAATTCAGGGCTGCTGGTAATATGTTGAAAGTCCCATTGTTTTGCAAAGTTTTTAAAAGCATGGCTGGTTAACTGTCTGACGTTGTAAGGCTGGATACGTGCAGGGGAGCCGTGCATGGAGAGGTGACACTGCAACTTTCCGATTACTGCTTCAGAAGTAATGGTTTGAAGTAAATCGATTTCGAACCAGCCCGAGTAAGAGTCAACAAGAACCAGATAGTGTTTCCAATGCCATTCAAAGATGTCAGTGGCTAACGTGGACCACGGGAGAGGAGGGACCGGGTGCGGCAGTAAAGGCTGCTTTTGCTGATGTGACGTCATGCTTTAGCAGACGGCGCAAACATTTTTTTTTAATCGTATGTATTTGGTCATTCCGGGCCAGTGAAACATGCTTTGTGCCTTTTGGAGGGTTGTCTCCACGCCGGGGTGACCCCTGTGGATGTCGTCAAAGTTTCTGTCCCGGAGGGCTGTTGGGACCACCGCCTTGTTACTAGTTTGTCGCGAATCAGAAAATATGGGTGGATTTCGAGCGGGGTGTTGACTTGTTTGTCTGGCCAGCTGAGCCGGATGACTGCAGACAGCAATTGTAAAGTCTCAACAGCAGCCGTGTGTTCTGCGAGGCTGCTCAAACAATCATTTGGTACAAACAAAACATTCATTACTTAGAATCGGTCCTGTTCAGAGAGTTGTTGTTCGTTAGTTTTGCGCGGGGCTCTGGATAGCGTGTCTGCTATGTGCATGTCTTTGTCTTTCTTATAGACGATGTTGAAATCAAACCGCTGCAGTTGCATCATCATTCGCTGTAGTCGTGCTGGGGCAACGTGGATGGGCTTGTTCAGAATGGTGACCAGCAGCTGGTGGTCATTTTCTATAGTCACAGACTTGCCAAAGATAAAGTCCTTGAATTTAGTGCAGGCGAAAACCACTGGGAGCAGTTCCTTTTCGATCTGGGCGTAATGCTGTTCAGAGTGAGTGGCGTAGCGTACAAAACGGGCTTGAAGTTTCCATCGGTAGTGGTCTGCAGGCACCCTATGCCTAGCCCGTACTGGGACGCATCGCAGGTGACTCCAAAGCAAAGTAGGCGAGAGTAGGTGCGCTAGCCAGTTGCAATTTGAGAGTGTAAAAAGCTCTTTGGTGCTGCGGATACCAGGACCATGCCGCGTCCTTGTGTGTCAGTTCTCGTAGGAGGGCAGATATGTCGCTGAGTTTGGGGATAAATTTTCCCAGATAGTTGACCATTTCTGAGCTCACAACGTCATTAAGAACCAGCATTTCGTTGATAGCTGCAGCTTTCGACGGGTCTGGTCTGAGACCATCACTTGTGAATACATGTCCGACGTAAGTAACCTCTGGAACTCGAAACCTGCACTTCAGGGGATTGAGTTTGAGCTGAATGTCTTTGGCATGGTCAAGTACTTTCCTCAGATTGGCCAGATCATGTCCATAGACGAGACGTCATGTTCGGCCAGATCGCGTCCATAGACGAGAATATCATCAACAATGATGGCGCATGGGTACTCTGCAAACAATTGTTCCATTGTTCGCTGGAAAACTTTGCTGGCATAGTTGATGCCAAAGGGCATTCTCAGAAATTTGTATCGGCCAAAGGGGTTGCCGAACGTAGTGAGATTGGACGAGTCTAGGTTCAGTGGAATCTGCCATAACAAGCTTTTGGCATCCAGAACTCAGAATACTGCTGCTTTGCTTATCTGGGCAGCGACTTCTTCTCTTTCGCATTGGGTAATGCGGGCATTTGATGGCAGTGTTAAGATCTCTGGGGTTGATGCAGATACGGATCTCCTCCTTGTTTTTCTTTGTTGCGACTACCATGGTGGAAATCCAATCAGATGGGTCAGTAACTTCAGCAATAACACCCATGGAGACCATGCGCTTGAGTTCATTGTGTACTCAGTCACGCATGGCATACGGAACACGATGTGGCGCTCGGACCACAGGAGTGACTTTATGAACAACAACAATGTGGTATTTGACAGAGTTTATGGACAGCACGGCCAACATAGACCAGGCCTAGATTGTGACATGCATTAGCGAGCAAAGTCTCTGAATCTCCCTCAACAATATAAAAATGTAAGGTACGGGTCTGTTTGTCTATGGTGCACTTTAATCAGCTTGTCCAACTGGGTGTAGAACTTCTCCCCCATAAGCCCAAAGCATTGCGGAGGCCTTAGCAATTCGTTCAGCATTACGAATTTTTCAAACTCTCTTAATGAGATGACGTTGCATTTGGCGCCAGTATCTACCTAAGCAATCAAAGGCCTGTTATCCACAAACATGGTTACCTCAGGGTCAAGTTGCTCGTTAGACGAAGGGAGGAGAGAGTGGATGGCAGAACTGGTATCTGTACTCTCTGAGAACGGTGCGGGGATGGCAAGTCAGGCTCTTGTAAATCATTATCAGTAAGCTCATGTTGAATCAGGTGCAGGCTCGTCCTTGAGGCTACAGGAGTCACACGGGAACGGCAGAACCGAGCAAAGTGGTTTAATTTCTTGCAGAAATGACAGGCTTTCCCATAGGCAGCATAGGCAGTTGGAATGTTGGTCGGTGTAGGCAAGTTGGGCCGAAGGGCCTGTTTCCGCACTGTATGACTATGTATTGATGAGCTTTCTTTGTGCTTGCATCAATATGCTGAGCCCGTCAGATCTTCAGAGATGTTCACGTCCAGCTACTTGAAACTGTTGACCCTTTTCCACCGTCGTCCCACTGATGAAGGCAGGTTCACGGATCCTTGGCTTCCCCTTCCTAATGTCAACAATCAGCTCTTTGGACACAATAGGTAACTCAGTGGGTCAGGCAACATCTCTGGAGAACACAAATAGGTGACGTTTTGGGTCGGGACCCTTCTTCAGAGTTACTCCGAAACACTTTGTGTCATTTTTTGTAAAACAGCATCTGCAGTTCCTTGTAAATAATCAGCTGTTTGGTGTTGCTAATGGTCAGAATAAGAATGTTGTTTTGTGCCATTCAATCAGATGATCAATCTCCTTCTTTGTCTCATTACTCTTTATTTGTCCAAGAATGGTGGTATCTTTGGCAAATGTAAGGATGATCTGTAAGGGGCTCTGTCTGGCTACGCAATCGAGGGTCTAGAGCAGGGGACTGAGCATGCAATGTTGAATTGCCTCTGTGGTGATGGTATTGTTGCTCATTTGTACTGATTAAGGGTCCAGTATTCCAACAAAGATTATAATTCCAGCATTCTTTGTTGATATTTCAAATTTCTGAATCTGCAACTTTTTATTTTCCCCCTCTGTCTCACAGTTACCGTATTGTTTCTTTCCTTTTCCTTTCTCTGTTCCATTTTCATTCATCTCCTTCTATTTGTAACTCCCTAAGATTTGTGTGCTTTAGGATCTCTCGGGCTCCATCCGATTACAGAAATTCCCGTTGTTCTCTCCGCCATATCCCCTGCTCTTCAATTTAAAATAATTTAATTTCTAACTTTATTCAGTTCTGATAAAAAGGTTATCCAACTAAAATGTCACTTCATTTTCTCTCTTCACAAATGGCAGCAAGTCTCCTGAACATTTATAGCATTCTCAGTATTCAGTATTTACTTTAATGTCATTTTAACTGAGTACTTACATACACAGATGAAACGAAAAAAATGTTTTTCGATCAGTTACCAAATGTTTCTCGATCTGTCTGCATTATTAACACCAACAATTTTTTGTTTCTGTCATTACATTTATCTTATGACACCCATGTGCCTTAATGAAGCATGTAAAAGGCAAAAAGTTCTGGGATTGTTATAACAGTGTAAACAGAATGTGGGATATGCAAAACCTCAGTAAAAAAATGCCATTAAAACCCATATACGAATCAACCATCTACAAGCAGTTGTACGATTAAACCATGTAGATTTACCATTAGAAACCCAATGGTAATTTCAACTGAACCTGCCTGTCAGCCCTACTTAGTAAAAACCAAGAGATCGACAAGCTATTCAGCTATCTGTTCAATTCTGCTGGGGAAATGTACAATAGTCTTGATCATTGCTTTACAACGAATGCATTGTAACTACTTAATTGCTATATAAAGCATACATTTTGAAATTCCACCTCCATTGCAGTTTAGAAAGTCACAGTAAACAAAATTAAACCACTTTATTTAATTTAACATCTGGGGCACCATTGATTTGTGTGGAAAGCATCTTTCTCAGAAAGCAGAAAATATATTATTTATTTGCATCTGCGATATGTGGGTGGGGGAAAACAAAACTGTCCATGGGGTACTATTATCATTATCTAGTGAGATTAGACATCTAATATTTTGAATTCATGTCCATTTTTTTATTACATAACAAAAGTATATATTCTGCTGCACATGAAGAGGTCATGTTTGTTTTCCATTTTAGATGATACTGACAACTACAATACTCCAACAAATTTAAATATAATAAACACATCAATGCATAATGGGTGTTTAAATGAAAATAAAGCAAGATACCTTGAGATAATACTGTTTACATTCAGAAATCCATGTAAAGACCATAAATGCTGGGCAGTCAAAATATATTTTCTTCTGGGGTGTGTTATTATTATTGCTACATTAGAAACAGGAGCAGAAAGCAAATAACCCTTCAAACCTACTCTATCAATGAAACAATGGCTGGTTCAATCTTAGCTGCAGCACGTTTCTGCTCTCTCTACCCCTTCACTTCCCTAAATTAGCCACCCTTTACTTTCAAACCATACCCCAGATAATTTCACAAAGGACTTATAAGCTCAGCATCCATCCTTCAATCTCCCTCACAACTTATATATTTAATTGGAATGTCCCTTCTGTTTCATGCATGTGATTCTCCAGAGGTTGTGTACAACAATATTCTGTAATGGCACTCCAATTAATCATTTCCTTTTTCATTCCCTCTTCAAAAGCAGTTAACCTCACATTTCACACCTTATATTCCATCTGCTAAATTCTTGATTGCTCACTTATTCTGACTATCCTCTTGTGCCCTCTTTGTCATCTCCTCTCAACCTGCAATCCCAACATTGTATCGTCTAGAAATTTGGCAACAGCACACATTTTCCTTTCATCTAAGTCATTAATAATGATTTTAAATAGTTGGAAGTCCAACACTGTTTCTTGATTCGCCTATCTAAAAATGACCCTTTATCCTGACTCTATTTTATGTTAGTCGGCCGATTACTAACCATGCATTATTTTGTGCAGTAACCTTTTTTTGTTTGTCTGATTGCAGTAATCTTTTGTACAGCTTTCAGACAAATTTCATAATTAGTTTAGAAAATGGATCTTTTGTTTAAGAAGGAACTGCAGATGCTGGAAAATCGAAGGTACACAAAAATGCTAGAGAAACTCAGCGGGTGCAGCAGCATCTATGGAGCGAAGGAAATGGGCAACATTTCGGGCCGAAACCCTTCTTCAGACTGAATAGGTCTTGTCTGACTGATGCAAATCACTGAAGAAAACGCAAAATTTATAATGTGTAAACAAACAAACCCAATATGGTAAAAATTCTAACAGATGTAAAGTGCAGTGCCATTATTATTTTTTGGGCCATATGCAATAATATGAATAGTCGGATCACACATATAATGTTCATCTTTCAAAAGGTCACTGATCATAAATATTAATTCTTTGCATCTCCTTGGACAATGGCCATTGAGGCATTTTGATTTAAATAAATATAGTGCTGCAAGCTTGATATTCAGATATCTACTTCACTTCAAGTGGCAGGAAAATAGTTAATTCATGTTATAGTATTATAAGGATAGAGAGAAGGTGGAGAGGCTGTTTCCACCAGTGGGAGAGTCTAGGACCAGAGGCCATAGCCTCAGAATAAAGGGTCATACCTATAAAAAGATGTGGAGGAAGTTCTTTAGTCAGACAGCGGTGAATCAGTGGAATTGATTTCCATGGATGGGTGTGGAGGCCAAGTCGATGGATATTTTAAAGGCGGAGATTGACAGATTCTAGATTAGTAAGGGTGTCAGGCATTATAGCGAGAAGGCAGGAGAATGGGGTTGAGAGGGAAAGATAGATCAGCCATGATTAAATGGTGGAGTAGACTTGATGGGCCGAATGGTCTAATTCTGCTCCTAGACCCTCTGAACACATTAACAAACCGCCACATATCTTTTACATCATGAAGTCAGAAAATTATTTAAATTGATTCTGCTTCCAAGTACATTCAGCATTGCTTTTCCTTTAAGTATTAATAGTATTATCTACCTGAACTGTGAAATGTATGTTTTCTGCCACATGCTTAACATGTGTTTGCAGGTTTCAAGAGCTTCATCGGGTCCTTTGTGAATCGCCTCAAGTTTGACTTTGCTGAAAAGTAAACTGCAAAAATAGAATATTAAAAAATAACCCGCTTTTTTAAAATATTGTATAAATTTAAAAAGCAGTTTATTTTATTTTTCACAAAATAGGACCATCCACAATGATAATTTTGATCTGCAAACATGTTATTGTTGCCTAATGCATTACAGAAATGTTAAATGAGTACCTATTGAATAAGCCCCACTTTGACAAATATGTCACGAAAATGTGCCTTAAATACACATTGATTAAATATCTTGCATTGTAATCAGAGCTTTATAGTACATGACAGTTGGTTACCAGTGAAATGGACCTGATTAGTTTTAATGGATGTTACGGGATCAGTTAGAGGATTGTCTGGAACTTGCACATCTGTCCCTGATGGGCAAATTGAGACCATGAGCCCAACTGGAGTAATGCCCATTGGCTCCAGCTGTCAAGTGAAGGATTGCTGAATTGGCTGCAATCGAGTAGAACTGGCTCCAACTCAATAGAATGGAATCTCTGGAGCAAAGATTATTTTCAACATGGAGCCAAAGCCAATCCTTCAACCACCTGTCCACATTGAGAAACAACCGAGTGCTTAAGCTCTGACGAACGCAGCAAAAAGGTGCCAACTTTGCCCCTTAAATATCCCCAAGATGCTCCAGCTAGCTGTGGCATCGATTTTGGAACCAACAATTTAACCTGCCATGATTAAGTGTGCCCAATGTAACTTGTGCACATACTAACTTAAGACCAAAGATATTGCCCAAGCCATTTCCTCCCACATTACAGAATGTAACATATTCATTTCCCTTGGCAGTCAGTTATATCCCGATACATATTTAAGATGTTTGCACGTACTTGCTGCATCAAAGAAATGAACTGCAGGAATTCAAAAAACATTTCTGCTGCTCAATCTAACCTTCACTAAATTATATTGCAATGTTAGCAAGCATTTATATTTATTCTCTCTAGTTTAGATTTGTATTTGTCGCAGGTAGAATAACACAAACCTAAAATAACACGCTCAGATTTATCACCTAAATGGCTGACAACGGAAAAAATAATATGTCAGCACAGAATTATTCAGTTTCAAAGTTAGTGGAAGGAAGTGTCACTCTTTCCCAGTTTCCATCATATACATGGAGAATAGACCCTCAGATGAAACAGGGCATCTTGCAACATATTTTTGCACATAGTTGAAAGTAGCTTAAAATCTTGAGCACATTCACTCTGACGGTCAAGAGCAACAATAAAGCAATCAGCATTGTTACAAATTATTTACTGTAGAAAGGAGGAACACGCTACAATTGTTTTATCATTTTTCACATAACGACCTTAACTTGAGGTGGATGGACAGCTGGTACAGCAAAGGTTTGAAGAATACAATGATATTTATGAGCCATATAGTGCTATATTAACATCTTAAACCCCATGCTGCAGGGACCATAGAGAGTTCTGCTAAGGAAGGGAAGCTCATGCATTGTAACTGCCAGGAATATCTTAGGCAGCTTGCATTTTCGCTCAACTTGTCTAAAGCAAGGGGTTGGAGCAAGACGATATAATACCCACATTCTTTTTGCTCAGATAATTAGTTGACTGGCAGAATACAATGTACAGACTTGTCTGCATGGCATTCCCATGGCATTGCTCAGTACAATGCAGGGGATGCCGTTTCCTACCAGTCTTGACTGGATTGTGCAGAAAATGATTTATCTCACAGTTGGACAGGAAGAGGAGAGAGCCGCTGGTGGCAATGGATGTGAGGAGTGGGCCGGTAGGAGAGGGACCAGGGTATTGCCTTCAGTACCTTCAAGGCTTGCTGCTGGAGGTGTCCCTGGTCGCGGGTCTGCAGCAGCCAGGGGCATACCTTGGCTTACCTGGATCGTGGTCTATTTATTTTTCTTTGTAAACGGTACCAACATTTGGCGATTGCGCATTTGTGGGTTGTGCAAAAAATGTAATTGTGCTGTGCATGCATGACAATAAAGAACCATTGAAACCTGAAACCATGCCTAGATGTTCACTAACATCATTCCACGTCTTGTTAGGAGCATAGTCAATAACTTAAAAGCAATTCATAGGTAGATGAAAAAAATCACCTCCCATAAATTTCATAAATGGGATTAAATATATGGGGAAATTGATACAATGTTAGAAAAAGACTGTCATGATGAAAGGAATTGATTTGGCATTTAGCATTGACTGTTCGTTTTCCAGAAAAACAGCCATTCTCAGAGTTTAGGCAAAACAGTTGAAAGCAAGTATTGGGTTAACTTCTCACAAAAAAAGCTACATGAATATGGAAGTTAAGATCTTGGAATTCATATATATCTTTATATATTAACATATATAACAGACATGCTTAAAACCTATATGTACAGGAGATTAAATAAAGTAATTTGAGTAAAAAGATAGGAGAAATTCAGCTAAGAAAACATCACAAGGCTCAATGGGTTTTATCCAAGTAGTTTACTGAATCTCACATTGATTTCTAAATTTAGACCATGTTATCTTGAGCAAGCAACAAAGAAAAGGAAATTAGGAGCTCAGTGCATTTTCAAGCCATCTAAGATCAGGTTATAACTGTGACCAAAAGGACATCAGCTTCCCACCATCTAACAGAGAATACAATGCAGTATTTAGTACATGAAAAGCAGAGAAATATTAATTAAGCAAAAACGCCAAGAAAATACTCAAATTCATGGCAGATAGTTAGTATCCAAAATGTAGACAAAGCCATTTCTATTTTTACACTCTCCCTTTACATTCAAATGACTGGCTGTGAAGTACAGCGTCTAATTTTTATTCGAAACAAATAAATATTTCTGTACTGACGTGGATTTCAAATAGCTCCAGTGGTCCGTGAAGAGCCAATCTATTCACAATGAATTAAACTGAGCACAAGACCACTGAACCACTACAAACAGTAGCCTGGAGATAGGGTGCAAGTTGTATCAGGAGTTAAAATTAGCATGTAACAAAGGTAATGCTATGGTGGTTATGGCTGGTAGACTGGGAAAATCAGGTTGGTACTAGACCCCAAGAAAGGGAATTTGTGGAGTGCCTCAGAGATGGATTCTTAGAGCAGCTTGTACTGGAGCCTACCAGAGAGAAGGCAATTCTGAATTTAGGGTTGTGTAATGAACCGGATTTGAGAAGGGAAGTCAAGGTAAAGGAACCATTAGGAGGTAGTGACCATGTAATGAAGTTTTAGTCTGCAATTTGAGAGGGGGAAGGTAAAATCCGAAGTGTCAGTATTGCAGTTGAACAAAGGGAACTATGTAAGCATGAGGGAGGAGCTGGCCAAAGTTGACTGGAAAGGGACCCTAGCAGGGATGACGGTGGAATGACGGTGGAACAGCAATGGCAGGTGTTTCTGGGAATAATCCAGAAGATGCAGGATCATTTCATTCCAAAGAGGAAGAAAGATTCTAAGGGGAGTAAGTGGAGACCGTGGCTGACAAGGGAAGTCAAGGACAGTATAAAAATAAAACAGAAGACGTACAACATAGCAAAGATGAGTGGGAAGCTAGAGGATTGGGCACCTTTTAAACATCACCAGGAGGTAACTAAAAAGGCAATCCAGGGAGAAAATATAAAGTATGAAGGTAAGCTAGCCAAGAATATGAAGGAAGATAGTAAAAGCTTATTTTGGTATGTGAAGAGAAAATAAATAGTTAAGACAAATGTGGGTCGCTGAAGACAGTAACAGGTGAATTTATTATGGGGAACAAGGAAATTGCAGATGAATTGAACAGGTACTTTGGGTCCGTCTTCGCTAAGGAAGACATAAACAATCTCCTAGATGTACAAGGGGACAGAGGATCTGGGGTGATGGAGGAACTGAAGGAAATTCACATTAGTAAGGAAATGGTGTTGGGTAGACTGATGGGACTGAAGACTGATAAATCCCCAGGGCCTGCATCTCAGGGTACTCAAAGGAGGTAACTCTCGAAATTGTGGATGCATTAATGATCATTTTCCAATGTTCTACAGATTCTGGATCAGTTCCTGGGGATTGGAGGGTAGCTAATGTTATCCCATTTTTCAAGAAAGTAGGGAGGGAGAAAGCAGGTAATTATAGACCAGTTAGCCTGACATCGGTGGTGGGGAAGATGCTGGCGTTGATTATCAAAGTTGTAAGAGTGGCACATTTGGATAGCAGTAACAGGATCAGTCCAATGCAGCATGGATTTACAAAGGGAAAATCATGCTTGACTAATCTTCTGGAAATTTTTGAGGATGTAACAAGTAAAATGGACAAGGGAGAGCCAGTGGATGTAGAGTACCTGGACTTACAGAAAGCCTTTGATAAGGTCCAACACAGGAAATTAGTGGGCAAAATTAGAGCACATGGTATTGGGGGTAGGGTACCAACATGGATAGAAAATTGGTTGGCAGACAGGAAACAAAAAGTAGGGATTAACGGGTCACTTTCAGAATGGCAGGCAGTGACTAGTGGGGTGCCGCAAGGTTCGGTGCTGGGACTGCAGCTATTTACAATAAACATTAATGATTTAGATGAAGGAATTAAAAGTAACATTAACAAATTAGCAGATGACACAAAGCTGGGTGGCAGTGGGAACTGGGAAGAGGATGCAATGAGGATGACTTGGACAGGTTGGGTGAGTGGGCAGATGCATGGCAGATGCAGTTTAATTTGGATAAATGTGAGGTTATCCACTTTGGAGGCAAGAACAGGATGGCAGATTATTATCTGAATGGTGTCAGGTTAGGAAAAGGGGAAGTTCAAGGAGACCTGGGTGTCCTAGTACATCAGTAACTGAAAGTAAGCAAATAGGTACAGCAGGCAGTGAAGAAAGCAAATGGCATGTTGGTCTTCATAACGAGAGGAGTTGAGTATAGGAGCAAAGATGTCCTTCTGCAGTTTTACAGGGCCCTGTTGAGACCACACCTGGAGTATTGTGTGCAGTTTTGGTCTCCTAATTTGAGGAAGGACATTCTTATTATTGAGGGAGTGCAGCTTAGATTCACCAGGTTAATTCCCAGGATGGAGGGACAGTCATATGATGAAAGAATGGAGCAACTGGGCTTGTATTCACTGAAATTTAGAAGAATGAAAAGGGATCTTATAGAAACAGATAAAACTATTAAGGGATTGGACATGCGAGATGCAGGAAACATGTTCCCAATGTTGGGGGAGTCCAGAACCAGGAGTCACAGTTTAAGAATAAGGGGTAAGCCATTTAAAACTGAGATGAGGAAAAACCTTTTCACACTGAGTTGTGAATTTGTGGAATTCTCTGCCTCGGCAGTGGAGGCCGATTCACTGGATACATTCAAAGTTAGATAGAGCTCTTTGGATTAGCGGAATCAAGGGGATATGGGGAGAAGGCAGGAACGGGGTACTGATTGGGGATGATCAGCCATTATCACATTGAATGGCGGTGCTGGCTCCTGTATCTATTATCTATGTATCTATGAATTTAACAAATTGGCCATGTTACGAAATGTATGGAATCGAGCATAACAGTTGAGGTGTAAATCTGGGAAGAATGAACAATGCCGGATCTAGGTTTGGGGTATCCATTTCCTTCCGGGACTAACAGCAATACTGAAAAATAAGTTTGTAAAAATAAGTAATCTTTAGACTTAAACAAAGCTACCAACCTGGGGAATACAAGAAGTGTGTTCTTGTGGCCTGAGCCAGAGGGTGCTTTTCAAGCTTTTTCATCCTGATAATACATTATTATAGAGATATCTTTAGGAATTAACGGAATCATAGGGGTATATGGTATGGGAGAATAGGCAGGCAATTACACAGTTCTGGGGACTCCTGGATACTTTGGATGATCAGCCATGATCACATTGAATGGCGGTGCTCAACTAGGACAGCTGACTCCTGTATCTATTCATCTATGTATCTATGAAAATTTCTAACAAATTGGCCAAGAAATGTCACCTATTCCTTTTTACGAAATGTATGTCTAATCGAGTTTCATAACAGTTGAGTTCAGGAACTGCAGATGGTTTGACACAAAATCTGGGAACTCGGCAGGTCAGACAGCAATGCCGGATCATGAATAGGTGATGTTTCGGGGGGATCTTCAGATTTATTGGGTGGGTATTCCTGGGTAGATGGTGACACCGTCGCAGCGGCCTCGCAGTCCGTCTGTCCCCGTTGAGGGTATAATTTGTAGGGTTTTTAAAGTGTATGTGTGGGGGGCAGGGGGGAGGTGGGGGAAACTTTTAAATCTCTTCCCTGTACGGGGACCTGACCTTTCCCTGTCGGGTCTCCGTTGCCGTTGGGGCCTAGCGCCGTGGAGCGGTCTTCAGCCGGAACGGCAGCTCAAGTCACGGAGCTGGCGGAGCTGCGGGCCTACCATCGTGGTGCTGGCCGGCTACAGAGCGTGGAGAGCTGTGATGGCGCGTTGCTGCGACCCGACTCGACTCTGACCTGACTCCGGTGGATGGTGACCCCGGGAGCTCGCGGGTCCCCGGTGGGAGACTACTTCACGGAGCACCAGCAATGGTAACTTCTCCCTCCCGAATTGCGGGGTTGAAAGTGACCTGGAGTGGGGCCTTACATCGCCCTGCGCGGCTTAAAAACCCGCGGGATTTGCTAGCGCCCGCCGGGGGCTCCAACATCAAGATCCGGAGCAGGGCCTTACATCGCCCGGCGCGGCTTTAAATGGCCGCGGACTTGCTAGCGCCCGCCGGAGGCTTTGACTTTGACCGGGAGAGGAATGGAGAGCAGGGGAGCCTTTGCCTTCCATCACAGTGAGGAGGAGAATCACTATGATGTATGATTGTGTGGATTGTGTTGGTGTGTGTCTTGGTTCTTTTCTTGTATGGCTGCAGAAACCAAATTTCGTTTGAACCTCATGTGAGGTTCAAATGACAAATAAATGGTATTGTATTGTATTGTTCCACGAGCGGGACATACTTGCCAGTGGTGTTCATATCTTAGTATACAGGCAGGACAGGGTAGCTCTAAGAGTAGTCAATAGTTTACTCCAGACCCCATAGCATCAGATCAAACGTGGGCCATGAAATCACGCATGAATACCACCACGCATTCTTCATCCCCTATGAATGAATCCTCTTTGATCACAATCTAGACAGGCTCCTTGATGATTAACACATTGAAGTTGTATTGCAAGTAAAAGAGCACAGAGCTTACTAAGAATGGAGGATTTCAACATCCAAAAATAGCTTGGCTATATTGTCACCAACTAAGCCAGACGTCCAGCATTGAGTCCTGAAGGAGACGGTGGTCACACTGGAACTGCATCAGGTAGCAAGCAAATCAAGCCTACTTGACTTTGCCCTCACCAATCTATAATTGTGACAGGTGCAACGATCCATGGTAGCGCTGGTAGAAGTGGCAACTCTGCTATCTTTATGAGGCCAAGGTCCTGTCTTATCACCCAGGATACCATCCATTGTTTTGTTCAACATTATGATCATGCACACTGGAATAGATTCAGAATAGATAGGATTTCTCAAAATTGCCATCTATGCGACGCTGTGGACATCAGCTCCAGCAGCAATGCTCAGTGTTAGTGGGCGGGGTGGGTACTGTAAGATTCTTATAATAGTTTTTCCTTCCGAGATGTCCTAATCACAACAGCAACCTCGCTACAGTTCAAGATCAAACATTTTCTCTGCTTCCACTGGCCAAGACATGATTAAGCTTTAAATAAGAAAGAAAAATATGATCCTGAGAACGCAGAAGCAATTCATAAGCAGACAACCCTACACATTCCATGAAACCTATGGAAGGTAAGCTGCAAGGAAATGTCGTTCCTCGGGATTTTTTCTAAAGGCATTTAATGTTCATAAAATTTGACCACACAATGCACGATTTGTCTGCTCTTTCACGCTCTATAAAAGTGACTTCAGTGGGTTTTCTGCCACAGCCATGGAGGACCATCAACTAACAACTACTGGTAAACTAACAATAAGGTGGAGGATGCAGATAAAAGGAACAACAGGTGTTTGTATACAAAAAAAAAGACACAAAGTGCTGAAACAACACAGCGGGTCAGGCAGCATCTCTGGAGAATATTGATAGATGAGTGCTCCGAACGCTTGCCTGGTGACTTTGGCATCGTGGGGCTGTGGGCTGCGAAGCTTCTAGCCGCGGGTGTGGCGTGGACTTACCGTCCGGAGTCTGGGATCCCTTGCCGGGGATCGCCGGTGAAGAGCTCCGACCGCCAGCTTGCGGCCTATAACATCCTGAAGCCGCGGTCTCCGGTAGGAAAGTGCTGATTCGGGCGTGTTCAGTCATCCCGACGTCGGAGTTTGGATCATCACGATGAAAGGGCCTGTACATTTGGCTGTCCGTAGCGGCGACTGCGGAGAGTTCATGGCCCCGACCGCAAATGAATAAAGGAGGAGGACTGACTGAACGTTATTGCCTTCCACCACAGTGGAGAATGCTGTGGTGGATGTTTGTGTTAAATTGTATTGTGTATTGTGTGTTCTTTTTTTAAGTGCATCACTGCTGGCAAATTCATTTCACTGCACCTTCGGTGCATGTGACGAATAAATTTGACTCTGACTTTGACTTTTTGGGTTGGGACCCAACTTCAGACTTATTGTGGGGGAAGGGTTGGGGTGGGGGGAAAGAAAGCTGGAAGAGAGGAGGGGCAGGACAAAGCCGGGCATGCAATAGATTAAAGATAGATACAAAATGCTGGAGTAGCTCAGTGGGTCAAGCAATAGGTAACATTTCTGGTCAGAACCCTTCTTCTGAATGTAGAAAGGTTCCGACCCAAAATGTCACCTATTCCTTTTCTCCAGAGATACAGCCTGACCTGCTGACTTACTCCAGTATCTTGTGCCTATCTTTGGTATAAATCAACATCTGCAGTTCCTGTCTATGTGATAGGTTGATACAGGTGAGGAGGGTTTTGATAGGCAGATGGTGAACAAGAGTTGAAAAGACGGAAGGTATGAAACAAAAGGATTGAAGAGTCGCGAATTGTGAAGCTGGAAGAAGGAACGTAGGTGGAAGGGGACACAAAAAAGCTGGAGAAACTCAGCGGGTGCAGCAGCATCTATGGAGCGAAGGAAATAGGCAACGTTTCGGGCCGAAACCCTTCTTCAGACTGATCGGGGGCGGGGGTGGGTGGGGACAAGAAAGGGAAAAGGAGGAGTAGCCAGAAGGCTGGGGGATGGGAGGAGACAGCAAGGACTAACAAAATTGGGAGAATTGGATGTTCATGCCCTAGGGGTGCAGACTCCCCAAACGAAATATGAGGTGCTGTTCCTCCAATTTCCGGTGCTGCTCGCTGTGGCCATGGAGGAGACCCAGGACAGAGAGGTCGGAGACGGAGTGGGAGGGGGAGTTGAAGTGCTGGACCTGGGAGGTCAGCTGAGCATCGGCGAAACGATAGGTGGAAGGGGGTTAGCTGGAGTAACTGAGCATCATCTGTGGGGTGGGGTGGGTGGGGGGGAATTGTCAACATTTCAGGTCGAACACCTGCACCTAGACAACTAAGTGCTGATGCTAAGTTTTCGACCTGAAATGTTAACAATTCCTCCTTCTCCTGCCTAACAGACGTTGTTAGACCCACTGAGCTCTTCCAACTTATTGTTTGTTTCTCTGGATTCCAGTATCTATAATCCCATGTTTCTACTTCAACTGTGGCTGGCAGTTTTCACACAATGGAAACAAGGAAATTACATCTCCACAGACTACTTAAATCCAGCCAGGCAGTCAAGATTTGGCACCAGGGTTTCCATTGCAGAAAGGTGCTGGAGTTATCCATGTGTCCTCCATCGATATATTTCGAGGACAAAACATTCAGATTGTTTTGTCTTCCGGCTATTTGTTGTAATAAGATGATAAAGGATTATGGTGCAATATCTAGATTAAAAAGGCATTTGTATAACATTCTCTGTAAGAGCAATTAGTGTCACCTTGTGGAGAAGCAGAAGAATATCAAGTATTACAATAACAGAAGATAGAGACAAAATGCTGGAGAAACTCAGCAGAACTCGTTCAGACCCTGAAGACAGGTCTCAACCCGAAATGTCACCTATTCCTTTTCTCCAGAGATGCTGCCTGACTCGCTAAATTACTCCAGAATTTTGTGTCTATCTTCGGTGTAAACCAGCATCTGTGGTTACTTCCTACACATTACAATTACAACACTGCCAATGGTTGCTAACAACAGTGTCAATCATGAATTCCATACACTTGTATATCAGTACATTCATGGTAAATTGGAGTATGCATTCTCTCTCTCTAATGTACTCTTCCTGCCATCTTCATACTGCTTCTAACTCTCACTTTACCTTTACTTTATTTCTCCACTTCACATCAAAACAAAACAACCTCAAAGGAAGGCATTAATTGATTCATATTCTTTCATCTTACAAGAATATATCTAATCTACCCATCATATCTTTGGGCCCGCACTGGTTCATTCTTAGAAAATGGGCTGGCTAACACGAAACAGGGAGTGGGCACAAATGGTATTTTTGTGGTCAGTTGGTGACACACAGTGGGTCACAAGTATCCATGTTTTTCCGAGTTATGTAACTAGTTTGGATAGAGTCAGAGAGACACAGCATGGAAACAGGGTCTTCAGCCCATCAAATTTACACCTGACCATCAAGTACTGATATACCTGTACTTCAAGAGTCATACGGCACAGAAGGAGCTCCTTCTGCCCAAATCGTCTGTGCTCAGCAAAATGTCTATCTAAGCTAGTCCCATTTGCCTGTGTGTGGTCCACATCCCTGTGGACATTAAAGGGCCTGTCCACTTGGCTGTCTTTCGCACGCCATTTACGCGACCTGCTAGCGTGTGGGTAGCGTGGGGACGGGCGCATGGAATGGTGTGGGGTAGTGTGGACTTCGTCCTGCACAAAATCTTTGCGCACCACCGGCCTGTCGCGTAACTGACGGTCAAAGTGGGACAGGCCCAAGACCCTGGTGCGACGCAACATCTCACCTCCAACAGCAGCAGAAGCAGGCAAGCGATCGTCAAACTCAGCCTGGGGCTCATGGCCGTTGCGGATTCGGATCCGCCCCCACTCCTTCTCCCAGAGCGGGGCCAAGAAGATTGAAGATAGACACAAAATACAGTAATAACCTGCTGCCCTTCTTAAATAAAGGCACAATGTTAGCCACACTCCCATTCCTCACGCCTGGCTAGAGATGATGCAAATGTCTCTGCCAGGGCCCCTACAATCACTTGCCTAGCCCTCCACAATGTCCAAGGGAACTCTTGATCAGGTTGAGGAATGTATCCACCTTAACAAGCCTTAATAGTGATATGCTCCAAGATATAATTTTCCTTAGCTTCCATGACCTTCTTCACAGTAAAAATAGATGAGATGTACTCAATTAAGGCCTCGCCCCTCTCCTGTGACAGCCCACATAGATGCCAACATTGATCCTAAAGGGCACCTCTTGTCACATCTCTATACCTATAAAAGTCTCATCTTGTGTGTTGTATGTGTGTTTGTATGGTTTTTTTCGTATCTTCCTCAAAACACTACGTGCTAGCGCTTAAATTTTTACATATTCCGACACCCTTTTCCCCTCCATGTCTTAATCAGGTTCACTTAAGATTGCATCCTTAAGATATTTCACCAGTTATTCACATTTAAAGTTTAAAAAAAAAGCCAAAAACGCTTTTGCTCCCCCCCCCCCCCCCCCCCCCCCCCCCCCCCCCCGCCGCATTTTTATGGTAGAGAAGAGATAAATTCTTGATACACAACTGAGTGAAAATGGTTACCATGCAGGGAATGTAGAGTTGAGAAACAACTCATGAGCCATGATCTTATTATATGACAGATCAGATCCTGGAACCCAAATAGCCTACTCCGAGATCTAATTCATATTTACATATTATTGTATGTATAAACTGGATTTCTAAGATGTAGAAACTAGGAACTGTAGGTGCTGGTTTACAAAAAAAGAGACGAAATGCAGGAGTAACTCAGCGGGAGAAGCAGCATCTTTGGAGAATATGAATAGGTGACGTTTTGGGGTTGGGAGGCTTCTTCAAACATTGCAGGGGTGCGGAGAGAGAAATATATAAGAGTGACGGGGCAGGACAAAGCCTGGCTGGTCATGCAGATTCTGAGATCGTGCTCCTTCTTTGTTGAAGCAAATTTCTTCAGAGTTGTTAGGTCCTGCAAAATGCGCACGTATTGTAGGTTATTACTAGTTCAGGTCAGGTGGGGTTTTTTTTATCGATAATTTTAGAAGCACACCCATAAAGCACATCACATCGGGTGTACATCAGTCGGCACTAGGTGGTTCACTGCACGTTAGATTATCGCTTAATTTAAAACATTTCAATCGTTAACAATGTGAATGACGCAATTTTAATATCAAAAGATTTGGGGCGTGGTATCTACCCAAAATCTACTACATATGGAAACTGTGTGACGGGTAAATAGTGTTTGTGAGTCGACAATATTAATTTTTGTAATTAACCTAATGTTTCATTAATTGTCAGTTTGCTTCGCATTGCTCCAATTGTTGACACAGAATTTCTGTCTGCCATGTGTTACGGCAAGGTTGATCATCCACGGTGGAAGTTCATGCTCTTCGTTCACTCTTCCTGGAGACCTCGGGGAATGAGCTGATTTGTAAGGACGAGATGTATGTTTGGGGACGCTGAGATTCGGAGTGAAACGATGCCAGGCGGGGCACCGCTCAGTACCAACTCCCCCCGGTGAGACTGGAGGAGGGAGCTCTGCACTGCGGTCACCAGAACATTCAATCACAGGGGACACCGCCTCCCGGCAGGTCGACCGGTAATCAGCTATGGTTCACTGTAGCAACACTAGTGCAGATTGACACTTACAATCATGTGAATTTCAAGACCCTTCACAATCTTATGTGTTTTGCAATCTCTTTTAAACTCCAGCAGAAACAAGCCTAGCTAATTCAACCTTTCTCCTTAACCCCCCTCCCCCCTTCTCATACAATCAGTCTGAAGAAGGATCCCCACCAGAAACATCACCTATCCACGTTCTCCAAAGATGATGCCTGACCCACTGAGTTACTCTAGTACTTTGTGTCTTTTTTTTGTACAAATCAGCATCTGCAGTTCCCGTTTCCACCCACTTAATGGTTTAATAAACCTCCTCCCAACAGCTTAACATCCTTCCTTGCTAATGAGTTTTAAAATTACTATTTTCTCAGTCGGAGCTAAAGGCAACAATCACTGAAGTTAATATTTGACAAGCCCTCGCAGGCGTTCGTCACCCAAAGTGGAAGGCAGATAAGCAGCAATGTGTACTCACGCTCAGCCCGGCCCTAATACAGAAAGAGGGAACCACCCGGCAGGTGCTGCAAATAACCCGCTGACGCAATCGCTCTGCATTGGCGAGTGTAGGTCAGGCAGCTGCAGCGCGCTGCTCCAGCCCAGCCTCTGCTCTCCTCTGCCCTGCCCTGCCCTGCCTTGCCTCTGCTGAGCTCAGTGTTAAAGCTGCAGCACTTTTCATTCGTCATACTGCAGCTCCAAACGCACGCTGAACTGGGCGCTCCAAGATACGGCTCGCAGACATTGAGGGGGAACAAGTCTAAAATGGTGGAACCACAAGACAATCTTCTCACCCCCCGTCAAACCCACTTAACAATTTAAAGCCTCTCTCCTCCTATCGAGTTTAAAAAAAAAGTTTTTTTAGGTTATAGGTATATTTGTAAATATATATATATATATGTGTAATTTCATGTATAAATATGGAATTGTGTTAGAATCTGTAATTTTATATATAAAAATATATATATATATAAAAAATATATATATATATATAAATTACAGATTAATTACATATATACACATACTATATATATATATATATGTAAATGTGGAACGAGGCTTTAAATTGTAAAGTTATATATAGACACAAACCTTAAATATTAACCCATTTACACATCTGATGCACTTCTGAAATTTCAGAGTAAATATGGAGGAACAGAATTAACATTAAATAAAATTATCTGGCTCATTTAAAAACAAAGAAATAATTCTGAAGGGTACTGTGTTCTGCATTCCAAAATGAAGTGGAGCTGTTTATTCAACAGCAATACAAGGGCCCCACCTAAATATGATGTTATATGAAAAAGGTGTCACTTGAGATTGATCTCCTGCATTTCCCACGAAAAAAAGGTCACCAAAGCTTCCAGTTTCAAGGTGAAGTGAGGTAAAGATATTTTTTAAATGGTGTTTCTCTCAAAACAAATCCACCAACACTTTGTTTCCCTTTGGCAGTAGAATGGAGCTTTACGTTTGGGAATAGGGCTGACTGTAGCCAGATCTAGCAGGTTAATGGATGCAGGTTAGTCTGCCTTGTGAAGGGATTGCTTTTCTATCTTGTCATGCTGACAGTCTGTCTCGGCAGTCTGCAATCTGCCTCTGCAGCCCACAGTTCACCTCTAATTATTTCATACATCAAAACATAAATATTATCCAGTGGCCGCTTTTGCTTACGTGCTGAGATGCTGCTAACATTTCCCAGTTCAGTTGTGCACACTCACCTCTTTTCCACCCCTGCAAGTGCAGGCATTGTCATTTCATTGTTTTGAAAAGTAGCCACCCGAGCATGAAATTTAGGTTGGAGTGGCTACTGCTAACAGACACATATTATCTACGGGCAGTGAGTGGAGTGGGCAGCAATTGATCAGCTGTCAGGCGACTTTGAATGATTTAACATGGGATTTGAAGATGAGAGTTTAACAAATCACTGCTATCATGCAATACAGAGAAAACATTGCTAAATTTATTAAGGGTCACTTCTACCCATCATAAAGTTAAAACTTATTTGACAGTAATTGAATCTGATCTCATTGCTGCTCTGTTAGAACCTAGCTTTTCAATTATTGCCGATTTTGACAGCTTAACAATTCACTTTGCTGTTCTCTGGTGAAAATAAAAGTCCTCCATCATTGAACCATAAAAAAAAAAAAACCTTCACCACAAGATGAGTGCTTTTACCCCAGCAAACTTTAAATCATTATTGTAGATATTGACTGACAGACAACAGGATATAAATTAAATAAAAACACATTAAATTAATCATTTTTAGGGAATGTATTCATGATTTTATAATAAATACTGCTAACAAAATGTTATTTTACAATTACCAGGCTCATCTCTGAGTGCTAAGTAAATGATTTATAACGCTAGATAAAAAACTGCTGGAAATCATCTTGAAAAGATAAACAGTTAATGTTTCAGATCAAAGACCTTTCTTCAGACCTGAAATGTTAATTCTGTTTCTCTTTCCACAGATGCCCTGCTGAATATTTCGAACATTTGCTGAATTTATTTTCACTTGACATAATAAAACTGTAGATTCAATTGAGTGACAAAAGGCAATATTCACTCATTCATAGGTTCTTTACTTTTTATTTCTATCGACATAAACACCAGTTTAGATGGTGGGGGTGAGAGGCATTGCAGTAAATGTTATCCGAGTACAATAGAAACTGCCTTTTCTTCTGCAGACACGTGTCATAGAAAAATAATACTGGACACACTTCAAAGGCACATATTCTCTGGATGAGCCAATCATCCCTGGGAAAAGGCTATGACCACCAATCCTATCTACAGTGCTCTCCATAATGTTTATTTATTTATTTTTATTTGCCTCTGTACTCCACAATTTGAGATTTGTAATAGAAAAAAAACCACATGGTTAAAGTGCACATTGTCAGATTTTATTGAAGAGTAATTTTTATACATTTTGGTTACACCATGTAGAAATTACAACTGTGTTTATACATAATCCCCCCATTTCAGGGCACCATATTGTTTGGGACACATGGCTTCACAGGTGTTTGTAATTGCTCAGGTGTGTTTAATGCAGGTATAATAGAGCTCTCAGCACTTGGAATTTCCTCCAGTTTTTCCATCACCTTTGGAAAGTTTTATTGCTGTTTATCAACATGAGAACCAAAGTTGTGCCAATGAAAGTCAAATAAGCCATTATGACACTGAGAAACAAGAATAAAATTGTTAGACACATCAGCCAAACCTTAGGCTTACCAAAATCCACTGTTTGGAACTTCATTATGAAAGAGAGCACTGGTGAGCTTACTATCGCAAAGGCCAAGGAAGACCTCCACAGCTGATGACAGAAGAATTCTCCCTATAATAAAGAAAAATCCCCAAACATCTGTCTGACAGATCAGGAACACTCTTTAGGAGTCAGGTGTGGATTTGTCAATGACCACTGTCTGCAGAAGACTTCATGAACAGAAAATCAGAGGCCACACTGTAAGATGCAAACCACTGGTTAGCCGCAAAAATAGGATGGCCAGGTTACAGTTTGCCAAGAAACACTTAAAAGAGCAACCACATTTCTAGAAAAAGGTATTGTGGACAGATGAGATGAAGATTAACCTATATCAGAGTGATGGCAAGAGCAAAGTATGGAGGAGAGGAGAAACTGCCCAGATCCAAAGCATACCACCTCATCTGTGAATCACGGTGGTTGGGGTGTTATGGCCTGGGCATGTATGGCTGCGGAAGGCAAGAGCGGAACTCGCTATCAAAACATGGAGGGGACGGGGGACACAATGTTTTGGTGGGCACGCGCGCATGCGCACACTCACATGCGCGAGGCTTCGGAGGCTCAATCTAGCGCTAAATGGTGCTCAACTCTGCCTGTCTCACCGGGTTAACTACAGCCCTGTCTGGAGTGATGGGATACCGGCGCTGCTTCTCCACGCTGACCATATTTTCCAGCAAGCCCATCCAGGGTTGTATGTTCACTTGGCGGGACAGGCAGAGTTGAGCTGGGTTTAGTGCTGCTTCTCTGCTCTGGCTGGGGGCCTGGGGATACAGCTCGCGGCTGACTCCCGATCTCTCTGGCATTCGGGCCAGTGCCGGAGACCCGGCCGGGATCGATCCTGCCTGCGGGTGAGGCGCAGGTCTGTGCCACGTCTCCCTCCTCCAATCGCCGCTCTATCCTCAGTCCCTTCCCCCTCCCCCCCTCCTCCCTCCTCCAATCATCGCGCCCTTGATCATCAGTCCCGCCCCCACTGCCTCGCGGAAAGCGGAGATTTTAAAATCGGGATCACAAAAACTTGGGGGGGATATCCCCCACCTCTCAAAACATGGGGGGGATATGTCCCCTCTGCCCCCCCCCCCGGGTTTTCCGCCCCTGGCTGAAGGTACTGGCTCACTTATCTTTGTTGATGTTACAACTGCTAATGTTAGTAGAATAATGAATTCTGAAATGTATAGACACATCTTATCTGCTCAAGGTCAAACAAATGCCTATAAAATCATTGGCCAGCGGTTCATTCTACAGCAAGACAATGATCCCAAACATACTGCTAAAGCAACAAAGGAGTTTTTCAAAGCTAAAAAATGGTCAATTCTTGAGTGGCCAAATCAATCACTGGATGTGAACCCAATTGAGCATGCCTTTTATATGCTGAGGAGAAGACTGAAGGGGACAAGCCCCCCCAAAACAAGCATAAGCTAAAGATGGCTGCAATACAGGCCTGGCAGAGCATTACCAGTGAAGACACCCACCAACTGGTGATGTCCATGAATCGCAGACTTCAAGCAGTCATTGCATGCAACGGATATGCAACAAAATACTAAACATGACTACTTTCATTTACATAACATTGCTGTGTCCCAAACATTATGGTGCCCTGAAATGAGGGGACTATGTATAAACACTGTTGTAATTTCTACATGGTGAAACTAAAATGTGTAAAACTGTCCTTTATTAAAATCTGACAATGTACACTTTAACCACGTGATTTTTTTTCTATTACAAATCTCAAATTGTGGTGTACAGAGGCAAATAAATAAACGACCCAGAAAACGCTGAAGGCTGTTCACTTCAGTGTGAGCAGGCAGTTCGTTGATGGCTGCAGTCTTTTTGGGGTCCGACATAGGTAACCTTTGAGACACGGAACTTGCACTTCTTTGGGTTGAACTTTAGGTTGATCTCACGTGCCCGGTCTAGAATCATTTTCAAGTTTGAGTCGTGCTCCACTAGGTATTGACCATACACGAGAATGTCGTCAACGATAATGGCACATGGGTAGCCTGTGATCAGCTGTTCCATAGCTCTTTGGAAAACTTCACTGGCTGAGTTAATTACAAATGGCATCCTGAGAAACCTGAATCTGCAGAATGTTGTGACAAATGTGGTCGGTTTGGAGGATGTGTCATCCAGAGGAATCTGCAAAAAAAGAGCTTTTGGCGTCTGGTACTGAGAACACTGTTGCGCGACCGATTTGGGCTGCAACGTCTTCGATGGTCCTCATTGGGGAATGCGGTCGTTTAATAGCTGTCTTTGGAGCTCGTCTTTGTCTTTCTTTTTTGTAACAACCATGGTAGAGACCCAGTCTGTGGGTTTACTTATTTCAGCCAGTACCCCCATGGACCCCCATGTGTCTAAGTTCGGCTTGAATTCTGTCACGCATAGCATGGGGTACGCGGTGAGGAGCACGAATTGCTAGGAGGACATTGTAGTCAATAGTGATCTTGTAAGTTATTGGTAGTTTGCCCAGTTGGTCATCAAACAAATCCTGATAGACTTGTGTCGGTTCGTCAGATAGGCGCAGCTTGTATACAGCGCATCCAAAGGAAACCAGTCCCAGGTCTTGGCATGCATGGATTCCTAACAAAGTCTCAGAGTTTGATTTCACCACATTTAAAAAATCAGGATTTTAGCAATATTGTCCACTACACACTCAAAATCAGCTTTTCCGAGAGGGTGCAGAACCTCCCCCCCATAGGCATGCAAGGTGGAGGAATCCTTAGCCAAGGTCTCATTATTCCTTATCTTGTTGTAGACTTTCAGGGACATCACATTCACGCAAGCTCCCGTGTTCAATTTAGCACGTAGAGACTTGTTATTAATGTGCACAGTAACAGAAGGGTCCAGAAGCTTACCCGATGTGCGTAGGAGAGTGTAAACAGTAGACTCGTCTTGTGAGCTAATTGTCTCTGTGTCGTGGGCGGCTTAAAACTGTTCAAGGGAGCCGAAGAATGTTGGGTCTTGCTGCAGGCAGCAAGTGGTTAAGTTTCTTGCAGTAATTGCAAGGCTTTCCGTTTGCTGGAAAGAATTGTCCACCTTTATTATGGAAATAGTTGCAATTCGTGCACCTCTGTTGTGGCGCATTCACGGAACTTTTAGTGGCGACCGACGCGGTGCGATTACTGAAACTGGTCAGATTGACATTAAGTTTCTGAGTAACAGGCTGAGTGTCAAGCTGATCACAGCGGGGCCACGACCTCCGACATGCAGCAGGCGTGTACAGCCTGTTCAAGTGTCAGGTCTGCATTTCGTAGAAGCTCTGTTTTTAATTTACGATCGTAAATGCCGCAAACGATCATATCGCAAATTAACTCATTGTTTTTCTCACCAAAGCGTCAACTCGGGGCCATATACTTTAAATCACAAATGAAACGTTCCACAGGCTCATCTGAAAGCTGTTGTCGTGCAAAAAACTTAGCTCTTCAAGGATGCAGTTAGATGGTATGTCACATAGCTCTTGGAACTTTTGTAGCAGCACATTTGGGTTGCACACCGTCTCAGCTTGGACCAGCACCTGGCCATTCACGTCTAATACAGGTGGCGCAAAGTCGAAGGTTTGCGCGCAAATCATGGCCTCTGGTCCAGCAGGTTGAGCAAGAGAGGTGCCTTGACCTCATCTGGGTCATTGTGATGGGCGATATTGATGTAGTGCTCGTAGTCGATCTCGAAGAGCCTCCATCGCTCGCCTATGTCCGTATCAAAGATTAGTTGGGCTGGCTTTCGGTACGAGTAAGCCATCGTAGCAAAAGATCAAATCAATAAAATGCAAATAAAACCCAATAAATGGACGCAGTGGGTAGTTTCCAGCTTTCTGACACCATGTAAACAAGTGTACGGACACTGTATGGTGTTTAATCAGCTTTAAATAATGGACGCAGTACATGGTTAGTCAGTTTCCAGCTTTCATTGTGACACCGAAATGTAAACAAGACATAGCAAACGATTTGAATAAAACACTGTATGGCAGTCACCGAGGTACGTTGTTTAGGAGAAGGACAGCCGACGGAAAGAAGCTGTTCCTCGACCTGCTGGTTCGGCAACGGAGAGACCTGTAGCGCCTCCCGGATGGGGGGAGGGTAAACAGTCCATGGTGGGGTGAGAGCAGTCCTTGGCGATGTGAGCGTTCGCAGACAGCGCTTGCTTTGGACAGACTCAATGGAGGGGAGCGTGGACCGGTGATGCGTAATTTTCACCACCCTAGGCAAGTCGGAGACAGAGTAGTTGCCATACCATACTGTGATGCAGTTGGTAAGGATGCTCTCGATGGTGCAGCGGTAGAAGTTCACCAGGATCTGAGGAGACAGATGGACCACTCGATGGACTAGTGGTTCCACTCTACCACTAGTGCGACTACGTAATATAGGAAGTGAGTGTTAATATGAGGTGTTCAATAGGGTGGAGTTAGTGGTAGTACATTACTCTGATTGGTTCACATGCAATAACCAATCTACAAATATGATTCCCAACTTTTATACTTAATGCACCAATCAATAAAGGTAAGTATACCTTACATCTTCTTTACCACATTATTTATTTGTTTCCCCACTTTTTAGTACCAAGGGACTTTCCCTCAAGATCACTCTGTACATCGGTATTCCCAAGGATCCTACTGTATACCATTCTCTTGCATTTGACCTCCCTAAATTCACCACTTCGCACTTGTCAGATTTAACTCCAGCCATTTCTCCACCTAGAGTTCCAATCTATAACCTTTAACAACTTTCCCCACTGTTCACAATTCCATCCATTTTTGTGTCGTCCATAAACCTACTCATCAGACCACCTACACCTTCATCCAAATTATTAACATATATCACAAATAAGAGCATGGATCTCTGCAGAACACCACTGGCCACAGATATCCAGTCAGAGAAACACCCCTCAACCATTACATTCTGTTTTCTATAGCCAAGACAATTATGAATCCAATCTGCCATGTTATAAAGTCATAGAGCTGTATAGCATGGAAACTAGCCCTTCAGCCCAACATGTCCACGCCGACTAAGTTGGCGTTCTGGGACAGTCCCATTTGCCAACATTTGGCCCATGGCACTCTAAACCCTTCTTTATCTTTACCTTCACTGAATGATATATCATTTATCTTGTATCCGTATGGCTTGGTTGTAAGCATGTATAGCCTTTTCGTTGACTGGATAGCTCGCAACAAAAAAGCTTTTCACTGTAACTCAGCACACATGACAATAATAAACTATTCATATACCTGTCTAAATGCCTTTTGAAAATCAAAATTCTATCAGCTTCTATAGCTTCCTCTGGCAACAGACTGTGTCAAGAAGTTGACCCTGAGGTCCCTCATAAAATCTTTTCCCTCTCACCCTAAGCCTATGCTGTCTAATTTTAGAATCCTCTACCGTGGGAAAAGCACTGTCTGTATCTTACCCACTGCTCTATTCTCATCAAATATCTTTGTTCCTTCCTCAAAAAATCTCAGGCAAGATTTTGAGATATCACCACTCCTGTGCAAAGCCACATTGATTAACTTTTAAAGAATGAGCAGGCAATTGGTTATTGAGCAAAAATGAACAAAAAATGTGGATAACACATTGATAAGAGGAAACTTAGTTCACTCCTTTAAGGATTAAAATGTTTGGAAGGGAATTAAAACATCGTTTTCCAAAAAGGAATCCTGGAAAATGTATATTGTCTTACTTTCTCACTGCAGGTGTGTGATAAATGTACCTTGTAAACACAAGATTACGTTGTTCTCATTATCATAGGTTAACAGCTCTTTGCCTTTCTGATCTGTATAAAATTGGCAAGGTCAAATTTTGCAAATTTCATTTGCTTTGCAAATAACACTCTGAAATTCTGTAAAATGTAAATTCCTCTTACCCCAAAACTCATCATCTTGAAAAAGGTTGAAGGCATTGTGATTTATTTAATTTGGATGCTTTATTTAAAGAAAAGAAAAAACTGGTTTATTTTATTGCCTATTAAAATGCAAGTTTCCAATGCTCCATAGAATGAAGACACTGACCTACAAATAATAGGTTTCTAATATTAGAAACTGATTTGCTGAACTGCTGTAAAGGAAGCCAAGGGGATCTAGTTTGTCTCTGCCACATGGACAAAGCATTATGGCAATTGATCTCTAACAATTACATGGTAGCATCCCCACAGTTTTTTCCAAGCGTACAATACTTATCATATGCCAGGCCTTGTGCTATACATGCATGTCATATAAAAAAATAATTTCTGAATGAAATCTATTTTGGTCCTGATTTGTAAGTAGCTCGACTTACTGGCTGTTAGACGTATTTGATGATTGGGTGAGGGTAGATATCAATCACAAATAATAACAAAGGTGTCAATAAATATGAATATCTTGCAATACCTGAAGCTTTCAGGGTATTCGTTGATTGCCATGTCAATAATCTCCAAAGACTGTTGATAATGCTTTTGAGCAGAAAACAGAAGTGCCAATAAATGGAGAGAATGCATGTCATCATTCTGTAGTTTTAGGGCTGCTTGTAGCATTTCAATAGCTTCAGAGATCTACAACAAAACACAAACATAAGAAAAATATTTAATCTAACTGCAGCAGAACTTAAAAAGCCTAGGTCTACCAACTGCTGGATTATCAAAATCTGCAAACACAAGGAACTGCAGATGCTGGAATGTTGAATAAATAAGGGATTCAGGGAGTCAGACAGCATCTCTGGCAGACATGGACAGGTGACGTTTCAGGTTGGAACCCTTCTTCAGATCACCATCACCATCCCTGTCCTCCTGAGATGCTGCCTGACCCACTGAGTTCCTCCAGCATTTTGTCTTTTTATCAAAACCCGCCTAAGAATACAGAAACTAATTTTGTTCTCTAATTCTATTGTCATTATGTTAGACTTATGGCATTACTGTGATTCATTGTCACATTTTCCAAAGTCACTAATAGTAACACAATTTTAAAGAAGAAACATAAATAAGAGCAAAATTCACAACAAAATGATGAGAAAGCAAAAATGGCATTATAAACAATAAAGCAATTAACTGAAAGAAAGGGAATATAGAATAAATTGTATTGGAGAACATGAAATTCAGTACCCTTTTCATAAAATACAGTCACCACAAACTGAGAAAAATATTTTATAACTAATTCCCCAGAGAATACATCTTAATTAAATTTGGTTCGAAAGAATCTTGAGATAGCTACTAAATCAGGTACTTAATCAGAAAAAAATCTGTTCCAAATTATGTATCCATCAGGCCTGTCTCTAGATATCTGGCATCTTGCCAGATCATAGCTGCAAATCCCACTGCACCCAATGCCAAGTACAACATTCAGCAGCAGGTGATGAGGGGCAGTTAGATTATCAAAAACATTAATATACTCTTTCTGGGAATAGAATTTCCCATTTGACAATACTTGGCCTGACTAATCCGACTCCAGTGAACATCTTTCTTTAATGTTCCTGAGAAACTGCTTCAGAATTTCTGGTGTGCTCTATTTGTTAAAATCAGCTTTGTGTCAGACAGAATGATATCCAAACCTCAGAAAACCTGATTGCACTTACTACTTCAAATAAAATCATAGTCATATAGCATGGAAACAGGAACTTTGGCCCAACTTGCCCATGCTGACCACCACTCTCTATCTGCACTAGTCCCACCTGCCTGCATTTGGCCCATATCTCTCTAAATCTTTCCTATCCATGTACCTGTCTAAATGTTTCTTAATCATTGTGGTAGTACCCGCCTAAACTGCCTTCTGTGGCAGCTCCTTCCATACACCTACCATCCTTTGCGTGCAAATGTTGCCTCTCAGGTTCCTCTTAAATCTTTCCCCCCCTCACCTTAAACCTATGTCCTCTGGTTCTCGATTCCCCTAATCTGGGTAAATGACTATCAATTCCTCTCATGATATAAATGTGATCAAATATAAAAATGTGTTGTTTACAAATGTCATCAAGTTTCTAATTATT
The DNA here is from genome assembly GCF_028641065.1 of Leucoraja erinaceus. Classification (NCBI taxonomy): domain Eukaryota; kingdom Metazoa; phylum Chordata; class Chondrichthyes; order Rajiformes; family Rajidae; genus Leucoraja; species Leucoraja erinaceus. Next base: position 44,661,990 of record NC_073384.1, read on the forward strand.
GCAGTGGAAATAAGATGAATATAGAGATAGTCATACAGTGTGGAAACAGGTCCTTCGGAACCAACTTCAGAATTTTAGTACAATATTAATCAGGAAACTGAACACCTGAATTTGTTCACGGCACATTTTTTAATCATGTGGACACGTTTTAAAGTACTTTCATGCAGCAAAATAATACTGTAATTAAAATATCCAGGCTGGGCTAATATGGCAAACAACATTCGCTAGGTGTTTGGCAGGTGCTGGCAACAATGATATCCAGTAAGAGGGAAAAATTCTGCTTTCATTAGTCATAGAATCAGAGAATGGAAACAGCCCAGAACCCTACTATGAAAGAGACTGTGTGCATCTTTAGCCACCCATCATTTTATACACCTCTATAATATCGCCCCACAACCTCCTGCATTCCAAGGAATGCCATGGCTTGCCAAACCTTTCCCTGTAAATTGAGTCCCGAGACATCCCTATTATTCTTGCAGCTCTCCACAATCTCCCAGCATGCTTGATCCTCTAGTTCCTATCGACTATTTGGGGACTTGTAAAACAATCCCAATAAGGTGATCATTTCTAGGATTCACCTATAAAGCCTCATTGGATGATTTCTCAGTAATCTCAGACTAATGCCACAATGTCCTCCCTAATCAAAAATACATAGTGGCGTAACTGGTGGAGCTGCTATCTCACAGTGCCAGAAAACCAGGTTCGATCCTGACCTCAGGTGCTGTCTGTGTGGAGTTTGCACGTTCTCCTGTGACTGCGTAGATTTCCTCCAGGTGCTCCGATTTCCTCCCACACCCCAAAGACTTGCGGGTTTGTAAGTTAATTGATCCTCTGCAAATTGCCCTGAATGTGTAGGGAGTGGATGAGAAAGTGGGATAACATTGAACTGGTGTGAACTCCATGGGCCTAAGGGCCCGTTTCCACGCTGTTTCTCTAAACTAAACTAATTAATTCCATTGCTTAGATTTACTGTCACTGAGAATCACGTGTGCCAGTTCAATGAAACGTAACCTTTACTGACATGACACCACAGCTTTAGAGAGATAGAGATACAGCATGGAAACAGACCCTTCAGCCCATTGAGTTCATGCTGTTCTTTGATCACCCATTCACACTACTATATTATCCCACTTTTGCATCCACTCTCTACACACAATGGCAATTTACAGAGACCAATTAACCTACAAACCTGCACATCTTTGTGATGTGGGAGGAAACTGGAGTACCCAGAAGAAACACACACGGTCAGAGGGGGATTGTGCAAATTCCACACAGACAGCACCCAAGGTCAGTATTGAACCTGAGTCTATGGTGCTGCGAGACAGCATCTCTATCAGCTGTGCCACCCAATTTTGGCTTTGTTTACGTATTACATCTGGTGTATGGACAGCTGAAATTTACCAGTGTAAATCCTCCTTTTTTACTGATCTTGAAGATAAAATCCACCAGAATTCAAAAAAGTGCAGACCATATGCATTTTTTTAAAACACTTATCCCATTTAGAATTAAATAGTCTGATATTTTAAAAATAATTTTGCAACCTGGCTTTATTTACTTGAAAATAATCTCACTTTTTTACCAGATATTTTTCCAAGTGCTTTGACTGTCAATATTACTCATCCTGTAAACAAAATGCAGATTAAACTACAGGGGTTGAAATTATTGCATGTTTGAAACAAGCACTAAAATGCTGCTGGACAGGAATCTGCATCAGTTTTCTGCACAACTGCAAGGGATCAGTATGATCCAGGAACGACCTATAATGCATCACTTCTACTAAGTTTCCGGAATTTTGGGCCTTCCGTGTTTAATTGCACAAAAACGGCAAATTATCTAAAAAGTCACGCAATGCGCACAAACTTTAAAATACACCATGGTGGGAGCTCTTCAAATGATAGTTCTCAGGGGAAAGCTCCACCTCACGTGGTGGAGCCAACTTCAGTAAGAAATGGGAGCAGGTACAACAAAGTTATTCTGAAATAGAGTTCTGCATCCAAAACATTAACTTTCTTTTTTCACAGATGCTGCCTGACCTGCTGCAGATTCTCAGCATTTTCTGTTTTCATGCCTTTGAACTGGTTATTCCCCTTTTCTAAACTCAGAGAAAGAAAGTGGGGAAACAAGGAATTGAAGATGCTGGTTTACATAAAAAGACACAATGTGCTGGAGTAATGAGCGGGTCAGGCAGCACCCCTGGTGAACTTGGATGAATGACGTTTAGGTTGGGATCCTTCTCTAAAAAGTGGGACATCCAAAATATCCGAATCCGATTTTGTTCCCTGAAAGGGACTCTGGCAAGGATGAGCATCTTAACATACACTGGAGTGGGCTTCACCACCTGACAGAGGTCTGTCCCAGCATTTGAGGCTAACCATGTCTTCTGTGCATATAAATGATAAAATATTGCAGTCATTGTTATAAGGTCAGGTCATCATCTACGTGTCATTGCACGCAGGACAGCAACATAATTCAGTATAGAGTTCTGTAAACACATAGACATGCCAGGATCCAAGTTTCAGTACTTAATCTATGGTTTGTACATAACACATAGTACTACACCATTATTTTAGCAGAGGAAAATTGCACAAGTAGGATACACAAGTAATAACCGGAGTACCAACCTGCCTTTTGAATGCCATCTGCAAGGAAAGGTATAGGACGACCCGATGATCATCAGGATCCAAACTCTGGGCTCTGGAAAATGGTACATAGAACCATGAAAAATTATGATGGTAAATAAAACTACACAATAGAAATGCAAAAGTACTAAGTACTAAGTCCCTAAGTACTCCCCACTCATCAGACGGGTTAAACCAACTGTGAGGACAGTTAAAATCTGGTCAGAGAAAGCAGACTTCACACTTCAGCAGTGTTTTGGAAACACTCACTGGAAGGCGTTTGCAGCCCAGGCCACCCTTGACTCTCACACGGACATTGATTCCTATACATCCTCTGTTCTGGACTTTATAAATTCCACCATCAATAGTGTCACCTCCCTCAAACAGGTGACCATATACCCGAATCAGAAGCCATGGATGAACAGCGAGGTCAGGCTACTGCTGAAAGCACGGGACACCGCTTTCAGGTCAGGCGATGCTCGAGCCTACAGTTCATCCAGGGCTAACCTGAAGAGGGGCATCAGGAAGGCCAAGCACTGCCATAAGCTCAGGATTGAGGAGCACTTCAACAACAACTCCGACCCCCGACGCATGTGGCAAGGCATCCAGGCCATCACGGACTACAGACCCTCCAACATCACCCCCACATCCAGCGACGCCTCCTTCCTTGAGGAGCTTAATCACTTCTATGGCCGCTTCGACAGGGACAATCTAGAGACAGCCATCAAGGCTGTGCTACCTGCCGATCACCAACCCCTCACACTCACCCCCTACGACGTGTACGTGGCACTGAGTAGGACTAATGCACGTAAAGCTGCTGGCCCTGACGGCATCCCCGGGCACGTGCTCAGGGCCTGTGCTGCGCAGCTGACAGACGTCTGGACTGACATCTTCAACCTGTCACTTGCCCAAGCAGTTGTCCCCACTTGCCTTAAAACCACCTCCATCGTGCCAGTGCCAAAACACTCCACTGCGGCAAGCCTCAACGACTTCCGCCCAGTTGCACTTACCCCCATCATCACCAAGTGCTTCGAGAGGCTGGTCCTGGCACACCTCAAAAGCTGCCTACCCCCCACACTGGATCCCTATCAGTTTGCCTACCGCAAGAACAGGAGTACGGAGGATGCCATCTTAACGGCACTTCACTCCGCCCTCTCCCACCTCGACAACAGAGACACTTGCGTAAGAATGCTGTTCATCGATTACAGCTCAGCATTGAACACCATTATACCATCAAAACTGATCACCAAACTCGGTAACCTGGGCATCGACCCCTCCCTCTGCAACTGGATAATGGACTTTCTAACCAACAGACCCCAGTCTGTGAGGTTAGACAAGCACACCTCTTCAACCCTCACCCTGAACACCGGCGTTCCACAGGGCTGTGTGCTGAGCCCCCTCCTCTACTCCCTCTTCACCTATGACTGCACACCTGTACATGGTACTAACACCATCATCAAATATGCAGATGATACAACGGTGATTGGCCTCATCAGCAACAACGATGAGCTGGCCTACAGGGAGGAGGTCCAGCACTTAGCAGCATGGTGCGCTGACAACAACCTGGCCCTTAACTCCAAGAGGACCAAGGAGCTCATTGTAGACTTCAGGAAGTCCAGAGGCGGCACGCACACCCCCATCCACATTAACGGGACGGAGGTGGAACGTGTTTCTAGCTTCAGGTTCCTGGGAGTCAACATCTCCGATGACCTCTCTTGGACCCACAATACCTCTACTCTGATCAAGAAGGCTCATCAGCGTCTCTTCTTCCTGAGGAGACTGAAGAAGGTCCATCTGTCTCCTCAGATCCTGGTGAACTTCTACCGCTGCACCATCGAGAGCATCCTTACCAACTGCATCACAGTATGGTATGGCAACTGCTCTGTCTCCGACCGGAAGGCATTGCAGAGGGTGGTGAAAATTGCAAGGGAGATGCTAAATGCATTTCGTTGTCTCTGTACTGTACACTGACAATGACAATTAAAATTGAATCTGAATCTGAATCTGAATCTGAAAAACGTAAACACGAGGAAAACAATAATTCCAAACAAAATTTTAAATTCTTCCAGTTTGATGAGGTAATAAAACATGGATGATGGAAAATTTGGTTCCATGGCAATGATTTAATTACACCTTTCAGTGAGCGTAGCAACATTTTTCATTTTTGTTTAAAAAATGACCATCTGCCAATACTTTGCACAGAATGCTAAATTAAAATTACCAATCTGATATCAAAACTGAATATTACAGTTAGTCATTGCTTGGACTGTCTGCGACTCATTTCAATTTTCAAAACCACATACAAGTAAATGTCAATGAACCAATAATAACATACATAACAAAAAATCCTTCCATGCTCCCTGGACATGATAATGAACTGAAAATGAAGTTCATCCAGAATATTCCAAGATATTTTAAAATGTTTTCTAGTTATAACATTTTTTCAGAAGCCAGATTTTATCTACGCTAATTTTATACAAAGCAGTACTCTTCTCGTTTTTAAGTGTGCTTATCCCTTTAAAACTAGACTGATGAAGACCTTCATTCAATAAGGAAAGAACTCCCTCACTGGTCTCATAGGTAAATAGTCACTGAGTCTTCTTAATCACCTTAGACATATCAAAAAGATAATACATTAAAGGATCGGATAGGTCTCGCCAGATAACAAATCTGTGTAGAAACAAGGAACTGTAGTTGCTCGTTTAGAAAAAAAAGACACACAGTGCTGGAGTAATTCAGCGGGTCAGGCAGCATTCCTGGAAAACGTGGATAGATCCGGAAGTGGCGGCGCTGTGAAACGGCTGCGGCTCACCTGCAGTCTGTCTGTTTTTACTTTTTTGTGTTCTTTTTTTTGTCTTGTTCAGTTAAACTTTTGGTTATTAGGTTGTGTTATGTGTGGGGGGGGGGGTGTGTGAAACAGGGCTTTCTGTCTCTCCCTTCGGGGGAATGCGACTTTCTTGTCGTATCCCCCTTCTCTTCCCCCGTCTGAGCTGAGGCCTAATGGCAGAGCTGGCGGCCTCCAACCTGCGACCGACCTCGAGGATCCGGAGGTAGAGCCAGCCAGGACTTACCAACGCGAGGCTGGCCGTCTTCGAGCTGCGGCGGCGTTCGGGCAGCGGCACGACTCGGTGCTCTGGTGAGGGTGGATGGCGCGGGGCTGAGACACTCCTGTCAGGGCGGCCTGGCTTCCGGCTGTAAGGCGCTCCCATGTGGGCGGCCCGGTGCGGCGCTGAGACGCTCCCGTGAGGGCGGCCCGGTAAGGGGCTGGAAGGCGCTCCCGTGTGGGCGGCCCAGCTCCCGGCTGGAAGGCGCTCCCGTGTGGGCGGCCCGGTACGGGGCTGGAAGGCGCTCCCGTGTGGGCGGCCCGGTGCGGGGCGGAGACGGTGCTCCGGCGGCTGAGGCGGCGTTCCTGGTGGTGGCGACCTGAATCCGGGGCTCGGCCGCGGGCCAGTGGACGACATCGTCGGGAGCTCGCGGGTCACAGGTTGATGCCTGTTTTCCGGAACTCCCGTGGCAACAGCTGCGTCTGCTGGACTGGAGGGCGGCAGCTTCGACCACCCCCGGGCCGCGGAGCTTGAACCGCGGGACTGACTTACCATCGCCCGGTGGGGTATCGCCTCAGCGCAGAGGGAGAAGAGGAGGGAAGAGACAGCAACCCTAAGACTTTTGCCTCCATCACAGTGAGGAGGTGCTTGGTGAACTCACTGTGGTGGATGTTAATTTGTGTTTATTGTGTGTTGTTTATTATTACATGTATGGCTGCAGGCAACGACATTTCGTTCAGACCGAAAGGTCTGAATGACAAATAAAGGATTCAATAGATGACAATTCAGTTCAGGACCCTTCTACAGCAAATCTGAGTGATGCTCATTAGAAATTTAATTTACAGGTGATATAACTTTAACTGGATAAATATCAGTTTTATTCCTATTGATGTGGGAAGGATCCTAAACCTTGACTTTTGCTTGTATCCATGTACTCCATATAGAGAGAGTGAGATATCCCTATGAGGAGACCACAGAGGCCCAAGGCTCTTAATCATGATAACAAGTTTCCCCATGTGTTTAAAATTCAACAGGCTAGCATTTAAAAAATACAAATAAATGATACTGCTGAAAATTAAAATTCTGCGTTTAAGATCTTTAATGACCATCTTGTGATCATGTATAAAATTGCAGCCAAAATTGAAGTCTGCTGATTTCAGCTACAGATTGATGAATTGAGGGGAACAAAGCAACAAACAATGTGGAATGTTGCTAGTGACATCTGACAATATTAAAATCTGACACTGTGCATTTTAATCACATGTGATTTTTTTTCTATTACAAATCTCAAACTGTGGAGTACAGAGGCTAATAAATAAATGATGGGTCTTTGTCCCAAACATTACAGAGGGCACTGTATATACTGAAGTTTAAAAGAAGATCATCAGACCCCGTGACTCTACTCTCATGCCCATCCCCCCCCACTCGTAACAAGGGCAGAGTCCCCCTTGTCCTCACCTTCCACCCTACCAGCCGTCACGTACAACAAATAATCCTCCATCATTTTCGCCACCTCCAACGTGACCCCACCAGTTGTCACATCTTCCCATTTCCTCCCCTGTCTGCTTTCTGCAGAGACTGCTCCCTCCGTAACTCCCTGGTCAATTTGTCCCTTCCCACCCGAACCACCCCCTCTCCGGACACTTTCCCTTGCAAACGCAAGAAATGCTACACTTGTCGCTTTATCTCCCCCCTTGACTCCATTCAAGGACGCAAGCAGTCTTTCCAGGCGTGGCAGAGATTCACCTGCACCTCCTCCAACCTCATCTATTGTATCCGATGCTCTAGATGTCAGCTGCTCTACATCCGTGAGACCACGCCTAGGCTTGCCGATCACTTCGCCCAACACCTCCGCTCGGTTCGCAATAACCAACCTGATCAGCACTTCAACTCCCCATCCCATTCCGAATCCGATCTTTCTGTCCTCGGCCTCCTCCATGGCCAGAGTGAGGACCACCGTAAATTGGAGGAGCAGCACCTCATATTTCGCTTGGGCAGTTTGCACCCCAGCGGTATAAACATTGACTTCTCTAATTTCAGGTAGTTCTTACTTTCTCCTCCCCTTCTCAGCTCTCCCTCAGCCAACTGTCTCCACCTCTTCCTTTCTTCTTCAACCCCCCCACCCAGGAAATAGGCCCGAAACATTGCCTATTTCCTTCGCTCCATACAGTGGCTTGCAAAAGTTTTCATACCCCTTGAACTTTTCCACGTTTTGTCACATTACAACCACAAACGTAAATGTATTTTATTGGGATTTTATGTGATAGACCAACACAAATGTGGTGCATAATTGTGAAGTGGAAGGAAAATGATACATGGTTTTCACATTTTTTTACACATAAAAAACTGAAAAGTGTGGCGTGCAAAAGTATTCAGCCCCCCCTGAGTCAATACTTTGTAGAACCACCTTTCGTTGCAATTACAGTTGCAAGTCTTTTGGGGTATGTCTCTACCAGCTTTGCACATCTAGAGACTGACATTTTTGCCCATTCTTCTTTGCAAAATAGCTCAAGCTGTCAGATTGGATGGAGAGCGTCTGTGAACAGCAATTTTTAAGTCTTGCCAGAGATTCTCAATTGGATTTAGGTCTGGACTTTGACTGGGCCATTCTAACACATGAATATGCTTTGATCTAAATCATTCCATTGTAGCTCTGGCTGTATGTTTAGGGTCGTTGTCCTGCTGGAAGGTGAACCTCTGCCCCAATCTCAAGTCTTTTGCAGACTCTAACAGGTTTTCTTCCAAGATTGCCCTGTATTTTGCTCCGTCCATCTTCCCATCAACTCTGACCAGCTTCCCTGCTGAAGAAAAGCATCCCCACAGCTTGATGCTGCCACCACCATGTTTCACAGTGGGGATGGTGTGTTCAGGGTGATGTGCAGTGTTAGTTTTCCTCCACACATAGCGTTTTGCATTTAGCAACTTCCTCCACATGTTTGCTGTGTCCCCCACATGGCTTGTGGCAATCTGCAAACGGGACTTCTTATGGCTTTTTTTCAACAATGGCTTTCTTCTTGCCACTCTTCCATATAGGCCCGATTTGTGGAGTGCACGACTAATAGTTGTCCTGTGGACAGATTCTCCCACCTGAGCTGTGGATCTCTGCAGCTCCTCCAGAGTTACCACGGGCTTCTCGGATCAATGCTCTCCTTGCCCGGCCTGTCAGTTTAGGTGGACGGCCATGTCTTGGTAGGTTTGCAGTTGTGCCATACTCTTTCCATTTTCGGATGATGGATTGAACAGTGCTCCGTGAGATGTCCAAAGCTTGGGATATTTTTTTATAACCTAACCCTGCTTTAAACTTCTCCACAACTTTATCCCTGACCTGTCTGGTGTGTTCCTTGGGCTTCATAATGCTGTTTGTTCACTAATGTTCTCTAACAAACCTCTGAGACCTTCACAGAACAGCTGTATTTATACTGAGATTAGATTACACACAAGTGGACTCTATTTACTAATTAGGTGACTTCTGAAGGCAATTGGTTGCACTGGATTTTATTTAGGGGTATCAGAGTAAAGGGGGCTGAATACTTTTGCACGCCACACTTTTCAGTTTTTTATTTGTAAAAAAATTTGAAAACCGTGTATCATTTTCCTTCCACTTCACAATTATGCGCCACTTTGTGTTGGTCTATCACATAAAATCCCAATAAAATACATTTACGTTTGTGGTTATAACGTGACAAAATGTGGAAAAGTTCAAGGGGTATGAATACGTTTGCGAGCCACTGTAGATGCTGCCTCACCCGCTGAGTTTCTCCAGCATTTTTCTCTATCATCAGACTATATCTTCTGCAGAATACATGTGGTGAACTATAACAAACACTTGTATTGATCTATTGTAAGATAACTCTATTGTTTTACTCTGGCTTCATTCTCCATCTCATATAATAAAGTTACAAAACAGATGAAAGGTATTTAACCGTTGGAAAAGAAAAAAACAATACAGATACTAGGTATATGAAATAAAGCAGAAACTACTGGGCAAACATGTCAAATAGTTTCTGCAAACCGGAGGTCATTTGGGGCTGGCCCTGATCTTTTCTTGCCTCCATCTCTTCATCTCACCCCCACCCCAACACCACCCCACCCCCAACTTTCAGTCTGAACAAGGGTCCCAACCTGAAATGTTACCCATCCTTTTTCTCCAGTGATGCTGCCTGACCCGCTGAGTTGCTCCAGCATTGTGTGTCTATCTTCTGTAGAATCAGAAGCAGTTACTGCTTCAGGTTCATCTTCTGATTAAGCGTCCCGTATCTGAAGTGTTAACTATTTCTCTTTCTCTAGATGCTGAGTTTTTTGTATTTTCTGGTTTTTTTTTTAATCTCCAGCGCATTTCCTCCTTCTAATGTTGAACGCCACCAGGGTAGGGTTGCTCAGGGATACATCCCAACACTTTTCAAATATGATGAGGATTTCTGCCTCTACCACCCTTGCATTTCGTGAGGGCTGGACCACTATCACCCACTGCGTGATAAACTTTTAATTTCATCCTTTTACAAGTTAATTTAAATCTATGCTACACAGCTTTTGTCATCTCTGCTTTGTGAAAGATACATCTTCTAGATGCGCTGGGACACATCCTCAGTGGTGTGACCTGGGGTCATCGGGTGTTTCGGGTCTCACAATATCAGACACCCTCACCCAGACAACCCAGCCGGGGTTGATCAAGCCCCGACTTGCGTCCCAGTAGCAACCGCCCACGGATCAGCCCTCTTAATCCAAAGCCACCTAGTGGCTGTCTCTGTGGCTTCGCTTGCGGATTGAATGGCCCTCTTCTTTGCCAGCCCCGTAATGGCTAACTGGTTGAGGACTTTGCAGAGTGAGCATCCTGCAAAGCTTCTGCAGCCCACCTCTATGGGCTCATAGTATGTCTTCCAGCCGCTGTCCTTCCTTATTCCCGTTATCATGTATCTGTACACTGTGGATGGCTCGAATGTAATAATCACATATCGTCTTTCCACTGACTGGTTAGCTTGCAACAAAAGCTTTTCACTGTACCTTGGTATACGTGACAATAAACTAAACTACCTATTTACTCCAAATAGGCCCTTCATAATTTTACACATCTTCCTCAGCTAGTTTTGTTCCATAGAAAATATCTCTAGATTGTCAAATCTTTCGTTAACGCTCCAATAATCTAGTTTTAGCAATACGCTGGTATGCTTCTTCTGTACCCTCTGTGCAGACACATATTTCCTGGGAGATAGTGAGCAGAATTTTTGTAGTATTCAAGCTGTGGATTAACAAAAGATATATGCAGTTCTAAAAAAACCTCCCTGACCTTAGATTCGAAGCTTCAGAAAATAAAAGTCTGCCCAGCTTTTTCATTCACTTTATCAATCAGTTGCTGCTATGTTCAAGGATCTCTGGAAAGATTCCAGAAATCTATTGTTCATCTTTGCTATTTAATATCCTCCCATTTGCTAAATATCTCCTCACTTTTGAAGAATCTTCTCAAATTCATAATCTCACATCTTCTAATGCCTTTCTTTCCACTGCCAATCATACAGCCATTATTGTATCGTCAGTAAACTTCATTTATTATGCTCTCTGCATTTACATCCGAATAATTAACTCACATTAAAAAAGGGAGAGAATACTGCACCCTGTTGAACATCATTGATAATAGGCTTCAGTCACAAGAAATATCCGGCAACAACCTTCTATTATTTTCTGCCACTCGGCCAATTTTGAATCGAAAATTATCTCAATTTACCTCTCTCCTTTGAGCTGCCACTTTTGTGACCTTGTTTCCCATGGCCATAGACGGAATGGTGCATTGTCTCCCTACCAGTATAGTCAAGGTCCTTAACTCAAGGACATCACAGAATGAAAACCACTAGGAGATTGTGCTGCACATTGGCACTAATTGGTACTAATGGCATTGGTAAAAAGTGGGATGAGATTCTGCAGCATGGATTTAGGGAACTAGGTCACAGACTAAAGAGCATGTTCTCCCAGTGTGTAATCGCTGGAACTGGGTGTCATGTGCTAATGCGCACGGAACTAGGACAGGTCAGATAAATTTGTGGCTGAGGAAATGGCGTAGAAGGGAGGGCTTAAATTTCTGGATCACAGGGACCATTTATGTAGAAGTTAGGATCTAATGCGAGCTGGATGAGTTTCACCTGAATTGGAACATATTTAACATTCTTGTGGGGTTCTTTGCTAGTGTGTGAAACTGCTTTAGTCCCCTGTGTCTCTCGGCCATTTTTCCAGCTACATATAGGCATTTCCTGATAAATACACTAATCACTACAAAGATAATTTTCTGCCCATATCTGTGGCCATGATGGAGAAAATGACCATGTTGCAGTCTCTCACTTCCTTGGAAATGGTTGTTTTAATAGCCTTGGATTTCCCTGCAATACAACAACGCTGCCTGAAAGAATTTACAGCATTTGATAGGCAAACTAAGTAGTCATTCCCCTATTTTTGTTCTACTGGCCTACTTTTCCCTATTTATTTGCTTGGCAACTTGCCCTTATCCACACTGTCGGCATGCGTCTACCTCCTCAGACCATCTGACCTTTCCTTATCCCTTACATTTACTTTTCCCTGATCCAGTCATCTTCCAACCATCTTGTCATTCTTGAACCAAGTGGATTCCTATACACAATTCCTATGCAACATATTCAGAATATGTGTGAGCTGGCAAAGGTATATACAATTAAATACACATTTATGCCAATTAAAAGGCTACAATGCATTATATCAGTGCTGAGATAAATGCCAAACAGTTCAATATATCTGTAATAAACCAAGAACAGTTCACAGTGGTCTTGTGGGAACTATAAATCATTAGTCAAACAGTTTTGCTGTTTTAATTTAAAACTTCTAAAGATTTCTTGTTTCTGACCTGAAACTGTTGTTAAAAAGTCAGAAACTAGAAATCTCCTGTGCCTTGTCAGAGAAAATGATTCATCAAGTCTACACCCACAGTGCAGGTGTTGCTGGGTCTAACAGTGTTATATGAATGAATTGCTAACATTTGGCATTAATGTAAACTATGTTCTACAAAATGCCAACAATGTTGTATTTGATCTCTCAATTCTAGTTTAAACCAATGTAAAATCAAACATATAGTCTTACCTCATCAGAGCTTTCAAAGCTTTCTTATGCAGGTTGTCTTGGGTGCTCCTTAATGTAGCTGTTGAATGAAACTACAAAAGGTCAATAAGCATAAATCATCAAATTCAAAAGCTCTGAAATGGCACCAATTTTTCCATCGCATCACATTGTGTTTATCCTATGTGTAATATGCACCAACTTTCAAAGAAAGCAGGTTGATTACTTGTTAACTTTGTTCTTCAGTCTTTTCACATATTCTTATGAGGGGTTAAAGAAAAGAACACCGTAAGAACCTGCGAACCAAGCAGCATCTGTGGGGGCTAAAAGGTGCAAATTAAGGTTTCGTGCCAGGACTAAGTGAAGAGGAAAGACTGTCACTATATAGCAATACACAGAGGGTGGGAGGGTGGCATAGAGACTGGTAGATGATAATGTTTGTTCCAGATCCCACCATCTGCAGTCTCTTCTGTCTTCTTCCGAGGGTGTTTCATGCAAATTCTTGTCTTGATTTTAGAATCTAAAGGTAGATACTTAACACTTTTCCTGTTTTACAACTTTTACAAGCAGTTGGAAGCCAATGCAAAGCGTTTCCTTTACAGTCAAATAGCACAGACATAAGTCCTCAGTTCTCTGCACCCACTAATCCAATTGGTTTTTCTTTTCACATCCCAATCAATGCCCCAATTCGTCTGCCACTAGGAGCGATTTACCTCGCAGCCAGGGTCATTGATGGATATCCATAAACTGATGCATCTAGTGGGAACCCAAGGGAGAAAATGGAAGAATAGGAAGAAACCCAGGGGAACGTGCAAATTCCACACAGACTGCACTCAAGGTCAGGATGTAATTTGGGTCTCAGGAACAGTAACAGGCAACAGTGGTGACTGATTAACTACTTGATTAAAAAAATTGCTGTATCAAATCCACACTTATAGTTTAACTGTTGTAGGTCCGAATACATAATGAACTTCCAGTTTACAATCTAGATATAAAATTGCTTTTAATCAACGAACTGGTAGCAATTTGCTATTTAAACTTGCAACTCTACATTATCCTTGAAGCTACAAATTAATAGACCATTGTCCAATTACAGCAACAACTTTTTCCTATTTTCAGCTGCAATATTAAATTCATGAAATTTCTCCTTTCATGCTACACATAGATCAACCCCTGAGAGGAATGTGGCATCAATATACAAAGCAGAAAATGATTGTGTGTAATCAATGCCAGAAAAGAGTTCTGTGGTAGAAGTGACATATATTCTTGTTCACACCATATTCTTGGTCACCTAACCCCCCTGTCGTAACAGTGCAAGACCAAAGTAAAATACTTCAGGTGCTGGTAATTGAAATAAAATTGAAAAAGCTGGTAATACTCAGCAGGTCAGGCAGCATTTGTGGAGAGAGAAGAGTTAACATACAAAGTTGGACATAATATATGCCTTGGAGTGCTTCAGGGTGGAAAAATCCCCAGGGCTAGGAGATTTATCCTACGAAAGCTGCAGGAAACAAGGGATTGTTGGAGCACCAACAGAGGTTTTGGCATCTTTTTTAGCCACAAATGTGCTAAAGCTAAAGTATTTCTTCTGTTTAAGAAGGGCAGCAAGGGTTAGCTAGATAACTATTGGCCTTACATCAACCGTAGGAAAACAACTGGCATAAATTCGAAGGGACAGGAATTATATCCATTTGACAAGACTGTCTAATTGGGATGTTTAATATGGCTTTGCACGGGGGTAACCCTGTCTCTAGGTATGTTACAAAACCTACCTGAATCGTGGCTGAGCATCTGCCCCACCCCTTGTGTGTGATTTTGGCGCTGTTTAGAGGGGGCGGGTTTAAAACGTGATTTTTACTAGGCTGTTCCAATCGAAAATGTTCAGCCTAGTAAATCATTAACGGAAAATCGCTGGAAGACCCCGTCGCAAAAGGTATTATTAGTTTTTATGGCCTTGTATAATATTTATAGTAGTTTAAAAATCACTGTCTCACTCCGCAACCTCTCGCAGCCCCAGGGATTTATAAAGCAAACAATTAAAGGTATGTACCTTATTTTTACATTAAATGGGGCATGTATATAACCCTGTTATTAAAGTATTAAAGTTATAGCGAGTAGCTCATTTTGGGCTCTTTATATCCCGCAGTATTTTTCTGGGCACTTGAGGGCACAAATCCAGTGCAATGTGAACGTTCTAAACCAGCGCGTTCACAGGAACCCACTAGAAAGCCGATTTAAATTGACTTTAATTTACAGCAAATGAACACTAAATTCCTTTCATTTGGCCTATAAATTGATGCAAATGAGATTTAAAAATCATGTTTTATTGTGAATTATTTGTGAATATTATTCGGACACGGGCTATTTAAAAATGTTAATCATTTATTAAGAAATGGATAGATGTTTAGATTCAGTAATTGAAGTTTGAAATTAGCTACAATTGGGTAACTAACTAATTATATGCTTTAATTTCAGGTCATCCAAGTAAGATTTATTTATATTTGTTTCAGAATGCTTCAATCTATGATAACTGAAAATTTCATTCAGTTCTCTTAATTTTTAAGAAGGTTATGGGCTTTTGACTGTCCACGATCACAGCTTTTTTGTTATGTCCATAGAAAATCAATAGGGAACAAGATGCTAATTTCCGAGTATGAAAATGGGCATAACTTTTTTATTACTTGAGATATGAAAGTGAATTAGGTGTCAAATTAAACTTATTGGTATGCTTTATCTGATGGGATAAATTGCAGACTTGATTTTTTAAATCTCAAAATTTTGTAACATTGCTACTGTCTCATTAATTTGATTCGAGTTTTTTGAGGAGATAACAAAGCAGCAAACCGGGGGTAGGTATTGTCCAAATGGACTTTGGTGTGGCATTTGGCAAGGTGCCACATGGTAGGCTTGTCTTGAAGATTGTCTTGAAGCACATGGGAGACGAGGTGGCTAATTGGATCCAAAGTTGATTTGGTGATGGGAGGCAGAGGATAGAGTTGGGTGGATGCTATTCTGAGTGGAAGTCTGTGACTAGTGGTGACATTAAGGATTGGCATTGGGACCATTGTTGTTTGCAATATACATTAATGCATCATAAATATCACCAATAATTTGCCCGGCCTGATCACATTGACCCCACAGCCAAAAATGCAAACTAATGCCTCTACTTCCTTTGAAATTTGTCATGTCTCCAATGTAGGCATGCAGGTGCAGCAGGTCTCCATGTCTCTAAAGTAGGCATGCAGGTGCAGCAGGCAGTGAAGAAAGCGAATGGTATATAGCATTCATAGCAAAAGGATTTGAGTATAGGAGCAGGGAGGTTCTACTGCAGTTGTACAGGGTCTTGGTGAGACCACACCTGGAGTATTGCATACAGTTTTGGTCTCCTAATCTGAGGAAGGACATTATTGCCATAGAGGGAGTGCAGAGAAGGTTCACCAGATTGATTCCTGGGATGTCAGGACTTTCATATGAAGAAAGACTGGATAGACTCGGCTTGTACACGCTAGAATTTAGAAGATTGAGGGGAGACCTTATAGAAACTTACAAAATTCTTAAGGGGTTGGACAGGCTAGATGCAGGAAGATTATTCCCGATGTTGGGGAAGTCCAGAACAAGGGGGTCACAGTTTAAGGATAAAGGGGAAATCTTTTAGGACCGAGATGAGGAAAACATTTTTCACACAGAGAGTGGTGAATCTCTGGAATTCTCTGCTTGAAGGTAGTTGAGGCCAGTTCATTGGCTATATTTAAGAGGGAGTTAGATGTGGCCCTTGTGGCTAAAGGGATCAGGGGGTATGGAGAGAAGGCAGGTACAGGATACTGAGTTGGATGATCAGCCATGATCATATTGAATGGCGGTGCACCTCAAAGGGCCAAATGGCCTACTCCTGCACCTATTTTCTATGTTTCTATGTTCAACTGAGCTCACAAATGAAGAAGGGCTAGTTCGACACGATATTGGATGTCATTATGAAACATAATTAATGACCCTGGGAAAGGAAAATTAAAACTGTAGAAAATGTTGTACATTGTCATCCTGATTACACGTGTTCTCCTTATTCCAGTGATTGGGACAAAGAAAGCAGTCTAATTGAAGGGGCACAGATTGATAAGCGGAGCACGCTTCAAAACAGCGTAGGTGAAGGAACATCGCGCTGTCCGAAGTGCATAACAACTCATGGAGCGGTCATTCCTTGCCAAATCAGACGTGTACCTGGACTTGCTCAACCTAAGGAATATTGCACAGGATCCCATACTGGGTTCTCCAGCCCAACGACTGATATCTTGCCAAAGCCGTGCTCCACTGCCTGTGTCCCAGCAGCTTTTGCAGCCACATGTTTGTTCCCCACCTGCAGTTCAGAAGCAACTACAATTCAAACGTGACACGCAGAAACGCTTCTTTGACAAATCCAGCAAGCCACGCAAACCTCTCGCACGTGGACAAGTGGTCCGTCTCCAGACAAACAAGGGCTATGCACGTCTGGGACACATGCACGGCCCTGCCAAAGAACCGCGCTCTTATCTGGTCGAAGCAGACGGAGTCATCTACAGACAAAACTGTCAACATATCCTTCCGGTGAAGGAACCGCGTTCTGCGACTCCATATCCTGATGTCTCGCGTTTCGGGTACCCTCCCACAGTCGGTCCCGCGTCCCCCAATGCCACCTATCGTTTCCACCGCGGACTTCCCGCGGCGTTTGGCGACTAGCTCGCCTATCTCGTCAACTTCTCTGCCTATTGGGTCGCCGGTCGTTTCCCTATTTCCCTCCCCGGTATCTTCTCCAATGAAAGGAGGTGAGGCGGACTCGTACCGCACACGGGCCGGAACCTATTTCATGCTGCTTTTGGGCAGACCCAGTTGTTCCAGAACAAGGGGTCACAGTTTAAGGATAAGGGGGAAATCTTTTAGGACCGAGATGAGAAAAACATTTTTCACACAGAGAGTGGTGAATCTCTGGAATTCTCTGCCACAGAAGGTAGTTGAGGCCAGTTCATTGGCTATATTTAAGAGGGAGTTAGATGTGGCCCTTGTGGCTAAAGGGGTCGGGGGTATGGAGAGAAGGCAGGTTGTGGATACTGAGTTGGATGATCAGCCATGATCATATTGAATGGCGGTGCAGGCTCAAAGAGCCGAATGGCCTACTCCTGCACCTAATTTCTATGTTTCTATGAATCTTACCAATTTCTAGAGGTGCACCATAGCAAGCATCCTATTGGGATGCATCACAAATTGATATGGCAACTGGTCTACCCAAGACCCAAGAAATTGCAGACAATTGCGAACGCAGCCCGGTCCATCACTCCCACTAACTTCATCCACACTTCACGCCCCAAACCAAAACTAAACTAAACTAAACCAGCCAAGGTAATCAAGAACCACTCACACCCAAGTCTACTCTCCTGTCAGTAACACAGGTGATATGGTAGTGAAGGCCGGTATTCACTTGGCATGCTTTATAGATTAGGACATAGCATGTAAGAGTTGGGTTGTTATGTTGTAACATTACATAATATTGTTAAGGTCACACTGGAGTATCATGTGCAGTTGTGGTGACCACACTACAAGAAGGATGTCACAATGGATTGTGCTTGGATTAGAGGATTTTTGTTCTGGGGGAAAAAATGGATAGCCTGGACTTTTTCCCTGGAGTAAAGGGGTGCACGAGGTGACCTGATAGAAGTGCATAAGGTTACGAGATGGGGATCGGGCAGATTGTCAAAATATTTTTTCCATCGCAGGGGTATCAAAAACAAGAGGGCAAAAGGGCAGAAGGTGAGAACGAGTTTTAAGGAAAAAGTTTATTTTTACAACAGAAATTGGTTAATATCTGGAATGCACTGCCAGATATGGTGGTGGAAACAGATATAATTACTATATTTAAGAGGCAACTTGACAAATGCTTAAATAGGCAAATTATAGGATACAATTCCAATGTGGCCATGGTTCGCATGGACGTGGTAGGCCGAAGGCCCCATTTCTGTGCTGTATCACTCCAAGACTATTTGAAGTTGATGATCTTTCAACAGAATTGTTCATGAAACAGAGAACGTTACAGCCAAAGGTACTGTATACACAAACATGGTGAACATGAATATTCAATATCACAAACTGGTGAAAGATACAGACTCAACCTACCTTCTGTAGCTTGGAGACTGTAGACCAACCCTAGGCCCAAATAGCCTTTGGCAAGAAATTCACCTGCTTCTTCCTCCATGGCAGTTACACTAGTAGAAAACTTCTCTCCTTCTTCCAGCTGTAAAAAGGCATAATATACTCATCAGATAACACAAAAGCAGGTGATATGTTACACATTTCAACCAATGCTCGAAAGTTAATGCTTTCCACAATTTTATACTCGCACTTAAGCATTGTGCCATTAAGAATAATGCGTGAACATTTTATCTGTTAAACTGGACCAGTTTTCTTTGAGGAAGTAAAAGCTTATCAAGAATAGGATCTTTAAATTGCTGAGAAGTTGGCTCCACTACATGCTGTGATTATAAACCCTCCAATGACTAGAACAGCATACAAAAAATATGGTTGTGATTACAAGACCTTAATCTCAGTCTCAGGATATCATTACTGGAATTCATTGATTCGGGACCAATCAGCTCTAGGATGCTTCATGAATAACTTTCCCTTCATCATAAGGTCAGATGTGGACTGATTGAAGATTGCGCAATGTTTAATTCCATTTGCAATTCCTATGCTCCTGAAGTATTCAGTGTCTTCCTGTTGTAATGATACAGGCATGGACTGATAACTGACCAGCAACAATTGTGCTACTCACAAAGTCTCAAAGAAGACATTGTCTAACCACCTGTATTTGCTGTTCAATGGCAATACCATCATCAAATCCCCCACAAAATCTCTAATGGCACTATTTCAGCCAAAACTGCTGTAGCTACAAAGTTAGGTCAAAGACTCGGTGTCCTGTAACAAAGAACTTGCCTCTTGATTCCTACAGTACCTTTGCATCATTTAAACACATGTCAGGATGTGATTGAATGCCTTCAATTGTCTGGATACGTGCCTGTCCAACAGCATCCGAGCAGCTCAACACCAACCAAAGCAAAACTGTCAACTCGATTAGCACCCTAATCTATTCCTCCAAGCATTCACTCTTTATTTTGCCCATAGCACCATGGTTGATAGATGCACTATTTAAAAAATGCATTGCAGTGCACTACAAGGTTTCTTTGACCTCACCTCCAAACTCAGGAGGAGGTCACTGGGTGCATGCACCAGTTGCATGTTTCCCTTCAATATGTATTATAAGCTAATGGCCATTCCTTTTCACTGTTGTAACTCCCTACTCCACAGAAATTATGGGAGTACCATCACTAGCCAGCAAATGTTCAAGGTGGCAATTCACCACAACATTCCCAAGTCCTTGTCAGCTACACCCACATCCTGCAAGTGAATATAAAGTAAACTTCCTCAGCCACGGCTTACATCTTCTGGTTTACGCAAAATGATTTATTTCAGAGAGATGGCCAAAATAGCCTCTGCAACTGGAAGGTTAGCTTAAACGCTTCTGGCATTGACTGAACTGTATCAGCAACACGCCAGGGAAGGCAATATTGTTGATTACCTAAAGGCATAAGCAAATGAGAAAACAATCAGCTAAATGGTGGAAACAACTAACATGCCTCACCAAGCTATTAAGTAACATGACAATCGAAACAGATGGCCTTCAGTTGGCAACTGCTGTGTATTGTTCATAAGACCTCATGACTAGTTCTCCTGTTTAACCTTTCATGAACTGGTTCAGAACCCATTTTCTTTTCATTCCCTTTGGCAGCTGGATGTAATTGCTGCTATTATGGAACACAAACCTGTTCAGTAATTTAGTCTTTGAAAAGCACTGACTAAAAACGCAAAGTATAAAAACAATCAATTGAACTACCAGAGAACTAGGACTAATTCTTGTTTATAATATATTCTTGCTTATTATATGCATAACTTCTCTCCATCAACAGGGAGTTCCTGTGTTTATCTATGAGGCTACCTCTTATATTAGGCAGAAAAAAGTATCTGAGAATGCATGAACAACAACATAATTAACAATATGTCAATGTAAATAACTCAATGTCTGTGCCTCTTCTTTGCTCCACTCGTTTCCAGTCCTGCAGTTCCTCAGAGATATTAGTCCTTGTCCAATTCTAACTTCTTCAGCATTTTCAATTTTAATGACTTCATTTGTCACTAAGTTTCAGATGCCAACAGCCATTGCTCCAAAATTATCTCCCTTAACACTGCGGCCTCTTTCCTGGAAAACTCTCCTTAAAATCTATTACTTTCATCAAGCTTTTGGCCATCGCTTGGCATTGCATTGGCATTGCTTCCTTGTATTACTGCATCAAATTTAGTTTGACAATAATCCAATGCTGCAACTTGGTTCACTATACGATGTCAAGGATTCTACGTAATTATAACAGATTAAAATCCAGCAGCAGATTTTTTATACGTTCTACATTACTGTTTTATTAAATATGAATTCACACAAAATCATCAATAGGCGGCACAGTGACGCAACGGTAGAGTTGCTGCCTTACAGCACCAGAAACCCGGGTTCGATCCCGATGACTGAGTTTGTACATTCTCCCTGAGCACGTGGGTTTTCTCCAGGTGCTCTGGTTTCCTCCCACATTCCAAAGACGTACAGGTTTGTAGGTTAATTGGCTTTGGTAAGTTGTAAAATTGTCCTTAGTGTGTGTAGGTTAGTATATGGGGTCGGCACGGACTCGCTAGGCCGAAGGGCCTTTTTCTGCACTGTATCTCTAATGTCTAAATTCTAAAGACTCGAAATGTGAACACAAAATTAATCACATCATCATTACTAATCACATGTTATCATTACTAATTCAAATGCCAGTATTTTTATCCCAGATTACTCCAGGTGGGTATATGGCATTAGGTCATGAGTCAGCAATTAAAAGGCAAGGCAGCTTCAAGCTCATTAAGTTGCGCATCAGTCAGCTTTACATTTCTCTTGTTTAAAAACTGAGCCAGGATTAAACTCAAAAATCCTTTTAATCTTAATAGTTCTCTGAGGCTGGCTAACACAAGGAGGAAGGTACTGTAAACACCTAATTACAAGTTATCCGTTAATCCTGAATTTCCTGTGGTCACATCTATTATACACCACTCACTTTTGTGACATGAACCTACTCCCTGTTTCAAAAGATTGCATATCCTAGCTTTAGGCAGGGAAGCCACAGATAGAGTTTCCATAGCAACCTTTCGTATCAGAGCAGATGCCACAGATATTTAAAAACATTCTCTCCCTATATTTAAAGGAGGCTTGAAACATTTGGGGTTCATAATGAATCTTTTATTACAGTTTATTCAAGCACCCACTTGTGATGAGCAAACAAATTGCGTAATTTAATCGATTTATTGAAAAGCTCAAATTTCTGCTCCTGAAGTGCCTTGGATTAAAGTCCAATACCTTGGATTAAATTCCGAGTCCAATAGCTTGGCCATTTCTCACCCTAGTAGTAGGTATCAATCAACAAGCTATTCAACCAGAGAGTAAAATTTCCCCAATCCTGATATTATTTGCCCCAAATCACTCCAATAAACAGTTTCCAGATAATGTAGAATAGTCTGAGTAGAATGTCTGAAATTATATCATAATATGAAATTAAACTGCCTTACAGTGATAGTTAATACTTTAAGTATTTTATTTCACTCACAATACAGTTAACTACATTTCCCCAAGGGAGGATTTTCTGAAAAATGCACAATGCAACACTACATTGATAAAGGCGCCTCTTCTTCTTGCGTATGGCGTGCACAGCCCAAACTTGTAGGACAACGTGTTCTATTTGATCTTACTTGATTGTGCACACCAGGTTGATTATATTCGTCGAAACAGGGCGGACCACGTGAAGGTTGCAATCTCCCACCCCGATAAAGGCGCTGTTCAGTACTTTCACTGCAAGGGTGAGCCTTATGAGTACAATTGCACTTTTATTTCTTGTCCTCTTTCCAAAGTCCAACCCACTTCTCTTGTATAGAATTAACAATTGAAAGGGAGTTCTGGGCTCCGGTAACAATCGACATTGTCTAAAAGATTAGTTTTTTTCTATCACCTGCTAAACCATTTGCTTAGTACTCGCTGCACTTGATATATTTATTTTAGACATTCAGATTTTGGGTTTTACAACTAGATCATCATTTGAACGTGCTGTGCTGATTAGGCAAGAACTGTGGCAAAATTAATGATCGCATTAAGTATAGCGTTTACTTGCTTTATGTGCATTCATTGGGCCAAGATGATCTGAAACTTTAAAATAAATGAATAAATAAACACTGAGCAGCTTTTTTATTGAAAGAAAGTCAATATTTCAAAATGGGTATAGGATAAAGGCAATTACTGCGTACATTTAGACTGATCTGACCAAAAAGCTGGGACAGAGTAAGATCACTGAGGATATAACAATAAATTACATATTTGAAGTGAATGTTGCAGTTCAATAGTTATTCTTTCAGTATTTATTACCACTTCCCTTCCATCATACACTATTAAAAAACTATCTCTTTCGCTAATTAGCTTCCTCAATTCCATCAAAAGTCTCAATTAAGGTGTTTATTTATAATTCAACATGCTGCACCAGTTGGTAACCTATGCTTCAATCCTTCACTGGATAAAATAATGTGTAATATGCAATGTCACATGCAGAACTTGAGAACTATCTGGATTTGTGGAGGAGTTAATTAGAGGTTGCCTAAAATTGCAAAATTCAATGTTCATACCATTGGGTTGTAAGCTACCCAAGTGGAATATGAAGTCTGAAGAAGGGCCTAGACCCGAAACTTCGCCTATTTCCTTCGCTCCATAGATGCTGTCTCACCTGCTAAGTTTCTCCAGCATTTTTACCAAGTGGAATATGAGATGCTTGGGTAGCTGGTGCTTGGTGCCATTCCTCCAGTATGCATGTGGTCTCACTCTGGCAATGAAGGAGGCCCAGGACAGAAAGATCAGTAAGGGAATGGGAAGGGGAGTTAAAATGGTTCGCAACCGGGAGATCCAGCAGGTCTTGACGGAACTGTAAGTGCTCAGTGAAATAGTCCTACTGGATTCAAAATGTTCCAAATTAACACAAGGCAGAGATTAAATGAAGGGTGGTGACCCGAGGAGGCAATAATATATGCCACAATTATCCACTAATTTCTTTATTTTTAAGTTATTCACTAAATATGATATTGTCAGACAACTAATCACATTTGAAGCATATTTGCAGGATGTCTTCTTCACTCCCTGCTACCCACTGTAATAAGGATAATTAATCATGGATAGCAATTACCCTCTTCTCCCACCACCTTTCCTAACTCACCACAAGCTTTTAACAACGTTTCACATTCGGGGGTGCTGATAAAAGAATATGAAAGTAGTATTTCTCCTTGAAGGTACTAGATTGCAAGCAATGCTTTATTATTCCACACAAACTTCATTAGTACATGCAGAAGCAAATGCAGACCCCGTCAGTAATAATTAACCTTCCTGACACCGACTGCAACCTCTGCAGCTCTACCGATACACCCATTTTAGACTCTCTGAACTCTACATGATTAAAATAGATGAAATGCTGACTACACATTCTGCTGAGCCCCTCTCATTCCACTGCAAGCAGGGGAATAAAGAACGTTTGCCAATTTTTTTAACTGCATGCGGCCCATTTCTCCCTTTAAGCTAATCTGTTTGCTGGCTGGAGACCACAGAAATGCCAAAATCTGTAAGCGGTTTATAGTAAACAAAATGAATGAGTTCGATTTATGACAGTTTAACAAAACCTTTTAAAATCAGTCACTAAATTCAAGCAAGTTTTAAAATACTTCATAAAGAATGTATAATTCAAACAGAGAGACATTTGACGGATTTAGAATTTTTGTTTATAATTTAGCATCTTCCCATTTCCTCAACATTCAGAAAATCTCCATTCTTTCCATTGTTTTGACACCTTCTAAATTCCCCCGACCACTGTGGAATATCAATGCAATAAAAATGACAATACTTTTCTCTTGATCTGTAAAACTTGAACCATCAAATGTGTGGCATAGAATGTATTGACTATCAGACTGTCAACTTCACTGACACAGAAAGACAGTCTTTTGAATGGGTGCAGACTTCCACAACATCTATATAACTAAAAGTCCCATCTTGCCCACTTCCTGTCTGCGCTCATTGATATTGATTTTAGAAAAAATGCTACCCTATATCGCTATGATTTTTGGCCATCTTACTCACAGTCCTCCTCCACTGAGGCAGCCCCGAGGATTTTTCTGATCAATTAAAAATAAAAAAGTTATGAGTGTTTAAACAATCTTGAGATCAGCTGATTGGGCCTCTCGCCTCAATGAAGGTAACAACTTCCGGGGGGAGCAAGACCATAAAATTCCTGGATGCCTGGACGCGAGTCAGTCACTCTGGAAGATCGTGAGGGAGAGTCCACAACTATCATTCTAAGCTGGGAATCAACTGAACTGTGAGTCTGTAATGTACTTGCAATAAATTATTTATCAGCCCTTAATGACAATGAGTTGTTTGGCAATTTGGTGGCCTGCACTCTGCTTGAAATGCTATAAAATTGAATGTGGTGGCCTGCACTCTGCCTGGAATGCTGTAAAATTGAACGTGGTGGTCTGCACTCTGCCTGAAATGCTGTGAAATTGAATGTGCTGGCCTGCACTCTGCCTGAAATGCTGTGAAATTGAATGTGGTGGCCTGTACTCTGCTTGAAATGCTGTGAAATTGAATGTGGTGGCCTGTACTCTGCTTGAAATGGAATTTCAAGGAATAGCCATGACTGAACTGCTAGCCCACCAGCCCTGAGTGACTGAACTGCCAGTCCACCAGGCCTGAGTGACTGAGGTGCCAGCCCACCAGGCCTGAGTGACTGAGCTGCCAGCCCAAGTATCCATTCGGCCCACAATGTCCATACTAGCCCTCTGGAAACCAGTCCTTTCAGCCCACAACACTAATACCAGCACTCCAGAAAGCCACCCCCCCCCCCCCAATGGCCACCAATATTGGAATTGATGGAGAGGTGAAATATTGCATTGGGGGACCAGCCCTATCGTGTGAACATGGGACTCACGGGTCCCACTTAGTCTAGGTATCTGTATATCCTTGCAAAGGGTCTTTGAAATGTTTCTTCAACCCCAACAAAGCACACAAATCGATTCCAACTCGACAGATATTCTCATGGAAACCCTTAACTAGTCAATGAGTACTCGGCTTTTTCAACCAAGTATGATAAAGGAAGCTTTATAAACATGGAGAATGAGATTCGCTGTACATGTGAATATTATTGTTATATTTATCAAAAGGATGTCTTGTTCATTGAGTTCTCCTGTTTCAAGTAACACCCGCCTATCTCATCACTCTTTCCAGTGCCCTCACCCCACACCAGTGTACACTCATTTCACCCACCATTCCAGCTCCCCCAAGTCACCCTCCTCCTTTCCTCTCCCCCCCCTTTGCATACTCATCTTCCATCCCCAAATGCTTAATTTCCCTTTTATGCCCCTTCTCTCCCCATCCTTCTCTCCCCTTCCAAATACATCCCTCCCTTCCGTTTTATATTTCCCTCTTTTTCTCACCTTATCTGACACCCTATTGTATCCGTTGTCATATGCTCTACTCATCTGCCAGGGATGTCGTTGCTGACTTCGGGAAGTATGCTGAAGTACCCCAATCAGAATTAACGGCATCAAAGTGGAGATGGTTGAAAGCCAAGTTCCTTGGAGCAAATATCTGTCCTGGTCAAACCACATAGAAGTGACAGCCAAGAAGGTACACCTCTAATTCCTTAGGAGACTGAGTAATTCATCATCGATACCACCTACACTTTGCACTGCCTCAGGAAAGCAGCCAACCTAATCAAAGACCTTTCCCACCCTGGCCATTCCTTCCTTTCCCTGCTCCTGTTGGGCAGAAGATTCAGAAGCTTGAAAATGCGCACCATCAGTCTCAGAAGCAGTCTCTATTATCAGGCTTCTGAACAGACCTTCCATAAGCTAGGGTATAGTCCAAATCCCCTATACCTCATTGCAGATAATAGACCTTGCCCTGCAACTCTTGTGCTTATCTGACTTCATTGGATGGCATGCAAAACAAACCATTTCATTGCACCTCGGCATAGATGACAATATAAACCTAAACCATTGACAATCTAACCCCCCCTTGCCTGCATTCACCTATTAATTGGCAGGTTTTGTTCTGCCCTCACATCTCTTTTGCAACTTATTTTCCCAAACTGCAATCAGTCTGAAGAAGGGTCCTGACCCGAAATGTCGCCTGCCCGATTCCCTCCACAGATGCTGCCAGTCCCGCTGAGTTCCTCCAGCGCTTTATGTTTTGCTCTTGTGAGTGAATGCTTATGTTGGAAGATGTGCTACCACTCCATCCAACCATGCTATCCTCACAGAGATGTGCACAGCATGTTAAAAACCCCAAAGGCAATTGTTGGGCCAGAATAAAATGCACACTGCTGAAAACAATTTCTCACTCACAGAAACGTCTGAAAATAAGCATGCAGGTACATCAGGCAGTGAAGAAAGCAAATGGCATGTTGGCCTTCATAGAGAAAGGATTTGAGTATTGGAGCAAGGAGGTCCTACTGCAGTTGTACAGGCCCTGGTGAGACCACACCTGGAGTATTGTGTGCAGTTTTAGTTTCCTAATGTGAGGAAGGACATTCTTGTTATGAGGGAGTGCAGCCTAGGTTCACCAGTTTAATTCCCGGGATGGCGGGACTGACATATGATGAAAGAATGGATCGACTGGGCTTATATTCACTGGAATTTAGAAGGATGAGGGGGTATCTTATGGAAACATATAAAACTCCTATGGGATTGGCAGGCTAGATGCAGGAAAAATGTTCCCGATGTTGGTGGAGTCCAGACCGAGGGGGTCACAGTTTAAGAATAAGGGGTCGGCCATTTAGTACTGAGATGAGGAAAAACCTTTTATAACCATATAATATAACCATATAAACATTACAGCACGGAAACAGGCCATCTCGCCCCTTCTAGTCAGTGCCGAACACGTGTTCTCCCCTAGTCCCATATACCTGCGCTCAGACCATAACCCTCCATTCCTTTCCCGTCCATATAACTATCCAATTTATTTTTAAATGATAAAAACGAACCTGCCTCCACCACCTTCACTGGAAGCTCATTCCACACAGCCACCACTCTCTGAGTAAAGAAGTTCCCCCTCATGTTACCCCTAAACTTCTGTCCCTTAATTCTCAAGTCATGTCCCCTTGTTTGAATCTTCCCTACTCTCAGTGGGAAAAGCTTATCCACGTCAACTCTGTCTATCCCTCTCATCATTTTAAAGACCTCTATCAAGTCCCCCCTTAACCTTCTGCACTCCAAAGAATAAAGCCCTAACTTGTTCAACCTTTCTCTGTAACTTAGTTGCTGAAACCCAGGCAACATTCTAGTAAATCTCCTCTGTACTCTCTCTATTTTGTTGACATCCTTCCTATAATTAGGCGACCAAAATTGTACACCATACTCCAGAATTGGCCTCACCAATGCCTTGTACAATTTTAACATTACATCCCAACTTCTATACTCAATGCTCTGATTTATAAAGGCCAGCACACACCAAAAGCTTTCTTTACCACCCTATCTACATGAGATTCCACTTTCAGGGAACTGTGCACAGTTATTCCCAGATCCCTCTGTTCACCTGCATTCTTCAATTCCCTACCATTTACCATGTACGTCCTATTTTGATTTGTCCTGCCAAGATGTAGCACCTCACACTTATCAGCATTAAACTCCATCTGCCATCTTTCAGCCCACTCTTCCAACTGGCATAAATCTCTCTGTAGACTTTGAAAATCTACTTCATTATCCACAACCCCACCTATCTTAGTATCATCTGCATACTTACTAATGCAATTTTCACCCAGAGAGTTGTGAATCTGTGGAATTCTCTGCCACAGAAGGGAGTGGAGGCCAATTCACTGGATGTATTCAAGAAAGAGTTAGATATAACTCTTTGGGCTAACGGAATCAAGGGATATGGGGATAAAGCAGGAACAGGGTACTGATTTTGGATGATCAGCCATGATCATATTGAATGGCAGTGCTGGCTCGAAAGGCCAAATGGCCTGCTCTTGGATCTATTTTCTATGTTTCTATATAATCATAACACATAATGTAAATGTACATAGTTAGGTTAGTATCATGATATTTACTAGCGTTTAAGTTACTAGATCTAAATGTTTAATTGAAGTAAAATAATTCAAGGCATTCTGACACAACACAATTACCACACTTCTCTTTGGCATCTTAGCAATACCAATCAGAATAATAAGTAAACTGTTAACAGTTCCAGGTATTTAACATAATCAATTCTGCTGAAAATTCTGTATATCAAAATGACTACTCAGCATCAAGCATCTAAAAGTTATTAAAGTAGGCAGGCTAATATTTTGTCTGGTGGCCAGGTAAATGATTGAGGGGAATTAATGAGTACAACAGGAACTGAGGGAAGATCCAGGCAGAATCTAATTGTGAATAACAAAGAGAAGGCTGGAAGAGCTCAATGGAGGCAAAAGACGTTGGTTTGCGTTTCGGGTCAAAACCCTGCAAAGGACTCATTGACACTTGGGACAGATCCAATGGTGCAGGAGCACCAATCAATCTGTTGGAGGAACTCAGCAAGTTGAGCAGCATCAATGGAAGATAATGGACAACCGACGTGTCGGGTTGTGACCCTTCATCTGGATTGCTTTTGTTTCAGATTTCCTCATCTGCTGTCTTTTGTGTCTGCAATTTACTACTCCGCTGTCGAGTTTCTTCAAGGTAATCCTGCCAAGGCCAGTTGGGTCTATTGTATGGTGATCATTAGCAACCCCCTCCACATACAGACCTTTCTGTCATTGACTTTCTCTATTGCCAGAGTGAGACCACATGCAAACTGGAGGAACAGCACCTCACATTCCGTGTGGGTAGCTTACAATCTAATGATTAATAAATTCTCCAATTTTTGGTTCTAACCTACAAACACTCCCCCCCCCCCCCCCCTCTTTTCCCTGCCCCACCTGGATATGCACCATTTCTCCCCTCCCCATTCCACCTATATCCCTTCCCCTGGCTTTACAATTCTTACCTCTTCTATTCTTATCTCACAAATTGTTATTTTAAATGCTGGCCTTTGTCCAACTATCTGCCAATCGACCCTGCCCCCCCCCCCCCCCCCCCCCCCACCTGTATCCACCTATCACTTGGCAGACTTTGTCATGTCCCCATCTCTCTTCCTGCTTTCCCAGCACAATCAGTCCTGACCCGAAACGTCACCTATTCATGTTGTCCAGAGATGCTGCCTGACCAGTTGAGTTACTCCAGCACTTTGTGTTATTTTTTAACCTGGAATAGTTTGTGTAACGAGTCAGGTCCATGTAAGGCCTCAATACTGGAACTGGCTTCTTCACTGCAACCACATTCGTTTCCTGTCTCTAGCTACTGATCTGCAATACATAATAGGATTAGGAAAAGGATACACTTACCCAGTGTAGAGATCCAATGCAGACCTTGGCAGCCATGAGTGGTATGCTTGGATCATTAGGATGGAGCTTTGCACATTCTCTGAGAGCAGACACAGCCCACATGAACTAAAAATTAAACCAGATAATAATCTAAAATTATTTATTTTCATTAGCATATTTTGATAACTTTCAGAATTTAGTTTCACATTATTCAAGAAGGAATGTTTTTAAGCCACAAAATGTATATCTGAGTGCTAATAACCACTATTAACTGTTGGAAAGTAATAACTATCCAAAGAGTGACATTTGTCACAATGCATATTAGTAACAAGCAAAAAATAAAAAACAGGCTAGTTAGTTTTGTTGAGTTTAGTTTAGAGATACATCATGGAAACATGCCCTTCGGCCCACCGAGTCCACGTTGACCAACAATCACCCTGTACACTAGTTCTATCCTACACTCTGGGGACAATTTACAGAAGTCAATTAACCTACAAACCTGTACGTCTTTGGAATGTAGGAGGAAACTGGAACACCCAGAGAAAACCCATGCAGACACACGGAGAACGTACAAACTCCATACAGGCAGCACCCCCAGTTCAAACCTGGGTCTCTGGCTCTGCAAAGCAGTAACTCTGCAGCTGCACCACTGTGCCACCCATTATAGTCATTCTATAATTGGATGTATTTGTATTCCTAGTTTATTTTTCTTTCATTTTCCTTTCCTTCCTGCTGTGGATGAATCATATGGGTATATCTTTCACAATTAATAGCAGTTCTTTGGTGCGCTTTGTCCAAATTGCTATCCTCCGTATTTGTGCCTGCACAGTCGTCATTATACAATTATTGGTCAGAGGCAGATGAGTGGAATTAGGCACAGAAATATCCGTGTCATGCCTAACTGACTTCCTCATTTGATTACACATACACATTTTAACAAGTAGAAACGTATGGCAATAGGATTCCTGAATATTTTTCCTATCGTTAATCCAAAAGAGTGATTTTCCTCATTTTCTAGCCCAGGATTAAAACAGATGACTAAGTGATTAGAGGCCAGAGCTCTTCCTTGCTCCGACAAGCATTATATTCCACAGGAATAATGGGCCAGTCTCACCTGTGGTATATAGGAAATTAAAAGTCGTGGTTAACATCTTTTTGAATTTCCTAAACTTTGGCCATAAACTCAGTCGCAAATTCATAGAACCCTCAATGAAATAGAGTCATACAGCATGGAAACAGACCCTTCGGCCCAACTTGCCCATGCTGACCAATATGTCCCAACAATACTATTCCCACCTGCCCAAATTTAGCCCATATTCCTCTAAACCTTTCATATCCATGTACCTATCTAAATGTTTCTTCAAGATTGTGATAGTACTTAAATAATCAATATTTTATGAAGTAATTCCCCAGGGATGTTCCAATTACTCTGCAAACATTAGGAATTGGGATAACCCCTGTGGAAATCTGAGATATAAATAATTATTACTAATGACATAATCTGATCAGCTAACAAGGATTTTCTCCAGTTGAACTAAGCGCTAAATTGCAATGACTTATCCTACAGTAATTCACTAGAATTGTAAATTACTGGGATTTTTTGAGGTAACAGAACTGGCTGCTTCAAGCCAGGTTCACAAACAATCACAGCAATACTCCAGTCAAAATATTCCAAAAAAAAGTTGGAGTGATAGACAGAAATGAGAGGCTGCTAACGTTTAATTATAATATGTTAAAGTGGTTTGACTTCTTTAAAAAGAGGTAATGACAATATCCAAAATGAAAACACTTAGGGGCGGCATGGTTGTGCAGCAGTAGAGTTGCTGCCTAAAGGGCCTGTCCCACTTGGGCGTCATTTGCGCGTCACGCAGGTGGCATGGGAAGATTTTGTGAATCCCAAAATCCTCGGGTGCCGCGCGCAACCGCGCGTCACGGCCTACGCCACTACGCCTCACCACGTGCCATGCGCGCATCACATGCGCGTCACGACGCACGTGTCGTGTATCGTGACACATAAATGGTGTTGCGTAAATGACACGTAAATGACGCCTAAGTGGGACAGGCCCTTTACAGCGCTTACAGTGCCGGAGACTCGGGTTCGATCCCGACTACGGGTGCTGTCTGTACAGAGTTTGTACATTCTCCCCGTGACCGCGTGGGTTTTCTCCGAGATCTTCAGTTTCCTCCCACATTCCAAAAACGTACAGGTTTGTAGGTTAATTGGATTGGTATAATTGTAAATTGTCCTAGTGTGTGTAGGATAGTGTTAATGTGCGGGGATCGCTGGTCGGCGCGGACTCGGTGGGCCGAAGGACCTGTTTCCGCTCAGTATCTTGAAACTAAAAAAAAACTGATTAAGAACTGGAGATGTTCATCCTATACCCAGAAATGTAATTGCTATAGAATTAAATGTGAAACTTTTATAGCCAAAAGGTGGAAAATAAATTAATCCATCTAATCAGGGATCCATTTACAGCTAGGATGGCCTGATGTCCTAAAGTGATTCTCTTTCCAAAGTATTACAAGAGAATCAACAGTTAAGAGTGTTTTATTGTCATACTAGACTGTGGGTCCCGTTGGATCCCTTGTTCACACGGGAGGGCTGGTCCCCCAACGCAATATTCCACCTTCCAATATTCCACCAATTCCAATATTGGTGGCCAGTGGGGAGGGCTTTCTGGAACGCTAGTATGGGTGTTGTGGGCCGAAGGGACTGGTTTACAGAGGGCTAGTATGGACATTGTTGGCCGAATGGATTCTTGGGCTGGCAGCTCAGTCACTCAGGCCTGGTGGGCTGGCAGCTCAGTCACTCGGGGCTGGTGGGCTGGCAGCTCAGTCATCAGTCACTCAGGGTTGGTGGGCCTACACGATCTCCTGGTTGCCAAACATTTTAAATCCCTTCCCCATTCCCAAACTGACCTAATGTCCTAGGCCTCCTCTGCTGTCAGAGTGAGTCCACGTGCAAATTGGAGGGGCAGCGCACACCCCCCCCCCCCCCCCTTCAGTTGTCCTACCAGTTCTACTGGTCACATCCTTGTATCCCTCTTGTTATCTCACCTTCCCCAGTCAACAATGGGCCATTATGGACTCCACCCATCCTGAGGTCATCTGTTGCTGGCCCTGATTTGTTCTGCCCTCTATTCCCCTCCCCCTCACTTCTACTTTCAGTCTGAAGAACAGTTCCAACTCAAAACATTGCCTAGGCACAAAATGATGGAGTAACTCAGCGGGTCAGACAGCATCTCGGGAGAAAATGGATAGCTGACGTTTCGGGTCAGGACCCTTCTTCAGACTGAATTACTCCAGCATTTTGTGCAAAATTATGAAGTGTCTTAGGATTTCTGATATATATTTAATTACCTGTTAATGATTTTTGCGCAACAAATGTACTTCAACTGCTGAAAATACCCAAAATGCATCTTAACCTACTGCAAAGTTAATATCATGTCGAGCAAAATTCAGGTCATCATTCAGAAAACATCTTTAGCTCATTCCCTCTAGCTGCTTGTTAATGCAAGATAATGTAATTTTAGGATACATGTTCACCAGAGGAAAATATTATAGTCATTTTGGAAAATGTACTCAAGTGTCATGACTGCAATCAGCAGAATTACAATTTAAAGAGGCAGTGTGGATATATTATTTCACGGTATTGGATCACCTAAAGACTGCAAGTTTTATTAGGATAGTTAGAAACATTGAATACATCAAGCAAACCCATTATTATTGATAATCTATATGTTAATATCGAACAAAATTTAACACATGGCTGGTACAAGGCATCTGGATTGACTCCTTTAGAAAAATCTTTCACTTTCTGACATTTATCCATACAATAACAACCCACATAGGAGATTAGTGGGCAAAATTAGGGCACATGGTATTGGGGAATGAGTGTTGACATGGATAGAAAATTGGTTGGCAGACAGGAAACAAAGAGTAGGGATTAACGGGTCCCTTTCAGAATGGCAGGCAGTGACTAGTGGGGTACCGCAAGCTCGGTGCTGGGACCGCAGCTATTTACAATATACATCAATGATTTGGATGAAGGGATTCAAAGTAACATTAGCAAATTTGCAGATGACACAAAGCTGGGTGGCAGTGTGAACGGTGAGGAGGATGCTATGAGAATGCAGGGTGACTTGGACAGGGGGGGAGTGGGCAGATGCATGACAGATGCAGTTTAATGTGGATAAATGTGAGGTTATCCACTTTGGTAGCAAAATCAGTAAGGCAGATTATTATTTAAATGGTGTCAAGTTGGGAAAAGGGGAAGTACAACAGGATCTGGGGGTCCTTGTTCATCAGTCTATAGAAAATAGGTGCAGGAGTAGCCCATTCGGCCCTTCGAGCCTATGAAAGTAAGCATGCAGGTACAGCAGGCAGTGAAGAAACGCGAATGGCATGTTGGCCTTTATAACAAGAGGAGTTGAGTATAGGAGCAAATAGATCCTTCTGCAGTTGTACAGGGCCCTAGTGAGACCACACCTGGAGTATTGTGTGCAGTTTTGGTCCCCTAATTTGAGGAAGGACATTCTTGCTATTGAGGGAGTACAGCATAGGTTTACAAGGTTAATTCCCAGGATGGCGGGACTGTCATATGCTGAGAGAATGGAGCGGCTGGGCTTGTACACTGGAGTTTAGAAGGATGAGAGGGTATCTTATTGAAACATATAAGATTGTTAAGGGTTTGGACAAGCTAGAGGCAGGAAACATGTTCCCGATGTTGGGGGAGTCCAGAACCAGGGGCCACATTTAAGAATAAGGAGTAAGCCATTTAGAACGGAGACGAGGAAACACTTTTTCTCACAGAGAGTTTTGAGTCTGTGGAATTCTCTGCCTCAAAGGGCGGTGGAGGCCGGTTCTCTGGATACTTTCAAGAAGAGCTCGATAGGGCTCTTAAAGATAGCGGAGTCAGGGGATATGGGGAGATGGCAGGAACAGGGTTCTGATTGGGGATGATCAGCCATGATCACGTTGAATGGCGGTGCTGGCTCGAAGGGCCGAATGGCCTACCCCTCACCTATTGTCTATTGTCTAATATAAATTTTGTACACAAAATACTGATGCCGGAATCTTGGAAACAGAACTGGATTCAGTGGGCTAAACAGCATCTGTGGAAGCAAAAGGCATATGTCGATGCTTTCCCGAGACTTTCAGTCTGAAGGTCTCGACCCGCAAGACGCAGTTTTCTTTCTTATTCTAATTCAATCCTCCTTCAGTTTCATCTCTCTTGCTACAAGCTTCATTTTAATGTTACAACACAGTATCTGGGTCTGAAGAAGGGTCTCGACTCGAAACGTCACCCATTCCTTCTCTCCAGAGATGCTGCCTGTCCTGCTGAGTTCCTCCAGCATTTTAGTGTCTATCTTCGGTTTAAACCAGCACCTGCCATTCCTTCTTACACATGTATGTCGATGATTTGGGTTGGCACCCTGGATCAGGACTCGGGATCAATTGTGTGATGTTTCCACTGTATATCAAAGTGTATATGGTTTAGTGTATATATAAGGTATATGGATTAGCATTCCTTGGAACATATTTGGAAGAAGTAGTCATACTACAATTCTTAGTGCTGCATGTCAGGAAACAAAGAAACTAGTCATCTTTTTTTTACACAATAGGTGGTTGGTATATGAAATGAGCTGCCAGTGGAGGTACTATCACAAGGTTTAAGAAACATTTCAACAGGTACATGGTTACGATAGGTTTAGAGGGTTATGGACCCAACACAGGCAGGTGGGACTAGTGTAGATGGGGCATGTCAGTCGATGTGGGCAAGTTAGGCTGAAGGACCTATTTCCATACTGTATGACTCTATCTATTACTTTCAATTCTCTCCTCAGCTGAAGGCATTGGTTACCACCAGGATAATGAATGTTGGACACACTTTTTTATTTGCATGCTCACATACCAGTAGCTTGTGAATGAGAGTGGACAGTCATGATCATAGATACATAGAGCTATACACTGTGGGACAAGACCCTTTGGCCCAACTCGTCCATGCCAAATAAGTTGTCGACCTGGGCTGGTCTCATTTGTCTGTCTTTTAAACCTCTCCTATCCAATTTCCTATTCAATCTTCCCCCTCTCACCTTAATAATATGCCCTCGAGCTCTTGAAGATAGACACAAAATGCTGGAGTAACAGCAGGACTGGCAGCATCTCTGGAGAGAAGGAATGGGTGCCGTTTGGGGCAAGAACCTTCTTCAGTCTGATTAATCTTCAGTCCTGCTCATTTTGAATCCAATTGACTAGTTCACCCTGGATCGCAATCTTCCGGACCAGCCTCCAACATGGGACCTTGTCCAAGAGCTTGCTAAATTCAAACAGCAAACGTCCTGCTCTCTTTAGACTTTACTTTCGAGTTACAGCGCGGAAACAGGCCCTTTGACCCACCGAGCCTGCGCCGGCCAGCAATCACCCCTGTACATCAACACTAACCTACACATTAGGGACAATTTACAATTTTACTGAAGCCAATTAACCTACAAACCAGTACGTATTTGGAGTGTGGGAGGAAACCAGAGCTGCCGGAGAAAACCCACAAGATCACAAGTAGAACAAACAAACTCCGTGCAGCCTTATTCACGATCGAACCCACGTCTCTGGCACTGTAACACAGCAAATCTATCGCTGCACCACTGTGCCGCCCTCTAAGTGGTCTCTCGTCAATCCTCTTTGTCACCTTTTACAAAAACACAGTCAAGTTTGTGAGACATGATTTCTTACACACAAACCCATGGCTATCCCTAATCAGTCCTTGCCTTTCCAAATCCTGGCAGCTCCTGTCTCTCAGAATCATCACCAGTAATTTTTCCACCAATTATGTTAGGCTCACCGGCCTGGGGTTCCCTAGCTTGCCCTTGCAGCTCCTCCTATATAGCAGATAAACAAAATATCTAGCCAATGTTTCAGAGATTTCTACTGTTTCTTTCAACTTTATACCATCCCTCCTTTCACTCCCCATCCTCATCACTCTTCCATTTCCTCTCCCCTCCCCAATCAATCAGATTAATATACCTCTTTCCTTTACTTCTCCTCTTTACTTGTGCGCACCCCTTTAATTCCCTTTTTCATCCTCAAATTTAATGAGGTCATAATATTCCTGCACTTTCACATTACCAGTCTTTAATCCTGAACATATGCTCGCGTGATATCAAAGCTATTCTGCAATTCAATCAAAACGAACAAGAAAGTTAAAGCAAAATAAAACCTCGCTACATCTCTGGAAATGACTGACGTGACTTCCTTGACACAGCAATCATCTTGCAAAAGCTCACCCTTCTTTCCTTTAAATGCTGGAGATTGACTGATATCCAAGAGCTCAGCACTGAGAGGATGCTCATTTATTTTTTCTCCTCCTTCTTCCCTTACAGGATACAGATTTATTCACTCTGCTCTAATTTGCTCAGGCTCTGATTTTTTCTGTACCTTTTCATACCTCTAGTTTCCTTCTCCCCTGACTCTCAGCCTGAAGAAGAGTCTTGGCCCAAAATGTCACCTATTCCTTTTCTAAATTAATGCTGCCTGACCCGCTGAGTTACTCCAGCATTTTGTGTCTATCAGCGGTATAAATCACCTCGCTACATATATTTACTCATAATTCTCTCTTCCCCTTTCTGCAACATAACACATGCTTGATTTCTAACATTTCCTAGTTAAGATGAAAGGTTATCAATCTGAAACGATATCATCAATGCAGATGCTGCCTGGTGTGCAGAGTATTTTCAGTATTCTGCTTTGAAGATGGAGTTGAAATTTATAGGCTAAGATGGGCTACGTGGCCATCGTTAACCAATTTTAACGTGATTAGAGAGGCACAAAGCAGGAAGATTTATGGCGTCACATCGCTCATACAGTGTAACGGTTGATTATTGCAAATCGCGTTCTGATTCTCGGCAGTGTTGCTAATGATACATATTTGGAATTAGTCACAGTCGCACAGCACGGAATCAGGCCCTTGGGCCCAACTTTCCCATGCCGACCAAGATGCCCATCCACACTAGTAACACCCACCCACCCAAATTTGTCCCATGCCCTCTCCCATCCATGTACCTGTTCAAATGTCTTTAAAATGGCGTTATAGTACCTGGATCAACTACCTCCACTGGCAGTGCTTTTCACATATCCACCAGCGTCTGTGAAAAGGTTGCTCCCCAGGTTACTATTACATTTTTCCTCTCTTGCCTTAAACTTATAGTAATGGAGTCTTACAGGATGGAAACAGGTCCATCAGCCCAAGTCCACACCAGCCAATATGTCCCATCTACACTAATCCCACTGACCTATATTTGGCCCATATCCCTCTAACCCTGTCCCATCTATGTAACTGTCTAAATGTTTCTGAAATGTTGCGATAGTACCTGCCTCAACTACCTCCTCCAGCAGCTTGTTCCATACACTCGCCACCCTTTGTGTGAAAAAATTACCCCATGTTCCTACTAAATCTTATCCCCCTCACCTGAAACCTATGTCCTCTAGTTCTCGACTCACCCACTCTGGGGAAGAGACTCTGCCTGTCTACCCAATCTATTCCTTTCATGATTTTGTACACCTCTATAAGATCACCCCTCATCCTCCTGTGCTCCAAGGAATAGAGTCCTAGCCTACTCAACCTCTCCCTATAGCTCCTTCTCTCGTGTCCCGACAACATCCTCGTCAATCCTTTCTACATCCTTTCCAGCTTGACAACATCGTTCGTATAACATGGTGCCCAAAACTGAACACAATATTCTAAATGCGGCCCTATTAAACGTTTTATACAACTGCAACATAATCCCGACTTCTATACTCAATGCTCTGACATATGAAGGCCAATGTGACAAAAAACCTTTTTGACCTCTCAATCTACCTATGCTGCCACTTTTACCAAACTGTGTACTTGTACTCCCAGTTCCCTAAGCTCTACATCACTCCCCAGGGCCCTACTGTTTACTGCGCAGGTACTGCCCAAGTAAATGCTCCCAAAATACAACACCTCACATTTCTGTGTATTAATTTCCATCAACCATTCTTCAACCCACCTGCCCAACCGATCAAGATCCTGCTGCAATTTAGTCATAGCCTGCCCAGTGTCTCCCTCTAGCTCAGGCCCTCAAGTCCTGGCAACATCCTCATTATTCTTCTCTGCACTGTTTCTAACTTATCAACAACCATTCTATAACAGGGTACCAAAACTGAACATAATATTCCAAATGCGGTCTCCCAACTTCTCTATTCAATACCCTGACTAATGAAGGCTAATGACCCAAAAGCCTTCATGACACCCTATCTACTTGTGGCACAATTTTTCAGGAACTATGCACCTGCACTCCCAGATCCTTCTGCTCTACAACACTTCCCAGGGCCTTGCCATTCACTGTGAATATCCTGCCCTGGTTTGACTCCCCAAAATGCAATGTCTTGTACATATCTGCAATAGGAGTATATTAACCATTCCTCAACCCACATACCAAAATGATCAAAAATATCAAAATGATCTGCTGCAATTTTTGATAAGCATCACCCACTTTTGAATTATCTGAAAATTTACTAATCATGCCTTCTACATTCTAATCCAAATTGTTGATATAAACCACAAACAGCAATGGACCCATCATTGGTCCCTGAGGCACACCACGTCACAGGCCTCTTGTCTGAATAACAACCTTTACAGCATACTAAGCAATATAATAATATCATGTGTACAGATTAACTGTGTGAACACATCATATTAAAAAAAAAAGCTTGTTCCATTAGTACACTAAACAGACAGCATAAAACATCAGTAATGCATCTTGTGAATATAAAGAAAGATACTTCATTTATTTACACAGCCTCGGGTCATTTTGTTGCACTATACAGCTAATTAAATATTTTTGAAGAGTACTTGGTAATTATTCCAATGCAAAATTCTAACGCATGTTGGTAATCAATGCACACCATAACATGCAAATGGTACACATAATGCCCACTATAGATGGTAGGTAACTCTCAGTAATTTGACATTAAATTAGGCAACAATTATGCAATGTTAATTGTATACATAAATTGCTTTGAAAGTTAAAAGATCCTAGCACTTTTAAATCATAATTTGGACAGTTAAGAGGGTTTGGAGAAAGCAATCCATCTGAGATTACTGGAGCAATCCTGTTCATTCCAATCTACTTCCCATAGGCAAAGTGTATGTGTTAACATGGGAAAGAATGAAAGACAACTAAAAGGGGAGTGGAAAAATTATGGATTAATTAAATAAAAGGCTATTCTTTAACTTTAGATACACACAAAAGATTTGTCCCAGGATACCAAAATTCCTTCAGCAATGATTTTATATAAAACTTTAACAGTACATTTACACGATTCAAAGGTAGCATTAATATGAAGAAAGGAATGTATGGCAGCTATAATGCAAATCGAGTTCTTACCTTCCCACTAGCCACCAATGAAAGTGCCAACTGATACCACAGGTGGAATTCGTCAAATGCAAACTTCATTGCTCGTTCTAAACACTGAAGGAAGAAACATATTGACATGAGATTTATGCTTGATAGATGAAACCAAGCAGCTTAACAAGAGTACAACACTCTCCGCTTGACTATTACATATCTCATCTCTACACAATATTCACAGTGCCTGCTACTCTGATATAGGTTTGGTTATTTCAACAGTACGGCTCATTCTTTGTTTTACAATATAATTATGCCATCTGCTGGCCGATTTCTTGACATTTTATTTTTTATGCTAGGTCAGAAATTATGACGGCAGAACTGGAACTGTTAAAATAGCATTAATGTCAATACGTTTTATCAGGAAGAGAAACAAATTGGACAGTGTATGTGCTCATGAACATTAACCACAACCCCCCACCCCCCAGAAAGATTTATTCTGTTGTTGATCTGAGCTCCTTTATATCCCGATTTTAATGGCTATCCAAAAGAACAGATAAAATTATATTTCGTTACACTGGCCTCCTGAACTCTGATGAATCCAATGCCTCGTAACTTTACAGAACCCATATCGTTTACAAATAAATCAGTACTGGGTGGCTAGGGAAGTTCCTAAGAGCACTTAGCCCACCATTTTGTGTACAAAATCATGAGAGGAATAAATTGGGTAAACATGCAGAGTCTTTTGTCCGGAGTAGGGGAAAGTGAGAACCAGGGGACTTTCATTTAAGGTGAGGGAGGGAAGATTTAATGGGAGACTGAAGGGTAACTTTTTTACACAAAGGGTGGTGGGTGTATGGAATAAGCTGCCGGAGGAGGTAGTTGAGGCAGGGACTATCGCAATGTTTAAGAAACATTTAGACAGATACATGGATACGGTGGGTTTAAAGGGATATAGGCCAAAATCAGGCTGATGGGATGGGGGTGTAGATATGGTAAGTTGGTCAGCATGGGCAAGTTGGGCTGAATGGCCTGTTTCCACACTGCATGACTCTGTGACCACAATAATCTACAATGGAGATACTACTGTAGATTAATTCCACGTTTGCAATTAAAGGCCTAGAATGAAAGCACACAGTTTTCCATACATAATGTGCAAAGTAGTTTGATTTCTCGGTTTAATTTCTCGTTCTGTAAACAACATATTACCCCCCAAGCAATTTTCTCCAATTCAGTTGTCAGTTCTTTGCCGGCCTTATTTCCACAGGTGTTAATTGTACTCCAGCAACTTGCACCTCACCATCTGTTCATCATATTTGTTTAAGAAAGAGCTGCAGATGCTGGAAATGGCTATCTGGACTATACTTCTTCCCTCCCTGCTTCCTGTAAGGATTCTATCCCCTACTCCCAATTCCTTCGTCTACGCCGCATCCGCACCCAGGATGAGGTGTTCCAGATCAGGACATCTGAGATGTCTACATTCTTTAGGGAACGGGGGTTCCCCTCTTCTATTATAGATGAGGTTCTCATCAAGGTCTCCTCTATATCCCGCAGCTCCACTCACTCCTCATCCCCCTACTCGTAACAAGGACAGAGTTCCCCTTGTCCTCACCTTCCACCCTATCAGCCGTCACATGCAACATATAATCCTCCGACATTTTCGCCACCTCCAACGGGATCCCACCACTGGCCACATCTTCCCATCTCCTCCCCTTTCTGCTTTCCGCAGAGACCGTTCCCTCCATAACTCCCTGGTCAATTCGTCCCTTCCCACCAAACCACCCCCTCCCCTGGTACTTTCCCTTGCAACCGCAGGAAATGCTACACTTGTCGCTTTACCTCCCCCCTCGACTCCATCCAAGAACCCGAAGCAGTCTTTTCCAGGTGAGGCAGAGGTTCACCTGCACCTCCTCCAACCTCATCAGCTGCATCCGCTGTTCCAGGTGTCAACTTCTCTACATTGGTGAGACCAAGCGCAGGCTTGGCGATCGCTTCGCCCAACATCTCCGCTTAGTTCGCAATAACCAACCTGATCTCCCGGTGGCTCAGCACTTCAACTCCCCCTCCCATTCCGAATCCGACCTTTCTGTCCTGGGCCTCCTCCATTGCCAGAGTGAGGCCCAGCGCAAATTGAAGGAACAGCACCTCATATTTCGCTTGGGTAGTTTACACCCCAGC
Source organism: Leucoraja erinaceus (assembly GCF_028641065.1). Taxonomy (NCBI): domain Eukaryota; kingdom Metazoa; phylum Chordata; class Chondrichthyes; order Rajiformes; family Rajidae; genus Leucoraja; species Leucoraja erinaceus. The sequence continues at coordinate 44,704,790 of NC_073384.1, forward strand.
GTCATGAACATTGACCTCTCCAATTTCAGGTAGTCCTTGCTTTCTCCCTCCTTCCCCTCCCCTTCCCAGCTCTCCCACAAGCCTACTGTCTCCGTCTCATCCTTTCTTTCCCCCCCCCCCCCCCCCCCCCCCCCCCCGACAACAGTCTAAAGAAGGGTAGAAGGGTCTCGACCCGAAACGTCGCCTATTCCTTCTCTCCATAGTTGCTGCCTCACCCGCTGAGTTTCTCCAGCATTTTTGTCTACCATCTGTTCATCATATGCGGGGCATCTCAATTAAGCAAACCTCTGTCGTACAATACAAGGACTGTGCTGGTTTACACAAAATGACACAAGTGCTGGATTTAATAGGTTAGGGAACTGAGTTACTGAAGCAAGTGCTGAGTTACTCCAGCGCTCATTCAAACTGAAGTACGTCACCCATTTCTGTTCTCCAGAGATGCTGCCTGACCCGCTAATTTACCCCAGTATCTTGTGAACCTCTGCTGTCACCCATTGTCAATAGGAGTCACCGGACAGTGCCTAGGAGAAGAAGCTCATGATGATTTCCCCAATTAGACTTTTGAGATACAGCGCAGAAACAGACCCTTTGGCCCACCGTGTCCATGCCGACCAACGATCACCCCATACACTAGCACTATCCTACACACATTAGGGACCAGTTGAGACTGGTGTTCTAATTAGGAGTTAATAATATGCTTTCCATTAACAGGTCAAGTAAGGACAGTACACTTAGGCTAAGGCTAGTTTAGTAGTGACACTGCCTCACAGCATCAGAGTTCTGGGTTCAGTCTTGACCTGAGGTGCTGTCAAGTGTTGGAGTTTGCACATTCTCTCTGTGACTCGGTGGGTTTTCGCCTGATTTCTTTGGTTTTCTTTCACATCCCAAAGATGTGCAGAGTGAGAGAGAGAGAACAGAATCAATATGTTGGTAGTTTTAGAATGGAAGGTGGTGCTGTCAATTAGAAACACAAGCATATATCATAGAGTGGTACAGTGTGGAAACAGTCCCATCGGCCCAACTTGCCCACACCGGCCAACATGTCCTAGCTACACTAGTTCCACCTGCTTGCATTGGGTCCATATCTCTCTAAACTTGTTCTATCCATGTATCTATCTAGCTGTTCCAGACATCCACTACCCTTTGTGTGAAAACATTATTCATCAGATTCGCTTTCGCAGATAATTCACAGATTATCATTTGACGCAGAAGTCTGCGGAAATTTTGCACTGGTTCAGCATCTGCTAATACTCTATTGAACCTCTACAAGTGTTGAGTGGAGAGCATATCGACTGGTGGCATCATGGCCTGGTTCAGATATTCAAAAGTGGTGGACTTTGCCTGGTCCAACAGGGGTACCGACAGCCCCACCATCAAAAGGATCTCCAGGAAGCCCTGTCTCATGAAGGCAGCCCCAATATCATCAAAGACACAAACCATCTTGACCATACTCTCTTCTTGCTATAACCATCAGAAAGATGGTACAGGAGCCAGAGGATCATTACCTGCAAGATGAAGAACAGCTTCTTCCATTCAACCATTAGATTCCTGAAGCACCCTATACACAACACCTCAGCATCAAACTACTACAGACCATTACTATGACTGCTCTAGTTATTTTGGTTTTACACAGGTGGTGGAACTAGGGCGGCACAATGGTACAGCTGGCAGAGCAGCTACCTCACAGCACCAGAGACCTGTGTTTGATTGCTGTCCATGTTTTCTCCTTGTGGTCGCATGGGTTTCCTCCATGTGCTGTGGTTTTCTCCTACATCCCCAAAAACGTCAGGTTTTATTGGCCAATTAGCCTCTATAAAGTTGTCCCTTGTGTATAAGTGTATAGGAAGTGGATGAGAAAGTGGCATAATAAAGTGGGATAATATAGAACTAATGTGAATAGGTGATCGATGGTCGGCGTGGGCTTAGTAAGCTGAAGGGCATGCATTCAAGCTGTATCTCTAAATTGAAACTAAAATTAAACTATCGTGGTCTAGTTTACTTAGAATAACTGATCACGCTGCATATTTATAATTTTGTTGCATCTAATGTGCCTGTAAAGAAGAATTTCATTGTTCCAATTCATATCCAGTGCATGTCACAAATATACACGCTTCACTCTTGAAAGAACACCATGCCTCTGCACTGTAACTTTACTGTTGTTTTATTTTAAATAATTAACATAGGCTTGTCATTGTTAGAAATTAACAAATTTCCCAATAATTATTTAGCAATGTGCATAATTGTCTTTTTGTAAAGCTAAGAACAGAGTACCTATTCACTTGCTCAAGAATTCCCTCAGAATCATCACATAATATTATTAAAATGGCAGATTCAGAGGATTGCTTCCTGTCAACAGGTGGCTAATAAGGGATTGCTCTGAAGATGTATCACATGCTAAATAACAAGTGCCAGCTGGATGTCGTGGCCATGGAATGTCTGATTCACTGTTGAAGCTAAGAACAATGAGGGGATCAAATGAAGGACAAAATATCACATAGAATCAAGAGAAAACTGCTAAAGAAGAAAAAATTGGCATTCCGGTTATTGAACTTCAAGTCAAGAGAGTTTATTGACATGTGCCCCAGATAGGACAATGAAATGCTTGCTTGCTGCAGCACAACTGAATATTGTAGGCATAAATACAGATCAGATCAGTGTGTCCATATACCATAGAATATAAAAATATATACACACACACATAAATAAACAGATAAAGTGCAATAGACTGTTGTACAAACTCCGAAAAAGATGGTGCCTATCTGCAGCGACATTTTGCCAGCGGCACAACAGAAAATCTTCAAATATAGTATTTCTCACCTGTATCAAAGAATCTGCAGAAATCAATGTAAGTAGCGAGCTGCTAACGCATTTAAATGCATTAGCGCTACTGCAAACTCCCGAAGATAGCGACTGTAAGGGAATCACCGAACGAAGGGGAATCCCCAACCTCGCGGAGGGGCGCAGGTACAGTAAGTACTGTACCTGTAAACACTGGGGAGGCCTTCGTGGAGTCCGGAATCGAGGCAGCTGGGCAGTATCTCCCAGCAGCAACAGAGCTGGAGGTGTCGACTGTAAGGGAATTCTCGATCGCAGGGGAATCCCCAACCTCGTGGAGACTCGCAAGTACTGTACCTTTAAACACCGAGGACGGCTTCATGGAGTACGGAAACGTGGCCGTCGGGCAGGACTACAGGTAACACTGAAGCGTAGGGGATTTCAGACCCCTTTCCCTACCATTCTACTGGCCAACATACAGTCACTAAAAAACAAAGTGGAGGACTTAAGGGTAAGGCTGCTTCACCAAAGGGAGCTGAGGGAATGCTCTATGTTGTGTTTCACAGAGACATGGCTCACCCCCAGCTCCCCAGACTCAGCGGTCCAGCCTGAAGGGTTCTCCATCCACCGTACGCAGGCATCTGGGAAAGGGAGAGGAGGGGGCGTCTGCCTCATGGTCAACTCTGCGTGGTGCTCAGACGTGGCAGTCCTATCCAACTCCTGCTCTCCACACCTCGAACATCTGGCAATGAAGTGCCGTCCCTTCTACCTACCGAGGGAAGTCTCCTCCATCATCCTGACCGCGGTCTACATCCCACCCCAGGCAGATGTCCGTCTGGCACTGGAGGAGCTGCACGGCGTGGTCAACAAGCACCAGACGGCTTACCCCGAGGAATTTACCACCGTAGCTGGGGACTTCAACAAAGCCAACCTTAAGAAATCACTCCCTAACTTCCACCAACATGTCTTCTGCAGCACCAGAGGACCAAACACCCTCGACCACTGCTACACGACCATCAAGGATGCCTATCGCTCTATCCCTCGCCCTAACTTTGGTAAATCCGACCATTCCGCTGTGCTGCTTCTTCCTGCCAAGGCAGCAATTGAAGAGCGCACCCCCAGAGGTGAGGATTGTATAGAGCTGGTCAGGGAGGTTGGGGGGTGGGGCAGCAGAGGAACACTCCAGGACTGTTTGCAGTCTGTACACTGGGCAATGTTCAGTGACACAGCAACGGACCTGAATGAATACGCCACAGTCGTTGCAGACTTCATAAAGAAATGTGTGGACAGCATCCCAACAAAAACCTTCCGAGTGTTTCCTAACCACAAAACTTGGATGAACCATGAGATTCGCATTATTCTGAACACCAGATCCCGGGCATTCAGGTCTGGAGATACAGAGGTCTACAAGAAGTCCAGATACGACCTTGGTAAGGCCATCAAAAAGGCCAAAAGGGACTTCTGCTCCAAGCTGGAGGATGAGACTGATGTTCGGCAACTGGCGGGGCTTGAATGCAATCACCTCCTACAAGGCGAAATCAGGAGGCAGCTCAAATGTCAGCGAAGCATCACTCCCTGACGAGCTCAATGCGTTTTACGCACGCTTTGATAGGGAGAACATTGATGTGCCTTCCCGAGCCTCCATTCGCCGTGATGGTATTTCGGTCAGTCACAGAGGCCGTCGTCAGAAGATCCATCAGAGGCGTGAACTCTAGGAAACTGCCTGGACCCGATGGTGTACCCGGTCGTGTTTTAAAAACCTGTGCGGACCAACTGGCTGGAGTTTTTATGGACATTTTCAACCTCTCACTTCTGAGGTCTGAGTTTCCCACCTGCTTTAAAGGGGCATCAATAATACCAGTGCCCAAGAAGAGCAAGGTGACGTGCCTCAATGACGTCGGTGGTGATGAAGTGCTTTGAGAGGTTGATCATGGCGCCAACCAACTCGTACCTCGACAAAAACCTGGACGCACTGCAGTTCGCTTACCGCCACAACAGATCAACAGTGGATGTAATCTCACTGGCTCTCCACTCCGCTCTGGACCACTTGGACAACAAAAATTCATATGTCAGGCTGTTGTTCATTGACTACAGCTCGGCATTTAATACCATCATACCCTCCAAACTGGTTACCAAGCTCTCAGATCTGGGTCTCTGCACAACCCTCTGCAATTGGATCCTCGACTTCCTCATCCACAGACCACAGTCTGTCCGTATTGGTGAAAATGTGTCATCCTCGATAACAATCAGCACATGTGCCCAGCCCCCTGCTGTACTCACTCTATACTCATGACTGCGTAGCCGGACATAGTGCAAAGTCCATCATCAAGTTCGCTCCCCCGACACCTCCGAGCTCTGTGGAACGTATCCCCTGCCCACACCCCAGAGTATACCTGTGACACGACCTTGGACCAACTTGGCCTCCATGGTGCCAGCACAATCCCTGGTTCACCAACCCCCAACCCCCCCCCCCCCAAGCATTCCCCTTGTGCTGCCTCCCCCTCCCGCACAACGGGCTCCCCGGTCCACCAAGTCTTGCCGCACACTAAGACTATCCCACACACATTAGGGGCAATTTGCAATTTTACTAAAGCCAATTCCCCCCAAACCTGTCCCCCCCAAACCCCTGTGGGCCGAAACCAGAGCACCCTGAGACCCCCCCCCAGGTCACCCACAACGTACAATCTTGCACTCAGACTCTTGTTGCTTGTGCTATACATTAACAACTGTATGTGAATGTCTAGAGATTTGATTGGTAAGGCTGTAGCAGCGATCTAGATGAGATGCAAAATTGGGCAGAATGTTGGCACGTGGAATTTAATTCCAACAAGTGCTAGGTTATGATAGACCCAAAATGCTGGAGTAACTCAGCGGATCAGGTAATATCTCTGGAGTAAATGAATAGGTGACGTTTCAGGTCAGAACCCTTCTCCAGCATTTTATGTCAATCTTTGGTATAAACTAGCATCTGTAGTTCCTTCCTACACATTTTGTCTGCTATTCCTTTTCTCCAGATATGCTGCCTTCCCCACTGAATTCCTCCAGAATTTTATCTTCTGTATAAAACAGCATCTGCAGTACCTTCCCACACAAAAACTATGTGATGCTTTTCTGGAAATAAAATAGGGATATGATATATAGAGTAAATGCTAAGGCTCTAAGAAATGTTAATGAACAGAGGGATCTTGTGATCCAAGTCTGTAGTTCCCTGAAAATGGCAAAATGCATATGGCATGCTTGCCTAAACAAGTCAAGGCATAGAAAATTGGGGCATTATGTTTACAAAACACGAGTTGGATTGAACTTGGATACAGCATGCAGTCCTGTTGCCACACTGTACAAAGGATGTGACTGCATTGGAGAAAATGCAGAGGAGATTCACCAGTATGTTAACTGGTTTAGAAGACTTTAATTAAGGGGAGAGAGGCTGTTTTTTTACCCACAAATCTAGTAGGATGTGGGGTTACCTGATAGAAATATATGAAATTATATATTCATAGCGGGTACGTAGTGAGAATCTGTATTATAGCAGGTTATCAAAAATGAGCAGTCATAAGTTTAAGATGAAAGGAAGGAGTTTCAAAGGAGATTTGAGGGGAAATTCATGGAGTGGTTGTGATGTGAAACTTGCTGCCAGATTTGGAGAAGACAGATACAATCACTTTTTTACATTTAAGACTCATTTTGACAGGCATTTGAACAGGCAAGGTATGGAAGGATACCATCAAAACACACAATAGAAGGGCAAATAATTTGATGCAGTTGGATATAGTTGGCTACAGAGTATGTTTCTGTCTTGTGCGACACTGTTACTCTAATACTTGCCTCACACAAAATAAATTCTTACTGAGACAAAAAGGATAAGTTTTGATTAGTTTCAGCTTGCACATCATTGGTAACACAATATTTGTTCACAGTTAATAATCTCTCTTTTTATCTTTATACTACATCTAAAAAACATAAAATCACATCAACGGTGCATGAGTTTAAAAGGGTGCAAGATGTCTACACTGATCCTCCAGCTTTTCTTTATTTACTCAAAGAATGTGGATATGATTACAGTGCAGACTTTATTGCCCATCCCTTAATTTCTACTAATATCTACTAAGTATTAAGCATTAACCACATTCAACACTTATAGTCCCAACTGACAGATTTTGTTTCCATTTGGATTTCTAATGACAATCCAGTGGGGATAATTATTGATTATAACTTTACTACTTCCAATATAATTATGTGAATTTAAATTCCCAGGTTGGATTTGAATTCTGTCTCTGGATCACTGATCCAGAAATTTGGCAGCTTGTACCCACAAAACAACCAGGTCGTCCTGTAAAAATAAGTTTAATTTAGTTTAGTCTAGAGATACAGCATGGATACAGACCCTTCAGCCCACCGAGTCTGTGCCAACCAACACTAGTTCGATGTTATCCCAGATTCACATCCAACACACTAGGGGCAATTTACAAAATCCAATTAATATACAATCCTGCATGTCTTTGGAGTGTGGGAGGAAACCGGAGCACCCAGAGAAGACCCACGTGACCACAGGGAGAATGTACAAAGTCCGCACAGAAAGCACCCGTATTCAGGATTGAACCTGGGTCTCTGGTGCTGTTAGGCAGCATGTCTACCACTGCGCCACTGTGTTGCCCTTGATGGAATTGATGGCAAACATATTTGCCAGTTGTCCATCTTAGATAACTACATGCACATTATGGAAGAACATGTCAGAAAAGCAAAGTTTAAATTCAAGTGGTAGAACCACACTTACTGGAAAAAACAACAAACAGTTCACCTTGGACTAAATGTGTTTGTTGGGGAGGGTGATACGAGAAAGAGAACTTAACGTATCAAGCATACTTATCAAATCCAATCTATTTTTTTCTTCATGTCATTCACTTGCATTGCACCTTCTGTTAAACTATGTAACTTACAGTTCATTACCCTCTCCTTAATTATGAATAAAAATAAATTTTCAGTAGACAATTCTATTTTCAATAGACAATAGACATTTTCAACACAATTACTCCATGATTCACGCTTCAACTTCATATAATCTACGTGGTGATTGTGATTAAAATTGTTCATTTAAGTCAACTGCTGTACTCCTGCTCAAAATATACAAAAATGATTTTTTCCACTTACTTCTGAGAGCATCTCATACTGTCCCCTTCTACCCAATGTAATGCTCAAGAGGTCATATAATGCAGAAGCAATCTGGAAGCTGATGGTGCGATCTTTCTTCTGGTCAGGTGCACGGCTTATTACAGCATCTCGGTTTGCCTGCAAAAATGTTTCAAAATAGATATCTGTGTTTTCATAAAATAAAAGTTGCCTGCATTTTTTTTTAGATTGAACTGTGAACAGAGTAGCATAGGAACAGGCCCATCGGCACATAATGTCTCTGCCGAACATGATTCCAAGTTAAACTAATCTTCTCTGCCTGTGTTTTAATCCACATCTCTCCATTCCCTGCATATCCATGTGCCTATCCAAAAACCTCCTAAATGCCACTGTCATATCCGCCTCAACCACGCCCCTCATATTAAATTGGAAGATCTTATTCAGCATGGGACAAAAGTCATAATAAATTATGAATTGGCTGAAACTGTACAATATTTAAGTTTTGAGGACTTGTCCTAGGACTGAGAATTTCTTAATTCAGACCAAAGGGTCACACTTGATGAAACGGGAGTTTGACTTGGACTTGGAACACGGCGCCAAAACCTGGTGACTCTTGTACATTGTCTCAGTGGACTATTTCTATACACCTTGTACATAATCTAAGATTGTGTTTATGTATAGTAATACTTTACTAAAATATATGCAAAAAAAGAATTTAATTGCACCTGTAATGAAGAAGAACCATTGGTGATGGGATGCCTAAAAAGTTCTATATTGAGCATTATTTTGTCTAATTAACAATTAGGAAGAGAAAAAGTTCAAAACACATTATTTTAACCATAAGATGCAAATAGGCTTTGACTAGATTTATATTAATGTATGTTGAAGACCTCAGGAATAGTAGGTTTAAGTTACTGGTCGAATAATCTGAAGCCTTGACTAAAAATCGAGGGATAACTGTTTAAATTACACCATGGCAGCTGAAATGATTGAATGTAATTTGCCAGAAGCCAATTAACCTACAAACCTGCGCATCTTTGGAGTGTGGGAGGAAACTGGAGCACCTATCGGGATGCATCACAGCATGGTTTGGGAATAGCTCCATCCAAGACCGTAAGAAATTGCAGAGAGTTATGGATGCAGCCCAGACCATCACACAAATCAGCCTCCCTTCCATTGATTCCATTTACACTTCACGCTGCCTCAGCAAGGCCACCAGCATAATCAAGAATGAGTCTAACCCTGGTCACTCTCTCTTCTCCCCACTCCCATCAAGGAAGATGTGAAAAAGAAGTGTGGAAACACAACTGAACCAACAATTAGAAATAGGGAAATTTGAATTGACAAGAGTATGTAAGATCTTGGAGAGATCAGATGAGTCTCAGCTCAGTTATATGTGGATTGCAACCTTGAAATGTGATGGCTTAATGCCTGCTTTTTGCAATAGCAGTTTGTGCTATTGGCAAAATGCACTTCAATAACTGGCCTAGATGCCTCTGACAGCACTTCATAGTCTGAGACCTCTATACTAACAAGGACAAGGACTGAAGACACATGGCAACAACAATGCTGAAGTGGCATGAAGTATATAGGATACACCATATGCATGTGAACCATGGTAAATAGAAGTCTTTCTCTAAGAAAAAATGACAGCGTTGACAAAGACATGAGCTAACTCAAATAATTCTCTAACTCAAATAATCCAGTGTAGGCAAAGACATGGGCTATGAGTCACGTGTGGCAAACTAGAATTCAGTATGTGTTGCAGATCTGTTCATGCATAAAAAGTGATCTAACAGAGTTGCAGCAAAAAACAAAATGCTGGAAGAACTAAGCAGGTCAGGCAGCACCTGTGGAGGGAATGGACAGACGACGTTTCGGGTCGGGACCTTATTTCAACATGGTAGGACTTTTGATCTTGAGGCATCCATTAACGTGGTGTACACCTATGAACCACAGCCAAATTTTCTATAATTTAATGACAATATTGCATGTTTTGCTTCCTTGGTTATTAAATGGTGGAAGGAGTAAATAAACACAAGCAAAGTAATTTCACCTCTGTACTGCGAGTACCTGCAAGTAAAGCATTTTTTAAATTAGTGCCTGTGGGCAAAATTATATCACTGTAGCTACACCTACACCTCATCAAAACTTTTTTTACTGGTTAAACTCAATTGATATTCTTGAATTGATCAGTAAATGTCACTGATTCCCGCGTCAAACTAATTATAAGAAAGATTGCATAAATTACTGTTTTCCTTAGAGCAGAAAAATTTAGTGTACATTGACAGAATATACAAGATAAATTATTTTCAGAAGCATTAGGATGGGAAACCAGAAAACACAAATTTATAATTAAATGGCAATAGAACCAAGAATCAGAGCCACTTGTTTTTTCAAAAAGACTTAAGACAACTACTGCCTGAAACCTTACAAAGAAAAGTTTTACTTTATACTTAAAAAAGGAAAATTTCAGTGTTATGGAGAAAAGGAAAATGAGACAAATCAATCAGAGAGGGATGCAAAGGCTCAATGGTGCTTTTATTGTCACATGTGTGAAGCGCTAACACAGCGAGAATCTTTTTCGTACAAACAGTCCAGTAGAGTATTGCCTTATACCCAATCCTGGAAGCAAATGTACAGAAATAGTCTACAGAGGCCATGTGCAAGAGGTGCCATGTTTTGGCGCAACTTTCAAAGGCTATGCACTGGCTCTTATAAGCGATGCCTAGGGTTGCCAACTTTCTCACTTCCAGATAAGGGACAAAAGATCAAAATAATGCCCCCGTCACACTTCGGAAACCTGAACGGAAACCTCTGGTGACCTTGCGCCCCACCCAAGGTTTCCATGAGGTTCCTGTAGGTTTTGGTCACTCTCCCTAATGGTAGAAAGTGGTTTCCGCATGGTCTAGGCATCTTCGATGTTCCTTCGATTGTTTCAACAAAATCAAAACCGGCCTCGACTAAAAATAGGTTGCCGTTTGGTCGAAGCCACTGGAGTGGGGTCGCTATTTACTTACAGGCAGTCGAAGGCCATCTCCTTCGCTGACCGGCCATTTTGATTGGCTCATTGGAGTTTTCAGGACCTAGAAGATCCGCCAGAAGGTAAAATGCCCGCTAACTTTATTAAACTTCTTAAAACTGTCTCCACTCCTTCTCCCCCTCCTCTCTCCCCCCCTCTCTCTCCCCCCTTCTCTCCTTCTCCCCTTCTCTCTCCCCTTCTCTCCCCCTTCTCTCCCCCCCTCCCGCGCTCTCTAAAGGACTTACCGTGCTCTGTGGCAGCCGTTTACCTTCCTCTTCATCGTGCAGACAGCGCTCCTCCGCTGTCCCTGGCCCCCATCTTCGTGATGTGTTTGTGTGTGTGTATGCGGTCCGTAGCAAAGATCCTGTAGGATCTTTGGTCAGTAGATGCAGCTCACACTTCGGTCGAGGCTTTCCAGGCGAGTGACCAAAACCTCTGGTGACTCATGGAAACCTTGGGTGGGGCGCAAGGTCACCAGAGGTTTCAGTTCAGGTTTCCTAAGTGGGACAGGGGTATAAGGAACAAATTCCCAACGGCAATTCGTTGACCGACTCGGCCGTGGCTGGGTGAATGATGAGTTGCCCGGGAGCTGGACTGCACACAAAGCCCAGCCGGCGGGCCAGCTGAGGAGTTTTGATCCAGCACCCCATTCAACTCATGAACCGATGATCAGCCATGAGAAGGAGGGGTTATGGTGTCAGCTGTAAGCGAAGGTCCGTAGGTCGGACAGCTGGCCGGGCTGTCGACCCGGCGGGGCCACAGGCGAAGCGCTGCTGCTGCACTCCATGGGCTGCACTACGTCGGGATGGGTGAGGCGGGGCCGGACGCGGTGCTCCGACCCTACAGTCCTCTTGACCCGAGTAGTAGCAGTCAAATATGGGACAAGGGCGGTCCCGTACGGGACAAACCAATTTAGCCCAATATACGGGATGTCCCGGCTAATACGGGACAGTTGGCAACCCTAGCGGTACCTGTTCCAGGCAAATCCCAGGCTGTTGCGGGGCCTTCAGCCATCTCCATCCTTGGAAGACATGTCTTTTCACCCTTTTCCCCAGGGCTGCCTCCCACAGCTGATCTCGAGGACGCGTTAGGCTAGACCCCTTGCTGCTCTGCCATCGCGTCCATCATCACTGGCTCCGCTTTCGATGCGGCCCCCTGGGAGCTTCAGCCATGCCTGGCCTCCTGGGACTGCACAGCCTACTCAGTACTGTGTCCCTTGTCTTTAGTGGTCTAAGTATGCAACATTAGTGAAGTCAGACCTGGAGTACTGTGCACAGTCTGGGGCATCGCCCTTCATGAAGGTTATGGTCGCACCATGGAGAAGATTTAGAAGGATGCTGCCAGGGCTTGGTGAATATAGTTAGGGGAGGAGACTGAATTTAAGGTGCTGGTTTTCTTATCACAGTGGAGACTGAAGGGAGATTTAATTGAAGTGTAACTTCATCATCTTAGAAACATAGAAACATAGAAAATAGGTGCAGGAGTAGGCCCTTCGGCCCTTCGAGCCTGCACCGCCATTCGATATGATCATGGCTGATCATCCAACTCAGTATCCCATCCCTTCTCTCCATACCCCGTGATCTCTTTAGCTACAAGGGCCACATCTAACTCCCTCTTAAATATAGCCAATGAACTGGCCTCAACTACCTTCTGTGGCAGAGAATTCCACAGATTCACCACTCTGTATAAAAAATGATTTTCTCATCTCGGTCCTAAAAGACTTCCCTCTTATCCTTAAACTGTGACCCCTAGTTCTGGACTTCCCCAACATCGGGAATAATCTTCCTGCATCTAGCCTGTCCAATCCCTTAAGAATGTTGTAAGTTTCTAGAAGATCCCCCCTCAATCTTCTAAATTATAGCGTGTACAAGCCGAGTCTATCCAGTCATTCTTCACATGAAAGTCCTGCCATCCCAGGAATCAGTCTGGTGAACCTTCTCTGTACTCCCTGTATGGCAAGAATGTCTTTCCTCAGATTAGGAGACCAAAACTGTACGCAATACTCCAGGTGTGGTCTCAGTAGAACCTCCTTGTAGAATCTTGACAGGGTGGAAGCGGTGAGGATTCCACATAGCGGAATTTTAAACTTAGGGTAACTATTTTAAAATACAGGGTCACCCATTTGTGACAGAGAGGAGATTTTTTTTTTCTTTCAGAGGGTTGAAAGTCTTTGGAACTCTCTCCCTGAAAGGATGGTGGAAACAGATTTTCACTATGAAGAAGGGTCCCGATCAGAAACGTTATCTGTCCATTTTCCTCCACAGATGCTGCCTGACCTTTTTGAGTTCCTCCAGCACTTTTGTGGTTTGCTCACAATTCCTGCATTTGCAGTTCCTGTGTCTCCAGAACCTTTGAATATTTCTAAAGCAGAAATAGATAGATTCTTGACAAGCAATAGGGTGAAAGGTTACCAGGGATAGACAGGTGTGCGGAATTGTGATTATGATCAGATCAGCCATGATTGCACTGAATGGCAGCAGGGCACACGTGGGCCGCTCCTGTTCTTAATGTGTATGTACTGTACGTTCGCATGTACAAAATCATGCCACACCGAGTTGGAGTGAACAGGAAGGACTTATTTCCCTTCACATAGAGGTCCACAACTTGGAGATATAGATTTAAGTTAAATGACAGAGAGATGAGAAAGAGCGAGATCAAGGAAAAATGTTTTCAACCAAAGAATAATTGAAGCCTGTCACTTCCTGCCTGAAAGGCTGGTAGATGCAAAAGACATTAATTACATTTAAAGAGATAAATGTTGCTTAAACAACCACACCTACGCGATTACAGAGAGAAGGAAGCAGGAGTGACGAATAATTCGATTTTTGTGCAGCATGGAAAGAACGGATGGAATGGTTCTTCTGTAAATGATGACTCTACTGTTCTCCACAGCATTAGATCATGAAATTATATACATATAAATAATCAATGCATTAGCATCCTGTGTAGTGACAACATTGCATTCATCTGCAGTAATTTAGTCAGTAACCCATGACATTTTGCATCTGCTGCAATTTTATTTAATCAATACATTGCCCTGAAAAAAAAATCAATGGGTAATACTTAGAGGCAGTCACCATGATTGAAAAGATCCTTTCTTCAGTTTGGATCAATTGTAATTGATTTTTCTGAAAGAGAAATCCTGACTAGAGCACATCAGCAGTTCCACAATCAAGCCAAAATACACTAGCACCAATCCGATTTAAAATAAAAATCACTGACAGAAGCAGCAAGCATTTGCTAATTAAGGCAAGGGCAATACCCAACTTCTGAGAATGAAATACAAAATTGATTTCTCCATTCTTTCAAGTTAACTTTGTGGTGGCAATTCATATATAGAAGTGCATAAATATAACTTGAAATAAACACAGGCGATGCAGGGCCCTTGGTCCATGCAGGTAACTTTATCTGCTTCTTTACATCCACTTTTTTATTAAGCTCCCTCAATGCTAGTCATGTCAACTATTTTACATGCTGGCACTAAAGTTATTAATAACTTAATGGACTCTGGTTTTGCATTGGAAATATCCTCTTTAAATTTGCCTAACACATCACTTCAATAATTTTAAAATCTCCAGAGCATCACCTCTTTTTCCAAAGAAAACCTACAAGAGTCAGCATCATCTTTTGCAACTTTACACAAATGCATGAAGCACATTTCTACTACAGGTGGGGTCTAATTACAATTCAGGGCATAGAATAGCTTCCTGCCTTGTCCTTTCAATCCCTCCATAATAATCGCCAAAACTTTGTTTCCACAAGTATCCACTAAATGTGTCCTATTCAACATGAATGCAGCTATTTACATGGTGTGAACTTTATACTTATACTTAGATAAAGGGAGTCACCACATCCCCAACTAGATAATCAATCAATTAATTAACTGAGTGGTAAATACATACATAATCAAAATTCCTAAAGCAACTGTTTTTGAAGATGTTGTATTTGAAACAGTAACATGGATAGGCACTAAGGAATGAAACAACCTTTGCTCAATAAACACAAAGTTATCTCAGATTGAATGTTATTCATCCAGCATCATCTAAAGGTAGTGGCAGATAATTATCTTCAATTTGTCTCATAACAAACAAGATCCAGTGCAATAGCCCCACAGTCCAATCCATTTTCACATTAAGTCATTGCCTTTTATGCAATGATTCCAAATCCGGGCATCCTTGTAATATTTAGTGGTATGTGCCTTGGCATTTGCTTGTGAGTTTCAACTCTCATCTGACTATCAAGTCAAAAATTAAATGTTATTTTTTAAATCATCTTTCACTTTGCCCAGCTAAATATGCACTTTCTCTCTCACCTCTCTGTTTGACTACTTTGCCCAATAGCGTTAGATTGGGAATGACGGTTCGCTGGACAATCCAGATGGAGGCGATGGCTGCAACGGGCCTTTATGGCCAGCCACAGCTTGGACTTTGAAAATAATGCCAAACTTAACAACTCGTCTATATTGTCTCAATGGGTTATTTCTATATACTTTGTACTTAATCTGGGATTGTGTTTATGTATAGTAATAATGTACTGAACTGTAAGCAAAAAAAAGAATATCACTGACCCTTGGTACATATGATAATAAAGAACAATTGAATTGTATATTTATATTGCATGTTATACTGCAGAGGCAGCACAGTGGCGAAGAGGTAGAGTTGGTATTGGTGCCTTATAGCACCAAAGACCTGGGTTCAATCTTGACTGTGGGTGCTGTCTATACGGAGTTTGTATATTCTCCCTGTAACTGTGTAGGTTTCTACTGGGGGCTCCCACACTCCAAAGACATGCAGCTGTGTAGGTTAATCGGCTTCAATAATTGTAAATTGTCCCTTGTGTGCAGGCTGGTGCTAGTGTAATGGGTGGTCGCTGGTTGGTGATTACCCAGTGGGTCAAAGGGCCTGTTTTCACGCCGTATTTTTAAGGTTTAATTTCAATGTCCAGATTTTTCATATTATGAATTGTAATATCAATACCTAGTTATGCCATGTACTACTATTTCCATTTTTTTTAAACACATTTCTTCCTCCCACAGCTGAAGTCAGTGCCCTCAGCAACAAAACATCAACAGATTATACCAACTTAATGTTTAGTGGAGAACCTTTTACACAACAGTCAACAGTCGGAAATCAGTTTCTGGGATATAATTCTGCACTGCATCCTCCAGTATGTCACAAGTGTCTATTTGTACTAAGCTTATTGACTAGCAATAAAAAGCAAAATGCAGGAAGAATTCAGTGGGCCAGGTAGAATCTGGGGAGGAAAATTGACTTTTCGGGTCAAGACCTCCTTCAGACTAATGGAGTAGAGTGTAAATACAGGTGCACAACCTTTTATCCGAAAGCCTTGGGACCAGACACTTTTCGTAATTCAGAATTTTTCGGCTTTCGGAATGGAAGATTTTTAGCGTAGATTTTAACGGCTGGCTCAGTGGTAGTGCTCGGCTCATATCCGCAAGGTCGTGAGTTTGCGCCTCGATCCCGGCAGTTACTCGATCGCGAGTTTGAGTCTTCAATGTAGTTTTTTCTTGCAGAATAGGAGAGAATAGGGAGGGTTAGGCTGGGAACATTCTCTGCGAGATGATCTTAGTGCGGGAGACAAGTGTAGGAGAGGTGTACTGACTGTGTGGGCAGAACTTTGGAAGTGATTGCCCACCATTCTCAAAAGCCGCTGTGTCTCCCTGTCCCTCCAACTCCAGAGGAATCCGCTGCCCGATGGGCCGCTACGGCGACAAGTGGCAGTTCGCCCACAGCCCGAGCTGCGCCCCCTCATCCGCAACCCGGGTTCCTCTGGAGTTGGAGCGGGGCTGGGCTAGAGTTGTTGCTGGCTGTGAGTCTCTGGGATCTCTGGACTTGCAGTGGGCCTGGGGGTCGGTGTCCCGATGAGGGGGCGCAGCTCGGGCTGTGGGCGAACTGCCACTTGTCGCTGTAGCGGCGCATCGGGGAGCGGCTTCTGGTGGTCCTGACGTCTCTCAGCTCCTGTCCAAGGGGACGGCCGGAGACGTCAGGACCAACAAGAACCCGCTCCCCGATGCGCCGCTACAGCGACAAGTGGCAGTTCGCCCACAGCCCGAGCTGCGCCCCCTCATCCGCAACCCGGGTTCCTCTGGAGTTGGAGCGGGGCTGGGCTAGAGTTGCTGCTGGCTGTGAGTCTCTGGGATCTCCGTGCTTGCAGTCGGTGTCCCGTTGGTCCTGACATCTCCGGCCCCCCCACTGGAATGGAGCTGAGACTGGGAACTGTACCGCCCTTGCCCCCTCCTTCTGCAACTGCAAACAACTCCACAGTTCCCAGTCTCAGCTCCTGTACAGGGGGGTGGCCGGAGACGTCACAGCCCGAGCTGCGCCCCCTCATCCGCAACCTCAAGACCAAGACGCACCTTTCACACCATCAGCTTCGGTCCCTACGGGGAGCGTGTTCCTCTGGAATTGGAACGGGGCTGGGCTGCTGCTGGCTGTGGGTCTCTGGGATCTCCGTGCTTGCAGTGGGCCTGGGGGTCGGTGTCCCGTTGGTCCTGACGTCTCCGGTGACTGGCACTAGCTCCGACGTGAAGACAGTGCAAAACCCCCGCGCCGGTGCAATGGGCGGGGAGCTGGAGAGGGGAGGGAAGGGGTCACACACATGGCCGGGAAGCAGAGGGGTGTAGGTGGGGTGAAACTTAAGGGAGCGACAATTTGCTGCTGCCTGCCCGCTGTTAAAAAGTTCCCACGCAAGACTCACGATACACTATGTATCGTGAGTCTACCGCGGGAACTTTTTAACTCAGCGGGCAGGCAGCAGCAGATTGTCAATTATTAACCCTCCCGCGCAATATACCCTCACCTTCTCTTTTATGAATGGGGATTTAGTTCCCCTTTCTTCGAGGACCGACCGGAGGTTCCGCTGTCACCTCTGCGGGCCGCCCTCGGTGAACGTTTTCAAGGACCTTTCTTCAAGGACTGAAAAAATGTCGCTATTCGGAGGTTTTCGTTATTTGGATCGTCGGATAAAAGGTTGTGCACCTGTAATTGGTAGGAAAAAGTGAGGGCAATTGGCGGGACCAGAACCGTCAAATGATAGCTGGGTCCAGGTAAGGACATAAGTCAGAGAAAGAGAAGGGTAGAGATAGTAAACAAGGCTGGAACCAATGTAGAGAACTTAAAAGGGTGCAAATCGTGGATAGACCGCAATCACAGCAGGTATCAAAAGTAAAAATTAAATATTTTCTGTTGCCCCAATCACCACATGACAAATATTTTAGCAAGGGTCATAAAGTCATGTGATAGGAGTAGAATTAGGCCAGCCAGCCCTTCAATCATGGCAGATCTATCTTTCCCTCTCAACCCTATTCTCCTGCCTTCTCCCATAACCCCTGACACCCGTACCAATCAAGAATCTTGATTGCCTTAAAATTATCAACTGACAGCCTCCATAGCTTTCTCTGGCAATGAATTCCACAGATTCTCCATCCGCTGACAAAATCCATTCCTCCTCATCTCCTTCCTGAAGGAATGTCCTTGAATTCTGAGGCTATGACCTCTAGTCTTACACTCTCCCACTAGTGAAAACATTCTCTCCACATCCACTCTATCCGAGCCTTTCACTATTCGGTAAGTTTCAGAGGTGCCCCCTCATCCTTCTAATCTCCAGCAAGTATAGGTCCAGTGCCGTCAAACACTCATCACTCATTCCTGGGATCATTCTTATAAACCTCCTCTGGACCTTCTCCAGGCCCAGTGCATCCTTCCTCAGATATGGTGCCCAAAATTACTCACAATACTCCAAATGTGGCCTGACCAGTGCCTTATAGAGCCTCAGCATTACATCCCTGTTTTGGTATAACAGCCCTCTTGAAATAAATGCTAGCATTGCGTTTGCCTTCCTTACTACTGATTCGATTTGCAAATTAACTTTTTGGGAATCTTGCACCAGCACACCGAAGTTCCTTAGTACCTTTGATTTCTGGACTCTCTCCCCATTTAGAAAATAGTCTATGCCTTTATCCCAACTACCAAAATGTATGACTCCACACTTTGCTACATTGTATTCCATCTGCCACTTCTCTATCCACTCTCCAAACCAGTCCAAGTCCTTCCACAGAGTCCCTGATTTCTCTATACTATCTGCCCCTCCACCTATTTTCGTATCATCTGCAAAACTTGGCCACAAAGCCTTTGATCCCCTCATCCAAATCATTAATATACAATGTGAAGAGTAGTGGCCCCAGCACCAACCCCAGCGGAACTCCGCTAGTCACTGGCAGCCAACCAGAAAAAGGCCCCTTTATTGCCACTCTTTGCCTTTTGCCATCCAGCCAACCTGCTAAATTCTTCCCTTTGACACCATGGGGTCTTATCTTCCTTAACAGCCTCACGTGTGGCTTAAGCCTTATCAAAGGCTTTCTGAAAATCTAGGTAAACAACTGACTCTCCTTTGTCTGTCCTGCTAGAATTCCAGCAGGTTCGTCAGGCAAAATCTCCCATTCACAAAACCATGCTAACTTCGGCCTATTTTATTGTGAACTTCTAAGTACTCCGTAACCTCATCCTTTATAATGGACTCTAAAACCTTACCAACCATTGAAGTCAGACTAATCAGCCTATAGTTTCCACTCTTCTGATTTGCTCCATTCTTGTACATCGGGGTAATATTGGCAATTCTCCTAGTGATTGTGTTAGCACAATAAAAACAACAATGAAGCTAATTTGACAGAAAGTAATAAAAACTTTGAAAAGAGTCTGTACATATTTTATTCCAAGAGACGCTGATTTGCAACCGCAGACATTTATTTTTCTTTAAAACGACTCTCCATTAATAATGCAGCTGAGTTTCTCTTTATGGTTTGTTGGTGAGCTCAAGTCAAAATGCAGGAAAATTTGTGATTCGAGAGAAAAGATTGGAATTTATGATCTCATTATGGCATAGCTTACCATCGATTCACTGATTAGGAGGAGTAGGAGAGCTTCTTCAACAATATCCCGTGGGCAGAACAGGCTGTGAAGAAGAGTGGAACTGAATTAGGTCAAGTTCATTCTGCATGATTTTTTCCTTAAAGCAGAGCTAGTGTCTAAAGATATTATGTTTTATTCATCAGTAATAATACATAATCTACATATAAACATTATTCTGTACTTTTCAATGAGAATTCTGCGAAGCACCTTTACGTTTGGTCTCCTATTTGTTTGCCACACAATTGGTGATGATTGCAAGTTACAAGCACTTGTGGGTTGAGTGCATAAATGAACCATGTACTGCAGAACAGCTCTGTGCAGTGTATGAATCCAGTTCTCATTGCTGCTCTGCAGTGAGCGGCTGATATCACTTACAAAGAATGTGAGGTGACTGTACCCTGTAATGTCTCAACGCCCTTGATCCGACGTTGCACAAAAGGAACGGCTAATTTTTTTCAGTATCCAATAATAATTCTCAAAGCTGCAGACAATTGGATGTCAGCAAATATCTTTTCAATTTCTACAGGTGTACGATAGAGAGTGTATTGACTGTGTACATCACAACCTGGTTTGGCAACTCGAACACCTAGAAACAAAGGTGATGAGAGAGCAGTAGACACTGCCCGTCCATCTCATGTCTGGATCTCCTCACCATTGAAGTGATCTATAGGAAGTGCTGCCTCAAAAAGGCAGCCAGAATCATCAAAGCCCCACACCACCTTGGCCATACTATCATGTCACTCCTTCCAATGGGAATGTGGTAAAGGAGTTTGAAAACAGTGACCACCAAGTTCAGGAATAGCTTTTTCCCCAACATCCATCAGGCTCTTGAACACTACCCAATGCTAACCTCAACTTTGAACTATGAACTGCTTTTGGTTGCAGCAAGGACTTTGGGATATCTCGCACGTATTGAGGTTATTGATGTTTTGATTTTTTGTGTATTATATATTCTCTATATATATTGTGTTGTCAAATCAATTTTGCTGCTTCAAGTAGGAATTTCACTTTTCTGTTGTCTGTACAAATGACAATTAAACACACTTGAGTTGTCCTTTGTAGTCAAATAAGAAGCAGATTTAAAAATATTCTACAAACTAACCATAATATAACAGCAACCAAGAATGGGATTTAGTCCCAAAATGTCTTACTCTAGTAAACGTCCTATGTTAAAAGAGTAAATGCAACTTTTTTGCAGATTTCACTTGCTGAAACATGTTGGCCAGATAGAACGAGGCTTCGGAAATACTACATTTTGGGTAGGTTTGTTGGAAGGGTACTACCCACTTTTTGGGTAAGTTTAGCTGAAACACTTTCAAAGTTTGGAGAACAATCAATTCATATATTAATATTTTATGCATCGATTTTTAAGATGCAAAATCTTAACATATATAAAAACAGCTCAGTTTTGGGTCTGCTGCACTATTTTTGTCACATTTATTCCTTTAGTGTGCATTTCTTTACAAACCATAAGTGAAACCAAACTACAAACCGGAGCTACATCACCCGGCGAGAACGGCCTGGAACAACGGGCCTCCGTAGAGACGATTACGGAGGCCTCAATAGGCCCGACTATGGGTGAACTGGGGATGGGGACTGGACATTGTGCCTTCCCCCACAGTGGGAACCATTGTGGGGGATGTTTTTATGTTTATTGTTAAATTTCTTTAATGTTATGTCTAATCTTTATCTGTGTGCTGCATGGCAAGACAAATTTCACTACGCCATTTGATGTACGTGACAATAAATGTCCTTTGTCCTTTGAATAATAATTGCTTTGATGGAAAGCTTCAGCAATTTCCATCTACATTTGGCTCCAATTACAATCAACATTACTGCAGTCATTGATCAATCCCTAGTACTAACCATGAATAGTCGTCATAGACTGAGTTGGTGGATTGCTGGAATTAATTCTATTCTGATTGAAATCAGTCAGGTCAACAGAGAACAGCATTTGAGTCTGTTGCTTCTAAATCACAATGCAAGTGCTGCTATTCCCTGCTCAACAACACTCTCCATTATAGTGAGCAATGCCATATCATTCATTACAACAGAATTATCCTCATCCTTGCAGCAGAAAGTCTACAGCAAGTTCGCAAAAAAAGTATGGAAACATGTGAACTTCCTAACAAGAGTGAGTTGCTCAACTCATTGCTACTTACTTTGTGTATAACAGAAACTAGTGTTTGATTTTGTGATAGTGTTGCAGTTTTGACCTATCACCTAACTCGAACTTTGCTGTACCTTATCTTGCACTAAACGTTATTCCCTTAATCCTGTATCTGTACACCGCAGAGAGCTTGATTGTAATCGTGTATAGTCTTTTCTCTGACTGGATAGCACATATTAAAAATGCTTTTAACTTTTCCTCAGTACACGTGACAATAATAAACTAAACTAATAAACTAAACTAAAATGTGGGGAATAATTTAAGAGATGACGCAAGGGAAAAGGACTTCAGTTTGACAACCTATTGCTAATGATTAAAAAATTCAACATCAAGCATTTTGTCTGGATGTATTGCTTTGTACAAATAAATTAAAATGTGCATTACATACTCGTCTCCTTGGTAGAGTTGAGGACCAGTAGTTAGTGTGTAGCTCACACTTAAAGTAGATTCACTTTCCTCAGTATTGAGGTCAGGGGGTGGATCTGAAAATGGATTCCAGTAACTGTCCTCACACAGACTGTGTAGAAGTACCTCAGCCAGTTGCTTGGCTATTGTCTAAGAGAGAAGATAATAAATATATATTTTTAAATAACCACAACGCTCTACAACTGACACTCATTATAAAGTGAATGCACCATTTACAATCGCTCAAGAAAATGGATGAATGAACATCTACTTAAGAATACGATTAAAGAAATTACATTTAAGCAATGATACAGATAATCAAATATTCTTTGCTTTCTCTGCTCCTGAGACTATCAGAGTATGATCCTCAAACAATGCTACCTTCACATAGAAGACCTATAAAAATTCACTCATCTATTCTGCTTGTCAAGGACAATTGCATAGAAGTTAATTCAGAAGCGTAAATAGCATGGATAGTATTCCTGAAGCACAATTGATGGAAGATGCAGCCTGCTGGGTAAAATAGCATTACAAGGTCAAATGACATTGAGACTCAGTTTGCAGTACGGAATGAATGCAATGAAATTCTGTGCCTGGTAGGAATTCCACCAAATTTATGCAATGATCAGAATATTATGCAGTGGCCAGCGAATTTATACAATGGCCAGAGTATTTCAGTCTATTTCAGTGTTGGAGCAGCAGCGGGAGGTTTCAAAACCTAATCTAAAGAACTTTACTTTAACACTTAATTTTGATTCTTATTCTTGGCTATTTCCTTAAAAAGAGAACCAGTAATAACAAAATGTGTTCTAATTCATAGCAGTATCACAGCGATTAACAAATATTCCCTGGACATATTCAAAGGAGTACGGGAAACGGGGGATATGTTGAACTAAACAAACAATTTCAATGCCACTTACCTGTATACCTAGTCCTGCTTGTCTGATATTTCACTAGAATCCAATCAAAGCGCAGCTTCATAAACTCACAACTGAAGCACTAACATGTCATCATTTAAACAACTAATTACTTTTCTGAGTTCCCTGCAAGTTGCCCTCTTACTAAGCGCAAGCTATTAGTTTTCCAAGTGCATATAAAGTGTGTAAGGTGTCACTGAAATTAATGAATAAGGTCTGCATTCACACTTGCTGCCCAGATACTCATCAGTTCTTGGCAACTGATACTGCTTGATCAATCTGCACCGAATATGAGCTTCTCCAAATGTCATTGAAACAATATTCCTATCACAGCCCTTGCCAGACAGTAGACATTGTGACATTGGGCCACAGCTTGCATAGCGCATACTAACTCGACACCAGAACTAGATTCTGTAAAAACGGCGGCACAGTGGTGCAGTGGTAGAGTTGCTGCCTTACAACGCTTGCAGCACTGGAGACCTGGGTTCAATCCTGACTACGGATGCTGTCTGTACGGAGTTTGTACATTTCCCCCGTGACCATGTGTGTTTTCTCCGAGATATTCGGTTTCCTCCCACACAACAAATATGTACAGGTATGTAGGTTAATTGGCTTGGTGTATGTGTAAATTGTCCCTAGTGTGTGTAGGATAGTGTTAATGTGCGGGGATCACTGGTCGGTGCTGACTCGGTGGGTCAAAGGGCCTGTTTCTGCGCTGTATCTCTAAACCAAACTAAACTAAAACACTCAACATACAGTAGAACAGTACACCACAGGAATGGGTGTTCACCCCACAATGTTTGTGCGGAGTACGATGTCAAGTTAAATCAACCTCATCTGCCTGTACAGGATCCATATCCCTCTATTCACTGCACTTCCATTGGGTTTTCTAAAAGCCTCTTAAAGACAAAGAGCTGAAGATGATTTGCATTGACTCTTGTTGCTGTGAAGTGTTCAAATGCAATTGTAAACTTTATTTTTGTTTTATATTTCAACACCTACTCAATATCAATACCCCTCAGACTTGACAAAGTAGTTGTTCAACCATACCATTCTGAAATTCCGTGTGGCTCTTGTCTCCATTGCTCTTAACATTTCCCGAATTCGTTTAACTCCTTTGACCATGTTCCTGAGAGAAAGATAAATCAAAAAACAAGTCACCGACATGATTTAATGCAATGTTTGCCCACTTCAACTGTTACAACATAGTGTACAGTCCAGAAGTAATTAATTTGGTCTGAATAACTTTGAGATAATTGGACACTGTGAATTATTATATTATACAAAGCTTTTTTCACTTGCAAGTCTTTCAGAACTTGCTAAACATTAGGAAGAGTTTAACATTTCAGCATCTCTGGTGGAGTGCAATAATGCCAGCACATGTTTGCTTACAACTTTACTACTGAATACATTCACATAAAATTCCTTTTTCGCAAGAATACATTGATGGCACCGAAGTAGGCAAAAGCTTCCAGTTCATAGGAATAAATATCACCAGTAATAAGCGAGTTTGGTATTCTGACTGAGCATGCCCAGGTCATAGGTCACTCGCGATAAACACTCTTGGTGGATGTGCTGCTGCGTGGGTGCAGGCCTGCGTTACGTCCGTGGTTGGGGTCGGGCCCAGGTCTCCGGTGCTGCGGGCGCTGTTGAGTTGCTGATGGGCTATCCCCGTCCCCTCCTGGGTGTCCCGTCCCTGTCCGGGGACGGCTGGAGGTGGCCCTGGGCTGGTGGGGCAGGGGTCCCTGGGCTTGCTCCAGCTCAGCTCTGTCTGTCCCACCGGGTTGGCCAGCATCCCCATACTGGCGGGGTGGTGGCCCCAGGCTTGCAGCCGACGCGGAGCAGGGGGCGCTGGCTCCGGCTCGGCTCTGCTCTGGCTCCGGAGGGCCCATCCCCTGGCGGGCCGGGGTCCGTCTGCTGCGCCTCTCGCCTTGACCAGTGGCTGTCGGTTGACCATCTCGGCACCGGCGGGGATGCACAAGGGTCAGGCAACATCTGTGCCGAAGGGTCTCGACCCAAAACGTCACCCATTCCTTTTCTCTGGGGAAGCTGCCTGTCCTGCTGAGTTGCTGAAGCGTTTTGTGTGTGTCCCCCTTGATAGCTGGTGCTCGGCTTTCGCCGGCTCCGGGGGGGGTTGGCCAGCGGCCACTGGGTGGGGTGGGGAGTGCGGCTGGTGGTCCCCGGCCCATTAGGGAAGCGGGTTCCTCAGTAGCTGGAGTGGAGTTGGCGCTTCTCCATGCTAGCTGTGGGCATGGGGCCGCTGCTGCTCCGAGCCCGGTGTCCCGTCAGTCTGAGGTCGCCCCAGACAACTCCGGCCGCTCCCAGGCAGGGATGGGACCCTTGGGGGGGGGGGGGGGGGACGGTTCAGTGGCGGTTCGGAAGCGCTTGCGGTGCCGGGGACCCGGGTTCAATCCTGGTTGCGGATGAGGCGCGGGTCTGTGTACGCGCAACAGCGGAGCTGCTGAGAATGTCTCTCCCCATCTCCCATTCGCATCTGCCCCCTCTCTCTCACTGTTACACCCCATTCTCCCACTACCTGGCACCCCGTTCCTCAGATTAAATATATTTTTACACATAAATTATGAATAAAGATAAGAATTTATACGGTTTATACAGCCAGCGCTTTGTTCGCTTTTTCTTTATCGCGAATGACCTTTAACAAATCCCATGATTCCATGCGTTTTTCGGAATACCGAACTCGCTTATTTGTCCTCGACTAGCCACATTGAAGTAATGGCCTAGAAAGCACACTAACTTCTACTTGCTCAGAGTGACTCCAATGACTCTTAACAATTTCTAGATATGTACACAGGCAGATTTACCACAGGTTGGTATGCCAATTACTTTGCCCAAGACTGCAAAAAGGTGCAAAGAATCAATCATGCAGCCCAGTCCACCACAATAACCAGCCTCTTAACCAACGCTACCTATTTCCTTCGCTCCATAGATGCTGCTGCACCCGCTGAGTTTCTCCAGCATTTTTGTGTACCTCCCAAATAACTTCATACTGTTTCAGGAAATCAATTCACTCACACCCCAGTGAATCCCTCTCTCCTCCCTGGCAGAGGATACAAAACCATCAAGCATGTACCACCAGATTTAAGAACAGCTTTCTCCTCACTCTTGCATGCACCTCAAGGTTCATATGCTAAGGATGTCTTCCAATCTGCTGCCTAACGGACTTTGCACTTAAAAAAAAAACTGCACTCCATCTGTGGCAATAACACGATATTCTGCATTCTGTTTATTATCTCTTTTGTACAAACCGTTGTGCTCATGTATGGTATGATCTGCCTGGATAACACACTATATAAAGTTTTCATTGTATCTCTGTGGACATGACAATAATAAACTAATGCCAAGTGATTAAATGCATATACTCTGAGCTTATCCAGTGATCGCACTCATATTTTGAGGCCTGGAATACAGCAGCGATGTCACAAACTTCCTTACTTTTGTATTGCTTGCCTCCAAATGTAAAAGAAAAGACAATATATCCCTCCATCTTCAAGAATTTGTGTACTTAATCACCTAGGTCTCCTAACTCCTGCATTCCCTTTGAATTTATATCATTGTACATTAATACTTCAATCTCTGTTCTCAGATTCTATCATTGCAAACAATTCCTTGGTAAGTGTCTATTCATAGCTCTGTAACACACCAGATGTTAAGCCAAGAAAAGTAACAGTTGCGTTAACCCATTGTCTTCATCCAAGAAAAATATTATTCTGTCATTGTAGGTAGTATTAGTATGCACTCATAATATTGTTGATCTATCAATGTACTTTAAAAAAAAAAAAATCAACAAATTTCCTATCTTGCGCTATAATTCTAATCACTAACTCCCACCTCCTGACACCACTTCATAACGTATTGGATTTGCATTCCATACTTAAATTGATTAACATGATTAAACAACAGTCCAAATTCATTCTTAAATAAAAAATAATCCCAAATAATACTGTGTAGCGTATAAAAGTCATGCTGAAAAGACGTGACAGAATGTGCCATTGTACTGGGGTCTTGTTGATGGCTTCTTTGAATCCACCACTGAAAGGTTCATAAAAATAAATCAAACTTGGCCATAATTTCCTGCTGTAGCTCTCCAGACTGATCAGACTTGTCTTTAGGAGAGGCTATACGTCAAGCTATTACAACTGATGACTTTGCAATGACAGAAACTGTATATCAGGGCGTTAAAATGGTTAGCAATTGGGAGCTCCAGCAGGCCTTGGCGGACAGAGTGCCACGTGAACCTCTGCCTCACCTGGAAGATCTGCTGGAGTCCTTGGATGGATGTAATGGAGGACATATCGGGACAGGTATAAAACAACGTACTTCATTGTAATAAATCAAAATGAAGCAGTGCAAAATTAACAATTTGAGCATGAAAATAAGTCAGAGAATCTAATGTTAAATTAAGCAGTGAAAGGTGAAGAAAGATGGGATTGACAGAAAAAAAACAGGAATATTTATAAAAAATCTACCACAATTAAAACATGATGGAATAATACCATCCATGTGGAATTGTTAAATTTCAGTACTGGATAGAAAGTGCCTAGCTCTCAGCATATCGTTTTCCATGTTTAACCTTGCATCTGCCATCAAATCAAATTGCTGCGGCACAATTGCCATCAGCCACATTGATGTTTTGACAGCAAATTATGGGTCAATGACGTGTTTTCATATATCAGATTTTTTTCTATTTGTCCTTGCTCAAAGGTGGCCAAGTGCATTTGTTAACAAAAAAAGTTGTTCAAATGACTCCCCAGGGATTACTATTAAAACTCAAAGTATTTGTGCTAAACTGCTTAAACACACTTATGCTGCAGGACAATAACTAACTATATTCAATAATAAGCTATCTACATGTTAACAAGCACATACAAACTGATTGTGTAGATGCCAGTATATCATTGGGTTATCAAGTGGGCACCTCCCTTCACTGGTGTTTCATTGAGTTAGGCCCATGACACATCGGGGAGGCTCAACACTTAGGTCTGGCATCCTAGAACCACCCCATCAATACTTGCTCTCACCACCTATATTACCATTATCTACTAAATAAGGAAATTACAAACAATTAGTTCACTCAAACAAATGCTTTGTTTAGATTACACCACAAAGAGTATAAGAGAGCCACGTGTTACAAGTACGTGAAAGACCACAGATACATTTTCTGGGATGCTTACCTTTTTTTGAAATAGGCCACATAAGCGCTTTGCAATGCAGCTTCAAGAAAGTAAGTAAGCTCCATCTCCAAAACTGGAACAATCCCCTTGATGGGTCTTGACTGAGTGTTGACCATGGCCTTCGGCAAGTAAAACAAAATAGGTATTTAACATTAAATGGACTGTAATACCTAACTATAATTTCCAAGAGCATGCTTCTGCAGTTTCATCTTCAGGTGTGCAATGGAATTTTGTCTGAGCATTATTGGTGGGGGGGGGGGGGACGGACTTGGTCTATGCTACTAACATGCCAATACAAAGTCCAAGTCAAGCACTCTGATTCACCCGTTGCTATGTTTGGTTCTCACACAAGGCTACATGGTTAAGAAATATGTCATAATTCCAATTAAGACGGAGGATGGAAAGGTTGTGTAGAGAGAGAATAAAAAGTTCCTTTTCTTGCTCAAGCTCTGTGATGTAGCAGACAATATCTCGAATGACAAATTCAAAATCACTTCCAAGGCAGATAAAAATACTGATTGTAGCTACTTATGCTTTTCTGTGAATTTTGCATCATTTTCTATTGAGCATTAATAGATCTGACATGTAACATATACGCAAGATGCAAACAAGGTGCTTTTTCACAATACCTTAATGAATTATTCCATTATTGCGCAAGTTATTTTTCCACTACCTCAGATTACAAACAAATGTTGCACCATTCTGAAATGTTGCATTCCTTATTGTATTGATTGCTGTATCTATCTGAATACTGTTTACTCTGAGATTCATGCGAAGAATGAATTTAATTGCACATATGATATGTGTATATGGCAATAAATTAATCTGATATATTCATAGTACGTGCAGATCAGCTGCAATGTCTTGGAGTCTTTAAGTGGTTATTTCATGTCGCTACCGGATAGTGAAAAATAGACTTACGGATCACCAGCCTTAACTGAGCCTTAACCCGTCCAAAAGGATGAAAAATTGCAATCCCATCCCATTACATTGCTGAGTTGCTTAGCCTCCTAGTTTCCTCTGCCACCCTCACTCACTCTAATTTTCAATTTTGTGAACAAAAGAAAATTACAAAGCGTTTTCCTTACCCGATCCACTTCTTGTAAGTAGACCAGAGCAATATCACCAGCTTTCTCAAAACAGGACATCGTTTCCTCTTCTCGTTCAAAGAGACGAACCCTTGAGGTAACAGATGAAGCCAGACGTTCAAGAGACAAGCCTGAGAAATTAATAAAAAACTATTAATAAATTTATCTGACTGAAGAATTCATATATTTTTGTGAGTGTGACCCACAGATGGCAAAAAACGAGCTGAGTACAAAGTATTTTAATACTGGAGAGATATTGTTTACATAAAATGTATGTCGAACTACATAAAATGTAATCTCCTTATCTAGTGGATGCACTGCATAGTACAAAACATAATATATTAGAAGAAGAATTTTAAAGAAAACCGATTCCCAGGAGTGTAACATAAAAAAACAAAATTGCTGGAAATCTGAAATATAAACAGAAAATGCTGGAAGCACTCAGATCAAGTCACATCTGTGAAAATAAAATCAGATTTACCTTTCCACGTCGAACTCTGATAAAGTATTTTTGATCAGAAACATTAACTCCATTCCTGTTTCTCTTTCCAAAGACCGGTTGAATGTTTCCAGCATTTTCCAATGTCAGTTTTGCTTTAAGCCAGTGCAAATGAAACTGTAAACGTTGTTAGCGAAATTGGAATCCACATTCAGCTACTCAGCTGAAGATTAAATATCTCAAAATATTTGTTGAGACTTATTAAATTTAAACAATTGCGTTTTGGTTCAAAACTATTGGTATTCTTTGAGTGCAGTAACTCCAATGGAAAATGATAGATGGGGCCAGGTAATACCAATGTTTGAACAGCTTACACTTAATTTCAAATCTCACACATGAGAGGCTTCTTGCACAAGGTACATAATGAAAGTTGCCGTCCATGGAATCCTAGCTGAGTAGTAGTCAGGGTCCAGAGAAAGGATGAAAGAAAAAAAGGGTAAAAGAAAATATTTCCACCTAATGTGACAGGTCTTACAAAGTGGAAGTGGCCGTACAGCATTTTAAGTTTTAGAGAACTAGAACTGTCCTACTTCAAGAAAGTTTCATGCCAAAACAACTTACCGATTTACAATAGGGCCCAATATTGTAATATCCTCTCTTCATCATAATCTGTACATCTGCACAATGCCATTGTGTAAATAATTTGTAACATTATAGTTGGAACATGGGACATTACTTCAGAATATGAGCACTGCCTCGTTAAATTACTTAGTTTTGTTTTTCATGGTCCATTTCTAATCCTCCTCACCTCCGCAAGCCTGCCGAGTTCAACTGCATTCTTAGTAGGCATTTTCATGTCAACAGCAAAGACAATCTGATTCAATTATAATTGTAAATATCCATGGGACATATGCATTGATCTACGACTGTTGTAATCTGGCTGTCAATAATTACTAGATAGACTAAAATGCTGGAGAAACTCAGCGGGTGGAGCAGCATCTATGGAGCGAAGGAAATAGGCGAAGTTTCGGTTCGAGACCCTTCTTCCGTCAATAATTCAGACAATAGTCAATAATTATTATGGCAGTGGTAACATAGTTTAAGAATCAAATCGCTTCAGAATAATTTTTCAACAGGTTTGCAAAAAATATATTTTTCCTATTTTAATGAATTTAACAGCATACAAGAATGCCAATTGAATTTAGAGCTGAATCGAACTGCATTGATTTGATTTGATAATCAATTTAACCTCTATGTGATACTGTTCTAAAATACAGAATGCAGATATTTCAGTGCATTGGGTTAACACCTGTGGTGTCCAAGAGTTCTAACTTAACAGATTGCGAAGCCCCTGCTCTTTAAACAGAAGGCAAGTAATTCTGCAAAAAACCATGGGACAGCTTTTACTTCATAACTCTAGAAGCTTGGTTTAATCTCTAGAAAACTCAGAACATTAGGATTATTGAATACTAGGAATATCCACTATTCACACACCACTTTTACTTATTGAACGGAGAGCTATCAAAGCATAAGTTGGAACTGTATTCTTGTCACTGAAAACTCTCCTTGGAAACTATCAAATCGAATGATCTGATGACTTGGACAACATTTTTAACAGGAATGTTGAATTTGGTTGCAACAAAACATGCTCTGATTATGGGAAATGGGTCCCGATATTACCATAATTCCCCTTCATTTCGTAAATGGGACTTTTCTACGTGATCACAACAGGTATGGCACAAACATTTGACTAAAGCATAGGACAAGATTTCAAGAAATTCTGACCACGTTACCTTCGGATGAAATTCATTCAAACCTTTAATTACATATGTGGCAGAGGTGACTAATTAATTGCAGTTTGCAATCTGTGCGGTTTTACATGGCCGCACAGAAATATCATATGAAGTCTTTCCATCAATGTGGATTTATTGCACTTCAGTGGGAAAGTACATTCCTGGCCAGCGATAGCATTCCAATAAATTAATTTTGTTCTAGAATCAAAAGTACACTAAAATTTGAGGCATAAAATATTTATGCCTTTTTGGGAAAAGCTATCAAAGCAATAGTAAATTAATTAATGAGAAAGAAAGATACTTGTGAATCAACACATCATGAAAGGGAGACATTTCCATCATATGCAGTTGTTCAGGTGGGGATAAAGCAGTTCATAATGTTAATTACATAAATAATTAAATAATGCAGGACACTGGGACATGTTTTCGCATGCTTAGCTGCATTTGCACGTCTGAAGAAGGGTTTCAGACCTGAAACGTTACCCATACTTTTTTTTCCTCCAGAGATGCTGCCCGATCCGCTGAATTACTCTGGCATTTTGTGTCTATCTCCGCTATAAACCAGCATTTGCATTTCATTCCTACACACACCTATGCATTTGCATGTTCTTTGCTTTAACAGGTTATACCAGATAGCCAGGAGATGCTTTTGCACCCGAATCGATGCAAGGACATGATCATATTCTGTAACCAAAATTTTTGGGGATCACTGTGTAGAACCAGGCACTGGAGGTGGCTTCCTAAATCAATAGTTCTCATCTGTATTCACCAAAGAGAAGGATGTGGAAGATAATGAGCTCAGGGAGGGATACCTGGATAATCTGGACCATATCAGTATTAAGGATAAGGATGTACTGGATGTCATGGGATGCATAAGGGTTGCTAATTCCTCAGGGCTGGATAAGATCTAACCTAGGTAGCTATGTAAAGCAAGGGAGAAGATTGCTGGGGGCCTGATGAAGATGTTTGCATCTGTGTTAGCTATAGGTGAGATGCCTGAAGATGGGAGGATACCCAATGTTGTTCCTTTTTTTTTAAAGAAAATCAGCAGTGATAAGCCTCAAAACTAAAGGCCAGTGAGTCTTATGTCATTGCTAGGCATATTAGTGGAAATAATTCTAAGAGGCAGGATCGATGTACATTTGAAAAGTTAGAGGCTGATCAGCGAATGTCAACATGGCTTTGTGCATGGGAAATTCTGTCTCATTAATTTGATTGAGTTTTTCGAGGAGGTAACTTGAGAAGATTGATGAAGGCAGGGCACTAGACATTGTCTGTGTGTAGTTTTCTCAGGCATTTGAAAGGGCCTTGGTAGATTGGTATGGTATGGTAGATTGGTTCAGAAGGTTAAGACACGTGAAATCCATGGCAAACTGGCCAATTAGATCCAAAATTGGCTTAGTGTTACGAGGGTAGTGGTGGAGGGTTTTATGACTCCAGGACTGTGATCAATGATGTACCATCAGGATCAATGCTGGGACCCTGTTATTTGTGATATATATTAATGGTTCACATGTTGTCATCAGCAAGTTGATAATTGACACAAAAGTCATCCAATTGTGGATAGCGAGAAAGGTTGTCCAAGGCAACAGCAGAATATCTACAACAGTCAGGTTTTTCAATCTGTTAATTATTTAGTTATGAGAAGTTTTGAGACACCAGGAACAATCCCTTATGAAATGGAAAGCTATTGCCGCCACAAGTCATTGATTACTTTGGAATTGTAAAAGCATAGTTTTAAAATTATAATACAATAAATAAATCAATCAATTTTACTTCTACTTGCTAAAAAAAACTTTTGTGGCAATCTTTAGGGATTCTTTATTATACTGTAATAAAGGCTTGCAAGCATGTGAGGGCTTTGTTTCAAGAGGCTTTTATCTCAAAATGGTTCCGAACAATGGGAATTGTTAACTCTGCAAATCCATTTTTAATTTCATGTATTTTTCTCTGCTGTGTTTGCTCAGCATGTAGTGCATTAGACTGCGCTACACAAAAAAACAAAGAAGCATCCTCAGCATTTCCATTGCAACCTTTATTGCCATCATAGTGGACGACTTTAAATTGTATGGCAAGCTTGCTGCAAGTGGCAATGATCACATGTAATCCTATCGAAAAAACACAAAAATACACATTCATTTTATATATAATGAATACATTCAGCCTAACTGATTTCATTAAAAATTCCCAAACAGACCGGTGTAAACGTTCATGAAAAGGTGGGGAGGAAGGGGATGAGCCCGAAATGTTGTAATGAGAAGTTGCCTGCAATATATTTGCCAATAGACAGGTAGAAATGGCCTCAAAATCAAGCTGAATCTGTATCTGAAACAGAATTAAATGGCTGTGGGGAGGGGACATAATTAGACCCACCTGTTGAAGCAGAAGTTTGTCCACATTTTCAAGTCATACTGTGCCACATTGCCCAGCGGTCATGGCACCACTGAACAACATACTTGAATTCCAATCCCTCCACTACATATAGCAAAACTAAATGTTATTATTGTAGAAACAACAAACTGCAGATGCTGGTTTACACTAAAGATATACACAATGTACTGGATGGCGTAACTCAGTGGGTCAGCCAGCGTCTCTGGAGAAAAAGGATAAGTGACGTTTTAAGGCCGGGACCCTTCTTTACCCATCCTTTTTCTCCAAAGATGCTGCCTGACCCAGAGTTACTTTGTGTCTATCTTAAGTATTGTAATTTGTGCTTTAGCACAATAAAAACCACGGAATGTTTCAGTTATCCTTAAATATATAATGGTGATTTATCTTTGACAAACTTGGCAAAGAATTGCAATTATCTGAGGTGAGATTGAGAGATAAGGTTACAAATTTGGTAAAACAATTGAGAAAGTAACTGTGGTCTTATGCTTCATTATTTGAACAATCTATCTTCTATCTATCTATATTACTAAAAGTCTGATCTTGACCACTTCCTGTTGTTCTGTATATTGACTTTAGAAAAATCGCTGCCACTTACGGCTGTTATCTTTGGCCATCTTATTCAGAGTCCCCCTCCACTGCGCAGGGCAAGAGGATTTTTCCCATCGATTAAAAATAAAAGAGTTATTAGTGTTTAAAAATTGTTGAGATTTACACAATTACTGGATCCGGAGGGGGGCGTAAAACTCAGTTGAGGCCAGTCAGTCTCTGCAAGGATAAGTGACGTTTTAAGGCCGGGACCCTTCTTTACCCATCCTTTTTCTCCAAAGATGCTGCCTGACCCAGAGTTACTTCAGCACTTTGTGTCTATCTTAAGTATTGTAATTTGTGGGTTAGCACAATAAAAACCACTGAATGTTTCAGTTATCCTTAAATATATAATGGTGATTTATCTTTGACAAACTTGGCAAAGAATTGCAATTATCTGAGGTGAGATTGAGAGATAAGGTTACAAATTTGATAAAAACAATTGAGAAAGTAACTGTGGTCTTATGCTTCATTATTTGAACAATCTATCTTCTATCTATATTACTAAAAGTTTGATCTTGACCACTTCCTGTTGTTCTGTATATTGACTTTAGAAAAAACGCTGCCACTTACGGCTGTTATCTTTGGCCATCTTACTCAGTCCCCCTCCGCTGCGCAGGACAAGAGGATTTTTCCCATCGATGAAAAATAAAAGAGTTATTAGTGTTTAAAAATTGTTCAGATTCTCTGTCCTGAAGGCCACACCCCTTCCGGAGGGACTATAAAACGCGGAAGTGTTGAGTGCCTCAGTCAGTCTCTGCAAGATGGGGGAGCAAGGGGGTCACATCTCTCAGTCTGAGCTGTGAATAACACTGAACACATGTCTACTAAACTGTAAGTGCATTTACTGACCTGTCAGTGCCCTTAATGTGGTTTGAAAATACAGTTGGGAAATGCTAAAGCTTTGTTGCCTTGGATTTGGAAATGCTAAAACTGTGTTCCCGTTGGTTTGGAAATGCTAAAGCTGTGTTGTCTTTGGTTTGGAAATGCCAAAGCTGTGTTGCCTAATTAAAGTTGCCATGCCTAATTAAAGTTGCCTTGTCTAATTAAAGTTGCCTTGCCTTCTATATAATTAAAAGTCTAATCTTGACCACATCCTGTTTGCGCTTTATACTGAATTTAGAAAAAATGCTACCACGTATAGCTGAGATTTTTGGCCATCTTACTCAGTCCCCCTCCGCTCATCAGGTGCCGAGGATTTTTCCCATCGATGAAACATAAAAGAGTTATTAGTGTTTAAAAAATGTTGAGATTCTCTCTCCTGTCAATCACACCATGAAGGCCTCGCCCCTTCTGGTAGGGGGGGGGGGGGGGGGGGGGGGGGGGGAGGGACTATAAAACCCAGAAGTGTGGGGGGGTGGCTCAGTCTCTGCAAGATGGAGGAGGGAGAGGTCACGACTTGCTAAGTCAAACTAATCCCTTCTGCCTGTACGTGTTCCATATCCCACCATTCTCTGCATGTTCATATCCAAATGCCTTTTTAAAATTATATCTCGTTCCACCACCACTCCGCCAATCTCGATAAAAGACTTGGTTTGTACACCCTTTTTAAAACTTTTCCCCTTGCACCTTAAAGCTGTACCCTCTCGTGTTTGATAATTCCATTCTGCAATAAAGATTCTGACCATCTACCCTAACTATCTATGTCTCTCAAAATGTTATATACTTCTATCAGGTCTCTGCTCAGTCTCCAAATAAAACAATTTAAATGTATCCAACTTCATTTAGTTTAGTTTAGAGATACAGCCCTTTGGTCCACCGAGTCCACACTGACCATCAATCAACCATTCACACTATGTTATCCCACTTTCCCATCCACCCCCTACACACTAGGGGCAACTTACGAAAGCCAGTTAACTTACAAACCTACACGTCTTTGGGATGTGGGAGGAAACCGCAGAGAATTTGCAAACTCTACACAGTTAGTGTGGCACAGTGGAGCCAACAGTAGAGTTGCTGCCTTATAGGCCATTCTCACGGGACGACTTGACGCAAGAGTTAACCAGAGTTGAACATCGTGGGAACATCGTGCGATAACCGTACGGCATTCGTGGACCACCGTGGCACTAACCGCAGGTACTCGTATAACTTGGTGACTCGGGAGAAAATTCAAACAAGCTTGAATTTCTCCAAGAGTGACGTACACTTGTGGTTGAACATTGCAACATTATATGCACGTAGTGGCCAGTGCAATATCCGTAATAACTCTTGCGTTTACCGTGGGAACTCCTGCGAATGGTGAACCCGGAAGCTGGACAGAGGGGACAGAAGACGAGTAAAAATTGTCTTCTGTGGGATTGAATTTAAAAAATAAAGATTTGAATCCGCATATGAACATCAACTTATTCATGAGCAATGTTAAGAAAATAACTATAATCTTTAAAAGGGACTTTACTGAAAGGTCCCACATTTTTATGGTCCGTGAGAAATTTTTCATATGTACTTCTTTGAGAGATACAGCTCGGAGTCCTCGCCGACTAGCGATCGATGCCTTTCCGAAGCAGGGTCCGGAACGCTACCAATCAATGTTCTCCAGAGACCCGTGTAAGGAGTGAACTGCACATGCTGGTTTAAACCGAAGACAGACACAAAAAGCTGGAGTAACTCAGCGAGTCAAGCAGCATCTCTGGAGAAAAATAGGTGATGTTTCGGGACGAGACACATCTTCAGACTCAATTCCGATTAGGATGTCTGAAGAAGGGTTCCGATTCGAATCGCCACCTATTCTTTTTCTCCAGAGATGCTGCCTGACCCGCTGACTTACTCCAGCTTTTTATGTTTTTCTTCCCAGATCTGACTTACCTGTTGAGTTACACCAACATTTTGTATCCTTTTGTGCGTATTAACCAGCATCTGCAGTTCCTTTAGACATTACCTAACTTCAGATTTTAGAGATGTAGCGCGGAAACAGGCCCTTCGGCCCACCGAGTCCGCGCCGACCACCTATTCTTATACACACCAGGGACAATTTTACAATGTTACCAAAGCCGATTAACTTACAAACCTGTAATCTCTGGAGTGTGAGAGGAAACCGGTGCACTCGGAGAAAACCCACGCGGTCACAGGGAGAACATACAAACTCCATACAGACTGCACCCATGGTCAGGATCGAACCCCGGTCTCTGGGGCTGTGAGGCAGCAACTCTACCACTGTGCCGCATGTAGTCAGATTTAATAAATTGCTGGTGTTGCTTCCAAAGACGGAGGCATTGATAATATTAGATCAGAATTGCATTTTTCCGCTAATAGAGTCAATTATTAGTCAATTAATAATAGAATCAATTATTGTTGGTGACATTTCACCTACGAATATCAGACTATTTTCGAAGAGGTGAGGGCCAATTAGGCATAGCAAAAGGTATGAGCACTTTTAAACATTTTTTTCCGACTATTTTGTCAAATGCAAATACAGGGAGAATGATCAAAGTGCTCACATGGCTCACTCTGTTAGAAGCGTTCTGAGTTTAAATGTTCTGTGTATTCCTTCTTAAAGTATAAATTTTTGTGTGGCCAGGGGTGCGATTGAGAACAGCTGGGAAAGGGCGGAGGGGTGTCACGAATAACAGCATTTCCCTGGCCATATTATGGCCCATTCCCCAACCGTTACATTAATCAAGCTTTGTCTAACTCCGCCTTCACACCATCCCCCTGTGACATGGGTTAGTCATCGCTGGGCGGGCTGTGGGCCGAATGGCCTGCCAACGGGTCAGAGACTTGACACTGAGATCCATTGTGCAGGAAGGAACTGCGGATGCTGGTTTTTACCGAAGATAGACACAAACGCCACCTGTTCATTTTCTCCAGATATGTTGCCTACCCATTGAGTTACTCCAACATTTTGTGTCTGTGTTCACTATAAACATTGAATTATTTAATTTTAGGTAACTTACACTCTCTCTCTCTCTCTCCTGAGGTCAGGAGAGGTCATCTGTTGTTGGCCCTGATTTGTCCCGGTCTTTTCTTGCTTCCAGTTCCCCCCTACAATCCTCCCGAAGAAGGGTCCCGACCAAAAATGGAATCTATTCCTTTTTTCCAGAGATGCTGCTTGGCCCGCTGAGTTACTCCAGCATTTTGTGTCTAACTTGCTGACTCAGACAGTTTTTAATTATCAAGGATTCTGCGCTGACTCTTTACTCTGAAACACACGTTGGAAATTTAAACTTGGGCGCAACTAACATCGTCTAAGTAATGTGGCATCTTCCTGCAGTAAAGTCACGGCATTAGTACAGGCATGTCTCCAAATGAGCCAATTCAACCAAGGGAGGATATTTATAGTGTGTGAAAAAAAAAGTGACATCATTTGTGCCACGTGACACTTCACAGTTCACAATGTT
This sequence comes from Leucoraja erinaceus, assembly GCF_028641065.1. Taxonomy (NCBI): domain Eukaryota; kingdom Metazoa; phylum Chordata; class Chondrichthyes; order Rajiformes; family Rajidae; genus Leucoraja; species Leucoraja erinaceus. Next base: position 44,743,955 of record NC_073384.1, read on the forward strand.
CATTCAAGATTTAACGGGAAAGCTCGGGAGACGGACAAGTCACTCGCACAAATAACAGAAATGCTGAGTACCGTGGGAACTCTTTATCTACCCCCCATTATATCGTGTGATATCGTGCTAGACCACGACCACTTCACTCTGGTTATCTTGCGTCAAGTCGCCCCGTGAGATTGGCCTAATACAACGCCAGAGACCTGGGTTTGATCCTGATTATGGGTGCTGTGTGCATGGACTTTGCACTGTCATGTCTTAAGATGAGATTCAATATCTTATCTGTAAGACCACAGGAAATTAACTGCTTTTCGAGAATAGTTCCTAAGAAAATAATAAGAGGCAATATATATTGAAACAAATATTTCCTAGTTTAAAAAGTATTACGTAGATCTATTCCCAATCTTTAATCTATATCTCCCCAGGTACCTCATTTGCTAACTCCAACTTTCGTTAGAATTGCCGAAATCTTTCATACAAGTGCTCCAAATCGATGCGAATGCCAGCAATTTTCTGCTCTGCTGCTGATCTGTTTCCAAAAATGCTGCCTGACTGATTATTTCCAGCATTTTCCACTTTTATTTCAGAATTTTACATACTCATCAAATTTATTTAGCCATCCAATTAGAGACTTTAAAATATTCAATTTATTAAATGCAACTCGCATTTAACAAATCTGGAATGTCACATTTTATTGCTGACTAATTTATTTTAAATTAATGATTCTCAGATTTCAAATAGAGTTGATGATTCAGAAGGGAGAAGAGAATTAAGCAACAGTGGACCAATCGAACAAGCCTGGATACAAGGAACTGCAGATGCTGGTTTACACAAAAAGACACAAAAAGAGGAGTAACGCAATGGGTTTGGCAACATCTCGGGATAACATGGAGAGGTGATGTTTCAAGTTCGGTCCGAATAAGGGTCCCGACCCGAAACGTCAACTATCCATGTTCTCCAGACATGCTGCCTGACCGGCTGAGTTACACCAGCGTTTTGTGTCTTAATCTAACAAGGCTCCTGCATTAACTACTTTCCAAACCTATTGTAGAACATAAATATTTTAAAGGACTGAAGAATTGTGTTTTCAGTTTCAGCTATCTGCTCAGTAATTCCTACCACAACGCAAGGACTCTTGTGGTTTACCCACCTTTGAGTTCTGCTAGACTTTTCCCCACTTTTTGCCGGGACTCAGGTATCTAACAATTATTTTACATTACCTAATACATTGTTATATCTATATTAATTTGCAAAATCAATAAATGGTTAAACTAAAAAAATGGTGGAAAATAGATGCTGGGATCATGATGGTCGATTAATCTTTTGCATGATATGTTGCAGAACCCACTAAATTACTGTTGTGATCTCATTAGCATGGTGTCAATGACCGGTCAGCATTAAAAGTAGCTCGTACTGCCTTAAGGGCCTGTCCCACCAGCATGCGATTGCATGCATCTTGCGCGACCAAACGTGGTCGCTTGAGGCGTACGGCCACGCAGGGCTGGTCCCACTTCGAACCGCGGAGGCATATGGAGTTCTGCGGGGCTGATCCCGACATCATACTCGCCAATCAGCTGGGCAGGAGACGGGCCGACTGAATTTGGACGTCGCACAGCGTCGGGTGGTGACGTCATCACGCAACGGCATGCCGGGCAGTGACAACATCGCACAACGCCACGCGCTAGGCGTGCGCCATCAAGACGCTGCGTAAACCCGTCGAGACGCTGCATACTCCCTCAATGCGCCTGCGAGCCGACAGGCCGTTGGCGGATTTTTCCGATTTTCCGACAGTTCGGGATTTTCGGAGCCCCGTGCGATGTCGGGACCAGCCCTGCACAACTCCAAATGCCTCCGCGGTTGTAAGTGGGACCGGCCCCGTGAGGCCGTACACCTCAAGCGACCACGTTGGTCGCGCTAGACGCATGCTGTCGCATGCTGGTGGGACAGGTCCTTTATTCTTTATCCACAAGAACTGAAGCTATCTTGCATTGACTGAAAATGTATCAACGCATCTATACCTGTCATTCCACAAGACACTGGAGTGGGCTGGAAATCCTAACAGAATAGAAAATAAAAACTATCTGCTATCCTGGTTTATTGATGAGGCTCTGAAGCCTGTGGTTTACAGTGAAAACATTGTTTTCCCCATTAGGCTAGGAAGGTAGACAACTGACTGTGGTGGGAGCAAATGAGGTCAATGCTGGAAGTAAAATCCCCTGATAAGGAAGCAATGCACTAAAACATTAAAAAAAAAAGACCTCTACTATGATCAAGATCTCCTTTTACATTACCACATCCTTTGTTACACCAAATGGATCACCACTGACTCTCACCCAGCAACTAATTCATAAACCCAGTCACACCCTCCCACTCTTACCTTGCCTTACCGGATCACCGTGCAGTAAGCTCCGGAGCGCTGTGGCCGCCGACTCCCAACATCGCGGAGCTGGGGCTGCGGGCGTCCGGACGCAGGTGGCGCCGGTTGTAGCTCCGATCCCGGCAACTCTACCCCTGGCTACGCGGCGCTCCAAATCCAGCGCCATCCGCGGCCGAAGCCCGCAGCCCCAGCTCCGCGATGTTGGGAGCCAGTGGCCACAGCGCTCCGGAGCTTACTGCACGGCGACCTGGTAAGGCATTGCCCGCTCCCCGCCTCTCCGACCAGGTAGGGGACTAAGAATTAAAGTTTCCCCCTTCACCTACCCACCCACCACATAAAATCCCTCCAAACTAACTGACTAACATTTAAGCAATGATTTACAATGATTCCCCGGTCTCCAGGGAGGAGGCAGCCGCTCCAGACTTTTCAAGCCGCCCGCGCTACCTACCTAATCTACGCTAAAAATCTTCCATTCTGAAATCCGAAAAATTCCGAAACCCGAAAAGTATCTGGTCCCAAGGCTTTCGGATAAAAGGTTGTGTACCTGTATTATTATAAAATCTATAGCTTAAAATCGCTGTCCTATAAATCAATCCAAAGCCCAAAGGCCCTTCACCTCGAGTCATTAGATGTTCAGACAGAATTTCAGTATCAGTGAATGTTGCTGGGCTAAGCCAGCTCCTACACATGCTGTAATACAACTACAGAAAAACCCCAGATTCTTATTTGATGCTTGATTTTAATACTCTTGATGGTATCAACCCATTTTAGTTATTTACTAGTTTAACCCAGTTCTTTAAACCAGTCTAAAGTAAAACTACTGGGGAGGGAGGAGGATGGGGATTGGGGGAAAATCATTGAAATAATCTAAATTAAATCCAAATCATTAATATCACCATTGAAGAATATGTTGCTGATTTTTCTGACTTGAAACTCATTGGACTTCTTTAGACAGCAATAAACATACACATTGTGTATAGGCCTATAGTGCCATCTCATGGCAAAGAACAGTTTTTTTCCCAAAGGTTATCATGTTTTCAATGGCCGCATAGCAGAAGTATCCACGTAGCAGGGCTGGAAACTGGAAGTATCCTGGGCTAATTCTGTTACCACCATCATCTATCACGACAAGTGATGGCTTCCACTGATTGTCGCCGGAAGCTTGCGTCCTTTTAATGACAGGCGATGACAATGAGATCAACATTTGTAACAAGATGGACACAAAAATAAGAAGATGCTTTTAATCTCACTACAAATGCTATCTGATCTACAGCATCATTCTAACATTCAGCATATCTTAGTAAAGCATTAACCTCTTGTTGCTGCTTGTTGTTTGTTAACAAAGGAGAGTTAATAAATTATCTGTCTGGTATTGATTAAAAAAATGCTACATTCTCAGAATTGTTGGATAGAACAAGCTAGTTTTTGAGCAAGCCATCTGAAAATGTAGAATGCCAACTGAATAACAAATATAAATAGGTAGAGAAACCAAAATATATTACTCCCAAGAGGCAGATCTGAAACTTGCCAGACAAACATTAAGAAAATTAGAAATTTGATTATGGCAAGTGTGAACATATTCATTTATATCTAATGAACATGCCAATTAATGTATAATCTTAGCGAAGCAAGCAATTTATGCAGTGTATTTTCAGGAGCAGCATTGAAGTGCAAAGTGTACATACCGCTTATGGACTTTGTCTCATCGCTGTACTTTCATTGGCGAAACAGGTTGTCCGTGCTAAAAAAATGGGAGAGCAGTGGACAGATAGCAAGATTAAGCAACATTTATAACAGAAATGCAAACAATATTCTTGTTTGCAAGAATAGTGTGGATTTTTTAAGCACAGAAAATGTACGATTTTCCTCCATAAATCAACAGTGCAATTAGAACACCTGTTGCTAATGAGCAAAGGCTGGTAGCAATTACATGCAGAACAAAAATCATCCAAGGTGTCAGAAATAAAACTTTAAAATAGCATGTGTGCTCCATTTGAAAACCACAGTTCCCATCAATTTTGTTTAGACACATAGCAAGCTGGTGAACAAGACTTTTAACCTTGCAATAACATTAAGCAGTGGAAGATGCAAATAGCTGTTAGAAATGACAAAATATTTTAAGGACAGAGCATAGATTACATAAACCAAAGAACCAAACACCAATTTATAAATGTATTTTCCGTTAATTCTAATTCTTTGCAATAACACATCATGAGATGGTGCAGCAAAACATCAAAAATACTGTTCATTATCAAATTGAAACTTACAATAGAGCAATGTACGTATGATCAAGTGTACAAGCTAAAATGCTTTTTGTTAGTCTGAAGAAGGGTTCTAACCCGAAACGTCACAAAAATCAATTTTGAATAAATGTAATAACCTCAGAAATGGATCTCTGTGAAGTCTATGGCAAAGGCTTCCACCCTTCCACCCACCAAGGCACTTTTACAAAAAACACTTAAATATATATTATTACACAATTGTTTGTGGTTATAACTTCCATATTTTCTATGCATGATTTCCTGGTTAATATTTAGACCATGTCTCGTTCACTCCTTCCCACAAATTAAATTACATATTCTGTCTATTAATCTATCAAACTCTTTCATAAAGTTAAACAACAATCTGTTATTTATTTTATAATATCATCACATTTAATGGGTTAAACTTGCAAATATATTTTTTGCACTCTCTCCAGTGTCTGACTAACTTAGGTCAGAAGATATGTGAAGAGAAAGAGATTAGTTAAAACAAATGTAGGTCCCTTGCAGTCAGAAACAGGTGAATTGATCATGGGGAACATGGACATGGCAGACAAATTGAATAACTGCTTTGGTTCTGTCTTCACTAAGGAAGAGATAAATAATCTGCTGGAAATAGCAGGAGACCGTGGGTCAAATGAGATGGAGGAACTGAGTGAAATCCAGGTTAGCCGGGAAGTGGTGTTAGGTAAATTGAATGGATTAAAGGCCGATAAATCCCCAGGGCTGGATAGGCTGCATCCCAGAGTACTTAAGGAAGTAGCCCCAGAAATAGTGGATGCATTAATGATAATTTTTCAAAACTCTTTAGATTCTGGAGTAGTTTCTGAGGATTGGAGGGTAGCTAATGTAACCCCACTTTTTAAAAAGGGAGGGAGAGAGAAAACGGGGAATTACAGACCAGTTAGTCTAACATCGGTAGTGGGGAAACTGCTAGACTCAGTTATTAAAGATGGGATAGCAGCACATTTGGAATGTGGTGAAATCATTGGACAAAGTCAGCATGGATTTACGAAAGGTAAATCATGTCTGATGAATCTTATAGAATTTTTCGAGGATGTAACTAGTAGAGTGGATAAGGGAGAACCAGTGGATGTGTTATATCTGGACTTTCAGAAGGCTTTCGACAAGGTCACACATAAGAGATTAGTATACAAACTTAAAGCACACGGTATTGGGGGGTTCAGTATTGATGTGGATAGAGAACTGGCTAGCAAACAGGAAGCAAAGAGTAGGAGTAAACGGGTCCTTTTCAGAATGGCAGGGAGTTACTAGAGGGGTACTGCAAAGCTCAGTGCTGGGACCCCAGCTATTTACAATATATATTAATGATTTGGACGAGGGAATTGAATGCAACATCTCCAAGTTTGCGGATGACACGAAGCTGGGAGGCAGTGTTAGCTGTGAAGAGGATGCTAGGAGGCTGCAAGGTGACTTGGATAGGCTGGGTGAGTGGGCAAATGCATGGCAGATGCAGTATAATGTGGATAAATGTCAGGTGGCAAAAACAGGAAAGTAGACTATTATCTAAGTGGTGGCCGATTAGGAAAAGGGGAGATGCAACGAGACCTGGGTGTCATGGTACACCAGTCACCATGGTACACCAGTCATTGAAAGTAGGCATGCAGGTGCAGCAGGCAGTGAAGAAATCGAATGGTATGTTAGCATTCATAGCAAAAGGATTTGAGTATAGGAGCAGGGAGGTTCTGCTGCAGTTGTACAGGGTATTGGTGAGACCACACCTGGAGTATTGTGTACAGTTTTGGTCTCCAAATCTGAGGAAAGACATTCTTGCCATAGAGGGAGTACAGAGAAGGTTCACCAGACTGATTCCTGGGATGTCAGGACTTTCATTTGAGGAAAGACTGGATAAACACGGTTTGTACTCGCTAGAATTTAGAAGATTGAGGGGGGATCTTATAGAAACTTACAAAATTCTTAAGGGGTTGGACAGGCTAGATGCAGGAAGATTGTTCCCGATGTTGGGGAAGTCCAGGACACAGTTTAAGGATAAAGGGGAAATCCTTTAGGACCGAGATGAGAAAAACATTTTTCACACAGAGAGTGGTGAATCTCTGGAACTCTCTGCCACAGAAGGTAGTTGAGGTCAGTTCATTGGTTATATTTAAGAAGGAGTTAGATGTGGCCCTTGTGGCTAAAGGGATCAGGGGGTATGGAGAGAAGGCAGGTACAGGATACTGAGTTGGATGATCAGCCATGATCATATTGAATGGCGGTGCAGGCTCGAAGGGCCGAATGGCCTACTCCTGCACCTATTTTCTATGTTTCTATGTTGTAGATGCAAATTCCACTACAGAAAATGTAGTACAAGCTAACTGACTCTATGGTGCAGGGTTGTGTCAACTTTTGCAACACTGTTCTGCATAATTGTTTGATTACATATTTTATTTAAAGGACCTTAAAACACCTTCGATCCAATCTGTTATTCTAGTCTTAAAAGTAATTAAGTTGTCACCAATTATTCTCGTGAAGCTTCATTATTATGGTTTCAGTTTAGTTTATTGTCATGTGTACCGAGGTACAGTGAAAAGCTTTTGTTGCGTGTTATTCAGTCGGAAGACAGTACATGATTACAATCAAGGCATTTACAGTGTTTAGATACCCTTTGCCTGATGGGCGAGGAGATAAGAGTAAGTGGCCAGGGTATGACTTGTCCTTGATTGTGCTGCCGGCCTTGCCGAGGCATGTGTGAGGTATAAATGGAGTCAATAAAAGGGTTTGTGTGATGATCTGGGCTGCGTCCACAATTCGCTGCAATTTCTTGCGGTCTTGGAGCTAATCCCCAACAAAGCTGTGATGCATCCTGATAAAATGCTTTCTATGGTGCATCTGTAGAAGTTGTTAAGAGTTGTAAGGAATATACCGAACCTCCTAAACTTTCTAAGGAAGTAGAGGCATTTGTGTGCTTTCTTGGTCTTTGCTTCAATGTGGGTGGTCCAGGAGAAGCTGTTGGTGATATTGACTCCTAGGAATTTGAAGTTTTCAACCATCTCTACTTCGGCACCGTCAATGTAAACTGGGGTATGTGCACCGCTTCGCTACCTGAAGCCCATCACTATCTCCTTTGTCTTGCTGATATTTCGAGAAAGGTTGTTGTCTCGACACCAGGACACGTGTTTCTCAATCCCCTTCCTATACTCCGTCTCATCATTATTTGATATCTGGCCCACAATGGTTGTGTCGTCAGCAAATTAAAAAATTGAATTAGATTTGTACATGGCTCCACAGTCGTGGGTGTACAAGGAGTAAAAAAGGAGGGTGACAACGCATCCTTGCAGAGCCCCCATGTTGAGGATCATCGTGGAGGATGATTTGTTCCCTTTCTTCACTGATTGGGGTCTGTTGGTCAGGAAGTCAAAGATCCAGTTACAGAGATGAGTACTGACACCAAGTCCCGCTAGTTTGGTGATAAGCTTGGATGACGTGATTGTATTAAAGGCAGAGCTATGAATAGGAGTCTATGAATAAGTGTCTGACGTAGATGTCTCTCGTATCCAGGCTAGGGATGAGTGTAAGGGGTGGCAATGGCGAACCGCAGTGTGCCAAAGCCACTGGGTAGACTGGATTTAATGCGTTCCATAACTAGCCTCTCAAAACATTTCATGATGGTGGATGTCAAGGCCACTGGACGGTAGTTGTTTAGGTATGAGGTCTTGATTTTCTTCAGCACTGGGGTAGTCTTCTTGAAGCAGGAGGGTCCTACAGAACGGAATATCGAGAGATTAAAGATGTCCACGAATACTTCCTCTAGCTGGTCCACGCAGCTGCTAAGGACACGGCCAGGAACTCCGTCTGGGCCAGTTGATTTTTGTGGGTTTACCTTTAGGAAGGCCAATCTTATCTCTGCTACAGTCACCCTGGGGAGAGGCACACTGGAGGCTTAAGGACCAGGAGTCACCATTCTGTTGGCCTTGTGCTCGAAGCGAGCATAGAAAACATTCAGTTCATCGTGTAGGGTCGCACTATCACCAATGACGATGCCTGACCTTGCTTTGCAGCCAATTAACTTATTCAGACCTTGCCACATTCTCTGTGTGTCCGGTGATTATACTGGTATTCAAGTTTGTCTGGGTATTGTCTCTTGGCATCCTTGAGGGCTTTGCGGAGATCATAGCGGGCCTTCTTATACCGCTCAGGATCATTTGACTTGTATGCAGTGGACCTGGCCTTAACCTGTGAATGTACCTCCTGGTTTATCCATGGCTTCCAGTTGAGGAAATGTTACATCAACTGCAGTGGTTCAAAAAGTTGGTTTACCACCAACTTTTCAAAGACATTAAGGAATGGGGCAGCACCCATGCTGAAAAATATGAATGAAAAAAAAAAATGTACCCTATCATTTACTCCTCATTGGTAAATCATGCCAACATGCCAACAATGTCCCTAGGACATTGAGGGAAGTTAGTGTAGAAATAGCAGGGGCTATGGCAGAAATATTTCAAATGTCATTAGAAACGGGAATAGTGCCGGAGGATTGGCATACTGCGCATGTTGTTCCATTGTTTAAAAAGGGGTCTAAGAGTAAACCTAGCAATTATAGACCTGTTAGTTTGACGTCAGTGGTGGGCAAATTAATGGAAAGAATACTTAGAGATAATATATATAAGCATCTGGATAAACAGGGTCTGATTTGGAACAGTCAACATGGATTTGTGCCTGGAAGGTCTTGTTTAACTAATCTTCTTGAATTTTTTGAAGATGTTACACGGGAAATTGATGAGGGTAACGCAGTGGATGTTGTGTATATGGACTTCAGTAAGGCCTTTGACAAGGTCCCTCATGGAAGGTTGGTTAAGAAGGTTCAATGGTTGGGTATTAATGGTGGAGTAGCAAGATGGATTCAACAGTGGCTGAATGGGAGATGCCAGAGAGTAATGGTGGATGGTTGTTTGTCAGATTGGAGGCCAGTGACGAGTGGGGTGCCACAGGGATCTGTGTTGGGTCCACTGTTGTTTGTCATGTACATCAATGATCTGGATGGTGGTGTGGTAAATTGGATTAGTAAGTATGCAGATGATACTAAGATAGGTGGGGTTGCGGGTAATGAAGTAGAGTTTCAAAGTCTACAGAGAGATTTATGCCAGTTGGAAGAGTGGGCTGAAAGATGGCAGATGGAGTTTAATGCTGATAAGTGTGAGGTGCTACATCTTGGCAGGACAAATCAAAATAGGACGTACATGGTAAATGGTAGGGAATTGAAGAATGTAGGTGAACAGAGGGATCTGGGAATAACTGTGCACAGTTCCCTGAAAGTGGAATCTCATGTAGATAGGGTGGTAAAGAAAGCTTTTGGTGTGCTGGCCTTTATAAATCAGAGCATTGAGTATAGAAGTTGGGATGTAATGTTAAAATTGTACAAGGCATTGGTGAGGCCAATTCTGGAGTATGGTGTACCAATTTTGGTCGCCTAATTATAGGAAGGATGTCAACAAAATAGAGAGAGTACAGAGGAGATTTACTAGAATGTTGCCTGGGTTTCAGCAACTAAGTTACAGAGAAAGGTTGAACAAGTTAGGGCTTTATTCTTTGGAGCGCAGAAGGTTAAGGGGGGACTTGATAGAGGTCTTTAAAATGATGAGAGGGATAGACAGAGTTGACGTGGAAAAGCTTTTCCCACTGAGAGTAGGGAAGATTCAAACAAGGGGACATGACATGAGAATTAAGGGACTGAAGTTTAGGGTAACATGAGGGGGAACTTCTTTACTCAGAGAGTGGTAGCTGTGTGGAATGAGTTTCCAGTGAAGGTGGTGGAGGCAGGTTCGTTTTTATCATTTAAAAATAAATTGGATAGTTATATGGATGGGAAGGGAATGGAGGGTCATGGTCTGAGCGCAGGTATATGGGACTAGGGGAGATTATGTGTTCGGCACGGACTAGAAGGGTCGAGATGGCCTGTTTCCGTGCTGTAATTGTTATATGGTTATTATATGGTTATACGAAATAAGAGCATCACTAACTGCAACACTTGAGCCTATGTACAATAGATTTATTGAAGGTGTGCCTTTCATACACAAGGAGAACATGGCAGCCACCTCATCATCACCTTTTGCAGATTAGCTGCTTGATGAATTTCTGCTTGTTGTCTGCTTCTGTTCACTGGCAAATTTTATCTCTCTGCCACTATTTCAACATGCTTCTCTCTCTCTTGCGAGGTACAAAGAAAACTCCTTTCAATACTGGAAGAACTACAGCTGTCCCATAACAATATCTTTGGGAGAATACCACCAAGATTAGAGCATCCTATTATTCTACATGGGCACCGAGCTCCACGTCGGTTCTTGATCAACACTACTTGAAACTTTGGCTGCAATACAAAGTTGTTAAATTAGGTTGCTATTGTAACAAATAAAAACATAACTTATTTTCAAGAAAGATGTGGATTTTAGGCTTTTGAAAGAAAAAAATGGTCATGTACACAGTTTCCAATACAACAATCATCGTCATACAACATTAGTCATTCTAGGCAAAAATACATCAAACTCCAGGACAACTGTGCAAAGCTTTATGTACTATTCGTCTACTGCCTTTCTGGGAAAAAATGACAACATCATTATTATGTTTCCTTCAATGTGACATGGGAATATTGTGATACAAGACACTATTGTCAGATTGCACTCAAATGAGATTATATCTTTCAGTTGTGAGCCGCAATCATATCATTTCACTTCACATCGGACTATGACAATATAATAGTCTTCTTTTCACTACAGTCAAAGAGCAATATAGAATTATTATTTAATTGCTCATTTCAAATCAGAAGGAAAGACCTGCTGATGTGATCAATGCAGCCATCGTTTTCGATTAAAATAAAAGTTTATGATTGTTATGGCTTAAAAAATGCAATTTAATGAATCTTAAATCTTAGAAGTTGAAGCCTGTTTCATAATAATGTGATGCAACAGTGCTCAGGATGATCCCACACTCAGTATGAAGCCCTGAAATGAAGCTGATTGCCCCATTCAGCCCAGTTTGCCAAATGTCATAAGGTCATGTGATAGGAGTAGAATTAGGCCATTTGGCCCATCTAGTCTACACAGCGTTTCAATCATGGCTGATCTATCTCTCCCTTCCAACCCCATTCTCCTGCCCTCCATAATGTTTGGGACAAAGACCCTTCATTTATATATTTGCCTCTGTACTCCTCCACAATTTGAGACTTGTAATAGAAAAAAAATCACATGTGGTTAAAGTGCACATTGTCAGATTTTATTAAAAGGCATTTTTATACATTTTGGTTTCACCATGTAGAAATTACAGCTGTGTTTATACATAGTCCCCCCATTTCAGGGCACCATAATGTTTGGGACACATGGCTTCACAGGTGTTTGTAATTGCTCAGGTGTGTTTAATTGCCGCCTTAATGCAGGTATTAGAGAGCTCTCAGCACCTAGTCTTTCCTCCAGTCTCTCCATCACCTTTGGAAACACTTATTGCTGTTTATCAACATGAGGACCAAAGTTGTGCCAATGAAAGTCAAAGAATCCATTGTGAGACTGCGAAACAAGAATAAAACAGTTAGAGACATCAGCCAAACATTAGGCTTACCAAAATCAATTCTTTGGAATGCCATTAAGAAGAAAGAGAGCACTGGTGAACTTACTTATCGTAAAGGGACTGGCAGACCAAGGAAGACCTCCACAGCTGATGACAGAAGAATTATCTCTATAATAAAGAAAAAAACCCAAACACCTGTCTGACAGATCAGAAACACTCTTCAGGAGTCAGGTGTAGATTTGTCAATGACCACTGTTCGCAGAAGACATCACAAACAGAAATACAGAGGTTACCCTGCAAGCAAACCAATGTTTAGCTGCAAAAATGCAATGGCCGGGTTACAGTTTGCCAAGTACTTAAAAGAGCAACCACGGTTCTGGAAAAAGTTGTGGACAGATGAGATGAAGATTAACTTATATCAGAGTGATGGCCAAAGCAAGGTATGGAGGAGAGAGGAACTGCCCAAGATCCAAAGCATACCACTTCATCTGTGCAACACGATGGTGGGAGTGTTATAGCCTGGGCATGCATGGCTGCTGTAGGTGCTGGCTCACTTATCTTCATTGCTAATACAACTGCTGATGGTAGCAGCATAATTAATTCTGGTGTATAGACACATCCTATCTGCTCAAGTTCATACAAATGCCTCAAAATTAATTGCCCGGCGGTTCATTCTACAGCAAGACAATGATCCCAAACATACCGCCAAAGCAATAAAGGAGTTATTCAAAGCTAAAAAAAGACAATTCTTGAGTGGCCAAGTCAATCACCTGATCTGAACCCAATTGAGCATGCCTTTTATATGCTGAAGAGAAAACTGAAGGGGACTAGTCCCCAAAAACACGCATAAGCTAAAGATGGCTGCAATACAGGCCTGGCAGAGCATCACCAGAGAAGATGCCCAGCAACTGGTGATGTCCATGAATCGCAGACTTCAAGCAGTCGTCTTCTTCTTGCGTATGGCGTGCACAGCCTAAAGTTGTACAACAATTTGTTCTATTTGATCTTATTTGATTGTGCACACCAGGTTGATTGCATTCGTCGAAACAGAGCGTACCACGTGAAGGTTGCAATCTTCCACTACAACTTCAAGCAGTCATTGCATGCAAAGGATATGCATCAAAATACTAAACATGACGACTTTAATTTACATGACATTGCTGTGTCCCAAACATTATAATGCCCTGAAAATGGGGGGGGGGGGGGGTATACTATGTATAAACACTGCTGTAATTTCTACATGGTGAAACCAAAATGTATAAAAATGGCCTTTATAAAATCTGACAATGTGCACTGTGATTGTTTCTATTACAAATCTCAAATTGTAGAGCACGGAGGCAAATACATAAATGATGTATATAATCTATAATCTTTGCCCCAAACATTATAGATGGCACTGTAACTCTTGACTCCCATACTAATCCAGAATCTATCTATCTCTGCCTTAAAAATATCCATTGAGGAAATGAAAATTTCTCTCCAATATGATCCTCATGATATTTAACAGAGTTCTGCCAACAATCATAGATAACAGCCCACTAAAATGAAAGTAATTATTTCATTTAATAATATAGTATAAAAGATGAAACAATTATCTTTTCACACACGCGTATGGATATTTTAGCACAAAATAGCAAAGTTCCTGTCTTTTATACCTGACAACAATTTACTAATTTTCTCACATATAACCAAATTATAAAACAAGACATTATTTCTGTGTTGTTTTCATAAATCATGAATGATAACAATATTAAAAAAATTAAACAATTACTGGGATTATCAATTATATTAATATCAAATTAATCAAGACATCATAATTCACTGCAAACTGTAGACTGTACAAAGATAACGTCCAATCCAAGAATACAAAGGAGAGTCTACAAAGAAAATACATCCATTGAAATGAGAGCCAAAACACAGCATTAAACCATAATAGTGACAATCTTAGTAAGGACTACAGTACATGATCAATCTGTTAGCAAAATATAACACAAATTCTAATGATTAAATACTTAATATTGTGTCTATTTCATTAGTTGATTACTGTTGTTAAATCCATAGAAAATATTCAGTGATGGCATGTTAGTCAAAAGACAAAGTGCTAGAGGGCCTCAGCAGACCTGGCAGCATCTGTTGGGGGAAATAATTATATGAATCATATAACCCATCGCATTTATGAAAATGGTCATGATGGAGAGGGAAGAGACTGCAGATGCTGTAAATTGTAGTTAAAGAAAATTAACTGCTGGAGGAACTCAGCCTGTCAGGAAGCATCTGACTCAAAATGTTGGAATAACGTGGGGAAAAAAAGGGTCTGAAGAAGGGTTCCGACCCAAAACATCACCTATTCTTTTTCTCCAGAGATAAAACCCAAAATGCTGGAGTAATTGACCCGCTGAGTATCTCCAGCATTTTGTGTCTACCTTTGCCTCCTCAGATGCTGCCTAACTTACTGAGTTCCACCAATTGCTTCTTGTTTGCATTGCAAAAGGTCAGCACTCTTTATCAAATCTGAATCTTGATCAATGCTTCGGCAGGTTATTGCAGCTTTGGAATTCTACCCCAGCATGAAGCAGATAGGAGAAAATGAAGTTATTTTAATAAACAAATTCATGCAAAAAAAAAAAATTAAATATCATGATAATTTATAATGCAAATTCCTCAAGAAAAATGGCCTGAACTCAAGCAGCATCTTTCTAATGATACTTGCCCAAGGTAATGCCAATTAACAACTTAACACATCAAAAGCATGACAGCATGAACAAATTTCTATAGGTTCTGAAATCTGTCACACTTAAATAAAAATCCAGTTGTTTACAGTTTAGAGATACAGTATGCAAACAGGCCCTTCAGCCCACCGAGTCCACGCCGACCATCGATCACTTGTACACTACTGTTTTTTTAATTCCATTTTTGCATGCTACACACTAGGAGCAATTTACAGAAGTTAATTTACCTACAAACCTGCATGTCTTTGGATTGTGGGCGGAAACTGGAACAGCAGGTGAAAACCTACGTGGTCACAGGTATAATGTACGAACTCCACACAGACAGCACCCATAGTCACGATCTGGCATGGGTCCCGGGCGCTGTCTCCCCATAGTTTTTTTAATTTTTACAATAAATGTGCTAAAGTTGTCATTATACAGCAAAATGAATGTCGAATTGTCTTTACCTTTAATAACGTAGGCCTCAGCTAAAAGTCTTTTCTTATAAAGTGGTTCATCATCCACGCAAAGATCATCAATGCCTCCTCGGGCATACATGCTGAGCGCATCACGATAAGACCCTTCCACAAAATGCAATTTTGCTAAGGTAAGAATGGCTTCAGCCATCAGGTTATGCTGTAAATGAAAAACAAATTTGTTGGTACCCATCTCATAAAAATGTTGTAAAATAGAACACAAAGTTATGAAGCAAAAAAAATCCAGACCCAATTGAAACTTTGCTTCAATTTTCAGCAACAAGGCTGAATCAAAACCAAATTCCTTCACATTCTGATCTACATGACAGACAATAACTCTACATATGATTGACTGATGCCAACATATTATACTAAAATTACCTAGACTGATCAATGTGCATCGTGAGTTTAAATAAATTAGTGGTTTACAAATATGCTTAATATCGAATGACATATTTCTGCTCGAGGATCTTTTATAAATAAAATTCAACTCCGAGTGATTGGAAAATGGAAAGATTGTGAGATACAGGATAAAGGACATCCCTGGTGCAAAGAAGAACAAGCTTCTCTCATTGTCTTAATTTGGGAAACTTTGATGATAATTGTCTATCATGGATTACTTTACATAAAGCAATATTGGATGAGAATAAAATCATAGCCTACTTTTTGCAGTCTATAAAGAAAAAACAAAATGAAGACATCAAGACTTAAGGTATACAGGAGATTTATCACTGCTAGTCATGCCATAGTTAGAACACATCACAAAAATAGGCTCCATATTTGAAAGCAATTACCAGCTCCAATCCAAAGCCAGCATTCATGAACTGAGTTTGGAAAAGCAAAAAAAAATTATAGATGAATGGATTTAGCAAAAAATATTTTTCTCAAGTAGCAGAAACATTAGTAGTGGGAACAGTGAATGTAGAGCGCTCTAGCTTTCTCAGCACATATATTTGTTTCATGTGTTCAAGAAGGAACTGCAGATGCTGGAAGATCGAAGGTACACAAAAATGCTGGAGAAACTCAGCGGGTGCAGCAGCATCTATGGAGCGAAGGAAATGGGTGACGTTTCGGGCCGAAACCCTTCTTCATGTACTTAGTTTTCTGTGAACACTCGGTGTATGGTGGCAAGAAATGGAAATTACATGAACCAAAAGAACAGAGACAATGTTTCAACAATTAAGAAAATATTTAAGATTTGACTGCTGGTTTCCTCAACTAAATGTTGCCCTAAGAGAAATTTAAAAAATGGCAACAAAATCCAATGAGGTACTGGTAACTTTAAGTCAATTGGGGCTTTAAGGAAAACTAGAATAGATTCTCCAATACTTGTAATAATTTGACTTGTAAATTCAGAGATGACGTTGGAAAATATGCAAACACAGGAGATGACATCTTGAGGACATACAACAATCAAACAACCTAACATCATTATCTCCACATAGATGAAAGCAACCGAAGGCACAAGGTCTGCTGTTACTGCTTTCAGAGAAAGTGCACGTAAAATGAAATACAATTTTCAAAAACAAAAACTGTTTATTTTCTTCTCCAAAGGAAGAATTTATAAAGCTATGAAAATTAAATTAAGGCCTCAGAGATATGGGACATGATATCGATTCATATGAACACCAAACAAAGCAATGTGCTTTCAACAGGGACAGTTTCAAGTATAAATGGCCTTTTGACAATTGCACACATCCATCTCTGCACCTGAACAATAGAAATCATGATTTTTATTATTTTTTTTTTTTAACAGGCTAGAATTAGTGATCATAGCGTGCTGCAATTTCCCCAGAATAATCAACCAAGAATATAGAGTAGAATTCTGGTATTATCTGGGCAAAAAGATGCAATTGATCTTTTTTTCAACAATTGCAAAATACTCCAAGTTTGAAAGTTAAATTTAACATCAGCTTTTTGGGGAAGTGAAAGCCCCTTAAGCCCATTTTGCCATTTAATTAGACCGTTTTAAGGTATTATACCTTATCCTTAAAAGATTTGCTTAACAAAAATCTGTTATTTTCAATTATTATACTTTTTGTTATACTGATCCAACATTATGTATTATTCTGGGAAAGTTTTGGGGTGGGAGTGGGCGGCAGGGATAGTGTGGAAAGAGCTGAAAGAAATAGCTCAAATTTCAATTAGATCATCCAGAGAATACAAAAAAGGTACAATGCCCAGAAATAAACACGATCCTCAAGATGCTCAGGTTAGATATTTGTAACACAACTTTCACTCCTTGAAATAATGGCTAGCATTCAATTAACCTGTTCGATTTTGGGTCATTCAACTGGCTTTGTGTAATTTCTGTGCATACACATTTTAATCCCGCTCACCTTCCATTTTCGATCTTTTGAACTGTCCTCCTCTGGCACTTTCTCCTGCCTTTAGCATCTCATCTTGTTCCAATTTGCCCTTGTCATCAGCCCCTTTGCCATTAAAGAACAGCTTCCTCACGTCCCCTTCTGAGAAATATATATTTCTAATTCACTTGTTGCATTTTTAAACTCCCAAATGTGTTTGGCCCTTCGTATATCACCACCATACTGCAGTCACAACCCTGCTTTAATAAACCTACATTCCACCTTAAATGCCCTAATCCAGAATCAGTTTGAATACTAACTGAACTTTTTTTTTTCTACGGCACTTCAATGTCTTCAACTCTCTCCATTCTCATCATTAACAAATTTATGAAGCCTAAAATTCAGATCATCCAATCGACTGTCTCCGCATCTTTCCTTTTCCTCCCTAATCCACCTGGTCAAACTTCTGATGTGCTCAAAATTCTAGAGATGAATGAATGCTTGGGGATAATGCCCCTCCAATCTCATCTTGACCATGAGAATGACCTCACCCTCCTCAGCGACACTACACTGAATCGCTGATCTTCCAATCTCCCAGTTCCTATTAGTCAACATGGTTATCTATCCCCCAAGAAACAATACAAATCTGGCGTAATTTATGCTCTAAAGAGGAATTAAGGGTTGTGGAGAATGAGCGGCAAAGATGATCTGGGAACGTTCAGAGTACATGACAGAAAAGGCTAAAAAAGTTTCAATTTTTCTAAAACTCTGCCCTTATTTCTGAATCCCCCTTACAATAGAAAGACTTCTCAATGAGGGGAAAATTAACCTTTTTGTAAAATCACGTTTTAAATGCATCACCAGGATATAAGTGGAGGCAAACATTCCAGGGAGAACTGGAAAGGTATCCAAAAGGAAATAATTTGCAGGGCTTTAAAGAGAGATACTTGCTGGATTGCTTTCAAGACTTCACGTGCTGAATTCTCCTTCCATGCTGCAACCACTCTGATTCAGTAATCCTCTCAACATTTATCCTCAAGCCTCATCAGAACCTTATTAGATTTATTAACATTTGTTAGTATTACTTCACATTTTCCGAAACTACATTTAGAGACCATTTTCTAAATGTCATGCAACTACTACTTTAAATAATTCATTTCAGCATCTTCCCAATGGCAGATGGTTGTTTAACAAGTCTGTCGTTTTCTATTTCCTATTCCCTACTTTCTTGAATGGTGGAGTGACATTTGAAGTTTTCCAAACTTTGGAAACCTTTCCAAAACCCGAGGAATTTGGGACGATCACAAACTATGAATCCACTATTTCTTCTGATAATTCTTTAAGAATCTTGAATGCATTGATTCAAAGATGCAAGTCGAAAACCCACACTCGAAGATCAGGCTTTAAAAACAAAGAATCTATAATTAAACAGTTACACACGGGGGTAGTAGTTTTTGTTTGGTTTTGTTTAGAGATAAAGCATGGAAACAACCCCATCGGCCCACTGAGTCCATGCCAATCATTGGTCACTTGTTCACACTAGTTCTATGTTATCCAACTTCTTCACCCACTCCCTGCACTTTAGGGGCAATTTACTGTGCCCAATTAACCGACAAACCCACACGTTTTTAGTACAGGGCTCAAAATTAGCGGTTTCGAAATTTTAGGTGGCCAATGGCCACCTAAAATGCTGCCAGGCAACCTAAATGCCGAGTCATTTTTCCCGGCTTGGCACTGCATATACTGGTTTATACCAAAGATATATCCAAAAAACTGGAGTAACTCAGCGGGTCAGGCAGCATCTCTGGAGAAAAGGACCGTGACGTTTCGTGTCGGCGGTGACTGTAGTGCGGGCAAAGATACTAGGTACGGGGTGACGGAAGGTCGGAGCGACAGCGTCAGTGGCTCCATCTCCCCCGCCTGCCCTGATAGCGGCCGCAGCGTGCCACTCCGCCAACAGCGATAAACGGTTTCAAAACAAACCCTCCTGCACACCGAGGCCGGGAGGAGAGGAGGAGGAGGAGGAGGAGGAGAGGAGGAGGAGGGGAGGAGGAGGAGGAGGAGGAGGGAGGAGGGAGAGGAGGAAGAGGGAGGAGAGGGAGAGGAGGAGGAGGGAGGAGGAGGAGGAGGAGGAGGAGGAGGAGGAGGAGGAGGAGGAGGGAGGAGGAGGAGGAGGAGGAGGAGGAGGAGGAGGGGGGGGGGGGGGGAAAGGAGGAGGAGGAGGAGGAGGGGGGGGGGGGGAAAGGAGGAGGAGGGGAGGAGGGGGAGGAGGGGGAGGAGGGGGAGGAGGGGGGGGGGGGGGGGGGGGGGGGGGGAGGGGGGGGGGGGAGGGGGGGGGGGGGGGGGGGGGAGGGGGGGGAGGGGGGGGGGGGGGGGGGGGGAGAGAAGGGGGGAGGGGGGGGGGGGGGGGAGGGGGGGCCCCCTTCTGCCGTCTGCCATCTGAAGCAAAGATCTTATATCATCTGCACCGCTCGGCTCCGCACCTTCCTGTTGGCTGGCGGAGGAGGGAGGCGGAGGCGGTGGCGAGGAGATCCCAACTGCCTCCCCCTTTGGTGGGCGGCACTTAGCGGTGGACAGGGACGGCTAAGGCAGTGGGGCAATGATGCCGGTGTTGTGTCTGAGGAGTGCTGACCTACCTTCCTCCCCCCCCACCTGATCCCCTCCCCCTCCCCCCCCCCCCCCCCCTCTCTCTCTCCCCGTCTCGTCACTCCCTCTCTCTCTCTCTTTTTCTCTCGGTCTCCCCCGCTCTCTCTCTGTCTCTCTCTCCCCCTCTCTATTTCCCCCCTCTCTCTCTCTCCCCTTCACCCTCCTTTTCATGGGACCCCTCCTCTCAATCCCGCACTGATCGCCATTCCAGCCTCCATTGTCCACACTGACATCTCCTGTGCTCCCCTCCCCGTCTACCCCCCTCTACCTCCCTCCCATCTATTCATCCTGCACTGATCCCCCTATCCACCTCACATTGATTCTCCTGCAACTCCCCATCCATCCTGCACTGCTCCCCCATCCATCCTGTACTGATTTCGCCATCCATCCTGTACTGATCCGCCCATTCATCCTGGACTGACCCACCCTCCATTTATCCTGCACCGATCCCCCCCATCCATCCTGTAGTGATCTCCCCATTCATCTTTTACTGAACCCCCCATTCATCCTGTACTGGACCCCTCATTCATCCTGTACTGAACCCCCCATTCATCCTGTACTGATCCCCCATCCATCCTGTAGTGATCCCCCCCCATTCATCCTGCACAGACCTCTGATTCACACTGTACTAACCCCCCCCCCATTTATCCTGTACAGACCCCCCGCCCCCATCCATGCTGTACTGATCCCCCCATTCAGTCTGAAGAAGGCTCTCAACCCGAAACGTTGCCTATTTCCTTCGCTCCATAGATGCTGCCTCACCCGCTGAGTTTCTCCAGCATTTTTGTCTACCCCCATTCATCCTGTATTGATCACCCCCATCCATCCTGCACAGATCTCCCCTGTCCATCCCGTACTGGTCCCCCCATTCAACCCCACTGACATCCCCCGCGCTCTCCCCTCACAATTTTACCTACTCCAACCAACACGCACTAATTCCCCTGCCTCAATCCATCCATTCTGCACCGATTGCCTTCTCAAAACCCCTCCCCCCCACCCCCCACCATCTATCCATCCCACACTGATTCCCCCCGACCCTATTGTGCTAGAAATGTTTTCAGACCGAACATTGATTATGTTTGATAACGGAATGCAATCAAATGTGTTTTCATTCCCAATGTTATAAGTGTTATAAAAAACTCATGGTGCCCATGAAACTATTGCATATCAACCCATCAGGTACATTAACCTCATTCACATATGGAAATGTGCCTGTATGGCCTATATTTGGCTCCATCCCCATTCCATAGAAAACTAAAGCAACATGTCTAACATTAAAAACTGCATAAAGCACAGTAACAAGTTTAAACAAGCAATCTACTGTCCCATGATGCCACATCTTGTAGAGTTCTCACATACCAGCCAGATTCCAATGCAAAAACATTTTTTAAACTACACATGGAAGCCATCAATCTGATACATGGCTATAAACTTCTCTCCCAAATATAGTAAAACACAAAGTGCTGGATGAACTCAGTGGGTCAGGCCCAGTGTCAGTGGAGGGAATGAACAGACTAAGTTTTGGGTCGGACCCTACTTTAATGTCTTCTGCTCATTCCCACCACAGGTGCTGCCTGGCCCACCAAATTCCTCCAGTACTCAAGATTCCAGCTTCTGCATTTTTTTGCATTTCTATAAAAATATACTAAATTGTTTCCAACCCCAAATCGGCAAGTCTTTGGCATGTGGGAGGAAACCGGAAGATCCAGAGGCAATCCACAGGGAGAACATGCAAACTCCACACAGACAGCACCCGATGTTAGGATCTAACTGGAGTCTCTGGCACTGTGAGGCAGCAGCTCTAGCAGCTGTGCCACCTTGTAATGTATTACTTCCAGTGCTTGGTGTTCAGGAATGTGATCTTAACCCACCTTTTCATACAGTAGGGAAAAAACATTAAAATGATAGTTTGCACAGTGGATCCATGTTATGTACTCACTTGTAGTTTGCCTCTGTTTAAAATACTGCTTAAGTGGTTTTTGGCTTCTCTCATTTTGGGTTCATTCTTTTCCATTAATGGAGTGCAATCTTTTAGCTTGACTGTGTTTTCTTTCAGGCACTGTTCCAAGAGAACTTCAGCAAGCAGCAGATTCCCAAAATCATCTTCATTTCATAATTTGTAAAGAAAACAAAAAAAAACTTTACCATCAGAAGACTGGAACAGGCATTTGCTGAAATTAATTTACATTTCAGAGCCAATAATTACTTCCAATCCATTTACACTTTTATTACCACAGATATTTATAAATGCATTTAACATGGAAAAATGTCCCAAGATATTTCACCGAAGTGTAGATAAACACAAAAGTGGCGCTGAGCCAAAGATAAAGATGTCAAAATACTTTTTATACAGAGATGATGGAAGAAATTTTAAGAGCAAATGCCAGGCAGTTAAGTGGAAGTGTATTCAACGTGGGTGAAGGGAAGAGGGATGGTGAGTTTGAACAGGGATGTTAGGATTTAAGGCACTATGAAAATGGGAAGAAGCTAAACCATGAACAAACTTAGACATATGTTAAATACATTTGATGGACCATTTCAATCTATGTCTCAATTTCACCAGAATTATTTTTTGTGATGCTCATTTATACGCCAGGATGAAGTTGGGGGTTGGGTGGGGGGGTTGGTGGGTGGAAACTGTAGAATTACTTCCTATGGGAAGCAAAGCATAGCAATAGCCATAGGGTTCAATGTAATTTTAGAGCAGGGCCGAGACCAGGCATCCTGCACCAATTGACTCGCAGCCTGCCACTCACAAATCATTCCACCGTGTACTAGGCACAAGTGTGAAGGAATGCTTTCCCTGGATGAATGAAACACCAAAAATACACAAGAAGCTTGGCACCATTCAATGTGAGGCAGCCCTCTTGACCATTCAGGAATGTGATTTGACCACTCACACAGCCAGATCTCCACCATGTAACTTCACCTTTAACGCTGCCTGGATTAGAGGGTTACAGCTACAGGGAAAGGTTGGGTAGATTTCGGTTGTTTTCTCTGAAATGTCAGAGGTTAATGGGAGACTTGGTAGAAGTATGTAAAATTATGAGAGGCATAGATACACTAGACAGCCAGAAACTTTTCCCCAGAAATGTTGAACACTAGAGGGCAAAGTTATAAGGTGAAAGGGAGAATGTTGAATGGAGTTGTGCAAGGCAAGTTTTTTTTACACAGAAAGTAATGGGAAACTGGAATGCATTGCAATGGGAGGTGGTGGAGTTAGATACGATAGTAGCATTTAGTGGCTTTTCGATAGGCACATGGAAATGCAGGGAATAGAGTGATCATGTACTGGCAGATGAGATCAGTTTCACTTGGCATCATATTCCGTACAAACATTGTGGGCAAAGGGACCATAAACTTAGACATTCCATGATAAGATATTTGTGTCAATTAAGAATGTTGAACTAACTTATTACAAGCAAAGACAAAAGAGATGAATTCCTATGGTGAAATGAGAGAAAACAATCTCAACATCAAGATAACATTTGATAAAGAATGCAACAAGACATCTTACTAAACCTGAATTCAACAGGGGTGAGGGGGGAACTCTCCGATGGCTGGAAACCTGCCTCACACAAAAGTTCAGTAGTGCACCAGTTAGTGTTGCTGCCTCACAATCCATCAAGTCAGGTTCTATCCTGACTTCAGTTGCTGACTACGGTGTGTTTGCATGTTCTCTCTGTGACCTCATGGATTTCCACTAGTTTCTGAGAAAGTACCTAAAAGGCGCTCATTGGGAGGCTAATTGCTTACAGTCAATTACCCTTAGTGACACCAAGATATCAATGATTTGGATAAGATTGTAGAAGGCACGATTAGAACGTTTGCAGATTATACTAAAAGCGGATGATATTGTAGATTAAGATGGTTATCAAAAATTTCAGCAAGATCTTGATCAACAAGGCAAATGGGTTGAGGAATGGTCAATGATGTTTAATGCAGATACGTGTGAGGCGTTACATTTTGAGAAGTCAAACCAGGGCAGGACCTTCACAGTAAATGGCAGGGCTCCTGTGGAGTCTTGTAGAGCAGGGGGATCTATGAGTGCAAGTACATACTTCCTTGAAAGTGGTGACACAGATAGATAGGGTGGTCAAGTAGGCTTTCAGTACATTGGCCTTCATCAGTCAGGGTACGGAGTATAGAAGTTGGGACGATATGTAACAGTTGTGCAAGATGTTGGTGATGGCATTTGGCGCATTGTGTTCAGTTTTGGTTACCTTTCTATAGGAAGGATGTTGTTAAACTGGAAAAAGTTCAAGGAAGGTTTATGAAGATGCTGCCAGGACTTGAAGGCCTGAGCAATAGGGAGAGGTTGAGTAGGCTAGGACTTTATTCCTTGGTGCACAGTCTTTAACTAGAGTAGGGAATCAAGAACCAGAGGACAAAGGTTTAAGGTGAAAGGAGAAAAATTTAATAGGATCCTATGGGGCAACCTTTTCACACAGTGGGTATACGGAACTAGCTGCCAGAGGAAATAGTTGAGGCAGTTACCTTAACATCATTTAAAAGACATTTGGATTGGTACATGGATTGGAAAGATTTAGAGGGATATGGGTCAAATGCAGGTTAGTAGGACCTCATGGTTGGCATGGGTAAATTGGGCTGAAGGACATGTTTCCGTGCTGTATGACTCTACAACTCTACGAAACAGGGTTGACTAATGGCCATGAGACAGAATGGAATACAGGATTATGGAATGGGAATGCTCTGAGAGCTGGCTGAGACTAAATTGTTTAATGCCCTCCTTCCATGTCTTAAGGAAATATGAAATATTGCTATTTTCACATTATTATTGGCAGTTGGGGTGAATTAAATCAACCCAAGGCAATGCTGTTAAAGTTGTTGCATGCCCCAGTCCCAATCATCAACAAATGTAACTATGTCCTATCTTCTGTCAAGCTTACACGACTTTCAAACATGTGATGATAGAGGGGAAAATAAATATTCTTCACAAAAGTTGACCATTTCCAACAAGAGCAAATATTATCATCTGTGTTTAAATTCAACAAGTTTACCATTCGTGCTTCCCCCACTGTCAACATTCTGAGGGTCGTCACTGACTAGATGATGAAATGAACCACTTACATAAATACAGTGATTTGATATTTTGTGCTGAGCATCTCAAGTGCAGGTCAAATAAAGTTTGTTTTGCCATATACAAGCAAAAGGCAGAGCATAAAGGAATTCTCTGTTTGCCTATATGAATTGCAACAGCAATAAATATCATCATCCTCAGGGACAAAGCAGCCAATATAACTAGCAACCCATTTTTCAATCTAAATTTACCTCACTTGTTGCATCGTGGCTACAGTATGTACCATCTACTATTGGCAATACACCACACAATTCAGTCGTAAACTTGTAGCCTTTAACCACCTGAATGACAAGTGAACAAAATAACGCTGTCATTTTGGGTTCCTCCTCGAGTCACGCAAGACCCTGCCTTGGAGATGTACCACTGTTTCTTTATCAGTGTCTAAATCCAAGAACTCCCCGCTCAACAGCACTGAGATTATTTTCACTGGAAGTATAAAGGGCAATGCAAACAAAGACCGGCCATCATATTTACAAGGACTGTTTGGGATTGGCAACAAATGGTGATATACCAGCAACATCCACGCACCTTAGGTAAATCAGGAAATGAGTAACAACTCCGTGAAGAAATAACTGAAATACATTCAACGTTATACTGTGTTGCACCTTTTCAGTGCAGGTAAATAGGTAACATACATTACACGGCAATGCCCAGAGTAAGGGCAAACGTTAATTATTTATGCAATCTTATTTATGCACCTTCAAAGTTTCTGCAGACCACTAAGCAATATAATTGCGCAAAACATCATATCTTAAAATAATCCCTTCCCCACTATGAATTTTAATTCTTGAAACTTACTTTTAAAATTGCATACAACATTTAAAAGACCCAAAGGTCACTAAACTTTTCCAAACATAAAACGAATACCAGTGACTTAGAATTGGGGAAAGAAAGTTAACCATTACTGACCATTTTCTGAAGCTTTTGGAGAAAGTTGCTTCACAAGATTTTGGATTCTGTCCCATTGACATTCTCCCCTACATTTTTCTATTTCCGCCTCCAATTTGTACTGTGAAAATGATATCCTGGAGGCCATTGCAAGCCGAACCGAACCACCGAAAAAGAAACTGTAACATGCAAAACAGACCCTGCGTCTACATGTTCCCGCTGAGCGCTGGGAGTTGTAGTTCTGTGTATTTCAACCCCAGGAGAAAAGACAGCAGGCACAAGAGACTGCAACTGCTGGAATATTGTCCTGGAGGAACTCAGTGTCAGATAGCATCTGTGGAAGGAATGGACAGATGACATCCCTCTACAGATGTATTCTGACAGGCTTGATATCACCAGCACCTTGATTTAGACTCCAGAAACGGCAGCTGAGTCTTATCACAAAGTATTGTTTTATTCATATGTTTTAATCAGAAAATATTGTTCAAAAATAAAAGTTTTAAGAAGACAATTAGACTTTATACTTAAAAGTTACTTTCAACTAATTCACAGCTCACTTTTCAGTACTTGGCTTAAATTTTCCATGACAAATACAAAGTATAAAATAACCTTACAGTAATCTTTGCTGTTAATATATTATTGTGAAATCATCATCACAACAATATGTTGCCCTTTGTTCTGTGCATTCTGTGCATAGGTTGTTGTTTCTAACCTATTCTGTACAATCATTACATTAGTTTCCTTCTCTAACATTACCAAACTCCACCACTCCCTCCGTTTATGTTTAGCATTATGTTTAGCAGAAAAACTCTTCAGTGCCTTTGTTATCTCTCAATTCAGATTTTCTAAAGTAATCCTGACCTTCCCCTTTAAACCTTTCGTACACTTATTGCCATCCAACATTCGAATGCATGTTTCCTAACTCGCATCAGATTCCATTAATCCATCAACCTGTGCAGAGAGAGAGAGAGAGAGAGAGAGAGAGAGAGAGAGAGAGAGGTTAAAGCTGCAGATTGCAGTTCAGAGCAAATGTTGCAAATCGAGAATGACACTGGAAATGTCTGTCGAAGGCTGCATAAGTGGGGAGTTAATATTACTGATGGATAATGTTATAGCAGCAATGGTTAGTTCCGATGTAAATAGAATATGGGAAACAATCTAAAATTGTTGAATTCTGTTTTCTTTTCACCACACTCAAATGAAGTTGAGATGTTAGAGATAGACACAAAGTGTTGGAGTAACTCAGCGGGTCTGGCAGCATCTCTCGAGAAAAGGGTGACGAATCGCGGTGACGATTCGGGTCGGGACTCAGTCGAAGTAAGAATCCCAACCTGAAACGTTACCCATCCTTTTTCTGCGTTATTCCAGCACTTTGTGTCGAAATTTGTAATAAACCAGCATCTGCTGATCTATGTTTCTACGTGAAGTTGAGATGTTGTTCTTCAAGCTTGCATTCAACCTAATTGGAACAATGCAGGTAGACACAGGTGTTTCTGGTGAAAGAACCTTGAGCTCAAGATTCCAGCAACTGATTTTTTATTTTGCCTCCAGACCTTTAGTTCTGCCAAATGGTCTTCGACTCTTTTTGTGTAAGAAGGAATTGCAGATGCTGGTTTACATCGAAGATAGACACAAAAAGCTGGAGCAACTCAGCGGGTCAGGCAACATCTCTGGAGAAAAGGAATGTGTGACGTTTCGGGTCGAGACCCTTCTTCAGACTCTTTTTTTTCTCTTTCCGCAAACTTACTGAGTGTTTCCAGTATTTTATTTATTTTTTATTTCAGATTTATAACGTGTGCAGGGCTTTTTAAATGTTTCATGCACTGTATAGTTGTTGGATCCTGCATTAAAAAAAATAGTGGTTCCCTCCCACTTATTGCAATGAGATCTGTTGGCTTGGATGTCCCACAATAAATCCCCGAAGATAGACAAAAACCTGGCTTAGCTCAGCGGGTCTCGACTCGAAACATCACCCATTCCTCCTCTCCAGAGATGCTGCCTGGCCCGCTGAGTTACTCCAGAATGTTGTGTCTGTCTTGCATCTGCAGTTCTTCCTACAATTCCCAGAGGTCCTTTCGCGGCTTGCGCGTGACGTGTGGACGTACCCACTGACGCATCGCCAGCCGCAGTGTCCATGGCAACGGGGCCTGGGCCGGTGGAGGTCGCGTAAGGCGCGGGTGGAGGAGCAGCAAGCGGTTGTTTCTGTGGGGACGATGCCCCGGTTGAGGTGACTAGTTTACGTTGCTGTCAAGCGGTTAGAAGTAGCGGCCTGAGCAGAGTACTTCAGACGCACCACGGATGTGTGAAATCTATTGTTCGTTCAATCCACTACTACAGCTATAATCTGATAGCTAGTCTAATAAACTTAACTACCTGCATTTATAATAACACTTTAGATTGAACTCCTTTACGGGCAGTAATGCTAGAGTGTAATCACATATCCGCCCTGTAATCAGTTGTAGGGTACATAAAGTTCAGGACGCCAGGCATTAATTCTGCGTTTATACTCTTTACTAACCAGTGGAAATGTACCTTGATTATTTCACTTGTGTTTACGGCATAAAGTGCTGCAGGAGGTGCTGTAACTGTACAGCTCCAACCAACTGGTTTTGATCCTGACATAAACCCCTGTCTCATGGTGCGAGTCCACTCACGAGTAATCCCGAGTTAAAAACAAATCAAACTCGTGGTAATCACGTAGAATTAACGTAACGGGAACGTCGGAACTCGTGGACGTTACTTAGCGACTCGTAACGCTAACGGCAGGTACTCGGGAAACTTGTAACTCCTGAAAATGTTTCATCATGTTGAAAGATTTCCACGAGTCAAATGTACTCTTGAATTTGAAATTTGAAACTTTTAAACTCGTTGTAATACCATAGTAGCCCGTGAGTTTACCATAGTGACTTGTGAGTAACTCGTGGGTTTGGCCTGAGTGCCAGAAGTTAAACGCTGAAGATTAGTCAGATCTTAATTGAAGATTTTCAGTGAAGGAGAAAAAAGCACTCACCGGGGATCTGAGAAACATTGGCAAAAAGAATGAACCATGCAGTGTGGGGAAAGCTGCATTGCAAGAGTTCATTTACATAGAAACATAGAAACATAGAAAATAGATGCAGGGGGAGGCCATTTGGCCCTTTGAGCCAGCACCGCCATTCATTGTGATCATGCCTGATCATCCACAATCAGTAACCTTTGCCTTCCTTCTCTACATATCCCTTGATTCCGTGACAATAAGCTAAACTAAACTATACATCTTGTATCTGTGCACTGTGGACGGCCTGATTCTAATCATGTATAGACCCGGATGAAGTGTCTGGAGGGACAGGGAGTGTCACAACGCACAGGTATTTTATCTGGTGAGACGCAGGAGGAGCCGGGCCCGGAATCACCCCATAGAGCCCAAGTGGCGCAAGTAGTCCCTCGGAACAGTTCTCCGGAGAAGGTTCGAGTCAAATGGCCTGCAAGACAGCAGTCTGGCATCAGTTCGACGAGGACGTCGACAAGGTGCTAGAAGCAACTGCGAAGGGAGACGTGGACCAAAGGCTGTGGACGATGACGACAATCATCATCAGTCTAGCTGTGGAAAGGTTTGGAGAAGTTGAGAAGAAGCCGGCCAGAACGCCTTTCACCATGAACCAACGAGCAACAAAGATCCACAAGGAGTTAAAGTCCCTCAAGAAGCATAAAGAGGCCAGCGAAGAGCAACGTCCCCCCTTGGCTGAGCTGCGAACCATCCTGAGGAAGAAGTTGATGTCCCACCGTAGAGCTGAGTGGCACCGAAGACACTGGAAGGAAAGAGCCAGGAAGCGAGCATCCTTCATAGCCAACCCCTTCGGCTTCACCAAACAACTACTCGGGCAGAAGCACAGTGGGAGTTTGGCTTGCTCTAAGGAGGAGATCGACCGGCACATCCAGACGACCTACAGTGACCCCGTCAGGCAGCAGGAGCTGGGCCAGTACAACATCCTGATAAAACCACCTCCACCCATCAGGGAGTTTGATAGTAGAGAGCCATTCCTGAAAGAGGTCCAGGACGTTGTGAAGAGAGCAAGAGCTGGCGCAGCCCCTGGCCCGAGTGGAGTCCCCTACAGGGTCTACAAGAACTGCCCCTTGTTACTGAAACGGCTGTGGAAGATCCTGAAAGTCATCTGGAGGAGAGGAGAAGTGGTGCAGCAGTGGCGATTCGCTGAAGGAGTCTGGATCCCAAAGGAGGAAGATTCCAAGAAGATCAATCAGTTCAGAATCATCTCCTTGCTAAGCGGAAGGCAAGATTTTCTTCAGCATAGTGGCGAGGCGGCTGACCAACATCCTCTCCAGCAATGGCCACATCGACAGCTCAGTGCAAAAGGGAGGCTTATCTGGAGTGCCGGGGTGTCTAGAGCACGCGGGAGTGGTGACCCAGCTCATCAGAGAAGCCAGGGAGAACAAGAGAACAGACTGGAGGTTGGGATCATCACAGGCTGTACCATCTCTGTGATCCTTTTTGCCTTGGCGATGAACATGATCGTCAAGTCTGCTGAGCCAGAGTGCCGGGGCCCTCGGACCAAGTCAGGAATGCGCCAACCACCAATCAGAGCCTTCATGGACGACCTGACTGTCACCACTGAGTCAGTGCCAGGAGGCAGGTGGATCCTGCAGGGGTTGGAGAAGCTGATTGGATGGGCATGAAAAAGCTACTTATCTTAACTACTAAACCAGGTTCGCTTCTTAATAAACAGACACCACACAAACTGTTTTGGTAGACCAGTTCAAAACTTTACTTAACATCGGCCGATGGAAGGGAGGGAGACTCCAGTCAAGTGACCAACACAGACACTTGACTGTCCCCAGTCCTCTTCTCTGAACAACAGAATTACATTGCTTTAAATAGGTTTTTTTGTCCCCTTATCACATTCCACAGACATTAGTCATGGTCAGAAGTACTGGAAAAGGTTTCCACAGAATGCATCACATCAAACCCTTTTTTTACATGGTACAAGATATACTAAAAACATTGTCCATTTGTTTTATCTCCAAATAGACCACCCTTGCTCTGGTCGCTGCTTCCTCTGTCATTTGGTCCCTCATAAACATAGGTCACTTGTTTACAAAGATGCAACTGTTTATTTCTCTCTTCCTTTATTGCCTGCTTCCCCATAAACATTGGTTATTTGATCTCTACTTCAAAGGTTTCTCTCCAGCTCCAGACAATGTTATCTCTCACACCCCCCAACCTGAGGAAAGCCTAATTTGACACTAAATATAAGCTGTAAGCTAACCCAGAAACCAATTTAATATTTTTAACTAAAATTCGGCTTCATCAGGCAAGGATGAGGTTTAAGCCAGGATAATCAAGGTCACTGGTGCTGAAGAATGGCAATGTCATGGCCAGATTCCGCTTCAACATCGAAAGGACACCAATCCCAACTGTCTCCGAAAGGCCAGTGGTCTTTGCAAGGTGTTTAACAGCAGCCTGAAGGATACAGCATCTGTCCAGGCAACCTGTCAGGAGCTGGAGAGTTGGTTGAGAGCAGTGGACCGGTCGGGGCTTCCGGCAAGTTCAAGGCATGGATTTACCAGCGTGGTATCCTGCCAAGGATACTCTGGCAAGGATACTCTGGCCACTGCTTGTCTACGAAGTCCCAATATCCATCGTAGAGAGATTGGAGAGGAAAGTCAGCAGCTTTCTCAGAAGGTGGCTGGGACTGCCCAGGAGCCTTAGCAGCATCGCCCTTTACGGAAATAACACCAAGCTCCAGCTGCCCCTGAAGTCCCTGGAGGAGGAGTTCATGGCAACTCGGGCCAGAGAGGTGATGCTGTACAGGGACTCCAGCGACCCCAAGGTGGCTCAAGCAGGGGTGGAGGTGAAAACTGGGAGGAAGTGGAGAGCCGGCGAAGCCGTGCTGCAAGCAGAGTCCCGGATACGCCACAGAGTCCTGGTGGGAGCAGTGACTCGGGGAAGAGCTGGCCTGGGAATCTTCCCATCTCCCCAGTTTGACAAGGGGAAGGAGAGGCGCAGGCTGGTCCAGGAGGAAGTGAGGGCAGTGGTGGAGGAGGAGAGGTCTACCAGTTGGATTGAGGCAGCAGGGAGCAAAGTTACATACTGAGCTCTGGCAGGCTGAACCACAGTGCATCAAGTTCCTGGTCCAGGCAGTGTATGATGTCCTGCCCAGCCCATCGAACCTCTTCATCCGGGGCAAAGCGGAATCTCCAGATTGCCCGCAATGCTCAGGCAAGGGGATGCTGGAGCACATCCTGAGCTGTTGCCCAAAGGCTCTTGGGCAGGGACGGTACACATGGCGTCACGACCAGGTTCTTAAACCCATTGCAGAAGCCATCAGCATGGGAATCAGCAGCTGTAGACGAGAACGCCCCACCACCCAGATGATCGTCTTCGTGAAGGCCGGAGTGCAGCTGCCAAGAACCACAGCAGCCAGGAATCCGTCAGGAATCCTGGCAACTGCGTAGGACTGGCAGCTTTCCGTAGACCTGGTGAAACAGCTGAAGTTCCCACAGCACATTGCCACGACCACCCTGAGGCCAGATATCCTCCTGGTCTCAGAGGCGACCAAAAACATCGTCTTGTTGGAACTGACTGTGCCGTGGGAGGACCGTCTGGAGGAGGCCCACGAGAGGAAGATGGCCAAGTATGAAGAGCTGGTCATAGACTGCCGCAAGCAGGGCTGGAAGGCAAGGTGTATGCCCATCGAGGTTGGCTGCAGAGGTTTTGCAGGGCAATCGCTCTACAAAGCCAATCGCTCTACAAAGCCTTATATGGTTATATGCACTGGGCATAAACGGAGTGGCGAGGAGAAAGGCCATCAAGAACACCACAGAGGCAGCGGAGAAGGCCTCGAGATAGCTCTGGATCGGGAGAGGAGGTCCATGGGGAGGAGCGAATGCCACCTGAACACAAGTCGTGGTCTGATCAACCACGGCTGGGTCGCCTGGGTGAGGGTGTCTGATGTTGAAAGAACCGAAACACCCAATGACCCCAGGTTACATCACTGATGATATGTTCAGGAGCATCTATCAATGTATTTGTATCAATCTGCTGACTGGTAAAGCACGGAACAAACAAAAACTTCTCACTGTACCTCGGTTTACGTGACAAAATAAACGAAATATTCATATCAGTGCTGATCTCAGACAGCTGATGATGTGAAATCCAAAATACTGGCACTGCACTGTGGCCAGCGGTGGAGTTGCTGCCTTACAGCTCCAGAGATGCGGGTTCAATCTTGACTACCGGTGCTGTCTGTACGGGGTTTGTATGTTCTCCCCGTGACTGTGGTTTGTATATTTTCCCCGGGAGCTCCAGTTTCCTCCCACACTCCAAAGACGTACAGGTTTGTAGGTTAATTGGCTTGGTGTAACTGTAAATTGTCTCTAGCGTGTGTAGGATAGTGTTAGTGTGCGGGGATCGCTGGACGGCACGGGCTTGCTGGGCCGAAAGACCTGCTTCCGCCCTGTATATCTATACTAAACTAAACTAAACCTCAAGAGAAAAACTTGCTTTGCTTTTGTAATGGACAGAGTCTGTGACAGTGTTCACACTCTCTTGTGTTTTGCTTTGTTTCCTTGCCTGTGAACTGGCTAGAATTTGCAAAGGTCAGCAGTCAGGAAAACTGACTAAAAAGGAGGGAGGGGGGGATTTATGATGTATGTATGATGTATACCTATGTATGTATGTGTGGCGGTCCCTGGGGGGTAGGCCACTCCTTGGATCATCCCCCTCGACGATTGAGGGACAGGGGCGTAGGTCTGCCACGGGGTTTACCGGTCGACTCCCGAGGGGTAGAGATAAGAGTGTCGGTGTGTGTTCTTGAACTGTTGGAATTAAAAAGCTTCTTTTGAATCCGCCTGGCGTCCGGTCTTTTCCTGACCTTGACCAGGCCACTACACTGGTGACCCCGACTTCGTTCATCACGCGTCGTGATGGATAATAACGCTGTTGCGCTGAAGCTCCCAACTCTATGGACTGAAGAACCCGAAACCTGGTTCCAGCAGGCAGAGGCCCAGTTTGCTGTGCGAGGTATCACGCAGGATGAGACTAAGTACTTTTACGTGGTTGGCTCGCTTGACCAACTGACCGCGAGGCGGGTTAAGCCTTTCCTCAGGGCCCCCCCGGTAGCAAACAAATATACTGGCCTTAAAGCATTTCTCATCAGGAGGTTTGGCCTGGGTGATGCCCAGCGGGCAGCTCGCATTTTCAGAATGGACGGCCTGGGCGACCGCCAGCCGCCTGCCCTCCTGGAAGACATGCTCACCCTAATGGGGGACCATGAGCCGTGCTTTCTCTTTAAATATGCCTACCTGCAGCAGCTGCCTCCCGACATTCGCATGCAGCTCGCCAGGGATCCGTTTACCGACATGCTGGCGCGGGGTGAACATGCCGACGAGCTGTGGAATTCTCGCCATCGCAACCTGGAAGCAGTGGACGTCCTTCCCGAGGCGTTTGGAGACTCAGAGCAGGTCGGGACCGCTATCCACCGCGTCTCCACTGCTCCCCGTCGGCCCCCGCGGCAAAATCCGGCGGCCATTACGCATTCAGCAGCAGGCACGTCCTTTCAGCACGGCCAGCCTGCAGTTCAAACCAATGCCAGCAGAGGTCGCTGGCGTTCAAACCAGCCAAATCGGCTTGCAGTTTCACCAGACGCCAGCGGAGGTCGCTGGCGCTCAAACCAGCCTGCAGTTCAACCAGATGCCAGCAAAGCTGGTTGGTGTTATTATCATCACCGCTGGGGAGCTGCAGCCAGCTTTGTCGCCCACCCTGTTCGTTCTCGGGAAACTAAAGGGCCGGTCGTCAGCGATTTCTTCGGCGGCCGGCACGATTCATCGTGTTTTCGCTTGGGATCGCCGCAGTGGGGGACGTTTCCTCGTCGACACTGGTGCGGAAGTGAGTGTTCTGCCTCCCTCCATCACTGACATCCGGGCGGGCAAACAAGGCCCCCTCCTCACCGCGGCAAACGGGAGTGCTATTCGCACCTACGGGTTTCTCACCATTCCCCTCAACTTTGGCCGCAACTCGTTTTCGTGGAGGTTCGTCATTGCAGACGTTTCCCAGCCTCTGCTGGGCGCAGACTTCCTTAGAGCCCATTCACTGCTCGTGGATGTCAAGCGGCGGCGCCTGATGCACTCTGTCACGCTGGAGCCAGTCTTCCTCCGTACTGGTGATCCTGTAGTACGCCCTGATGGCCCCCTGTCATCCGTGGATGCGACTTTCGCGCGTATCCTGGCAGATTTTCCCGGCATTCTCGAACCCCACTTCCACTCCTCCACTCCGAAGCACGGGGTGGAGCACCATATCCCCACTACTGGCGCGCCTGTGCACGCCCGGGCACGTCGTCTCGCCCCAGACAAGCTCCGTCTAGCTCGGGAGGAGTTCCGCCAGATGGAGGCGATGGGCATCGTGCGTCCCTCCGATAGCCCATGGGCCTCACCGCTCCACATGGTCCCTAAGAAGGACGGGGGCTGGCGCCCGTGTGGCGATTACCGGCGCCTGAATGATGCGACCGTCGCCGACAGGTATCCGGTCCCGCACATTCAGGACTTCAATGCCCATCTGGCTGGGGCATCCGTATTTTCCAAGGTGGACCTCGTGCGAGGGTACAATCAAATTCCAGTCCGCCCCGACGATATCCCGAAGACGGCCATTATCACACCATTTGGTCTTTTCGAATTTGTGCGGATGCCGTTTGGGTTGAAGAACGCCGCGCAGGCCTTTCAGCGGCTTATGGACTGCGTGTGCCGCGGATTGGACTTTGTTTTTGTGTACCTGGACGACATACTCGTGGCCAGTCGCTCGCGGCAGGAGCACTGCACCCACCTCCGTCAACTGTGTCAGCGCCTCAGCGATTTCGGTTTAACTATAAACGCGTCCAAGTGCTGTTTCGGGGTGACGGCTATCAACTTCCTCGGCCACCGCGTGACTGAACAAGGGGTGGTGCCTCTGCCGACCAGGGTGGACGCTATTCGCAGGTTCCCCCGTCCGACCACAGTTAGGGGCCTGCAGGAATTCGTGGGAATGGTCACTTTCTGTCACCGCTTCCTGCCATCTGCGGCTGCGATCATGCGTCCGCTTTTCAACCTGATTGCTGGTCATCGCAGGGAGGTTGATTGGTCTGTGGAAGCAACAGCGGCATTTGAGAGGGCTAAGCAGGCACTGGCTGAGGCCACAATGCTCGTCCACCCACGAGAGGATGCCACGGCCGCCTTGACGGTGGATGCTTCGGAGATTGCGGTTGGGGCAGTGTTAGAGCAGCTCATTGAGGGTTGCTGGCGGCCACTTGCCTTCTTCAGCAGGCATCTCAGTGGACCACAGCGTCATTACAGCGCCTTCGACCGTGAGCTCCTTGCCCTATATCTCGCCGTACGCCATTTCCGCTATTTTCTGGAGGGGAGACCATTTACTGCATTCACGGACCACAAGCCACTAACCTTCGCGTTCGCCAAGGTATCAGACCCATGGTCTGCCCAGCAGCAGAGGCAGTTGGCGTATGTTTCCGAGTACACCACCTCCATCCGGTTCGTTGAGGGAAAATTGAACAGGGTGGCCGATGCCTTATCAAGACCTGCAGTCCACGCGGTTCTCCAAGTCGGTGAGGGGATCAACTATTCCGACCTGGCAGCTGCTCAGCTGGTCGACGAGGAGATGGCTGCCTATCGTACAGCAGTTTCGGGCCTGCAGTTGGAGGACATTGTCTGTGGTCCTGGGGGTACCACGCTGTTGTGCGATGTCTCCTCTGGAGTTCCGCGACCCATCGTCCCGATCGCCTGGCGGCGCAGGGTGTTTGAGGTGCTCCATGGCCTTGCGCATCCCTCCATCAGGGCAACAACGGCCCTAGTAGCCTCCCGCTTTATGTGGCACGGGCTGCGGAAGGAGGTTGGACATTGGGCACGCACTTGCATCCCATGCCAGACCGCCAAGGTGCAACGACACGTGCACGCGCCATTGCAGGAGTTCCCCATTCCTCATAAACGTTTCGACCACATTCACGTGGACATCGTGGGGCCGCTGCCGTCGTCCCAGGGCATGACGTATATATTTACCGTTGTGGACCGCTTCACGCGGTGGCCTGAAGCCATTCCGCTACAGAATTCCACCACAACTACCTGTGCTCGAGCATTGTTGGCGCACTGGATCGCCCGGTTCGGGGTTCCACTGGACATAACATCCGACCGGGGGCCTCAGTTCACGTCAGAGCTGTGGTCGGCCATGGCACGCCTCCTGGGTGTTCGTCTGCACCACACGACAGCGTACCACCCGCAGTCAAACGGCCTAGTGGAACGGTTTCACCGACAGCTTAAGGGTGCCCTAAGGGCGCGGCTCACTGACCCAGACTGAGTAGACGCTCTACCGTGGGTTTTGCTGGGGATACGCACCGCACCCAAGGAGGACTTGGCCTCCTCCTCCGCTGAGTTGGTGTATGGGTCTCCATTAACGGTGCCTGGGGAGTCCATCCCGCCGGCACGTGGCCAGGTGGAGCAGCCTTCAGAAGCTCTGCAACGTCTTCGGCAGACGGTGGGCAAGCTGGCACCGGTGCCCACTTCTCATCATGGGTCCTTCCGTCCGCACGTTCCCTCTGCTCTGGAGGACTGCCAGTTTGTTTTTCTGCGCAGGGATGCACATCGGACACCTCTACAGCGGCCGTACGAAGGCCCCTTCCGGGTCTTGGAACAGGGCTCGTCGACGTTCGTCCTGGACATGGGGGGTCGGCGGGAGACTGTTTCAGTTGCGCGGTTGAAGCCAGCACATATCGATATCGATCGGCCGGCGCTGGTAGCACTGCCCCGTAAGCGAGGGCGACCTCTGTCTAGGGTACCTCCTCCTTTGGTTACTTCGTACCCTGCACTTGTTGATCAGGCGCCTGTTCCGGGTCCGAGCGTAGTGTGCACCCGGTCTGGCCGTCGTGTACGCCGTCCTGTCCGTTTCGTACCTCGGGTACTTGGGGGGGGTCCTGTGGCGGTCCCTGGGGGGTAGGCCACTCCTTGGATCATCCCCCTCGACGATTGAGGGACAAGGGCGTAGGTCTGCCACGGGGTTTACCGGTCGACTCCCGAGGGGTAGAGATAAGAGTGTCGGTGTGTGTTCTTGAACTGTTGGAATTAAAAAGCTTCTTTTGAATCCGCCTGGCGTCCGGTCTTTTCCTGACCTTGACCAGGCCACTACATATGTATGTATACGTATGATGTATGAGGGCAAGTTTCTTTGCAGATGAATCCTTCTGCCCCGAGCTAAACGTTTCAGATACTCTTTTCAAAAATTCAGGTTCATAGAAAGAAATGTGAGCAACTTTGTTTAGTTTAAGGAGTGTCAAAATGAACTGCAGATACCTGTTTACACTGAAGATACACACAAAATGCTGGAGTAACTAGCAGGTCAGGCAGCATCTCTGGGCAAAAGGAACAGGTGATGGTTTTGGGGCTGATGAAGGTGTCTTGACCCGAAACAACACCTATTGCTTTTCTCCTCCTCCCTCGCATTCTTCCATGCACTCCAGCACTTCTTCCAGATGAGACAGATTTACATGCATCTGCTCTAACCTCATCCATTGATATCCGGCATTCCCAATGTGACCTCCTATACTTTGGCGAGACCACATTTAGACTGAAAATTTTGCTGAAATTACACCTGGTCTGTCAAGGCCTACTGGGTCTCCCGGTTACTAAACATTTTAACTCCTCTTCCTATTGCCATACTGATCTTTCTTTCCTGGGCCTCCTCCACTTCCAGAGTGAGGCCACACGCAAACCAGAAGAACAGCGTCTCGTATTCCGCTTGGGCAGCTTACAACCCAACAGTATGACTATTGAATTCTCTAATTTTAGGTAACTAACCAAACACCACCACTCTCCCCTTTTATTCCCCCACTCTCCTCCCAATTCACCACCTGGACTCACACGTATTTCTCCCCTCTCCTACCGCTTCCATCTACATTCTTACTCTGGCTTCATAATTCGCAACTCTTCTAGCGTTATCTCACACCTTTTGTCTTTTCATCACTGGGGTTTATCCATCCAGCTGCAACTCAAACTTTCCCCTAACCTGTATCTACCTTTCACTTGCCAGGCTTTGTCCTGCCTCTCCATTCTTCCAGCTTCCTTCCGCCCGCCCTCCACAATCGGGCTGAAAACTGGTCCCGACCCGCAGCATCACCTACCCCTGTTCTCCAGAGATGCTGTCTGACCTGCTGAACTACTCGAGCACCAACATCTGCAGCTCCTTGTTTCTACATTCTAAAATTTTGCTATATTTGCTTAGCAATATTCTTTCTTTGTGGGTCTTTTTTTTACCTACAGTGATACCTTATGGGACATAGCTGTGGCTGAAGTTTCTAAAAATAGTGAAGAGAAAGAAAATGAAGAAGACTTGGAAACAAGGGAACGATCTGTATTTTTCCTGGGAAGCAAGAGTGGGGTAAGCTGCTTGGACCATTTTCAAAACTAAAGCACTGTGTTTACAGCATTTAGACCCATAAATTAAAGGACTAAATCCAGTAGCTCTCATGTTTACAATCACCGAGCACCTCGGGGCTGTGTGCTGAGTGTTGTGCTACTCACTCTATACCCATGACTGTGTAGCCAAACTCAGTTCCAACACCATCTTCAAATTTGACAAAGTTATTCGACAAATTACTGGTAATGATGAGTTGGTGTATTGGTGGGAGATTGAATGGTACCAGAACAACAAACTTGTTGAGCCCACAAACACTCTTTACTCATTCAAATATATGTGAAAGGGACATTGAAAAAGAACAATTGCTTAAAATAATAATTACATCGCATAATACTGTGGATGCTAGAAATCCTTGCTTTAAAAAAACCTGCATTGCAAGAAATATTTCAATGGAGAGAAAGATATTCTGAGTCGAAATGAGCTTAACAAGCCCCTTATCTTACAATTTTCCCTTTGACCAGCCCTGTGAATGTACCATCCTTTGGGGGTTGTGCTGCTCTCAAAATCCTATCAGAGTCGCTCCCTCTATCACTGTGTGAGGTGCTGTGAACAAGGTTGATCCGAAATATTTGGATGCAGGTCAAACAAATGGAAATATTTTTGAATTCATGAAATGCTTAAATATGCATCAAATTCTGGAAAAATTGGCAATAAATGCTCCTTTTAAAGATTTAATCACCAGGAACAGAACGAGTGATCCAATATGTATCCATCTAATCTCCAGCTTTCTCCCAATTTCTGTGCCACAATGTGCAGGCGTGGAAATTCAGAATGTATTATCGTGAACACTACACCGGATTGGCCATTCACCACAGAAACCCCAACTAGTTGACAGCGTTTTCCAGCCGTCTTTCAGATCAATTACCTTTTATCAGAATTGATAAGGTTTCAAATAATTTCTTTGGTCTCATAGCTGCCTAGGATAGTTTTTTTTAGCTTTAGTTTTAGAAATACAGTGCAGAAACAGACTCTTCGGCCCACTGGGTCCGTGCCGACTAATGATCCCCGCATATTAACACTATCCTACACACACTAGGGACAATTTTTATATTTACCACTAATTAACCTACATATCTGTACTTCTTTGAATTTTGGGAGGAAAATCAAATCTCAGAGAAAACCCACGCAGGGGAGTCCGGTCACGGGGAGAATGCGCAAACTCCATACAGACAGCACCCGTAGTCTGGATCGAACCCGGGTCGCCGCTGCTGCAAGAGCTGCAAGGAGCAACTCCTCTGCTGCGCCACCGTGCCCCCTACTAGATGCTTATCAATGCATCTGAGGGAACATCAGGGTATGAGTTTCCCCACAGTTATTTTCATGTTAGTAGAGGAGCTTTGTTTTCAACATGTTGAGTGCAAATCCTGTCCCTCCTACATTACACCATCTTTTGACAGTAAAAGCTCTCAGAAAGACACTGAAAAAATGTGGATCAATTCCCATATTTTGGGAGTTGCTTCTTGACGAAGACAGACATTGATGAAGGTTTTCAGCATTGCCTTCAAAGAAGTGCCATTGGTCAGATGAGGAAAAAAATATTTGATCTCAAGGACTTGAACAAAACTTAATGTCTGTAAGCAGCAGTAATTCCTGAACTACTGTATGTTTCTGATGCAAATCCTGTCCCTTACACCATCTTTTGACAGTAAAAGCTCTCAGAAAGACACTGAAAAAATGTGGATCAATTCCCATATTTTGGGAGTTGCTTCTTGACGAAGACAGACATTGATGAAGGTTTTCAGCATTGCCTTCAAAGTGCCATTGGTCAGATGAGGAAAAAAATATTTGATCTCAAGGACTTGAACAAAACTTAATGTCTGGTAAGCAGCAGTAATTCCTGAACTACTGTATGTTTCTGAGATTTGCAATAGTCACACCAAAATATTATGGACATTGTTAATTTGTTGTTAATGATAACACCTAGATGTACAAATAGAATAAGTGTTTCTTGTATTTTGTTTTACAGGGGAAAACTACAATTATACTCAGATTCCTTGACAGGTATGTGTTGGCTATTGGTTTTAAAATCTGGAAAATTGAATGTCTTCGGAGTGTGGATTTAAACAACTCATATTAACCCAACGGTGTTTTTCTGATACACCTGGGATTACT
Organism: Leucoraja erinaceus; assembly: GCF_028641065.1. Lineage (NCBI taxonomy): Eukaryota > Metazoa > Chordata > Chondrichthyes > Rajiformes > Rajidae > Leucoraja > Leucoraja erinaceus. Next base: position 44,785,777 of record NC_073384.1, read on the forward strand.
TCATTTATTTTTATGCTACCAGATAAGTCAAGATAAATAATTGTGAATTTATAAAAATACAGTATATAGTATGTGTATTTAATTTATTTTTGGCAGGGATGAAGTTTCAAAGCCAACGTTAGCTTTGGAATATACTTTTGGAAGAAGAGCAAGAGGACATAACACCGTAAGCAATAATGTTATTGGGTCAAAGACAAATTGATTCCAAGAAAGAGAACATTTTATAAAAAAGTTTTGAACAGAAATTGTGCCAAGTTAACCAGCATTGAGCATCTTAAATGTGCTATTTGACAACATTTATTAAATCATATTCATACTGTAATTCCCCTGCATCCCGATACCTACCAAATATTAAACCTCCTAACTGGTCCTTCACAATTTGCCAGTCTAATATTTCCATGTCAAGTGGGATTTAAAACCTTCAGTAGCCCCCCCACTATAGATGGACATATTTAAACAATATGTATGTTACATCCATGTATGATCCTTGATGAGAGTTAGATCTTTTAAAGTTGACAAGCCAGAGACCAGTAATAATTGAACATAATTGCCATGTCTCTGAACTTTTGATGCCATTTTGCTTCAGTTGCTACATTGCAATATATTATTTGTCGTACCAAAGGCATTGGAAACTGTTATGCAGAAATATAAATAGATGTATGGAGCAGTAATAAAGTGATGTGTATGGTTTGTAGGAATGTGATACAGTCTTGGGAATGTAGCCAATCATCTCCATAATGAGGTCAATGCAACGGAACTTAATTACAATGCATTAACACTGCAGGAGTGAACTGTTCCAAGTCAAAAGCTAAATTTATCTAAACTGGTAATAAATGATATGCTGCAGATTGAGGGTGAATGCATCTATTATTTGATTTTTAATTGAAAGATCCATTCAAATAGTTCCAGATCCTGATTATAGTTATGAACAATTATTGAGATTTCATACTGTGTCTGTGGATTTGGGGATTTTAATTGTAATTGCAACATGTTGTAATCTATATTTTAAATGTATTCCCATAATTTGATTTAGCATTAAGTAATTTGTAGCTGTTTTTGTGATGATGTCTACTTGATGAGTGCCATCAATTTTCTGCCACTGGAGGGCATCGGCTTAATTTTCAACCCTAATATAACCAAAAGGATAATACATTGCATGAAATAACCTGACGGATATTTCTGGTGCATTTCCATAAGGAGCTCTACGAGAGTCTATGCCAAAATCTAACCAACTATCAAGGGAAATCTGTATTTGCAGAATTATCAGTTTGCCTTTTGCAGCAAAGTACCCTAATACTACCTCGCTAAAATAAAAATTCCAGAATATAAAGTACGCTGATAAACAATTTGTTAAAATCAAATATCTTTTGTGTATGTTATTACATTATAAGTTTATTTATGTATTTCAAATATCCATGTGTTGAAATCTGTTTTGCAGCCAAAAGATATTTCTCATTTTTGGGAACTAGGTGGTGGAACCTTGTTATCTGATCTTTCCCAGATTCCAATCACTGTTGACAACGTAAGGTTTGTGTCACTATCTGGTCAAGTCAAGACAGCTTTATTTATCACATACACATACAAGATGTGCAGTGAAATGAAAGTGGCAAAGTGCAAAAACAACAAAGCAGAACATAACGGACCCAGTATTTACATTTTAGAAACATAAAAAGACACAACACAACAGTAAATTAGTCCCTGGTGAGATAAGAGTTTACAGTCTTGATGGCCTGTGGGAAGAAACTCCGTCTCATCCTCTCTGTTTTCGCAGCATGACAGCGGAGGCGTTTGCCTGACCATAGCAGCTGGAGCAGTCCATTGCTGGGGTGGGGTCCTTCATTATCTTGCTGGCTCTGGATCTGCACCTCCTGGTGTCCTGCAGGGGAGTGAGTGTAGTTCCCATAGTGCGTTCGGCAGAACGCACTACTCTCTGCAGAGCCTTCCTGTCCTGGGCAGAGCTGTTCCCAAACCAGATTGTGATGTTACCAGACAAGATGCTTTCTACAGCCCCAGAGTAGAAGGACTGAAGGATTCTCAGAGAGACTCTGAATTTCCTCAGCTGCCCGAGGTGGTAAAGGCGCTGCCTTACCTTCCTCACCAGTGCGGCAGTGTTTGTTGTCCATATCAGATCCTCTGTGTGATGTGGACTCCCAGGTATTAGAAGCTGCTCACCCTATCCACAGTAGTCCCATTTATCTCCAGTGGCATGTACTCCCTCGGTTGTTGAGCCTTTCTAAAGTCCACAATCAGCTCCTTAGTTTTTGTGACATTCAAGAGGAGGCTCCTGACACCTGAGTGCCAGGTCAGCCACCTCCTCCAGATAGGCCTTTCCGATCATTATCGGAGATCAGGCCCACCACCACAGTGTCATCAGCAAACTTGATGATGGAGTTCAGGGTTTAACCTCCACTAGAATGCAAATTACATATCTTATAAGAATTTATCCATTGCATACTTTTGTCCATGCTTTGTCTTTTGTTTCATTGAAGTGGGAAGTAATTAAAAATTGCTTTATAGCTTATCAGAGGTCTACAAGCCAAAAGTCCACACAAAGAAATGATACTAGATTTACAGTGCTTTCAGAAAGTATTCAGACTGTTTCACTTTTTCCACATTTTGTTACGTTACAGCCTTATTCTAAAATGGGCTAAATTCATTTTATTTTATCATCGATCTACACACAATACCCACAATAAAAAAGTGAAAACAGGTGTTTAGAAATTTTTGCAAAATAATTAAAAAGAAATAACTGAAATATCACATTTATATAAGTATTCAGACCCTTTACTCATAACTTTGTTGAGGCACCTTTGGCAGCGATTACAGCTTCAAGTCGTCTTGGGTATGACGCTACAAGCTTGGCACACCTGTATTTGGGTAATTTATCCCATTCCTCTCTGCAGATCCTATCAAGCTCTGTCAGGTTGGAAGGGGGGTATCGATGCACAGCTATTTTCAGGTCCCTCCAGAGATGTTTGATCGGGTTCAAGTCCGAGCTGTGGCTGGGCCACTCAAGGACATTCACAGACTTGTCACGAAGCCACTCCTGCATTGTCTTGGCTGTGTGCTTAGGGTCGTTGTCCTGTTGGAAGGTGAACCACCTTCTGAGGTCCAGAATGCTCTGGAACAGGTTTTCATCAAGGATTTCTCCGTACTTTGCTCCGTTCATCTTTCCCTCGATCCTGACAACTCCCAGTTCCTGCCTTTTAAAAACATTGTCACAGCATGATGCTGCCACCACCATGCTTCACCATAGGTGTGGTATTGGCCAGGTGATGAGCGGTGCCTGGTTTCCTCCAGACTGGATGCTTGGCATTCAGGCCAAAGAGTTCAATCTTTGTTTCATCAGACCAGAGAATCTTGTTTCTCATGTCTTTTGGCAAACTCCAAGCAGGCTGTCATGTTCCTTTTACTGAGGAGTGGCTTCTGTCTGGCCACTCTACCATAAAGGCCTAATTGGTGGAGTGCTACAAATATAGTTGTTCTTCTGGAACATTCTCCCATCTCCACAGAGGAACTCTGGAGCTCTGTCAGAGTGCCCATGGGGTTCTTGGTCACCTCCCTGACCAAGGCCCTTCTCCCCCGATTGCTCAGTTTGGCCGGCTCTATGAAGAGTCCTGGTGGTTCCAAAGTTCTTCCATTTAAGACTGACGGAGGCCACTGTGCTCTTCGGGACTTGCAATATTGCAGAAATTGTTTTATACCCTTCCCCAGATCTGTGTATCGACACAATTCTGTCTCGGAGGTCTACGGACAATTCCTTCGTCTTCATGGCTTGGTTTTTGCTCTGACATGCTGTGGGACCTTATATAGACAGGTGTGTGCCTTTCCAAATCATGTCCAATCAATTTAATTTACCACTGGTGGACTCCAATCAAATTGTAGAACCATCTCAAGGATAATCAATGAAACAGGATGAACCAGCTCAATATTGAGTGTGATAGCAAGGGGTCTTAATACTTATGTAAATGGGATATTTCAGTTATTTCTTTTTAATTACTTTGCAAAAATGTCTCAACACATGTTTTCGCCTCTTCATTCAGGGGTATTGTGTGTGGATTGATGACAAAAAAAATGAATTTGGTCCATTTTAAAATAAGGCTGTAACCTAACAAAATGTGGAAAAAGTGAAGGGGTCTGAATGCTTTTTGAATGCACTGTATTTTGACACTTGTTGTCCTATGGACTTTGTTTTATCATTTACCCATGTATGTTGCAACATTTACATAATTTGTTACTATTTTATTAGTATCGGCCTGTATTAAATCAGTAGCGATACTATGTATAGTTATTTAATTATTAATGGCAATAGATCATGTGTACAGTGATAGATTTTTAAAAACTATAAATATTAGTCTTAACTGAATTTCTCAAGATATTTATAAGATCACACAGTTTAACAGATCAGATGTCATTTGTTTTTATATGAAGAAATGTGATCTATAATAGTCCCTTATGCATAACTTATGATTGGATATTTATGCTGATAAAATAAATTAGATTTGCATTTCTGTACAATTTGCTGATTGGAGAATTTGCAACCTCATCTTTTATGTATTAGAGCTGGCAGGTGAATGTGAATTCAGAATCATGCTGAACATCAAATATACATCAACATCTAGGAACTAGCAGATTAGACCACCTGGGATTTATGCTTATTGGGATATTCAATACTGTCATGTCTGATCTATTTTAAACATATATAGAAGGCAAATTAGGATATTTGTGATGTTTCATTCGTTCTAGGACCCTTTCTGTTGTTTTGGTATTAGACCTTTCCAAACCCAATGACCTGTGGCAAACCATGGAAAAGCTACTGACTGTGACAAAGAACCATATAAACAAAACTATGAATGAACTAGGTAAAAAAGATTCCATTAATATAAATGAGATCAAGCAAAGATCGTGGAAAAATTTACAGAAGAATCACCCGGTGAGTCCAGCTTCAGGAAACTTTCTGCATATGTAACTTTCAGAAGAAAAGTTTATGATTTTGTTTTTTTGAATGTGGAAAGTTGGTAACATATTCATAACTCAGTGAGTGCAAATTGTTTTATGAAAGAAAATCTTTCCTGTTGACCATTTTCCATTTCTGAGCCCATTGACCTTAATGTTTATATTAAAAAATTCAGTCATTCTTCAAAATGTCATGAAATAATACTCTTGATCTTGTCTCCTGGTCAACTAATTTCCACTTATACTGGCTTGAATCCAGGAATTGGTCTAGTTAATCTTCATTTTACACCTCCTAAACAGAGCAGACCAAAACTATGCACAGAATTCCTGCATGGTCTTACCAAAACTCTATTTAATTGCTGAAAAAATATTCTACACTTGTAAACCAATCCTTTGATCAAAGATAGTTACAAGATGCTGGAGTAACTCAGCGGGACAGACATCATCTCTGGAGAGAAGGAATGGGTGATGTTTCGGGTCGAGACCCTTCTTCAGACTGAGAGTCAGAGAGGGAGACATAGAGATATGGAAGGGTAAGGTGTGAAAACACAGATAAAGGACACGATGCTCAAGGAAATGTAGAATGGTACATTTTTGCCTGAGTGGAAGGTGAAAGTGAGGCATACAATCAGTAATATTTAATCAGGAGGACAATGAAATGAATTGGAGAACTAGAATGGGGGAGGGCTGGAGAGAGAGGGAAAGCAAGAGCTACTTGAAATGAAAGTAATCAATATTCATACCGCTGGGTTGTATGCTGCCCAAGTGAAATATGAGGTGTGGTTCCTCCAATTTATGTTGGGTCTCACATTGACAGTGGAGGAGACCCAGGACAGAAAGGTCAGTGTAGGAATAGGAGTTAAAGTGTTTAACAACCGGGAGATCAGGTAGGCCTAATCGGACTGAGCCGAGGTGTTCGGTAAAAGATAGCCTGCGCCTAGTCTCGCCGATATAGAGGAGTCTACACGTGGAACAACGGATACAGTAGATGAGGTTGGAGGAGGAGCAAGTGAACCTCTGCCTCACCTGAAAGGACTGTCTGGATCCTTGGATGGAGTCGAGGGAAGAGGTGTAGGCACAGGTGTTGCATCTACAGTTGCAGGGGAAAGTACCTGGGCGGGGCTGGTTTGGGTGGGAAGGGATGGGTTAACCAGGGAGTTGTGGAGGGAACTACTTTCTACAGCAACTCCCTGGTTAACTCATCCCATCCCACCAAAACTAGCCCCTCCCAGGTACTTTGAAAAATATCTTATATTGGAAGATAAATTTAAGTTTGTTTTATTCATCCTCAATCTTACAAACAATTTATATTTTAACCCTACCTAGATCCGTATTATTCTGATGAAGCCCCATTCTTCACTCATTACATATTTCTAAATTATATCGGTTTGGAAGTATTCCTTTAATTTGTAAAGAGGCTGATATTAAGATCAGTTCATTTTAAATATGATTAAATAAAAACAAAAACACTTTTTATTTGTTTTTAGTGTACCTTTTCTTGGTTCCTATATTCTGTCCATGTTAAATATCCTGGTTTAAGATGACAACAACTTTAATAGACAATAGGTGCAGGAGTAGGTCATACGGCCATTCAAGACAGCACCCCCATTCAATGTGATCATGGCTGATCATTCACAATCAATACCCCGTTCCTGCCGTCTCCCCATATCCCCTGACTCCGCTATCTTCAAGAACCCTATCTAGCTCTCTCTTGAAAGTTTCCAGAGAACCGGCCTCCACTGCCCTTTGAGGCAGAGATTTCCACACTCACAATTCTCTGTGAGAAAAAGTGTTTCCTCATCTCCATTCTAAATGGCTTGCCCCTTATTCTTAAACTGTGGCCCCTGGTTCTGGACTCCCCCTTAATAATCTTATATGTTTCAATAAGATCCCCTCTCATCCTAAATTCCAGAGTATACAAGCCCAGCCGTTCCATTCTCTCAGCATATGACAGTCCCTCCATCCCGGGAATTAACCTTGTGAACCTACGCTGCACTCCCTCAATAGCAAGAATGTCATTCCTCAAATTTGGAGACCAAAACTGCACACAATACTCCAGGTGTGGTCTCACCAGGGCCCTGTACAACTGCAGAAGGACCTCTTTGTCTGTGGAATTCTCTGCTCAGAGGGCGGTAGAGGCAGGTACTCTGGATTCTTTCAAGGGAGAGCTAGGGCTCTTAAAAATAGCGGTCAGGGGATATGGGGAGAAGGCAGGAACGGGGTACTGATTGGGGATGATCAGCCAAGATCACATTGAATGGTGGTGCTGGCTCGAAGGGCCAAATGGCCTACTCCTGCACCTATTGTCTATTGTCTTTGCTCCGATACTCAACTCCTCTTGTTATGAAGGCTAACATGCCATTCGCTTTCTTCACTTTCATTGACTGATGAACAAGGACCCCCCCAGATCCTGTTGTACTTCCCCCTTTTCTCGATTTGACACCATTTAGATAATAATCTGCCTTCCTGTGTTTGCTACCAAAGTTGATAACGTCACATTTATCCACATTAAACTGCATCTGCCATGCATCTGCCCACTCACCCAACCTGTCCAAGTCACCCTGCATTCTCATAGCATCCTCCTCACAGTTCACACTGCTACCCAGCTTTGTGTCATCTGCAAATTTGCTAATGTTACTTGTAATCCCTTCATCTAAATCATTAATATATATTGTAAATAGCTGGGGTCCCAGCATCGAGCCTTGCGGTATCCCACTTGTCACTGCCTGCCATTCTGAAATAGACCCGTTAATCCCCACTTTTTGTTTCCTGTCTGCCAAAAAAATTTCTATCCATGTCAGCACTTTACTCCCAATACCATATGCCCTAATTTTGCCCACTAACCTCCTATGTGGGACCTTATCAAATGCTTTCTGAAAGTCCAGATGCACAACATCCACTGGCTCTCCCCTGTCCATTTTCCTAGTTACATCCTCAAAAAATTCCAGATTTTTATTCATCTGTTGTTTTAATGTTCCACGGACAAAATAAGCTTGAATCTCCACATGCATATTCAAAGTGTTGTAGTAGGCTAAAGCATTGTAGTAGGCTAATTAAAATTAATCAAGTGAGAGCATTCAAAAAAATGGTGACAATCAAAGCAAAGAGCTGCTCTGATTGTCCATTTTTTTGAATGCTCTCACTTTATTAATTTTCATTAAATTTGGTTTAATGAGCAGTATTTGGAAACCATAGTTTTTGATATCCATGGATTTTCCTAGCTTTGTTTACTTTATGTGTTTTCCTTTAGAACCATAATATGTTTACTATTTTTTCTAAATTCCAACAGGACTGGGAACTTGTTGATCCATTTCCTCTTCCTCTAGTTATAATTGGAAGCAAGTATGATATTTTACAGGTACAGTAAGAATTATATTGTCACTTAATTCATTTTTAATATGATATAGTTGTGGAAGCAATTGTTCTGGTGGTTTGCTAACTTGGTTTCCTTTCCATAGAATTTTGAATCTGAAAAAAGAAGAGTAATTTGCAAGACATTGCGTTTTGTTGCTCATTACTATGGAGCTTCACTATTGGTATGTGTTCATTATTAATGTAATTAGCTTAACTTTTAGTACAACAACAAGTTGTACAGCTGTTTTCATAACAAAAAATTCATGCCTAATGGGCCTGTCCCACGGGCGATTTTTCAGGCGACTGCTGGCGACTGTCAAGTCGTAGCCAGCGACTAGAATGGCGACTGGAATGGCGACTGGAACGGCGACTGTCAGAGTGGAACACACACACATACACACATCGCTTCCTTCACCAGCAAGTTTTGCAGGTGGGGGACAGGGCAAGCGGGGGGAGCACTGTCTAAGTGAAATTCACACGGTGCAAAGCCAATGTGATACAGACACACACCTCGATGAACAGGAAGGTTGGCGCTGTAATTAAGACGGTGAAAGCACAGTGTATGGGAAGGGTAACTTAAGTCCTTTGAAAGAGGGGGGATGGGGAGAAGGAGTGGAGATAACTTTTAAGAAGCCAGAGATACACGGCTGTGAAGCTCGGTGGATATTAACATTACCGGCCGGTTATCCTTGGTTCTGAAAACTACTATTTACGTTTTTTCCCCCCAATGAGCCAATGAAATTCACTAGAATTTGCAGTAGGGTTTTGGAGGGTAGAACAAGGGAGGCTGGCCAAGAGTTTAGGTAATTCAGGCATGGATTAAAGTTTCAGATACCAAATGAAATGGTCCCAGTGTAGAATCAGTCATTATTGTTGATGTGGGAAAAGGTCTTAGTACCATGGATATGAAGTCCAAAATTCAATATGAGGTTAAAGTGGTATCCTGATTGAGAACTACTAATTCAATATCAGTCCCTAGTTGCTCACCCCCCTGCTTTATACTCATGACTGCGTAGCCAGTCATAGTGCGAATTCCATCATCAAGTTCACACATAACACCACTGTTGTGGGATGAATCACTGATGGTGACGAGTCAGAGTATAGAAGTGAGATCAACCGATTGACCAAATGGTGCCAGCACAACAACCTGGCTCTCAATACAGGCAAAACCAAGGAACTGATTGTGGACTTTGGAAAGGGTAGGATAGGGACCCACAATCCCGTTTATATCAATGGGACGATGGTGGAAAGGGTCAAGAACTTCAAATTCCTGCGCCTGCATATTTCCGAAGATCTTTCCTGGTCCGAGCACACTGATGCAATTATAAAGAAAGCACATCAGCGCCTCTACTTCCTGAGAAGATTACGGAGAGTCGGTGTGTCAAAAAGGACTCTATCGAACTTCTGCAGGTGCACAGTAGAGAGCATGCTGATTGGTTGCATCGTGGCTTGGTTCGGCAACTTGAGTGCCCGGGGGCGGAAAAGAATGCAGAACATTGTGACCACTGCCCAGTCCATCATCGGCTCTGACCTCCCCACCACCGAAGGGATCTATCGCAGTCGCTGCCTCACACCATCCTGGCCACACACTCATCTCTCTGCTGCCATCAGGTAGAAGGTACAGGAGCCTGAAATCTGGTGGATCCAGGTTCATGAACAGCTTCTTCCCCACGGCCATCAGGCTATTAAACTCGCCATCAAACAAACTCTGAACTATAACAGCCTATTGCACTTTATCTGTTTATTTATGTTTGTATATATATATATATATATATGGTCTATGCTACATAGACACACTGAACGGTTATGTATTTATTCTCACTATATTCTGTTGTGCTGCAGCAAGCAAGGATGTCACATGACAATAAACTCTCTTGACTTGACATGACAATTGCCAAAGAGCATGCTGAAATTGATGAAAAGGAAAGGGAATCGCCAATTGAAACCCAAGGCATTAATTCCATATTCACAATATTGGATATCTGACAATAGCTACTTTATAGGCAATAGAAGGGGCAATAGAGACAGTTGGAATGAAGGGCTAGTTGGCATCAACATCCTCCTTCATGATAACTATTAAAGAGTATTAAAGAGTGATTTTGTCCAATGTGACTGATAGATGAAAAATGGGAGGAAACGAAGATAAATCCTGAATGATTCCTCATTGTTTTGACCTATCATAACTTCATTAATGAAGAACAATAATTGACATGGTCCTATGTGAGAGCTTAATATACTGTTTTCATTTCCACCCATCAGAAGTCTTGTAAGTCAATCATGAACCTAGCAGTCTACTTCTGTTGTCACCAATTGGAGCATTTTATTGGTTTTACAAGTAATTTGAATTTTTGATTGATTTTGGAGATCAGTCGTATGTAATCTCTGCACTGCTCTACTAACCCATTTAGCCTTGATTTCAGAAGAAAGATGTCATAACATATTTTTGTAGGACATCATTAAATGAGATTAGAGCTAGCACCAGTACCATGCTAGCTGGAATCTTACTCAAATTCATAGTAAATTATCTTTTTATAAAATCTTATGATAAATGTATCAGTACCGTGTCAAGAAAAACAATTTTCATGCTAAATCCTATAATTATTGTACCATATCTATTTAGTTTTACAGCAATAAATCAGAAGCTACGGTATCTAAGTTGCGAACTGTCCTGAACAATTTGGCATTTGGCACAGACAGAAGGTGAGCAGCATTTTGTGTTTCATTTCTTGTAGCTAAATCTCTATAGCAAAGAATAATTTAATAAGATGCTGTGCCGTTCTTAAAAATGCATGCAACACTAATTTGTTGACTTTGACATTATCAAATATTCAGCCTAGGCATTCCATTTTGGCTGCCATTGCTGTTCTTAATCTCCCGACCTGAAAAGAACACTTGCAACTGGAAGGGAGCCCTCCTCAAGTCTAACAGCCAGTTGTTATTTTCTGAAAACTATGGAATGGAGGCAGAATTATTAAGATTAAAAATGCTACACTTCCAAATCCCTAATTTGCTTTTGTTTTGTAGCAAAACAATATCTGTGGAGTACAACAAACCATTGTTTGTCCCCGCTGGAATGGACTCATTGAGTCAGATTGGTAAGTAAAAAACAGCAAAATAGCCTGCATAGGTGGTAGGCTACAAATTTCATTTGGTGATGTCAGTGTTGTTACTGAGTTAATGTGACTGAGATACAGAGTTAACTTGCTGCAGCCCAGCTTTCCCCAAGAGGATGAAATCAGATGTAGAAAGTTGTTCAGTCATCCAAGTGGTCGGGAACAATTTGTCCATTCATTTATTCTATTAGTGTGACCTGCAAAGGAAAATGAGCTTCCTTGCAGGAAATACATTTTTATAATTTGATGGATTAATTGAGTGCTTGCTTACAGGAATGGCTTAAAAAATGTTTAAAAGAATACACTTCTACAGTGCTCCAGAAGGAGAAAGCTGCTTTGCAACATGTTTTTTTCTAGAATAAATCAGCCAATAATGTGTTAGAATGTTTTGTGTGTTAGATTATTGAAGGTTCCTGAAAATAAAGACTTGCAAGTACTTGATTGCTATTTCCCATAATTTATCATGGGACTTAACTTCCGTTTCATTTATTCGAAAGACTTATTAAAAGATAAACACAAAAGGCTGGAGTAACTCGGCTGGAGAGGCTGCATCTCTGGAAAAAAGGAATAAGTGACATTTTGGGTCAAGATCCTTCTGTAGAGAGTCACGGGAAAGGGGAACGAGCGGTATAGACAGTACTTAGGAGAAATGAATGGAAGATATTTTATTTTCTGGCTCTGAAACTTGTATTGTGTAGAACTATCTCCACAGTGCGGGGCACTATTTTAAGATTTTTATGTATATATTGAATACAAACCTACAAATACAACAACATTCAATAGCAATTGCCTTTGATCATTTGGATGTGGTAAATCTGCATTCCGATACCACTGGATTCATATGAACATTCAAAATTATTTTTTTAATTACTTTCTTCTTTTTATTAAAATATATATATTATGCACACAGGATCTCCACCTGCTACTGAAGTTGACTTGGGCAAAATAAATGCACGGAATCCGATTGATCTGTGGAAGAAAGTATATGAGAGGTTATTCCCATGTGAGGTAACATTGCCATCAATCTGTAATCTAATGATCCATGTGGGGGAAGGCACCCAACCCCAGTTCTTCCAGAAGTCAGGCCTATTTGAGGCCACCGCTATTGCCTCTACGGAGGCCCGATGTTCCTGGCCGTTCTGGCCGGGTAGAGTTGCCCCGGCGTCGGGAGAGTCCTCACAGTGGTTGTTGTGACAAAGTTGATGTGGCATGAACAAAACATGACTCAAATGAAGAGGGTTGGGAACTTGATATTCACGTATACAAAATGTTTTCCTTACCCATGCTTTCTGAACAAGGAACGTGGATTGTCAGTACAGGTTAGTAAAGACACTGCGGAATTGGAAAGAGAAAATGTTCCTAAAGGTGCAAGGACAATTTTTTCGGATAGAACTAAGAAGCATGATTATGTAACAATGGGTATTTTGTTCGTCACCACACAGTGAGGTAGAGGTGAATTGCAGAGATTAGCAAGAACTCTAAAGTATGATAGTGGGGAACTTTACTAAAATAATGTAATAAGATTGCAGACAGCAGTAAGAATAATATGGCTGTAATAGTAGATGATTTCAACTTTCCTTGTGTTGATTGAGATTTGCCAGAGTGCATAAGGCGTGGAAGGGGCGGAATTTGTGAAATGTGCCGATAAACTTTTCTCAAACAATATGTAACAGAGACGGATCAATACTGGACCTCCAATTGAGAAATGAGGCATGGCACGTAACTGAAGTGACAATTTTGGAGCACTTTGGGGCCAGTGACCATAATTCTATTAGCTTTTAAATACTTACAGAAAAGGGTAGTACTGTGTCACAATGAGTCAATGATGGATTGTTAAAAAATGGTTAGATGCAGACTTCCATAAGCTATCGCACAAATCATATGTAACCAAGGAGATTGTGGGAAAGTAGAAATACAACTGATTATTTCAATACAATATTGTAATATCTGCTTCAATTGCATTCCAAACATGGAGTTTTCTTATGAATAACATATTCGACATGTAACGTTTTAAACCCTGAATCTTAATGGACATGTGGCTATTGTTTTCCATGTATAGAGTACTGGAGAATTCAAAGATATTATGGATCCAGCCAAAGTACCACAGTATGCTGAACCTGAGGTGGATGTAATGAGGACACAAAAGGACCAGGTAACATATAGAGTTTCAGGCTTTACATGAATACACTGCTGATTTGCATGTGGTATTTTGCCCGTAGTCAGCACTTTAAAAATGTTTACCACAATATCCGTAGCAATATATTCTGTGATCTTTACGATGCCAATCTAAGCCATGTTCAGGAGGTAAACAAGAATTATCTATACATGTAGAAACAAGGAACTTCTATACATGCATTTGGGTAGTTGTTGGTCTCGTAGTGTGTTCTGTTTAACGATTCAGTATTATGTAGTCTTGTGGAAGACAACGATTCTATTTTAAATCGTTTTTTTAATCTCAACTATTATACTGTAGGTGTATTTATTTTTGGTTGACCTACGGTTAGCTATGACAAATCTCACTTTCAGATAATGAAAATGAGTAATCTTAATTAGGTGTAATAAGCATGCAAGACAGTAAAAAACCTTTATTAGACATAACCTTTAGTAACCCGTCAAATTATTGCTTAGTAATCCTCTTTGTGAAGACTTTATATTAATACCATAAGTACATAAGAATAACATTAAAAAATCAGTTTCACAGAAATTCCAGTCCAAGATATAAATCTTGATTTAAAAAAAGAAAAGAATCAACGTTGAATTGCAATTTTCTCTTTCCACAGCAGGCAATGCAAGTAAATAAACTGTCTTTGGAGCCTTCCACATCAAAGCATTTGTTTTTTGAGTTATTTGAGTTGTAGAGTCATGCAGCACCTGCACAGGCCATTCAGCCGAACCTTTCCATGCCAACCAAGTAGCCCCATGTAAGCTGGTCCAATATGCCTGTGTTTGACCCACATCCCTTTAAGCCTTTCCTATCCATGTACCTGTCGAAGTATCCATGTACCTATCCAAATGTCTTTTAAATATTGTGATAGTACCCGCCTCAACTCTCCTCTGGCGGCTTGTTTCATATATCTATCATCCTTTGTGTGAAAAAGATGCCCCTCGGGTTCCTATTAAATCAAGAGTGTTTTATCGTCGTATGTCCCAGATAGAACAATGAAATTCTTACTTGCTGCAGCACAACAGAATATATAATCATAATAAATAATATAACAATCTGCGAAGTGGGGGCGCCTAACGGCAGCGGCTCGACTGCAGTCCGTCTGTCTTTTTTTTATTTTTGTCCCGTTAAATGTAAGTTTTTGGTTCTAATTTTTATTATTTTTTAGCTGTGTATATGTGGCAGGGTGGGGGAAACCCGTTTAATCTCTTCCCTGTAAAACGAAGACCTCGGAGAAAACCCATGGGGAGAACGTACAAACTCTGTATAGACAGCACCCGTAGTCGGGATCGAACCCGGATCTCCAGCGCTGCAAGCGCTGTAAGGCAGCAACTCTACTGCTGCGCCACCATGCCGCCCCATACTCATCAAGGTCTATTACCCAAGGACACCAAATTAAGTTGATGAGAAAATGCTGGCAAATGTTACCTTCGAGTACAGAATGCTAATATTGAAGGAAGCATACTGTGGAAAATATGTGCTCCTCAGCAGATAAAGCAATTGTGTAATGTATGCAATTTATCTATTGCTCATAATGCAACACTAGATATGTATTTAATAAACATATTCCCTTTCAACGACTCACCACTCTATAAACTTGTAATGTTTTGCTTTTATATCTTGACACTGCAGATTTTTATTTCTGTGCTATTCTTTTTCATATTACCCCTTTAATTAGATCCATTGCAATACGTTTCCACTTTTATTTGCTTTCAGCTAAGCATTTTAGCTTTGTGCTGACTTTGCTTTAGTTGACTGCACTGTTTAGAGACTGTACCTTTCAGGGGAAAGTACTGATTTTGTTATAATTTATTGTGTGTTTAATTCAACCCAATGTTTATAAGGAAGATTACCTAATAGTTGCCACAGTTTACTGTGTACAATTTAACCCTCAGACTCAATTATGTTGGCCAAGGTTTTGAATTTTATTAGTGTCATTACAAAACAAAATTCCGGTGAAGGTTCAAATGATAATTCTTTTATTGTTTCTCAGTTTATCAAATCAATATAAATTTACACTTCAGGATTCATTGCCATAAATTGAAACACATTTGTCTAATATAAATAATTAAAACAATAACTGCAAATTTTCCTGAAGAGGTTCATGTTGTGCATTGTCCCCAAATCGTTGGTCAGTCAATGCTTTCCCAAAAGGTTAAAATTAAATATAAACAACTTGAACAATGGACCAAGCTACCCATGTTATGCTGGGAACTCACAACAGTTGGACCATTTAATGAAATTTACAAGCTTCCTCACAGATTACAAAATCTATAATTGACTGTGTTTTTCAATTCGTTTTAGTTTTCTTGACATCCTTTGAGTATTCTCAAAGTTTTATAAAGCCACTAGACCAACACCGTTGGGCCCCTTTCCCCCAACACAATAATCCACCACTCACCTGTTCCCCCCCCAACGCAACCTGTTTCCATCACTCACCCATTGTCCCAATGTAACCCGTTCGCCAACAGAATATTGCACCACTCACCCATAGCCCCCAACTCCGCATGGGCTGCTCATTTCGCCTTATTCACACTCGCTCATTTTAAACTTTAAAAAAAATTCAGTGTACTGTGATTTTAAGAAAAATGCATTTGCACCTGCTAAAGCTAGGAGGGCTACAATCCCATTGTGACGTTATTGGCAGTCTATGTAAATGAGATCTCATTGTGATTGGACGGCTGTGAGATGCCATTGTGACGTCATCACTGGAAGCTGCCAGAAAAATCTCAAAGCAGAGTCACAGTTATTCGTCTCAAAGTTGTTTTTTTTTATGTGGATGGGAAAAATGTGAGCAAGAATGTGGAAATTTTTCAGCGCTACTGTGTAGCATTTTGACGAAGATACAAAAAAAGACATACACAGACACATACACACATACGTACAAGATGAGAGTGTTATAAGCATACTAGACCAAGTACAGACCCATTGGGTCTGCTTCCCCAACGTACCCATTCCCTACCCGTAGCCCCCACGGGAGGCATGGTCCTCCAACTTAAGGCCTTCCCGAACATAAGATTCCAGCACTCCACTGCCTCCCTGATCAATGGGCTTTGAAAAAAATTCCAATTGCACCTCCCTTGCATGTTGCAATAGTATTTCGCCCTCCCCCTCCTGTGAGGTGAAAAGTCCAGAGTGTTCCTGTGTCGTCACTGTTAGCCAAACCATTGTGATGTCATCAGTTGAAGCTGGTCATTTTAAATTCAAAATCTTTTGATTTTTTGAAACTTTAATCAGTAATGTCGAGAAATAAAGCATAAAATGTTCAGTGAAAGTGATAGAAACATAGAAACATAGAAAGTAGGTGCGAGAGTAGACCACCAGGTCCGTCGAGCCCGCACCCCCATTCGCTCATGGCTGAACACTAAACAGACACACTTACCCACAAACAGTAGACACAAGACACAGAACACAAGACACTACCCTCCCCCTTATACCGCTATCACCCCTCTCCACCCCAAGAACCTCGTGATCTCTGTCTAGTGGGAAAATGTGAATCATAATATGTAAAAACCTTGTGAAAGTTGGCATTTTTAAAGCTTTAATTGCAAATAACTTGTCAAATATAGGATGAAATCTTCAGTGAAGCTGATCACTGCTAGCCGAGCCACTGTGACGTTGTCAGTGAAAGCTGGTCATTTCAAATTCAAAGTCTTTTGATGTTTTTAAACTTTTTACTTACTTTTAATCAGTAATAAGTTGAGAAATAAAGAATAAAATGTTCAGTGAAGATGATCTCGGCCACGAAGGGAAAAATGACAATCAGAATATGTAAAAATGTGATAGTTACCACGTAGTGTTTTTGCGAAGACAACCACATATACACACATATATATATATATACACACATACAAGATCAGCCTTTAAAAAGTATATGATAATCATACAGCTGGCAAACAGGCCCTGCGGCCCAACTTGCCTACTCTAACCAACATGCCCCAACTACACTAGTCCCACCTGCCTGCATTTGGCCCTCCAAAACTATCCTATCCACATAATTGTCCAAATGCTATTTAATGTTGTGATAATACTTGCCTCAACTACGCCCTCTGGCAGCTCGTTTCATTTACCTACCACCCCTTGTGTAAAAGAAAGTCGCTCCTCGGGTTCGAAGGGCTTTACATGAATACACTGCTGATTTGCATGTGCTATTATGCCCATAGTTAGCACTTTAGAAATGTTTACCACAATATTCTTGCGATATATTCTGTGATCTTTACGATGCCAATCTAAGCCACGTTCAGGAGGTAAACAAGAATTATCTATACATGTAGAAACAAGGAACTTCTATACATGCATTTGGGTAGTTGTTGGTCTCGTAGTGTGTTCAGTTTAACGATTCAGTATTATCTATTTAAAATCTTTTTTTAAATCTCAACTATTATACTGTAGGTGTATTTATTTTTGGTTGACCTACGGTTAGCTATGACAAATTTCACTTTCAGATAATAAAAATGAGTAATCTTAATTAGGTGTAATAAACATGCAAGACAGTAAAAACCTTTATTAGACATAACCTTTAGTAACCCTTCAAATTATTGCTTAGTAATCCTCTTTGTGAAGACTTTATATTAATACCATAAGTACATAAGAATAATATTTTAAAATTAAAGTTTCACAGAAATTCCAGTCCAGGATATAAATCTTGTTTTAAAAAAAAGTGAAGCAACGTTGAATTGCAATTTTCTCTTTCCACAGCAGGCAATGCAAGTAAATGAACTGTCTTTGGAGCCTTCCACATCATTTGTTTTTCGAGTTGTAGAGTCATGCAGCACCTGCACAGGCCATTCATCCGAACTCTTCCATACCGACCAAGAAGCCCCATCTAAGCTAGTGCAATATGCCTGTGTTTGGCCCACATCCCTTTAAGCATTTCCTATCCATGTACCTGTCGAAGTATCCATGTACCTATCCAATTGCCTTTTAAATATTGTGATAGTACCCGCCTCACCTACCTCCTCTGGCAGTTTGTTCCATATACACTCCAGCCTCTCAGTGAAAAATTTGCGTCAAGTTTAAACCTATGGCCTCCATTTCTTGATTTCCCCCACCCTGGGTAAGAGACAGTGCATTCACCCAATCTATTCCCCTTATGGTTTTATACACCTCTATAAGATCAGCCATCAGCCATTGGCCTCCTGTCCTCCAAGGAACACCTAGCCTGCCCTACCTCTCCCTACAGCTCAACCACTCAAGTTCTGGCAACATCCTTGTAAATCTTATTTGCACTCTTCCCAGTTTAATGACAATGTAATAGTTTGTTTAAGGTATGCTGGTAAAACTACAGATTTAGGCTTGATAAGAGATCCATTAGGAATTTCATCACAAATTATTTTATTCTAAAAATGTAATAGATCCAAATAATTTCTTCCTTCTTGCTGTGGCCCATAAGATGTTGTTATGACAAAGTCTAACAGGTCAAAATGCAGTCATGCTAAATGCCAAATTTCGGTTATCAGTGAGCAACAGATAAGCTAGTGCATTAAAAGTACTGAGACTCCAAAGATCAAAACAAAAGCTTGGCAAGTTATATTTTCACATCATTGAAATATTTAAAAAGTATTTTTAAAGTTTATTGTACAAGATAATTTCTTGGAGTTAGTAACACCAGATACCTCAATCAGCAAACCTTATTTACGTTATATATATATAATAATATATATATAATATATATAAATATATTTCTTCCTTCTTGTGTGTATATATATATATATATGTTATACAAAGTCTAACAGGTCATATATGCAGTCATATAAATGCCAAATTTCGGTATATCAGTGATGTATATAGATATGTATATATAGTATATATTAAAAGTACTGAGACTCCATAGATCATGTAAACAAAAGCTTGTAAAGTTATATTTTCACATCATTGTCTAAATATATATATAAAATAATATATATTTTATAAAGTATATATATATAGATATATATTTGTATATACACACACACATATATCTATATATATATATACATATATAGATATATACATATATAGCATATATATATTATATATATATATATATATATATATATATATATATATATATATATATATATATATATATATATATATATATATATGTATATATAAATCTTTTTTTTTTGTGTGTTTTTATATTATTTAAATACTTTAAAAACAACCCTTTGCTGAGCCTACAACCATAATGTTCCACTTTATTCTTTCAGGAACTTGAACAATATAAAAGAAATGCATCAAAATCATGGAAAGAAATGGAATTTGACATGCATGGTAGATAATTGAACATTCAGTATTCAATGGTGCAATTTGAATTTGAAAATAATTTTTGTAGTCCATAATTAACTTTTTGGCAATTATCTAGAGTGCCATTATATGTGCATTGTTTTAACATTATTCTTTTGTACATTAACTAGTATTGCACATTTCATTTCTGTTTCAGTAAATTAAATGTTCTATTTCCTCTTCAAATTTATTGAGCCTAATAAATGTCGATGAAAAAATTGAATCTGTATATTGTATATTTTTAGTCATAATTTTTAACACTCACTTAGAAAGGATATAAAATAAAATGTGGATTGAAGTCGGTGTTCGTCACAGTGAGCACCACGAGTTTCGATGAGCTGGTGGAGAAGATCTCCTCTGAGAAGGCCGTGAGGTTGAATTACCGCAACGGCGGCGGAAGAGAGGGACCCGGGGGTGGGGGGGTCCAGTGGAGTCCCAGGTCCCGTCTCTTTCTCCCTCATCATTCGCCCGTTTCCCCCGCCCGCCCTTTGCAGCAATGGTGGTGCCTTCTACCCCCCCCCCCCCCCCAGGTCCCTCTCTTCCGCCGCCGTTGCGGTGATTCAACCTCACGGCTTCTCAGAGGAGCGGGTAGGCTGGGGAACTCGTGGTGCTCAGCATGACGAACACCGACTTCCCCCAACCCCAGGACCCCAGGCAGGTAGGCGGGTGGGCAGGGGGTGGGGAGGGCCAAGCAGCAGCAGGGAGCGGTCTGATGGCAGGGTGGGGAAGCAGAGCGGCAGAGTTTGAGTAATTCAGGACACACACACACACACACACACAGGGAGGGACCACACACACACACACACAGCAGTTTGTGACACACACAGTAATTCACACACACACACACACACACACACACACACACACACACACACACACACACACACACTGGTCCAATCGTCAAGTCAACGGGATCTAAACCACAGCTAACAATAAATGACCTGTGGAGTAACGAACTGCAGATGCTGCTTTTTATGGATGGAGGGAGTGACTGAGGGTGTGGGAAAGGAGAGGGATGGAGAAGTGAGGGAGGAGAGGGGAAGTGGGGGGATTGAGGGAGTGATAGGGGGAAATTGGAGGAGGTGAGGAGAGTGGGGGAGGAGGGGGAATAGAGGGAGAGGAGGGGGGAGTGCAGAAGGTAGGGAGTGGGGAATAGAGGGAGAAGAGTGCAGTGGGGGAGGTGAGAGGGATAAGAGGGTAGGGAGGGGAGAGTAGTTGTGGAGGGAGGGAGGGAAGGAGTGACAGGCTAGGGGAAAGGAGGGGGATGGTTAGGTGAGGGAGGGATTGGGGGAGGGGAGGAGGAAGGGGAAAGAAG
Organism: Leucoraja erinaceus; assembly: GCF_028641065.1. NCBI lineage: Eukaryota > Metazoa > Chordata > Chondrichthyes > Rajiformes > Rajidae > Leucoraja > Leucoraja erinaceus. The sequence continues at coordinate 44,806,946 of NC_073384.1, forward strand.
AGGGAGGGTGAAGAGGGGGGGTAAGGAGTGCTGGGAGATGATGGGAAATGATCCGCGCCTGCGCAGTTAGGGGCTATGCGTGAGTGGTGCAATTTTGCGTTGAGGGAACGGGTTGCATTGGGGGAACGGGTGAGTGGTGAAATATTGCATTGGGGAACGGGTTACGTTGAGGGACCAGACCTCCCGTGTGACAGGGACCCAACAGGTCCCACTTAGTTTGATTATTGATATTTATGTTACTTTCTGTTGTTTGGTCAGATTTTAATAAACATTTAATAATCTTTTTAAGAGCTCTGAGTTGTGCTGCTATGTGAGCATCAAATGCTGTTTTCCCAGGCGAGCGGGTCAGGATGAGTAGAGAGCAGCTGCAGGAGAAAGTACCTACATTCTCCTGTCCCAGCCTCGAAGGGATGCACATTAACTGTGGCTAATTGTTCTGCTTTTAACAAATCTCCAGAAGCTCTCAGTCTGTATTACAGATTCCCTGTCAACTACTCCCATATTCTAATTTCTAATTCCTTCTCATTGTCTTGGTCTCGCTGCTGAATTCTGAGATTTTCTCAAATGTGTTTTTTTTTTTTAACACTGTAGATTGTCTTTTCTTGTAAAGTAAAGTATCCTTTATTGTCATTCAGACTTTACAATCTGAACAAAATTTCGTGCCTTGCAGTCATAACATAGAATAAAATAACAAAACACACAATAAACATCCACCACAGTGAGTCTACCTCACTGCGATGGAAGGCAAAACTTTTAAAGTCCTTGTCTCTTCCCTCCTTGTTCTCCCTCTGGGTTGAGGCAAACCAGGCTTCCGATGTTGTGACCCCGCCGGGTGATGATAAATAAGTCCCGTGGCCGAATCCGAGCTCCGCGAATGGGCCAGTTCAAACTCCACGGCCCGGGACGGACGAAGCTGCCGAAGCTGTAATGTAGACTATAACTTGATAGCCAGTTAGACGCACCACTTCTCTTGTTCGGATTTTGATCCGTTAGAGGGACTTGTAATTCTTTAATTGCTAGACATTAGTTATTTTCTGTCATACCTTGAAGTAAATTCCTAATATCAGCGTTAATACTCCCCTCTTGGCTTCGTACCAAGTTTCATAAGGAATTTAGTCACTTAAGAGTTTTATATAGTTTTGAATAAAAGTTCTATCGCAGTTCCTAAAGGCCAAGATTAACCCATGTTGGTGATTAACTCATCTATGTTCACCAATGGTGCTGACAGGCTCACATGTAGATTCAGGCCAACAGAAAGGAGGATGACTTTTTAGTTTGTAGAGCTATTTCAGAAGGTAATAATCAAGGGATGTAGTAATCTGCCCACTATCAATATCCATGCATAGTTACATCACTGTCTGTCACTTGTCAATTATTGTCCATCTCTAATAATATGCTTGTGTTGATCCAATATATGCTCAAACAATCTATGTCTATAATGGTGTTGGATCATTACATACATTGATATTGTAAACTGATACAAAAATTAACAATTTCAACCATAGATACTGGATCACCATCATATTTTCTGCTTGTAATTGAAGTTGATTGATAAGATTAATTTTCTTGATTTGCCAAAATACAATATTCCATGTATGGTCCAATTCTACACGGCCATCGTAGAGGCTGTTCTCACCTTCTCCATCATGGTCCGGTTTGGCTCAGCCACCAAGCACAACACCAGGGACTAACTCTACAGAACGTTTTTCCTTCTATTATTTATTATGTAAAAGAATATGTGTGTTATGATTGTGTTTATAATTTGTTTGGTTGTTTTGTTGTTGTCTTTTGCACAAAAGTCCGCGAGCATTGCCACTTTCATTTCACTGCACATCGCGTATGTGTATGTGACAAATAAACTTGACTTGACTTGACTTGACTTGACACCTGGAGGCTGCAGCGAATCGTCCGATCAGCAGGGAAGGTTATTGGCTGCAACCTTCCCTCCATTGATGAACTGTACACTGCAAGGGCCAGGAAGCGAGCGGGCAAGATCATCTCTGACCCCTCTAACCCCGACCACAAACTCTTTGAATCACTTCTCTCTGGAAGGCGACTCCGGATTGTCAAAGCTGCCACAGCTAGACATAAAAACATTTTTTATCCGTGAGTAGTTGCTCTACTCAACAGCCAGAAATCTGTAGCCTCCATTTGATCTGGTATTTTGTTGGTTCACATGCTTGATCAATGGTGTTTTATCATTAATGCTTTACTCCGGAAGTGGCGGCGCTGCCTTGCAGCTGCGGCTCGCCTGCAGTCCGTTTGTCTTTTCTTTTTTTTTGTTTTCTCTTGTCCCGTTTTTACAGTTTATTTTGGTTTATTTAGTTGTGTATGTGTGGGGGAGTGGGCGTAACATGTTTTTTGACTCTTCCTTCGGGGGGGATGCAACCTTTCCTGCCATATCCCCCTTCTCCGTGTCTGTCTGCGCTGAGGCCTATCGCGGAGCTGGAAGCAGAGCCAGGACTTACCAACTTCGGGGCTGTGGTTGCGGGGCGACCCAACTTCCGACCCGACTTTGGAGCCTCTTAGGCTCGGCCGCGGGCCAGTGGATGACATAATCGGGAGCTCGAGTTCTGTTTTCCGGAGCTCCTGCAACTACAGCTGCGTCCACTGGACTGGAGGGCGGCAGCTTCGACAGCTTCGACTGCCCCGGGCCGCGGAGTTTGAACCGGCCCGTTTGCGAGCACGGATTCAGCCGCGGGACTTACCTACCATCACCCGGTGGGGTCACAACATCGGAGGCTTGGATTGCCTCAGCGCAGATGGAGAGCAAGGAGGGAAGAGACAATGACTTTGGGACTTAAACTGTGTTGAGTGTTTGTTATTTTGTCTATGTTATGACTGCAGGCTAAACCATTTCGTTGCACTGAAAAGTGCAATGACAATAAATTGAATCAAATCAAATCAAAACTATTATTAATGTTTAATGTTTTCTGAGTCATTCGTAATTGTCACTATGTCATGTTGTTACTTGTGGGCGGAGCACCAAGGCAAATTCCTTGTATGTGAATACTGGGCAATAAACTTACTTATTTAGCATGGAAAGCAGGATTTTGAAAGCTCTATTGAGAATGTCCATTATATTTTACTGCAAATATCTGCTCTTAATTATCAAAACAAGTTACTGGAATATTATAGCTATCACCAACAAAACAATTAACTAAACAACAGAATATGATTTTTTTTTGATAATGGAGTTTTATTTTCAGTTGTATAATATATACAATATAACAGGTTGACAATTTCATAGGTAATATGAATTGAAATAAAATGAAAATTAGGTGTAGCTTTGCTTTGTTCAGAAACTTATTTTTAAAATAATGTATTCAGTGAATGTAATTACCAGAATATCTCAATAATTAAAAATCAGTGTAAAAAAATCAAACATCCTAAAATGATAAATCTTTGTTTAAAATGATGGTCATTTAGTACCTATATTTCATTTTCTCCATAAGGAAATTATGGCAATTATTTTTTTTAATCTAGTAAAAATAGTTGTGCGATATCAAAATACTTTCTGTTATCATGAGCCAGATAACATAGAAATAGTGAAAATATTCAGCAGGTCAGGCAGCACCTATTTTAGTTTGATTTTCATTTTTTTAAATGGTTTCATTGAAACAAATTGTCTAAAATATTTTAATCAGCCACATGTTGAAATATGTAGATAAGTAGAAATATTTACAACAATCACAGTTCACTTTAACTTAATATATTATGATTTAAATGTCCCTTCCCTCAATCTATTTTTACGGTACAATTCTCTATAACTACTGCACCATCTTTGGCTGCCTGGTTAAGCATTCATTTTTTTAATGTTTTCTGATTGATTTTTACTTAAAACTAGATTGAAACTGGATAACCAAACCAATTGGGTCTGCTCCCCCAACGCAAAATTCCACCACTCACCCGTTCCCCCAATCCAAGCCGTTCCCCCAACGCAATATTGCACCACTCATGCATTGACCCCAACTTGGCAGGCACGGCTCATTTCTCCTCACCCCCCAGCACTCCCACCTCTTCTTCTTCACCCTCCCTCTTCAATCCCTACAGAGGGAGGGGGGGGGGGTAGAGAGGGAGGGGTGGTAGAGGGGTAGAGAGGGAGGCGGTAAGAGGGAGGGGGGTAGAAAGGGAGAGGGGGGGGAGAGAGGGGCAGAGAGGAAGGGGGTAGAGAGAGGGGGGCGGCAGAGGGAGAGGGAGGGGGGTAGAGAGGGGGGAGGGAGGGTAGAGGGAGAGGGTTAGATAGGGAGGGGGGGTAGAGAGGATGTGAGTGAGGGTAGATAGGGGGTAGAGAGGGAGGGGGCGAGAGAGTGAGTGTAGACATGGCAACTCCCCGCCCTACCCCCTCATCTCCCTCACAACCCCCCACTCTCCCTCCTCACCTCCCCAGGATCATTCCCCTCTCCACCCCACTCCCCACCCCCATATCCCTCCTCAACCCCTCATCTCCCTCCTCCACACTCTCCCACCTCCCTCTACCAACAACTCCCTACCCCATCTCCCTCCTCCTCATTTCCTGCATCCTCCTCCCCTCACTCCCGTTCCCTGCCCCAGCACCTACCCAGGTAGTAGAGCTGCGCCAGGGCCTGGAACTCGGCCTGGTTCTCGTACTCGGCCTGGCCCGTAGACTCCAGCCGTCAGCTCGGCCGCTGCCTGGGCTCCAGTCCAGGCCCCGACTTCATCTACGGGGTCAGGGATGAGTTCGTCCTTGGTTCCAGCAGCGGCTTCTTTCCCGACCCCATCCCAAGCCCCACGGGCTCGGCCCTCACTCCAGCTCCAGGACCAGGCTCAGCTCCAGCCCAGACCCAGTCTCCGAGCTCGGCCCGCGGCACCACCCTCCCCACCAGGTACCAGGCGGCCGTCGGGCGCCGGCAGCCGCCACCATTCCTCATTCACCGCGAGCGCTGGAGTGCCCCTCCCTCCTGGAGTATCCTGCCTGCCTTGCGAGTGCATTGTGACGTCACTCGGATTTGTTTTCCGAAATGGGTGAGTTTTTGGGGTTGTTTCTAAAATTTAAAGGATTAATAACTTTGGAAATATAGGTGGTAATGTGACGGGAAGATGTTTATCACTACGACGGGAAAAATGTGAGTAGGATGTTTGAAAATGGAAAGGCTGTGGCCTAGCATTTGGTAGAAGATAGGAAAACCAGATTGACACATCGTGGACACAAACAAGACAAATACTTTTCGTTATATAGAGATGATATATGTTCCCTCTTACACGTCTGTGGATGAAGATCAAATTAATTGTTAAATCTATCTGCCCTTCATTCTCTTCATAGTTCAGTAAGTTTATCCGGTAAACAGTTAATCAACAGAGAGCAGGAATATCCTGTACCTGAGTTACCATATCATACCTGAAGTGGTAAAAGGATAATCAGTTATCAATAATAAAGGTATCAGTTAGGATTCGTCCTTTATCGTTATCCTGCCTTTAAATATACGTCAGGATAAATATATGTAGGAAAGAACTGCAGATGCTGGTTGAAATTGAAGATAAACACAAAATGCTGGAGTAACTCAGCGGGTCAGGCAGCATCCCTGGAGAGAAGGAATGGGTGACATTTTGGGTCTCGACCCTTCTTCAGACTCAAAGATTCATGATAAAGATAAGTGGATTGGACTTGTGTTAGATTGTGGTGCCAGCTGTGTTCAAATTCTCATTGGTAATATGGATACAGTGAAGAGTGCAACATGGAATCAGGGAAAGATAATTTTAACTTAACAGTTTTCCTCACATTCTTTAAGGAGTGTATGCAGTTCAAGTTCCTGCTCTTTCATCTCATTTTCACTGCATTGCTGAATCACGAATCTTAAAACTAATAATGCCGACAAGAACTAAAGCAGGCACAAAAGCGTATAGCATCAGAAAGTCGAACACAAATCTGGATGATGCTCCAGGATATGTAGTATCAAGATACTGATCCCCTTGGGTAAACCAGCAAAGGGCATCTGTGGTGTTAGATGATTGTGCACCTGCAGAGTACAAATATCATACAATTAGTCACATTCATTGGAATCTTGCAAGCAATGTTATACATTAGACTTGGAATTTGTATTAATAACTGCTTTGCATCTAATTTTACATTTTCTATATTAACTTTATTCTTGCAATGAGATGCCCCATCTAACTGGTTATAAAGGTAAGACCAGTTGGCTGCAGTTTGGATACAAAACCCAGGATGCAAGAGTGTTTCCTGGAAATGGCATTCCATTATTTCATTTATATGTAAATACTAGACTAAGTGGGACCCGTTGGGTTCCATGTTCACACAGGAGGGCTGGTCCCCCGACGCAATATTCCACCTCTCCACCAATTCCAATATTGGTGGCCAGTGGGGGGGCTTTCTGGAGCGCTGGTATGGGTTCTTGGGGTGGCAGCTCAGTCTCTCAAGCCTGATCTGCTGGCAGCTCACTCACGGCTGGTGGGCTGGTAGTTGACTCATGGCTATTCCTTGAAATTCCATTTCAAGCAGGGTGCAAGGCCACCAAATTCAAATCCATTTTCCTACCATTTCAAGCAGGGTGCAAGGCCACCAAATTCAAGTGCAGTTTCCTACCACTTCAAGCAGGGTGCAAGGCCACCAAATTCAAATGCAGCTTCATACCATCAGCTTCAGGCAGGGGCCACCAAAACCAAGTGCAGTTTAAAACCACACAAAACACCAAACAAGTCACAGTTCATTCCACATTCAGGGTGTGTGTTCAATTGATTCACAGCTTCATATCAGACAGAGGGTGTGACCTAAAACCCCACCCCCATCATGCAGAGACTCAGCCACACCCACACTTCGGGTTGATTCACAGCTCACCCAGAGTTGTGACCTCTCCCTCCCCCATCATGCAGAGACTGAGCCACACCCACACTTCCGGGTTTTCTAACCCCCCCCACCGGAAAAGGTGGGGCCTTCATGGCGTGATTGACAGGAGAGAGATTCTCAACATTTTTCAAACACTAATAACACTTTTATTTTTCATTGATGGGAAGAATTAAGTTGAGTAGACATGTGTTCAGTGTTATTCAGAGCTCAGAGAGACGTGACCCTTTGGTTTCATCCATCTTGCTGAGACTGAGTGAGGCACACCACTTCCTGGTTTTATAGTCCCTCCCCCTCCCTCCAGCAGGGGCAGCAGAGAGAATGGTGAATTTTTTAAAAACATTAATATCTCTCTGATTTGTCATCGATTGGAAAAATCCCCCGGTCTAAGAAGGCGGAGGGAGGCCCTGAACGAGGTGGCCAAAAATGACGGCCGTAGGTGGCGGCGTTCTCTCGGAAATCACAGCACAGTGAGCCAAAAGCGGTCAAGATCAGACTTTTAGTAATATAGGTAGAAGATGTTAGCAAAGGCAAGACCTCCAGTCTTACTGGGCAATAAAAATGTCACATATTTGTAATATTTAGATTTGAAACTTATTTCAACAGTATACTTTTGAACTCTATTCTGTTTTATTTTGTATTACAACTAGGCTAAAAAAGCAACAAAACTCTAAAAGGAAGACTAACCAGGTAACGAAAATGCAGATAGACAATCAACAAGCCAGGACAAGCTGTTGATGCATGAACTACAACTATATACATTATCAGTTGAGCATGCAGAATAACTAATCTCTGGAAGAATTCTGGGAGATTCTCCCACAATCTCCAATACTTTAGAATTATATTTCTTGACATTTAAACCTTCAGTTTACGAATATTATGTACTTAAATGAAGGGCATATAGACTAGAAAGCTCGCTAATGTGATCATTTATATTCAAAACAACACAATGGACCATCAAACGTAAAACACTTCTGCAAAAAACATTACTTCTAAAGTTGCTAACATTTGAAAACTATAAATACTGAACTTGAAAGAATAATAACATGCAAATCAGTTCTCCCAGCATCTTTGAAGAGCAGAGGTCAATTATTTTATTCAGAAATGAAAAAAAAGACAACGTAACATGCCCAGCTATTAAATGGCAAAGAGGAAAGAACCATGTCACCACTAGTTTGTACCATGAAAGTGAACTCCAAATTGATACGAAAGAATTGGTCGGTTGCTAGATGACTGAATCTTTACATTAGACAATGAGGTAAACAGAATATTGGAAAAACAAATAATATTTAAATAGGTTTTTGCTTTATTATTTTCATATGTACCAAGGTACAGTGAAAAGCTTTGTTTTGTATGCTACCCAATCAGATCAGAAAACGCCATACAATCAAGTCAAACTCAAGTACAATCGCTAGAGCAAAGAAGTAGACAGGGTTTAGAATATAGTATTCAGCATTGTGGTGCATCAATCCATCGACAAAATCCAATTGAGTAGAGGTGAATCGGACTGCACCCTAACTTATGGAAGCAATACTGCCCGTCCTGGCTTTCTAACCCTTTAAAATGTGCAAGCCTTGCTACTACCTGTTATTGCCTCAACACTCAGCTAGGTCTGGAATTCCCTCTTATTATCCTTAATGGCTCTGCAAAGGTTATAGGTAGATTTCTTGTACCGTTCAGGATCGTTTGACTTAAATAGTTAAGTAAGGAGGACATGTACAGGGCTGACGGGAAGATGGGGAGGCGGTGGAGTTTGGATGTGAAAATACTGTTGCAGATTTGAATCAAATCTGTAAATAAAGTATGTCAGGATCAGGAGATGAAACTACAATAAACTCTTCCAGCAACACTACCTCAGATCAGCAAAATGCCACAAATTTGTGGTATACTGACTCACCAAGCCTAGCAGATTCTGCTGCAAAGAACTAATGCACGGTTTGATGTTGATTACCGGTACTGTCTGTACAGAGTTTGTACGTTCTCCCTGTGACCGTGTGGGTTTCCCCACACTCCAAAGATGTGCAGGTTTGTAGGTTAATTGGCTTCTGTAAATTGTCCCGAGTGTGCAGTATAGTGTTAGTGTATGTGGTGATCGCTAGTCGGCGTGGACTCGGTGGGTCGAAGGGCCTGTTTCCATGCTACATCTCTAAAGTCTAAAGTTTAACGAAAAAGGAGAATTTCTTAGTTTTATCTACCGTAAAGGTATTTAAAAGTATTTTACTTGTAATATTTGTAAGATTTGTTTAATTGAACTCTGCAATTAATTTTCAATTAATTAAAACTCATGAGATTTGCTTTTGATATGCAACATTTATGAACATTCCTTCCATAATATTGATCTTGAATCTTCAAGCAACCTAGCTAATAATCAAGTGTAAAGCTTCAATTATTTTATCTAATTACAATGGTAAACACTCACCATTCCCACAGGTAAAATTTAAACCATAAAATTCATTAACCATCAGGACTTCAACTCCATATTTCTGAAATGTGAGGTAACTCAGCCAGCGAAATACTTTGGGCATTTCTTCTGCACTCCTAAGATCACAGAATCAAAGCAAGCCAGTATTAGATCATTTGTCTAACAGCAACACTGTATGAGCAAATGTGTGCTGAAATGCAGTGTTTACATTGAGCTCTCCCCTTTCAATTTTCATCCATCATCTCCTGCAGCATGTTACAAAGATATGTTTCTCAAAGTGCACACTATTATCAAGTGGCCATTGTTCCTATACGAATATAGACATGATTGCAAGTGAATTATTAGATTGTAGGGCCATATAGCCAAACCAGTATACATTTCTATCCAAGACATTGTCTAGCAAGGATACAAGATGAGAAAGAATGAACATGTAATTCAAGAACACCATGCATTTCCTCATTTAAAACACTTCACAACAATTCAAGTTCTACTTAAGAGAGTCACAGCCACGAAGAAACACAAAGGTTTTGTGTTGGACCTTGTGATTACGTTTTATTTTGTTTCCCCATCAGTGAATAATTGATTTAATTCATGTAGCTATACATCATATAGATTTGTGTTTATTTAGAACTAAATAAGACATCCCAAAGGATTTTACAGCCAATTAAGAATATTTGAGGTGAAATTTGAAGCAGAATCTTTGCTGCAATTTAGGGATTTGTTTTTATCACTTTGCTTAAAGGAAGTAGTAGTGTGATAATCATCAGAGAACCTGTTTTTGGTAATGTAGACTTGTCATGGAACATGGAAACAGGCCCTTTGGCCCAATGTGCCCACACTGACCAATATTCCCCAACTACACTAGCCCGACCTGCCCGGGTTTGGCCCGTATCCCTCTAAACCTTTCCTATCCATGTTAATGTCCAAATGTCTTTTAAATGTTGTTAGGTGACTTGGTGATAAGAATCTCCCAGTACCATCGGAAAATCCCCCTCTGTTCTTTACAATAGGCCTATAGAATTCTTATACCTCATGGAGCAGATAGGCAGAGGCCCAACCAAAAGTCGGCACCTCCAACTGTCCTTGAATACTCACTGAGACAGGAGTCTCTATCTAAATTTATGTCCTCGTGTCTTGGATTGGGTCTTGTACCCTCAACCATAAAATATCAAATGTCAAAACTCCCAGGTGAGCTGATGAGAAACTTGAATAAAAACTACTTTTATCAAAGTGTTAGGCTCTTCTTGATTGATCCATTCAGTGTGCATCGTACCACAAAGTGTGTGTTACAGCTGGTGTACTGCTGACAGGTGACCTCTACGCTATGACTGTTTGGGTAGTTTAGTTTAGTTTATTGTCACGTGTATCGAGGTACAGTTTAAGCTTTCTGTCGCATGCTATCCTGTCAGTGGAAGGAATATACATGGTGGTAACAGAAATTTGCCTTTACAGAATTCACAAATTTATTCCCTATCTCTTAAACCTGAGATTGGGAATAAAATTCATTCTGACTGAATCTAGGTGAAAATAAGTAAATAAATAAACACTATATTGTTTACAACTTGTGTTTCTTGACACGTGTACAGATAAAGATAGTGTACAGTACACAAAGTGCTGGAATAACTCAGCGGGTCAGGCAATATCTCTGGAGAGCATGGATTGGTGATATTTTGTGTTGGGACCCATCTTCAGACTCTTCTTTGTGTCCTTATTTATAAGCAAGCATCTTCTTCTTCTTGCGAAAGAAACATAAACAAAAGGAATAGTTAGATCTCAAGCCGGGTGTTGAGCAGCCAGGTTGTTGTCTCTGAGTCAATGTCTGCCAGGCACTGAGCTCCATTTGGTGGGTGGTAGAGTGGGCACCCAGAGATGACATGGTTGGCTGTCTGTTGTTCTATTCCGCATTCACAGGCTGTGCTCTGGCGGAGTCCCCATCTCCACATGCTGGCATTGAAATGCCCAACTCCAGTACGAAGTCTGTTGAGCTTTATCTGGTGAAGAGAAGTAGCTGTGTAATGGAGATGAGGTTGCCTTCCACTCCTGTGACCACTTGGTGGCTATCCAGTGTGCTTTTGTCTCAGTTGGCTGGATGGATGCTAGGAGTTGTTTTCCATGTGGAGCAAAGGGGTGACAGGACTTCAGTGGGGGTGGCCTCTGCTCTCTGCTGATGGCATGATGGAGGAGGTGATCTGGGTCTATGGCACGACGAGATAGTGCCAGAGTTGCTGCTTGCCTTCGGATCCCTGCAGGCGGAATGCCTGCAAGTATAGGGAACTGCTCGACTGGAGTAGGTTGAAGGCACCCAGTGATGGTTCGCAAGGTGCTGTTCAGGCTCGTGTCTTCCAGGCTAGTGTGTCTACTGCTACTCCATACGGATGCGCAGTACTCAGCTGGGGCATGTACAAGTGCTAAGGCAGAGGTGCAAAGTGTTGATGGACTGGCTCCCCAACTTGTTCCTGCCAGGCGTAGGATGAGGCCTCTACGTGCCATGACCTTGTTGCCGAGACCTGCTAGGTGTTGACGAAATGTAAGCGACCTGTCCAGCTTTACGCCCAGGTAAGTGGGTGTTTGTTGGAAGTCCAAGTGCCTGTTGTTAATGAAGACAGCTAGCTCTCGCTTAGCTTCCTTGGTGTTTAGATGGATTGCAGTTGACAATGTTTTGCCTTTGCTTAGCTTTAGACACCACTGTCGTAGGTATACTGCCAAAGTTTCCATGTCAGAGAGCAAGCATATACAGTTCCTTGTTTCTACAGATAAAGTGGCTTTGCATTATGGAAAATCACGATATGGCACGTTTTCCGGTAACACAAACCGCGTGGCAATCACCCCCCCCCCCTAGAAAAAACCTGAATCAGGCATATGCTTATGCTGCTCCGTTGAATGCTCAGGTAAAATACCAAAGCCAAGTTGTGGTCTATATGCTGCCACTCCATCCCCACAGCGTGGATGCTATTAAATTAGCCGTTAATACATTCTCAATGATAACAATTCAATTTATAATAATCAAGGCAGGTCACATATTATTGGGGACCAATATTTGGGTATTTTCTAGTATAAAATTCAAATTCATAATGTAACAGCATAACTCTCTTTGGAAGCAAAGCTGCAGTAATCATAACACATTTCATAACATCTCACCTTAGGAAGCCTGATCCTAACAGAATTCCTGCTACATTAATTAAAGCAACTGCACTGTTAACTATATTTGGATTCTGCACAACACCAAGTAGGATCAGTGTCAGAAGTTCACCAACTAGATGTGGTACTATGAGTACAGCAAAGAAGCATCCAAATCGTTCCCATAATGGAAACATTCCAAGGGTCCTGAAAAATAAAGTAAGACATTTATAATAAATTAAGAGCAACATTCTTCTCATACAGCAAACATTTACACAAATAAAATCACCAAAACTCGTTTTGCTAAAATATTTGTAAAGAAAATTAAGCAATATAAAAAACATGGATGGGAATAGACAATTCTGCAAATCCATGTTCATTCATTTAGTACAATATGAATGAATAAGTTTATTGGCCAAGTATTCACATACAAGGAATTTGCCTTGGTGCTCCGCCAGCAAGTGACATGACATAGTGACAGTTAGGAATGACACATAAAACATTAAACATTAATAATAAATAATAAAATTAATAATAAAACATTATCGATGTTGAAAAGTAGTGTTTTGAAAAAGGCAAATACAAATTTTTTATGAACTTTGCAAAATTAACTGTTATTATTGGGGTGGCATGATGGCGTAGTGGTAGAGCTACTGCCCTACAGTGCCAGAGACATGGGTTCTATCCTGACTATGGGTGATTGTCTGTATGGCGTTTGTATGTTCTACCCGTGACCTGCGTGAGTTTTTTCCAAGATCTTCAGTTTTGCTCACACACTCCAAAGACGTAGTCTATAGGTTAATCAGCTTGGTGTAAATGTATACAAGTAAAATTGTCCCTAGTATGGGTAGGGTATTGCTAATATGTGGGGATCGCTGGTCGGTGTGGACTCGGTGGGCCAAAGGGCCTATTTTCGCGCTGTACCTCTAAACTAAACTAAATTATTCTCCGTATAACATGGAATATTTTTAAACCTATACATATTTTTAAAATGCTGGGGTTCATAGAAAATTTAGTTTTTTAGCCTAGTTGTAATATAAAATAATGTAGCTCAGATTATTCCAAGGCAGTTTTGTTTTCTGACCAATGTTCAACTGATTACATCAGGCTGAGTTGCTGCTTTGTTATAGATTACAAAGTTTCATCAAACTGCCTTGCCATCGTAAAAGCGAATCGACTGTTCATTGTCTTGTGTGTCGAGAAAGTAGATTGGTACAATAACACATTCAGAATCCTTTTATATGTCTAAGACTGTCCAAATTAACAAAATCCCACTACGTTTGACTGCTCACTCTCTAGTTTTAATAAATCTGTATTCCCAATGAAATGCACAGTAGAATTTTGAAAGTTAAATGTATTAAAAAGAGACAAGCCAAAAAACATCCCTTTTGGAAATAAAATCAAATATAACCATATAATCATATAACAATTACAGCACGGAAACAGGCCATCTCGGCCCTACAAGTCCGTGCCGAACACTTATTTTCCCCTAGTCCCCTAGTCCCATCGACGTGCACTGACCAATGACCAAATATTTACTTAGTCAATTTAAAAAACACATTTTTTGTTTCTGATAATTCTCTAGACTGGCAGAGTACACATATTAGGTTATAGGGTCATGTGATAGGAGCAGAATTAGGCCATTCTTAACATCTTAAGAGTTTCTTAACTCTTAACTTCGTCTACGCCAATCAATCACGGCTGATCTCTCTACCTCCTAACCCCATTCTGCCTTCACCCCAGAACCTCTGACAGCTGTACTAATCAAGAATCTATCTATCTCTACCTTAAAAATATTCACTGATGGTCTCCACAGTCTTCTATGGCAAAGAATTCCACAGATTCACCACCATCAATAAAGGACTTTTTTTAAGGAAGGAGATGAAGAGAAACGTCTTTAGTCAAATAAATTTCTCTTCATCTCATTCCTAAAAGAATGTACTTTAATTATCTGACCTCTAGTCCTAGACTCTCCCACAAATGGAAACATCCTCTCCACATCCGCTCTATCCAAGCCTTTCAGTATTCTGTATGTTTCAATGTGGTCTGCCCTCATACTTCTAAACTCCAGCAGGTACAAGCCCAGTGCCAACAAACACTCATCATAGGTTAACCTATTAATTCCTGGAATAATTCTTGTAAACCTCCTCTGGACCCTCTTCGGTACCAGCACATCCTTCTTCAGATATGATGCCCAAAATTGCTCACAATATTCCAAATGCGGGCTTACCAGCGCCTTAGCTTATAGGGTCATGTGATAGGAGCAGAATTAGCCCTATTGTTACCATGTTTCTCTGATAGGTGAAGGAATTCTTACCAGTAAACAAAAAAGCTGTAAATAGCCACACTGAAGATGCTGAAAGGAAGTATATGAATGATATAGGCCAACAACATCAACCATTTCTGATAAATACCATCTGAACTTTCCTGGTCACCAACCGAGCGTAACGATGGGTCTGTGTTCAGAAAAAAAAATATTATGAAAAGAAACAAAACAACTGAAAGTTAAGAATGCCAAATTACAGTATTTTAACCAATGAAACATGCTGGAATATGTTTTTAAAGCAGCCTGAATAAGGCTTTGGGTAAGAGGACTGGTCTAAAGACCACACATTGTGTTAAAAAAAAGTCACATAGAGCAATTTTTAATTTAAAATATTAAGTACAAATTAATTTGGATGGAGGCGAGTGAACATTTCAGGTTGGATTATTTGGTGAAAGGTAACTGAACATCTTATTACATTTTCTGTATTTCACATTATGAGCAATATTTCATTTTTTTTATGAACTGGCTTTTTGAACTGATTTGTTTCTGACGCACTGAAAATCTAATCATCAACCTAAAGTTTCTCATTGTCAATATTTTGACAGCAAAGTTTATTTTTATCAGGGCATATGTTAATTTAACCTAAACAGACTGCTTACAAATCTATGAACCAAAGCATGATCAATGACGTACACAAAGCAACAGCATTCAGCATTCCAGTATATGGTGAGGCACCTACGCTTTGGTAGATGATTCCAATTCGGTCTTGCACTGCACCTTTTGATGGATCACTGCTCAGCTTCATCATGAAGAACACAACAAATAAGCCAAAAAGCAAATTCTGGGAGAGTCGCATTATTATCCCAATTTTGTTCCTTGATAAATTTCTTACAATTCGCCTGCAATTGAAAGTGCAAAGCAATAAATTATTTCTTCTCAAATTTAATAAAATATAGAAAATGCTAAAATATCTTTTGTTTTGCAAAGAGTAGATCAAACTGTTAGAAGAGGGAGAGAAATAATGCTTTTCAAAGTCATCTGCATTAACCCAGGAGATTCAGGAAAATACTCATACCTAAATCATTAACAATGTCCAGAATGACTGACACTGAAATCTAAAAAGTGATACATCCCTAATTCCAACCTCAGTGGAGGGCACAGATTGCACTGAGAGAAGTTCTGAATGTGTCTGTGTTTAGTTTAGTTTAGCGATGCAGTGCAGAAATAGGTCCTTTAGCTCACCGAGTCCGTGCCGACCAGCAATCACCCCATACACTGGCACTATCATACACACAAGGGACAATTTACAATCTTTACCAAACCCAATGAACCTACAAACCTGCATGTGTTTGGAGTGTGGGAGGAAACCTGCCCGGTCACAGGGAGAATGTGCAAGCTCCGTGCAGACGACACGCGTAGTCAGGATCAAACCCGGGTCTCCGGCGCTGAGGCAGCAACTCTACCGCTGCGCCACTGTGCCATCCCCTGGTGCTGACTTTTACCAGGATGAGGCTGAACTCATGGGTTTGTGAGTTTTACTATAGTGTACAGTGCCACTGTCTGCATGCAGGTTATTTCAAGGGCAGCGTACATTAACACTACCATTTAGCAAAAATCAGTGATTCCATTAACGCAACATCCAGTTGTTGACCACCGTGAAACATCATGCAACAAAATGCCCAGAATCTGTCATGATACCTTCCATAAACATCAGTTTTGCAGACTCTGCAATATTTCAGTTACAACAGCAAATCAAAGCATGGCTAAGAACAGCAAGGACCATCCACTGACAACACAGATGGTGATTCTAATCCACAACCCACATGCATATGCGGCATGCTGCCACGAGAAATGTGTTAGGCAGACCATTAGCAGTGCTGAGTCAGTATTATCTTGGTGTGGACCTTCATTGAAGATTGATATATGTTGGAGAATGCCTGATAAGACTAAATAGATTACGGTGTTTCCATAGAGCTTATATGTGAAGGCAAAATACTACGGGGGATGCTGAAACATGAACCAATGCAGAAAATGTTGAAAATGCTCAGCATCTGCCTAAAGAGACATCAAGTTAATTTTTGACATCACTGGCCTTTTTTAAAAAACAATTTCAATATTTTTGCATAGAATACAGCCACTTTAATGCAACATTCAGTCAAATTCTGCCTTGATATCAAGAGCAAGTATAGTTGCTCTCACCCCACCTCTGCAATTCAGCTTTTTGGTCCATGTTTGTTCCAAGGCTGCGAGAATGTCTTAAGCAGAATGGTCCAGGCAAAACTCAAATTGGATATCAGTGTGAGACCCCAAACACCACTTAATCATATTCTCCAGAGATGCTGCCTGACCTGCTGAGTTACTCCAGTACTTGTTTTTTTTTTGGATACCAGTGAACAAGCTTTTGCCGGGATGGTGTGCTGGATAGTTGTATTTACAATACTTTCCTTTACTTGGCTGACAATTGAGAGTAGATTGATCGGATGATAATTGACTGGTTTGGATATCTCCTGCATTTTATGAACAGGATATACATGGACTATTCATATTATGAGGTTTATAACTATACTAGAGCCACTTGGCTAGAAGTGTGGATTGTTCTGGAGAGCAGGTCTACAACACAACAGTTGGGATGTTGCCGTATCTCTTGGCCTTTGCTATAATTAGTATTCCCACCTGTTTCTTCGTACCACAGGAAAAGATGGACCTGTGATGATGGGGACGAGGTGAAGGGGTTAAAGTGGATTATTCACTCTATACTTCTGGCTGAAGAAGGCGGAAAATGCTTCAGCCTAATCCATACTATTCCTGGTCTCACCAACTTCTACAGATGCGCTGTAGAAAGCATTTTATCGGGATGCATCACAGCATGGTTTGGGAACAGCCTCATCCAAGACCACAAGAAATTGCAGAGAGTTGTGGAAGTAGTCCAGACCATCACGCAAACCACCCTCCCTCCCATCAACTCCATCTACGCTTCACGCTGCCTTAGCATGGTCACCAGCATAATCAAGGACAAGTCTCACCCCAGTCACTCCCTCTTCTCCCCTCTCACATCAGGCAAGAGGTATAGAAGTGTGAAAGCACATACCTCCAGGGACAGTTGCTTCCCAGCTGCTATCAGGCAACTAAACCATGATATCCCTAAGTAGAGAGTGGTCCTGACCTACCATTTACTTCACTGGAGACTCTCAGACTATCTTTAATCGGACTTTGCCTTGCACTGATTGTAAACATGTAGTCTTTTCACTGACTAGGTAGCAGGGGGAAAAAAGGCTTTTCGCTGTTCCTCAATACACATGACAATAACTAAACTAAAACTATGCTCTCAGGTCATGCACTGCATTGTTAAGGACTTGGATGCAAGCAACCTTTATGTATCACTGAAATCTCGACAAATGTGTAATCTCAATACCTTAGTCCATTTTTAAATAAATCACGAATGGAATAAGTACTGTTGCGTATAACATTTGGTGCAAGATATTTTTCTAGTTTTTTACCTGATCAGTATCCAAAGTTTAAAGAATGTATTTGGAGAAACTGTGTTTTTGAATGGAATAGATGCCGACTGTTTTTCTTTCTTTGCTGCATTAATATTCACCAGGGCATTGTTAAATATTCTTGAATTTTGGTATGATAAGGAAATTTCTTGAACTCTGCTGTAAGTCTCAATTTCTCTCTCCTTGCTTCTGGTGTCAACAGATGTCAGGTCCACTGAAAGTTTTAACAGCAAGAAGTTAACAGCTGTACAAATGAACAGTTCAGTTTATATGAAACTAATGTTAAGCCTATTCAGAGGTTCAAAGAATTATGGAGTCGTACAGCACAAAACCAGGCCTTTGGCAGAACAACTCCCCGCCGATGCTCATGCCCAATTATATGAACACTGTCTGCTTTCCATGCCTTGACAAAACAAGTGCTTATATCAATGCTTCTTAAATGTTGTCTGAGTATCTTGCCAGAGGAAATAGTGAAGATAAGAACATTAACAACATTTAAAAGTCATTTGTCAGGTATATGGATGGGGTGGATAGAAAAGGTTTAGAGGGATATGGGCCAAACATGGGCAAGAGAGACTAGTGTAGATGGGGCATCATGGTTGACATAGGAAAATTGGGCTGAAGGGCCTGTTTCCATGCTGCATAACTTAATTATTCCATCTGCTGTCAGATTTCAGATTTGGACCACTCTCGGTATGAAAAAATTCATTTTTCGGATTCCCTCAAAACCTACCTCTCACGTTAAAACTATGCCCTTTTAGGAAAAGAATTTTTACTATTTAGCTTAACTATCACGTTCGTAATTTTATTTGCATTCTTCAGGTCACCCCTCATCCTCCTCTGGTCCAGGGAAAACAAATCTAGCCTGTTCAATCTCTCTGAATAACCCTAATACTCATTTCCAGGCAACATCCTGGTGAATCTGTACCAAATTTAAATATTGCTTGAAAGTTTATGTCACTGAAAGTGTGCAAAATCAATGGAAATCGTTTATGAAAGAGAAGGTAAACTCCTTAATTTCAACAACTTGTTCCCCTTTTGCTCATTTTCATTTGCATTCTATTCCAGAAATAATTGTTAAGCATTTTAATGCATCACTGTTTTTAATTATTTTGAATTAGCTCAAAAGATTAAACTGATTCTGACAAGGAGAGTTCTTATCGCAGTACAGGTACTATTAATTACTTACTCTCAGAATTGACTTCCTTGCTTTGCTTAAAAACTGCAGGATGCTCAACATTCAAGAGCATGTCTGGAGCTGTGCCACCAGTTTCAAGCAATCAGTCTCCACCATTAGGACGACTGCTGGAGGTGATCAAATTGATTACATTTCTCAATACTGAGTGTCTGCTCTTTTCAAAAGCACTCATTGTCAAGTGGAATTCTGAGGAGCGGTCAATAAACCAAAACATTTGCTTAGAAATAAATCACACAATTCTACTGTTTTCAGTCTTTTGCAATTGAAAAACAATGAATGCTTCCCAGAGAGAAAAACAATTTCCTGGTTGTTTAGATCCATTTTGGAAATTTGGCATTTGCTGATGTACGTCTCGTCTCCCCTTGTCTGTCTGGTGCAATTTGCACATCAATCGCACACAGGGTGACATCATTTCCAGCCTCCCAAGCCTCTGATGTTTCTAATCTCCAAACCTCTGATATTATTAACTTTCCATCTCCTAAATCGCCACTGCTTTTCTCCAATCTTCCAGAGGTAATCCCCAAGAGCAACAGATTCTCACTCCGCTCTCTGACGCCTTGGACATCTTCATTGCAGAAACTTAGAATATCTGTTCAGAAGTGCCTCAGATCTGCTACTAGAACTTGGCGAGGCAGGCTCATGGCTAGAAGTGCCTTCCCTCAAGATCACCACGAACATCAGCACTACATCTGTCACCATGCATGCTACAGTGCATGACATGTAACTATGTCACATTCACAACATAGCCAGGATTCTTTTGTACTCGATATCGCTAACCATTTTGGGTTCACCTGAGGTGTTGGTGAAAGTAGCTACTTTGACAAATGTGTGAAATCAAAATATGTTACCGATAGGGTTTAATGTTTACATGGACAAGTTTCATAACAAATCTGCCTTCCTGACCAAAACCTTTTCTTTTTACTCTACTCATCTTGCTCTAGTTCCCCAACTCATAGCTGTTGAAGACCACTCAATCTCCGAAAGGATGTCTAAAATAAAAAGAAAAAAATAACTTAATTGTGGATTAGGAGGTGCTGGGAAATCTTACATTGTTCAATGTAAAGAATGGTGGGTCGGGAATGTAAAGAACAGTGGCGTTGGGGCTATCTCAATCTATCATCTCAGTGTCCAGCATACCCCTCACTCTACCACCACTATAGAGCCAAGAAATTAACCTGGGTTCAAAGAGGACTACAGAGGGGCAGGTCAGGAACTGCAGCAAATGTACTTTAACGTGATGAGCTCCAATTGTAACACATGCGTGTTGAACAGCAAAAACAGCACCGAATGGACAGAGTTAACTGTTCTCCCAACCTATCCATCAGATTGGTCTTACAGTCCTATCATATCTAATTGTGAATGGTGGTGTACAATTAAACAGCTTTTAGAAGGAGAAGATCCAGGAATATTCCCATTCTCAAAATTGGTGGGGTCAAGTACGAGTGCTAAAATTAAGGATGAAGCATTTCCAACAATCTTCTGCCAAAGGAGATACCTAGTTTTATCATTTACAGTTGTGTCTTCATTTGTATCTGACCCATGATATAGAATTGCAGATTTCTATGGCACAGAAATGGGCCTTTTTGATCCATGCAACTGTGAGATCGATCAACACTAATCCGATTTCTCTGCATTAAACTCGTATTTCTCTGCGTCTTTCCTATCCAAGTACGTTGCACACTTAAACATTCGGCAAATTTCTTAAACTCCTCTCTCTCCTTGCCTCCCACACCTTTCCCTGCTCACTTTATAAGTCTGAAGAAGGGTTTCGGCCCGAAACGTTGCCTATAGATGCTCCATAGATGCTGTCGCACCCGCTGAGTTTCTCCAGCACTTTTGTCTACCTTCAATTTAAAAGTAATCTCTTTACTCTGTCTGCAGATTCCCTTCCAATATTTCTTTTGACTCAATGTCCAAATGCATTGCAATGAAGCACCTTGGGAACATTTTCTTTCTTAAAAGTCCATTACAAAATCAAACTTTTAAAATGAATTCTTCACACTTTTTAAAATAACTAATATTTAGTACAACAAAAAGGCAAAAAGATGAATTAAAATAAAAAGCTGTCACCATTTTGTATACAAACATGATATGTAACATAGTCACATCACAAGATAGCCAGGATTCTGCGAGATATCCACCAGGTCCATCGAGGTGTTGGTGAAAGTAGCCACTTCGACAAATGTGTGAACACAAAACATGTTACGATAGGGTTTAATGTTTACATGGACAAGTTTCACAAACAATCAGCCTTAGACCCAAAACCTTTTCTTTTTACTCTACTCATCTTGCTCTAGTTCCCCAACTCATAGCTGTTGAAGACCACTCAATCTCCCTAAAATAAAAAGAAAAAAATAACTTAATTGTGGATTAGGAGGTGCTGGGAAATATCACCCCTCTTCAATGTAAAGAAACCTCGTGAATGTAAAGAACCTGGCTCAAAGGGGCTATCTCAAAAAATCTCAGTGTCCAGCATACCCCTCACTCCCACCACTATCGAGCCAAAAAATTAACCTGGGTTCAAAGAGACTCTCCGAGGGGCAGGTCAGGCGATGCAGCAAAATGTACTTTAACGTGATGAGCTCCAATTGTAACGGGTCGTGTTGAACAGCAAAACCAGCACCGAATGGACAGAGTATCCCTGCCCTCTCCCCCTATCCCCCAGATCCCCTTTACAGCTAAAATCACCATCTATTGTGAATGGTCTGTACAATAAACAGCTTTTAGAAGGAAAGATCCTGAATATTCCCATTCTCAAAATTGGTGGGGCAGTACGAGTGCTAAAATTAAATGAAGCATTTCCAACAATCTTCTGCCAAAGGAGATACCTAGTTTTATCATTTCTCAGTTTTCTTCATTTGATCCCCCCCCTTATTCTGCAGATTTCTATGGCACAGAAATAGTTTTTGATCCCTGCAACATTGAGATCGATCAACGGTGCATCCATTTCAAGGCCCCTCACGTATTTCTCTGCGTCTGTTTCCTAATGTAGATCACACTTAAACATTCTCATTCTTCTCACACATAAAACTCCAAAGAGTAGAGTTCCCTCCTACTTAACCTTCCCTGCTCATATGTCAATCCCCTCATTGAAGGAATTAAACGTTGCCTAAACCTCCGCTGCTGTCGCCTCCTGGGCTCCAGCACTTTTGTCCCTTCAATTTAAAAGTAATCTCTTTACTCTGTCTGCAGATTCCCTTCCAATATTTCTTTTGACTCAATGTCCAAATGCATTGCAATGAAGCACCTTGGGAACATTTTCTTTCTTAAAAGTCCATTACAAAATCAAACTTTTAAAATGAATTCTTCACACTTTTTAAAATAACTAATATTTAGTACAACAAAAAGGCAAAAAGATGAATTAAAATAAAAAGCTGTATTTTTTGTATAAAACGTTGACTTTTGGAATCTGCTAAATCCGCGATCATGCGTAGCCTCACAAAGTCGTGACTTCCAGTTTACAGTATTTATCTTTTTTCCATTTTCTGTTTAAGACATACAAGAACGATACCTACCGTAGAGATCAAATGGGTTGCAGTATTCAGGACAGTGGTAGCCACAACTGCTAAAAAAATCTACCATTTCTTCAGTTCCACCACAAAACACCAACTCTCCGCAGCTCATTATGCCAATTCTGTCAAACAACTTGAGAAATGTGCAAAAATGAATTGGTTCTACACTTTACATCTACTGTAGCATAATAAAAGACATGAAATAGGGATAGGTACAGAAAATGCAGGAACATTCCCAAAGCATTAGCCCATCTACATCTTCCAGATCCTAACTGAGTTGGGCATTACCAGCATGTCCTACTTCTTTTTATGGCTTCCAACAGTTATATATTTTCCTTTTTATTTCTTATAAAATTGTGTCTAGTTTGGAGGCTAGGATAATTATTTTCTTTCTAACAGCAACATTTTCCAGTGTACCATTTTGCAAGCTACCCATTCCAATTCTTTCAGAGCCCTGACCCAGTTAAACATGCTGATTTTGCATATTTTCATTGAAATCCCATTCCAACCTTCAAAATTAGCAAACCCCAATTAACAGCACGCTCACCTTGAATAGTTCCGATCTAGGCTGATGAATGGTCAGGATGACTATTCGATTTTTGTGAGCTAGTTCTGAAAGTAATCCAATAATCTGGTTGGATGTCATACTATCCAGACCTGTGGTTGGTTCATCAAGAAGGATGATTTCTGATTTTAAAAGTTACATATGTTGAAATTTAATACACGTTCTTAGCAAAAATGTCATACACCATTTTGCATCAATAGTTGTAATTATTGTTGTATTTATCATTACTGTATGTAAATTGTTTGCTCTGTGAACTTTGTGTGAACAAGGAATTTCATTGCTTATGACAATAAACTAATCTAGTGTCTTCAATAGGTATGGTGCAAGATTGATATCCCAAATTTAAATAATTATATTCCTATTGAAGCAGTATCCGTTTTTTGAAAAATTAAACAACTGCATAAAAAAACTATTTATAAATAATACAATATCTCCAGTTAAAAAAATTACAAGTTCCAGATATGTAATTAAACACCAAGAAAAGGAACCTGCTGGTCGAATAAATATCAATCACACTTAAATGTAAAATTAAATTGTTAGACTGGACTGCACACAGACTGGAATTTAATTTTCCTTCTATTATATTTGAATTTAAAACATTAATTAAAATGTTACTTTTAATGAAAAAAACTTATTTTTTGCAGATCTGCCACACAACCATTCTTAGGTTCCTGCATTTATTAATTTCAGTTAAACTCATCAGAACCTTTTCATGAGATGGCCCATGATATGTGCAAAAAAGTGCACAAATAAATTGACTCTTGACTCTTGACTCTCTCTTGACTCTCTTGATCATTAAACATGCTATACAAATGCAAATTTTTATGCCCTTCTAAAATGTAAGAACTTTAAAAATACCAGTCCACCCCTGATTTTCCAGCAACGTTGGTTCCAGAGCCTTTCTGAATTATCTATTTTGCCAGA
Organism: Leucoraja erinaceus; assembly: GCF_028641065.1. Classification (NCBI taxonomy): domain Eukaryota; kingdom Metazoa; phylum Chordata; class Chondrichthyes; order Rajiformes; family Rajidae; genus Leucoraja; species Leucoraja erinaceus. Next base: position 44,831,267 of record NC_073384.1, read on the forward strand.
CCAACAGAGGCCACGGCATTCGAGAGGAGACAGACTGGAACAGTCCGCCTAGGTCGCTGGGGTCTGAGATACCGGCTTGCAAAGTTGGTCTCCAAAGTCGTCTATGGGAACGGACCTGCTGGCTCCAACTAGGTCGGAGTTCCAGACCCCCGGCCATAGGGGTAAATTCAATCTGCGGATCGGATCACCTGACACAAGCACCGTATTTTCGAGGTGTTTTCAGGGTTGGTGGGGGTTCAAGTGCACTCTTGTCATTTTGTCCAGATTAAAGGACCTGGAAAGTTGGTGGTGGACCTTGTTTATCTATGCCGATAACAATTGGATTGCTCCTCGGCAAAAGTGGATTCAAACCATATTTATAATCGGTCTTACTGGGATCTTGGAGAAGTTGCGCTGCTATAGAGACTCGACGTCTTTCTCCACCTGAAATCCCTCGAAACGCTCGGCCACCAATCACATGGCTGGCGATGTGACTTAGGCTAAGCTCTAACATGACAGATTTCACCTGTTGACACAAATAAACAAGACAAATTAATCCCATTTTTATCAATAAGTAAAAACAGAAAATATTGGAAATACTCAACCGGTCAGGCTGCACTCATGGGAAGAGATACGGAGTTAATGTTTCAGGTCGATGATCCTTTAAAGACCATTCGTCAGATTTTCAGTTATCAGTGAGGTTTTTTCAAAACTATTAACCTTACCTATATAATGTCTTTGAAATGCAAATAACATTAATATGCAATTAATGAAATGAAATATTAGCCAAAATATCTTGCAAACTGGAATGTAGAAATAAAAAACTTCAGATGCCGATTGATACACAAAAGGACACACAGTACGGTAGCAACTCAGCAGGTCAGGCAGCATCTCTGGAAAACGTTGAACCGAAATGTCACCCATCCACATTTTCCAGAGATGCTGCCTGACCTGCTGAATTACACCAGCACTTGCGTCTATAACTCCAATTTGGTTCAAGTGAATTTTTAATTGTTCAACTTCGCTTATTTTGTCCCAGTGTTTCCAACCGTAATCTTCAATAATTTTATACCAGTATGACATATCCATTTCCTTCAACAATTATGTTTCTGAGATGGATCAAAGAAAACACCAGGTTTTGTTGTGGGTGCATGCTTGGTAGCAAGTGAAAAACACTGGGATTCTGCAAGCACAGAAGCTCTACATTCTACAAGACTTTTGGGAGATTGGAGTAAAGGAGTAAACCATATTAATTGCATCTTTATATTCTGTATGTTACCACTGGCAAAATCATTTTCACAAAAGTAAATCTACCTTCTTTTTGATGGCATTAGTGTTTCCACAAAGTGTGAGCAAGCCTGTGTATGTCAGTGTTTCCTCCACTGTAAGATAACTGAGTAAATTGTCACTCTGAAAAACAAATAGAGTTCATTAAAAAGTGAATAATTTCCAAAAATACTTGGTCTTTCGTGCACTTAATAAAATATTTTACATAAATATTTCTGCGTTTCCCTGCAGTTGGAAAGTGAGGGAGGTTGAGAGATGGAAAAGAGGTAAGGAAAATCCTCTTTTTTGGAAAAGAGATGGAAATCAAGGTACAGTTCAATAGTTGCAGCTTTTGCCCAAATACAAATTTTGCAATGTGATATTGTGCACTAACCTGAACTATTGGTATTGGTTTATTATTAACAGTGAAACAGTGAAAAACTGCTATCCAGTGAACTCATACTGTATGCGAGTATAATCAAACCATACACTACAGGTAGGGCAAAGATGAAAGTGAACAGAGTGCAGCTGATACAGCCACAGAGAAAATGCAATTTAAAAAAAGTGCAAGGCCACAATCAGGTTGATTGAGAGATGGGACAGCACCCTTTGATTTGAGAGGTTCATTCAATAGTGATAAGAACGGGGAAGAAGAAAGGAAGAGGTGGAGACAGTGGGCTGAAGGGGAGCTGAGAAGGGGAGGAGAAAGTAGGGACTACCTGAAATTAGAGAAGTTAATGTTCATACCGCTAGGGTGCAAACTGCCCAAGCGAAATATGAGGTGCTGCTCCTCCAATTTACGGTGGTCTCACTCTGGCCATGGAGGAGGCCAGGGCAGAAAGGTCGGATTCAGAATGGGAGGGGGAGTTGAAGTGCTGAGCCACCGGGAGATCAGGTTGGTTAGTGCGAACCGAGCGGAGGTGTTGGGCAAAGCGATCGCCAAGCCTACGTTTGGTCTCACCGATGTAGAGCAGCTGACATCTAGAGCAGCGGATGCCATAGATGAGGTTGAAGGAGGTGCAGGTGAACCTCTGCTGCACCTGGAAAGACTGCTTGCTTGAATGGAGTCAAGGGGGGAGGTAAAGCGACAAATGTAGCATTTCCTGTGGTTGCAAAGGAAAGTGCCGAGAGAGGGGGTGGTTTGGGTGGGAAGGGACGAATTGACTAGGCAGTTATGGAGGGAGCGGTCTCTGCGGAAAGCAGTTAGGGGAGGAGATGGGAAGATGTGGTAAGTGGTGGGATCACGTTGGAGGTGGCGAAAATGTTGGAGGATTATTTGTTGTGTGTGACGGCTGGTAGGGTTAAAGGTGAGGACAAGGGGAACTCTGCCCTTGTTACAAGTGGGGGGATGGGGAGTGAGAGTAGAGTCACGGGGTATAGAAGACACCCTGGCGAGAGCCTCATCCATAGTAGAAGAGGGGAACCCCCGCTCCCTGAAGAATGGGGACATCTCCGATGCCCTGGTGTGGAACACCTCAACCTGGGTGCAGATGCGGCGTAGACGGAGGAATTGGGAGAAGGGGATGGAGTCCTTACAGGAAGCAGGGTGAGAAGAAGTGTAGTCCAGATAACCATGGGAGTCAGTGGGTTTATAGTGGATGTCAGTCAGTAGTCTATCACCTTCTATGGAGCTAGTGAGGTCAAGAAATGGTGGAGAAATATCGGAAATGGTCCAGGTGTATTTGAGTGCCGGATGGAAGTTAGTGGTGAAATGGATGAGGTCAGTGAAATGGATGCAGAAGTAGCACCAATGCGAGTCGTGTGTGGATGCAGGTAAGTTCGGGGATAGGGCCACACGCCTCGAACAAGGATGTTCACGTACCGTACGCATGCATAGCTGGGGCCCATACAGTGCCCATAGCTACGCCTTGTGGAAATGGGAGGAGTCAATATATATTAAGGGTAAGGACCAGTTAGATTCGACACCCAGGGAAAATGGTCGCTCAGCATCTCCTCTGAAAATGTGGTATATGTAAAATATATGTGACATGTTTTAAAGAGAGCACGTCTCATTTTTCTCCATCTTAAAGAATATACGTAGATTCCTCACAGACTAGCTTCTGATTCCACAAATCAATGTAATTATATATTTCTGAGCAAGTACATTGTTTCTTCACTGGTTATGGAGATGAAACTTGTACAGCACAATATTACAACAGAATCCACATTGTCACACATATATTGATTCATACATGTACTGCACTATCATTACCTGTAGGACATAGGCAAAACAGTTGTGAAAATCTTCCTTTTTAAGTTTGCAGCCATTCACATATACATCACCAATTAGATTTGATGATCCACATAATCTTCCTGCAATTGCATCCAACAATGTCGTCTTTCCGGACCCTAAAACATATGAATATGGTCTTTTCACAAAAAAAAAATGAAAACATGTGCTTCTATGTGCTTTTTACATTATATTGTCTGTCAATCTGGCAAGATAGTCTGGTGGACCATCAGATCAAATAGGTTTAATTCAAGTTCTCGATCAATGTTGAGGTGGTGGATCCTAACCAGATAATATGCCAGCATCTCTGCGTTGGGTAAAATGGGGGCAAAGATCAAAAAAACTCTACTATTTAAGATGGCCAAACTGCATTCAAAAATTTTGAGATGAGCCTAATTCAGTTTAAATTATTTTGCATATGCCAATTGTAATAATTAAGACGCAGCTTGGTAATTGAGCATTAATCTTAATTATTTTTACAATGGAAGATTTCTGTTATAAGCTATTGCTTGTACTCATAAATCTGCCACCAGTTCCTGATCTCCACGATATTGCCTGGGAAGATAGCAGCCAGAATCATGGCATTCCTTAAAGAAATAGATTAAGTTGGGGGAGAAGATTGAAAACAAGAAGGATTGTCCACTAATCCACAAATAAAATGGCACTGTCAGCAAACCAGACTCGTTTAAGGTGTAGAGAACTCAAGAGAAGGGATAACATACGAGGCAAATGTCAATAAAAAGCACTGTTTATTAGAATAACAAACAAGAGATACAAAATGATATTTTTTCCAACCTCCAAACATTAATTACCGGAATTTCCTAAAATTCCCATTAGTTGTCCACTTTCCACATAAAACGAGACATTTTTCAGGATATGCTTTGTCCACTTCTGAAGATACGATTGTACGTCCCACCAAGGACCAACTCTCTCACTGCAAGAACACATTAAAAAAAAAAGCAATAGACTGTGGTAGTGGTAGAATCTGGGAGATGTATATAAACATGGAGTGAAAATGGGACAAATGTCAATGCATTTTCAAGAGTTGCCGCAGGCTCAGTGGGCCAAAGGGTCTCTTTCTGTATCGTTTGACTCTTCAATCTTTAAATGGATTAGGTAGGGAGTACCAGTGTAGTTTCAATCAGTAAGTATTGAGTCATCCAGCACAGAAAAAGCCCCTTCGCCCCATCTAGTCCATGCTGATCAAAATGACCAATCCAAACTAGTCCCTTATTCTTCTAAACCTTCCCTATCCAAGTAACTACCAAAATGTATTTTAAATGTTGTTATATAGCTGCCTCGGCTATTTCTTCTGGCTGCTCATTCCATTTACCATCCCCCTCTGCGTGATAAAGTTGCCCCTCAGGTTCCTATTACCTATCATTCCCATCTGGCTGATCAGAGATTAATCAATTATTTGTGATAGTTTGTGAACTTTTCAGAGGACATTTTTCAGTTTGCCCTTAGCACCAGCATCCTAAATCGGGCATGTGTATGTAGCTGCAAAGTAAATCTTTCATTTCTGTGTTCATCATAATCAACATTCTCTATTGTATCAATCAATAACCCAATTTCCTAAACATCAAGCCTCACCTAGCCTCACAAAGATCAGAATTTCTTTTTTAAATAAATAATTTATATACAAATTTATTTATTAAAGTGATTGTGTAATTAATGCAAATTTTGGTTGAATTTTCCAACATGGGATTGTTGAGACAGTATTTTCAGTAAGGTACTATTTCTGTACAACCTGGATTGTTACATGGTAATTCACTGATTTCTATTACTCCACATTTTTCACGCTATAAAGGCAATTATTCTTATCCTAGCTGAAATATCAGTTTAGTTAAATTGAGAGATACAGCATGTAAACAGGCCCTTTAGGGCCACTGACTCCTCACTGACCATTGATCACCCAGTTACAATAGTTCTATGTTAACCCACTTACTCATCCACTTCCTACACACTTGGGGGCAATCTACAGAGGCCATTCAACCTACAAACCCATACATGTTTGGGAAGTGGAGGAAACGACTTGGTCACAGGGAGAACATGTAAACCCACACGGTCAAAGGGAGAATGTGTAAAATTCACACAGACAGCACCCGAGGTCAGAATCACACCCGGGTCTCTGGTGCTGAGGCAGTAGCCCAACCAGCTGTATCACTGTGCCACCCCTAATGTGCATTATATTTATACAGAGATCAATAAGGGAGCCTGAACATGCTGAAAATCAAGAACAATATCAGAAAATATTTCTGGGAAGGGAGCAGTTTTGTAAACCAGTATCTGCAGTTCCTTGTTTCTATGTTTAACGAGTCCGCAGCAAAAAAGACCCAGGTAACTTCAAGAGAGCATTGGAAATATAATCTGGTCAGTTTGGAGGAAACTTTGGAAATAAAACCAGGTAATTATCAAGGGTGTGTTGCAGGGCCCTGGTGCATTGGAAGGGAGCACAGCAAGCAGCTTGAGGTCAGTTAGGTACTGAGCCATCAAGATTTCTGAATAGTTGGATTATGGATTGTTGAGTTTTACTGTGATGTGATCTATCAACACTTTCCAAGTTCAAATGATTCAACAGAATTTGCACTATACATTCAGTGAGCAGGTCAGGCAGCATCTGTGGAGAGAGAAAGAGAGTTAATACAAAGGGTCCAAGACTATTCACCAGAACTGTAGAGTAATAGACCCGAAACATGAACTCGAATTCTTGCTCCATAAATGCTGAGAATTTCCAGCATTCTCCGATCTTATTGCATCCTAGCATCAACTGGTAGTTTTTAGCTTAGTTTAATTTAGTTTAGAAATGCAGCGCGGAAACAGGCCTTTCAGCCCACTGAATCCACGCTGACCAGTGACCTCCCCGCACACTAATACTATCCTACACACACTAATCACGGGTGGTGCCGCGTGCAGCAGCCTCGCCAGCAGTTGTCTGTCCTTTCACCCTTTTTGTTAATTTTAGTCTGTCTAAAAGTATGTTTTAGTCGTTTTTTATGTGGGGGGGTGGGGGGGGAAAGGGGAAACAGTTGTCTCAGTCACTTCCTGGTGCATTCTCTGAGCATCATCATCGCCCCCCCTTGCGGCCTACCATCTGGATTGGTGCAGCCTTTCCTGCCGGAGACCGGCCAGAGCTTCAGCAGCGGCGCAGCACTGAATTCCATCGCGGAGTGGGACGATGCCTTACTGGTGATCGCCTTGTGGAGCTCCGGAGTGTTGGGGCTGCTGTTTAACACCGTAGAGCTGTGGTTTGCGGAGCTTCCAGACGCCGGGGGCACTGACTCTAACATCGCGGAGTCCTGGTGACCTCTTGCCGGGTCTCCGGTAGGAAGTGGCCGATTCGGAAAATCCAAGCTGGTGAGAGTGTTCTCCGTTCCGAAGCTGGAGCTCCGATCACGCAGGCGAGAGGGCCTGAAACATCGGGCCGTCCGTAGCGGAGGGCTCAAAGGCCCCGACCACGGGTGAACAAGAGGAAGAGGAGTGAACTTTATTGCCTTCCCTCACAGTGGGAAACGTTGATTCTGCTTTGTGGGGATGTTTATGTTTAATTCTATCGTGTATTGTGTTCTTTTTATTCGTATGGCTGTATGGTAATTCAAATGTCACTGTACCAATTGATGCATGTGATAATAAATGTCTCGAACTCTTGAATTCTAGGGACAATTTTTCAATTTTTACCGAGGCCAATTAACCTACAAACCTGCACGTCTTGACAGTGTAGGACGAAACCGGAGCACCCGGAGAAAACACATGCGGGTCACGGGGAGAACGTACAAACTCCGTACAGCCAACATCCATAGTCAGGATCGAACCCGGGTCTCTGGCGCTGTAAGGCAGCAACTCTACACGGGTTGTGCCACCGTCCCACCCTAAGCATTTTCTTTTGCAATGCATTCTGTTTCAGTGTTGGTGCAGCAGCAGCAGATTTCAAGGCTGTTGCACCAAGCCTGGCTCTGACGTACAGCGGGGAAGGGTAACTTCAAGCAGAGATATTGTGCTAGGAGACTTGTTAGTTAGGGGTGTAGACACAAGATTCCGTGGCAGCAATCGAGACTCCAGGATGATCCCTGGTGCCAGGGTCCAGGAAGTCTCGTGATATTCTCAAAGCGGAGGGTGAACAGCCAGCGGTTGTTGTGCATGTTGGCACAAATGACACAGGTAGCAAAAAGGATGAGAAAAAGGATGCAAAATGATTATAGGGAGTTAGACAAAATGTAAAAAGCAGTACCCTCAGATTACTCCCAGTGCCATGTTTACTAAAGAAAGAGAACATCTTGGATGTCCTAGAATGGAAATCTTCATCTTGGGAACAGATGTGGCAGGGACAGAGGAATTGAGGGAAGGGGATAGCATATTTACAAGAGGCAGGGCGGAAGGAAGTGTAGTATAGACGTTGGGATGTTATGTTACAGTTATACAAGAGGTTGGTGAGGCCACATTTGGAGTATTGTGTTCAATTTTGGTTCCTATAGGAAAGATGTTGTTCAGCTTAAAGAGTGCAGGGAAGATTTACAAAGATGTTGCCAGGACATAGAAACATAGAAAAATAGGTGCAGGGTAGGCCACCGACCCTTCAATGGGATCATGGCTGATCATCTAAAATTAGTATCCTGTTCCTGCTTTTTCCCCATATCCCTTGATTCCTTTAGCACCAAGAGCTAAATCTAGCACTCTCTTGAAGGGTCAGAGGTATATGGAGAGGTTGGACAGGCTTGATCTTTATTCCTTGGAGTATAAGAGAGTGATAGGTGATCTTAAGGAGGTGTATAAAATCATGAGGGTAATAGATAGGATAAATGCATAGTCCTTTACTCACAGTAGGGGGAATCAAGACCAGAGGGCATAGATTTAACGTGAGAGGGGAAAGGTTTAATAGGAACCTGAAGGGCAACTTTTTCCACACATATATGGAACAAGCTGCCAAAGGAGGTGGTTGAGGCAGGCAATATAACACCATTTAAACGACGAGTACATGGAAATTCTGTGAAGATACTTTTTGTGATTATCTGATCTGCAGTTATTTATTTACATTTAGACCATGCCACTTCCAAACGTTAAGCGGTGAATGGGTTGGAGTGTGTTTACCTGACGGTGTAGTTGAGTTGGTTGACACAAATTGTGCAATCCGCTTCTGTTGTTCCCGGAGAGTCTGGCTTTCGTGAGGGAGGATCAGTGCACACAATGTTCGGGAGAGGTTCGTTCCCTGGCGAGAGTCCTCCGCCCGTTACCTCCAAACAGCTCATAATCCGAAAACAGAGAACGACCTGAATTACAGGCAGTGTCTAAACATCAATTTAAACGAAGTGGCAGCAAGAGATTATACCGCCGCCTTTCTCCTCCGCCTCTCACCACCCCTATGTGTACGGCAGCTGCCTGCAGCCGGTGTGTCGACCTTGGAGCCGCGGAACTGGGCGGGTCCCGTGTATCGACCCTTGGAGCCCGGGGCTCGAGCAATGAGGGTTCGATGCAAAGATCCTATAGGATCCTATATTATCCTATAGGATCTTTGGTTCGATGGATTGGCATCCCTTCAGACTCTCACCTCCCCCAGGTATATTCTACCACCATCATATTCCATTCAGCTAACAAAATAAAACAGAATTGAGCTAACAGTTATAACATAGAACTTCGCAGAAACGTCTTTTTTGGAGCCATTACAGTGTTATGGTTAACGAGTGTAATATGAATAACCCCGCTGTCTTAGAAGCCATTGCTCACACAACGAAAGAAAACCCACCCGTCCGTCTCCGCACCGTTGCAGATTAGTTATTTATGTATTAAAAAAAACAAAATGCTGTTGGAACTCAGTGGGTCAGTCAGCATCTGTGGAGGGAATGGTTAGGTGACGTTTCGAGCTGGGACCCTTCCTCAGACTGGATTACCAGCATCTGCAGTTCCTTTTTATTACATTTTAATTACATAGTTCCTTTGCTGTGTCGGCACCCAAATTATGGAACGACCTGCCTCTCCACATTAAACAGGCCTCTTCTCTGTCTGTTTTTAAATCATTTCTTAAAACCCATCTCTTCTCCGTGGCCTTTGATACCCAGTAAGATGTCGACTTTATTTGCTTGATTTAATTTCTTATTTTGATTGCTTTATTGCGTGGTTATTATTTTTACTCATGTTTTATGTCTTTTAATTTATTGTTGTATTTCATATGTGATTTTTGCGCTTTGTGTGAGTTGTTATGTTATGTTATATTGTCTGTTTATGATGTCTTGTTTATTCTTCTGTACAGCACTTTGGTCAACATTGGTTGTCTTAAAGTGCTTAACAAATAAAGTTGGATTGGATTGGATTTTATTAGCTATTTATTTATCTCTTTATGGGGCAGAGTTCATGTTTGCTAACTAAGCTCCACAGAATCCAATCGTCCCTCGAGCAGCTCTGACCAAAAGCATGGAGACAGCCCAGCGCAGTGTAAGTCCTGGGGAGAGGGGTCTCAGCGCCGAAACCAATGAAACTGCGGACACTGTGCGTGTCTGCAGAACGTGATTTTTTGACGACACCATATTAAATGTATTTTTATTCTGCATGCAATATAACTACTTGATTTCAATGATAGTGCTTTTTTTCCCCGTTGTGTTTTTGCATTAGACTGGCCATCTGCAAGATCAGGTGTTCTGTACGTTGGAGGAAGAAAGCAGTCTTTACTTCACCTACAGTGGCAAACCCAACCTTATCCAAGTGCGGGACCTCAGTTATGAGGCGAGTAACATTTACATCATCGTTCTTTAGCAAGTTACTTAAAACTGCTCTATGTCAAACAAATGAGAAAGAACCATCTTGATATCAATGTCTCTGTCTTCGAGAGACTGTTGGGGCCATTAAATGTAATAATGGACAAATTAATTTCAGCTCTGCACCGATGCATTTAAGCTGTATTGTAGACACAGATGCTGGAATCTTGAGTTAAAAACTAAAGTACTGGAGGAACTCGGTCTGAAGGAGGGCTCAGACCCGAAACGTCGTCTGTCCGTCTCCTCCACTGATGTAGCCTGGCCCACATCGAATTCCTCCAACACTTTGTGTTTTACCTGTGTTACTAGATAGTTAGTTACTAGATAGATAATTACCCGTAAGACTGCACTCCTACATCAATAAGAAGGCATCAATAACCAAAAGCATCAATAACAGAATAAGCTAGGTCCTAACCAAATACTAGCAGAACGTTATGAAAACACTGAATGCAGTGGATTTCTGGAGAGAGAAATATATGGTTAATAATTCAGGCCAATGATCTTTTATTTGGATGAGGAAGTGCCCTGTGTTGAAAGTTCTGTCAGATCTGATGCGAGTTCATTGACCTGAAGTAACCTTGTCTCTCTCTCCAGGGTTGTTCCCTAACCTGCTGGGCATCTACAGCATTTTTTTAATTCAGATTTGCAGTATGTAGCATACTTTACTCATGCAGAGCCATACCACACGGAAACAGGCCCTTCGGCCCAACTTGCCCATGCCAACCAAGAAGCCCCATCTGTACTGGTCTCACCTGCCTGCGTTTGGCCCATATCCCTCTAAGCCTGACTTTAGCCAGTTTCTGGAAAATAAAATAATTGAGGGAGTCAACAATTGTTATTAAAGGTTTTGTTGAACATTATTAATAAAGAACTGTATTTCAAGACTGAAGATGGGAAATAGTTTCAGCAAGTGGGAACTGCAGATTACCATGAGGAAACATATATTAAAACCGTTTAGCAGGAGTTAGTGACATGGGAACTTTAAATGAGAGATATGAAAGGCAAAGAAAAAATCCGTTTTAAGATGCAGGTATATTTTTTAGGAAACAATTGTGAATTAGCCATTAACATTAGCCAGAACAGCCATTAAAACGTCTAAAATATTTTATTTGCTTTAAAAGTTTCTGAGACTAAGTTTTGTAAATTGTTAATTTCAATTTTATTAACTGCTGCATGGCTTTACCAAATTCATTATGAGCTAATATTTCTTCACAAATGGGTTTTGATTAGTGAAGCAATGTAGAATGGACACCAGCATTGGTTTTCAATCAAACTGATTTGGCTGTTTGTGAACTCTTTACAACTTTATATAATTTGAGTTGCTACATTGATACCGACCATCATCCTTTGGAAATAATTTCCCATAAATGTATTTCTTGCTTTTTCAGGTTTCAGAGAAAAATGTATTGATTTTTGTTTCTCTTCTTAGAAATGCTGTGGAAATTTTAAATGGATTGTACTTATTGCTAAATAGCATTTTAGTGCATTATTTCAGCAGTGAAATATTTAACAGAGCCCATTGTTAACAGGGACATTGACTTCTAAATTTGCTCCCTCTCCTGGAGAGAGCAGGGATAACCCTCCCTTGGTACTCACCTTCCACCCCACCAGCCTCTGCATTCAAGAGATCATTCTTGGCAATTTCCACTCCCCTTCTTATGGCACACTCCATTGCCACCAACAGACGTACCTTTCCTTCACCTCTTCCCTTCTCATCTTACCTAGACCCAAACAATCTTCTTGGTGAAGTGGCAGTTCATTTCCAATGTTTTGTACTTAATGGGGAATGAGGAGCCAGAGGAGGTAGTTGAGGAAGGTACTGCAACAGTGTTTAAAATAAATTTGGATAGGTACATGGATTGGAAAGGATTTAGAGGGATGTTGACCAAGCATAGGCAGAAGGGACCAGTGTAGATGGAGCATCTGGTTGGCATGGGCAAGTTGAGCCGAATGTCCTGTTTCCATGCTGTACTGTATGACTCGTTTTCAGATTTCTAACATTTCAAATATGTAAAATTATTTGATCAAATTTATTAATCACATTTCAAATACGTCACATGGAACATAGGCCATAGCACTTGTGGTTGAAAAATATTTTCACAGCTGACAAAAGCGTTTAAATTGGTCAAGAAGGAACTGCAGATGCTGGAAGATCGAAGGTACACAAAAGCGTTTAAATTGTTCTGCGATATTTAAATTACTGGGAACAAGACTGAAAACAAATCAAAATTAAATGGAAAATATCAAAACTAAGTTCAAACATATTAGATGGGTATTTATTGTTGCTTCATTTCAAAGATATTTCACAGACAAGTAGAGTATGAAATAAGTAGAGTATGGTTCTGTATATCAGCATCTGCAGTTCCTTGTGTATGGAGAATGAAATAAATTAACAATTAATTTAACTTCTTATTTATTTTAAAATTGTTTTCCTTGCCTCGACCAGAAAATGTTTGTGAATTCAAAGATATAGTGGGTACTCTAAATATTACGTCAGCTGCTCAAACTTCCAGCAAGGAAAAGGGGTAGTGCAGAGAAAACTATTATCCTCTTATCTGTGAGGAATAACATCTCAGGAGAAGTGACATTTATCTTCTCCCACTTAAATCCACAAGAAAGTGCCCCGGATTTCTATTTTTTTTTAAGCACAAATATAAAATACTATATTACAGGTCAGACTATTATTGAGTAGTGACATTGAGAAATGTCCACATCAGTGAAAAATCATAGTTTGCTGGGATTAATTTCAAATAATTTTCCAACCATTACTGAACATAAAAGTACTTGTTTTTGCATAAATTTACAATGATGTTGACTCCAGTTTTCCCTACTGCCATCTCCTTACACGATTGTAAAACATAATCTTTAGGTCCAAAGAATTTTGCAAACAGTTAAGTTGTATTATAGCAGGTTAAATGTATTTCATAAACAACTATTATAACATCAAAAAAAGATCAAAGATATAATCTGGTAATTTAAATCTATTGATTTAATCTATTTTAAAACAGAATATCATGACCCACATCATTTTAATATTTCATGGATATCTTAAATCAAGATCTCTACAGTCAAAAAACATTATTTCTAGCTTGTATATGCAGATCTTTTAAAGGACAGTGTAAATCAAATTGTGTTAAACTGAGTTCTTTTGCCAGTCCAATTCAAGAAAACTTGATTCAAACCATTGCTGCTAAAATCAATTCTTTATTCTGACAGCGCTGGATAATTCTTTAAACCTTCCAACACAGAGTTAGAAACTCCGGAGTAGGTCGAAAGAACTACCGACTTTGGTATAAATGTAACACATTATATACGTAATAGACAAGGATGGTACAAAAGGAGTAGCAAACTATTAACCAATCATTATGGTTTACCATAAATTTAACTTATTTGCATTAACCAATCAACATAATCCTTTCCATTGATTGACAACACGTATAGTCACATGATTTTCCCTTTTCCGGACCCTTTACAACCTTCTTCCCCTCTGTGGTTTCTTCAACCTTTTTGTTCAAAATCATTTTATTTCAATAAAGTAAAACCACAGATATAAAACTAATTCTCAGAGAACACTTCTCAGAATATACACATCATACAGCAATCACACAACACATACACACAAAACATATTTTTACTTTTGGAAAAGAAAGTTATTTCTAAAACTTCAGATTTAAACAAAGTCTAATACTTACAATCCTAATTAAACACAATACACTTCACAAATAATTTCCTTACAACTACACAGTTAAAATACAGTTACATATGGATTACACAGATTAAATACGAGTTTTGCCCCATTCTTACAAAGCGGTAAAGACAAGTTATTTCTAATCACACAATTCCCAACTCCAGACACATAAAGGCCATTAATTGTCACACTTGATTGTTTCTTCCCAAGCTCGGGTCTAATTTCATTCTGTATTACAACCTCCCCCTTCTATCTCTGGAGGAAAGGAATGTAAGGCTTCTTCACTAAAAGCATTCCACACAACAAATGAAAGATTATCAAAACAGAGTTACTTTCTCAGTTTTCTATAACCATAAGAAACCCTTTTGTAAAGGTCACGCAACCATCACCCATGCCTTATCTCTTATCTCAACATAAATACATTTAAACAGCACAAACCAAATCACAAATCTAGTATCTAGCCTTGATGCCTACAATCCAATATAGACAACCATAAATCCCCTTCATGACACAGCCGAGCTTGAAGATGTGTCACAAAAGAAGAAGAATTGTGCCCATGTAAACACCAACCTAAACCAAATACAAACTCTGACAGCATGATTATTGCTTCAAAGCAATAAATAAAGATATGCCTATTCAGATCAACATTTCCATGTTATGATAAGCCATCTGTTCTCCTATGTGTGTTCTTTGTTCTTTATTTCTTTGTGGGCTATGTATCCAAGTCCTTCTCTTGCAACTTAACATAAGTTCCTTAAGAACTTATCATCTGAGCAATTTTATTGTATAATATTTCCTCAATTGAACAGTAGGATATTCTGTTTTTTCCTTTTCTGAGGAAACCACCTGTTGGTGTAGTTCTGCATTGCCATCACCTTACACTTTTTTTAATAGATATTTCAGAGATACAACACGGAAACAGGCCCTTCAATCTCCCCATACACTTAATACACTAGGGCCAATTTACAATCACTAGTATGCACTAGGGCCAATTTACAATTTTTACTGATGCCAATTAACCTACAAACTTATGTTTGGCTTTGGAGTGTGAGAGGAAGCAGGATAAAACCCACACAGTCTCAGGGACCCATGGTCAGGTCTCTGGTGCTGTAATACGGCAGCTGTACCATTATGCCACAGTGCTGCCTGTGACTTCTCCCCGTTGTTCATGGATGATCCCAGGCAATCATTTTTTGCAAACGTTTGCCGAGCTCCTGAGCTTTGGACCTCTTTGAGAAAAGGAAATATTCTGTCAAATCTAGTCCGTCCTGATCCAGTATCAAATTAACCCATTTGGCTTTTTTTTACTCTATTTTAGTCAAGGCACAGAGAAGGCAATTTCCCTACCCAAGATCAGCTAAATTGGAACACATATAAGACATACTCATCCGTCTGACTCAAGAGTCACAGCCTGTGGTAATTGAGCCATTACTGGAGTCTGATATGCTTTCAAATAAACGGTGCTGTGTGGAAATCATATTTTAAGATAGCAAATTAATTTTCTCTTCTTGGCTACCAAATGCAGGTGAATATCGCAGCACAGATTCCCTGGTATGAAAAACTGGCAGAATTACAAATGCCATGGGACTGGAACTCAAGTTCACATGGACAAATAATAGCATTGAAAAATCTAAACCTTATGGTCAGAAGTGGGCAGATGTTGGCTATTATAGGGAGTTCTGGTAAGATTCATACAAATTAGCATTGTCTTTTTGTAGTAAATTTTCAAATTGTGTTATATAAGTGCATGTATTCGTTCATTTGTGAATGGAAGACAATGTTGTGGGCATGTTGAATCTGAGAAGAGGAAGACCACAGAGCCAACTTGCAAAGCAATTGCATTCTCCCCACATTCCCATCATCTGTGCCAGATTGTCCACTCACACTCACACACTCGGGGAAACTTACAGTCGCCAGTTAATATACCAACCCAAGATAGACACAAAATACTGGAGTAACTCAGCGGGACAGGCAGCATCTCTGGAGAGAAGGAATTGGTGATGTTTCGGGTCGAGACATCTTCACTGTAAATCAGCATCTGCAGTTCCTTCCTACACAATCTACCAACCTACTTGGCTTTAGGATGTGTGAGGATGTACCTTTAGAAAGGAGATGAGGAGAAATTTATTTAGCCAGAGGGGGGTTGAATCTGTGGAATTCATTGCCACAGCCTGCTGTGGAGGCTAAGTCTTTGGATATTTTTAAAGCAGAGATTGACAGATTCTTCATTGGTACGGGTAACAATGGTTACAGAGGAAAGGCAGGAGAATGGAGTTGAGAGGGAAAGATAGATCAGCGACGATTGAATGGTGTAGACTCTATGAGCCCAATGGCATAATTCTGCCCCTATGACGTACGAACTTATGAAGCTGGAGTTTCAGGGGAATTTCGACCAGTCACAGGGAGAACGTGCAAATTCCACTGCATTCAGGGTTGAACCCAGGTCAATGGATCTGTGAGGTACCAACTATAATTATCTATTCTACTTTGCCAGTCAATGTACTGTTGTAAATTACTAAGTAGTTCAAGTTCAAGTGAGTTTATTGTCATGTGTCCCTGATAGGACAATGACATTCTTGCTTTGCTTCAGCACACAGAACATAGTAGGCATTTACCACAAGTAAGTAAGTAAGTAAGTAAGTAAGTAAGTAAGTAAGTAAGTAAGTAAGTAAGTAAGTAAGTAAGTAAGTAAGTAAGTAAGTTTATTGGCCAAGTTTATTGCTCCGCCCACAAGTAACAACATGACATACAGTTACGAATGACTCAGAAAACACTAAACATTAATAATAATAAATCATTAATGATAAAACACCATTGATCAAGCATGTGAACGAACAATATACCAGATCAAAGGGAGGCTACCGATTTTTGGCTGTTGAGTAGAGCAACTACTCGTGGATAAAAACAGTTTTTATGTCTGGCTGCGGCAGCTTTGACAATCCGGAGTTGCCTTCTGGAGGGAAGTGATTCAAAGAGTTTGTGGCCAGGGTGAGAGGGGTCAGATATGATCTTTCCCGCTCGCTTCCTGGCCCTTGCAGTGTACAGTTCATCAATGGAGGGAAGGTTGCAGCCAGTAACCTTCTCTGCTTATCGGACGATTCGCTGCAGCCTCGCATAGGTCCCCTAGCGGTCTAGGTGCTGTAAGATGAAGTGCAGGCCCAGGTTGACTGCATCATCCGCAGATCTATTGGCCCGATATGCAAACTGCAGAGGGTTCAGCAGCAAGTTTGTGATATTTTTCAGCTTGGCCAGCACAAGCTTTTCGAGTGTCTTCATGACTACAGAGGTCAGTGCGACAGGCCTGTAGTCATTAAGACAAGTAATGCTTGCCTTTTTGGGTACAAGGACACTAGTGGAGACTTTGAAGCAGGCAGGGACAGTACATGTTTGCAGAGACTGGTTAAAAATGTCTGTATAAACCAGCTGTTTGGCACAGAGCTTAAGAGTAGAGGGGGAAACATTGTCAGGTCCTGGAGTTTTCCGGCTCTTTTGTCCTCTGAAAAGCATCCCCACCTCCTCTATATTTATTGTTGATATTGGATAAGTTATGTTGTGCAGCACAGAGGGTGTGGGTGATTGGGTGTGAAGTGGTGATTGGAGGGGGGGGTGGGTGTAGAAGAGCCCAGTCTTTGCAGAATGAGGTCAGGCTGTGAGTGGGTGTGAAGTCTTGGTTGGTTGGGATGGGAAATGGTTCAGTCTTTTCATACTGGAGTCTTGCCTAAAGTAGGTGTGAAGTGGTGAATGGGAAGGAGATGGTGCAGGGTCCATTCTTTGCAGACTGGGGTCTGGCTGTGTTTGTTGGGGAGGGGGCACCAGGGTTACGGTTCTGATTTTCAAACCTGCAGTAAAACTCATTCAAGTCGTTGGTCAGCTGACGATTGTCCAAAGAGCGGGGGGCTTTCCTCTTGTAGCTGGTGATTTCTTGTAAGCCCTTCCAAACTGAAGAAGAGTCACTAGCTGAGAACTTGCTCCTCAACTTCTCAGAGTACCTTTCCTTGGCAGCTCTGATTCCTCTTCTCAGCTTGTACTTGGCCTGCCTGTAGAGGTCTGCATCCCCGCTCCTCTTTATGCCTCCTCTTTAGACAGTCGGAGCTGTCTGAGTTCTGCAGTGAACCAGGGCTTGTTGTTGTTGAACCAGGTCCGGGTACTAGTTGGAATGCAACTGTCCTCACAAAAGCTGACATATGATGATACAGTGTCCGTATACTCATCAAGGTTTGTGGTTGCTTCCCTGAACATTCCAATCCGTGCAGTCAAAGCAGGATTGTAGGTTCTCAATGCCCTCGCTTGTCCACCTTTTCATTGTTCTGACCACAGGTTTAGCAGCATTTAGTTTCTGCCTGTAGGTCGGAATAAGGTGAACTAGACAATGATCAGAGAGACCCAGACCCGCCCGGGGAACGATATGCGTTCTAGATTGCCGTATAACAGTGATCGAGTGTTCTCTCCCCTCTGGTGGGGCAGGTAACATGAAGTCTGTATTTTGAAAAGTCACGGCTGAGGTTAGCCTTGTTAAGGTCCCCCAAAACAATGACCATGGAGTCCGGGAAGTCACTCTCTACGCTCATTACCTGGTCAGCAAGTTGCAGGCTTTGGGGAGAATGTAAACTAGCAAATGAAACATGTATTTTTTTCTCATCTGGTATCCATGCATATGCTGTAAAACTCTAGCAACCCACGTTCTGACCATGCAGAAATCCTGATTCACCAGCATCTAGGTTATGTGTGTTGAACTCCCTTTCCATTCACTTGTGGCCCAGTTCCCATATTGGGTCGTGGGTTCCTGTACTTCATCGAAAGCACTGGGGCACTGGTTCCTGTACTCCCTTTTCACTCACGGGTGTCCTGGTTCCTATGCTCTCTGCAACATACCAGGGTCATGGTTTCCACGTTCCCTTTCATTTACGGAAACCCCTTTTCCCTTGCTTTCTTCAATTTGCTTGAGTCATTAGAAAATATACAACTGTATTGTGCAACATATTTTTTAAAAAATGCATCAATTTAGTTAGTTTAGTTTTATTGTCATGTGTACAGTGAAAGGATTTTTGTTGCGTGCTAACCAGTCAGTGGAAAGACAATATATGATTACAATCAAGTCATTCACAGGGTACAGATACAGGATAAAGGGAATAACATTTAGTGCAAGATAAAGTCTAGTAAAGTCTGATTAGAGATAGTCCAAGGGTCACCAACGAAGTAGATAGTAGATCAGGACTGCATTAAAAGAATATATTAAAAAAGTGCCAAAACGGCATCACCATAGTCCTGGGTACACAGGTTTATCAGTATTTTACTGTAGACATTTTCTACACCATTAAAGTAACATGAATGAAGATGTTTTGCCCCTCTCTGGGCATGAACAGAAAATAATATTCTTTCCGTATTCATGACAGAGCTCAATTAATATCATGCATATAGAATCGGAAACCGTCGCCTCTGCCTGCTAGACAAGGGCAAATGGAACAAGGACAATTGGGTGAGAGGGCAGGAAAACTAGTAGATGCAATGTGGGAGGCAGGTGAATGGAATGGATTTTCGACATGTAGCAAAGTAACTGATGTAACTATAAAGTGGTTAGTGCTACTGAAGAGGAGTAATTTTTTGGGGTATAAGCATTTGACTGATGCACAATTGGGTTTGGCTAATGAATGGTTTCCAACATTTATCTCATTTAACAACTTAAAAAATGGTAATTTGGTTCTGTCAGTTTTGTGAATTGGATTATTTCCAGCCAAATTTTTTAGGCACATTTAAACCACAAATAGCTCAGTTGTTCATTAGACAATGTCCCAATTTGCTCAGCTTAACAACATCAATTTCAAGCATCATCTAATGTTAATATATTGACACAATATACCTGCCATGTTTGATCCTCAACCAGCCATTTCATGCAGATGGCGACGCAATACCATCATCACTTCCCTTAACTTTCAATATATGGTAGTTATTCAAGGCAAAATGGTTCAATGGTTCCTCTATTATCACGTGTACCAAGGTACAGTGAGATTTTTTTCTGCATACAGATCAGTAGGATTATTGTCATACATAAGTACAATCCCGGTTAAGCGTATAATGCATCAAAACAGCCCATTGAGTCTCTCTGCAATAGTCACCAGATTTATACAATTGTTACAATATTATTTTGTAACAGTGCTATTGTCACATAAAACTGTTGGATTAGTATCATACAAGATTTGGAAATTAATTAAATGGATTCATAACATAAGTTAAACAATATTTTTGTGTAATTTATGGATGTGTCTACGGCTCTTTGTGGATCAACAGGATGTGGGAAGACATCTTTACTTGACATCATCACTTGCAGAGATGCAGGAGGGAAAATCAAATCTGGTAAAATATTGATCAATGGAACACCAGTCAACAGGCAACTGGTTAAAAAGTGCATTGCCCATGTACGACAGGATGACCGATTATTACCCAACCTCACTGTAAGAGAAACATTTACATTCGTTGCAAAGTTACGTCTTCCAAGAGACTTTTCTGAAGAACAGAGAAACAAAAGGGTAAGGTTCATAGAAATTTCAAGAAATGAGACGGGTTAGTCCTCCGTCTGGAATTAATGATTTTTTGTCACTGCAATGTAAAATTAATTTCACTGCTCTGTCCCATCGTTCTGCACCTTCTGCCGATAGACAGTTTTTTTTTAAATTTCCATAAGACACAAGAGCAGAATTAGGCCATTTACCCATCAAGTCTACTCTGCCATTTGATCATGGCTGATCTATTTTTTCCCGCTCATCCCCATTCTCCAGCCTTCTCCCCATAATCTTTTGACACACTTACTAATCATGAACCTATCAATTTCCGCTTTAAAAATATCCAATGACTTGGCTCCACAGCCATCTGTGGCAATAAATTCTACAGATTCACTGCTGGCTAAAGAAATTCCTCTTCATCTCCATTCTAAAGGTATGTCCTTTTATTCTGAGGCTGTGCCCTCTAGTTCTAGACTCTCGTATTACTGGAAACATACTTCCCACATCCATTCTATCTTGGCCTTTCATTTTTCAGTAAGTTTTAATGGGATCCCCAAAATACTCATTCTTTATTACATTCCAACAAATAACAGTGCACTGTGTGGAAATGAGAGATGTAAAGTCATGGAGATCTTGGGTTCATCTGTGTAGTGTCAGTTAATTTTCTACTTTATTCTTTCTGCTAGGGAGAGGTTAAATATCAACTAGGATTCCTGCTCCATGTTCCATTGGTGATGAAGAAAAAGTAGACAGAGAATCCTGATATTATGGCAAGACCCCTTAACAACATTGACATACAGAGGGATACAGGGGTACCCATGAGTTTAAAGAAACATGGGGAACAGGAGTATCCATGAGTTTAAAGGGACGTGAGGAATAGGGGAATCCATGAGTTTAAAGGAGTCAGAACAGAGGGACCAGGTGCTGAACCATGAGGAAGATGGCACCTGAAACGTGATGACTCTTATGTACTGACTCAGTGTGGTCCACTATCTCACACTCTTGTACTTTGGATGATTGTGCCTAATGTATGGTAGGATTGTCACTGCAAAAAAATAATTTCACTGTACTTAGGTACACGTGACAATAAAACAGCAGATTACCAGAGTTTTATTATCATTATTTTGACTTTCTCTTTGAATTACAATCAGGCAGTAATATGCTAAGTAACAATAGAGCAGCAGATAGCTAGTAAAGTCATTTTCTATGTTTTTCAGGTAGAGGATGTTATAGCGGAACTCCGACTGAGACAATGTGCAAACACTAAAGTCGGGAATAACTTCACACGAGGGGTCTCTGGAGGGGAGCGTCGTCGAGTGAGCATTGGAGTTCAGCTTCTGTGGAATCCTGGTAACATTATCCTTTTGTTCATGTCACGTTATTTTCTCCAGAAATCCTAGGGTTTGTCACCTGAAGCCATGGCTGCCATCGAGCTCAAACTTTTTATGTTGGAAAAGTGCTCATTGACAATCGGTAGGAGTTTGGTGACTAAATGTTACTTCTTCTTGTTCATAACATCCAACCTACATTCACACTTCTCTTTGCTCAAGTTTAACAAAAGTCTGACTCACCTACAAAAGCCTGTCTGATATTCCATTGTGGACCAGTCACTAATATATAGGAAATTTACTAGGTTCACCCATAGAAATTCATAGAGTCATACAGCATGGAAATAAACCTTTCAACCCAACTTGCCTGTGTCGCCCAAGATGGCCCATCTACACTGCCTGTGTTTGGTCCATATCCTTCTAAACCTTTCCTATGCTTTGTAAACAGGCTATACGAGTTCCACAAATAAATTAGCCACAAATTAATATCCTCATGGATACATAATGATGCCCAATTTCAAAATCTTTGGCTTGCCTAATGCTTCATTACTTTCTTCCAGGATATCTGTTAAAACAACAACCGCAAGTTACAGTGTGCGAGTGACATAAATCTACAATTTCCTTGGTCTCAAAGTCATTTTCAGTTAGTTACTTTTCAATCTTTGGACATTGCTTCCTTTTCTAATTATTCTGCAAAGAGTTAAAAAGGTCATGACTGCTTTGCAATCTAATTTATTTCTGTGTATCAATCTCAAACTGAAGATTGGGTATTCTGTTCTGACTTTCAGTCTCAGTCATTCACCTTCTCCAAGGGTTGTATTTCCTCGGTTGTGTCTTCTCTTTCTTTCTCTCCCTGATATCCACCAAAGAAAGATTCCACAATGTATTCATTCAAAGATGTACTCCATGGGTTCAGAAAAAGAGAATGAATGAATTGTATTTAATACATCTTGGTCTCTTGTAATTTAACCGTTATGCCCTTTCGATGTCACTCCAGTACTGCTCTACAATTGCTACCATAGATGTTTGAGGTTTCATAAATAATGTCAAGTTATTTAGTTTCAAACCTGGTTTAATGACTATCGACGATGCAACGTAACAGATATGGCTGCAGTCACCAAAACCCCTGTTACCACCCGCACCTCGCCCAGTTACCCGCATGCACAGGATAACTTCCTCCAGGTACGGCATCTGCAATAGCACAACATAGACTGTGAACACAGTGACTGATCTACATCCCATTTCCTTAAGGGGCTGTCCCACTTGGGCGACCTAATTGGCGAGTTTAGAAGAGTTTGAAAAAATGACATGTTGAAGACCTCCTTTGACTATGTTGAAGACCAGCTTCAACTAGCTACGACTAACTTCGAGAAAATTGAACACCAAATAGTGAAGAGTGAAGACGACCTTCTTTGATCTCCTTCGACCTCCCTTCGACTATGATGAAGACTATCTACGACTACCTTCGACCATCTTTGACTACCCTCGATTACCTACAACTAACATGCCGACCTACTACGTCCTAATACGACTAAACCTACGAATAAAAAAAGTATCGATTTTTTTCCTTTTTTTACTCCCGGGCATTTTTTAACATATTGAAAAAAATGCCGCAACCGAGCTGAGGCCTCGAGTACACGGAGACCACTCTCAGGCATGAAGGAGAGTTACGAAGACCTCCTATGACCTCGTGTCGACCATGCTGCGAGTATGAGTTGAGGGCAAACTCGCCAGAACTCATGGATTAGGTCGCCCAAGTGGGACAGGCCCTTTAGCTCCTGTTCCATATAATGATAAAATATCTTAGAAACATAGAAATTAGGTGCAGGAGTAGGCCATTCGGCCCTTCGAGCCTGCACCGCCATTCAATATGATCATGGCTGATCATCCAACTCAGTATCCCGTACCTGCCTTCTCTCCATACCCCCTGATCCCCTTAGCCACAAGGGCCACATCTAACTCTGTTCTAATCTAATTCACATCTAAAAATCTTGTTAAGTAATAAATATAGCAGGACTTACAAAATGTCGCAAAATGACCAAAATCCAACAGATACATTCAGTTGCTATAGCCAAACAAGTATACACACTGTGAAACACAAAATTAAGGTCACAGCAGTAGTAAACACATTTAACATATTGACTTGAACACCTGATTGTCAGCTTTCAGCACACTATAGATTAACCTGAACCATTTGTCTGTACAGTGCATTCAGAAAGTTATCAGACCCCTTCACTTTTTCCACATTTTGTTTCGTATTTGCCTTATTTGAAAATTGATTAAATTCATTTTTTTTATCATCAATCTACACACAATACCCCATAATAAAAACCCGAAAACAGGTGTTTAGAAATTTTTGCAAAGTAATTAAAAATAAATACCTGAAATATCACATTTACATAAATATTCAGACTCTTTACTGAGTACTTTGTTGAGGCTCCGTTGGCAGCTATTATAGCCTCAAGTCTTCTTGGTTATGACGCTACAAGCTTGGCACACCTGTATTTGGGTAATTTCTCCCATTCTTCTCTGCAGATTGTCTCAGAGAACATATGTGGACAGGTAAGCATGTTTAAATCTCATCATAGAACCCTTTAGGAATAATTTGTGATAAATATGTAACAATAGAACTAACTAACTAACTAACTAATCACAAATAAGGCAAATTACACTAAAGTTCTTCTCTGCAGATCCTCTCAAGCTCTGTCAGGTTGGATGGGGAGCGTCGATGCACAGCTATTTTCAGGTCCCTCCAGAGATGTTCGATCGGGTTCAAGTCCGGGCTCTGGCTGGGCCACTCAAGGACATTCACAGACTTGTCACAAAGCCACTCCTACGTTGTCTTGGCTGTGTGCTCAGGGTCGTTGTCCTGTTGGAAGGTGAACCTCTGCCCCAGTCTGAGGTCCAGAACGCTATGGAGCAGGTTTTCATCAAGGATCTCTCTGTACTTTGCTACATTCATCTTGCCCTCGATCCTGACTAGTCTCCCAGTTCCTGCCACTGAAAAACATCCCCAAAGCATGATGCTGCCATCACCATGCTTCACCGTAGGTATGGTATTGGCCAGGTGATGAGTGGTGCCTGGTTTCCTCCAGACGTGATGCTTGGCATTCAGGCCAAAGAGTTCAATCTTGGTTTCATCAGACCAGAGAATCTTGTTTCTCATGTCTTTTGGCAAACTCCAAGCGGGCTGTCATGTGCCTTTTACTGAAGAGTGGCTTCTGTCTGGCCACTCTACCAGAAAGGCCTGATTGGTGGAGTGCTGCAGATATAGTTGTCCTTCTGGAAGGTTCTCCCATATCCTCAGAGGAACTCTAAAGCTCTGTCAGAGTGACCATCGGGTTCTCGGTCACCTCCCTAACCAAGGCCCTTCTCCCCCGATTGCTCAGTTTGGCCGTGCGGCCAGCTCTATGAAGAGTCCTGGTGGTTCCAAAGTTCTTCCATTTAAGAATGACAGAGGCCACTGTGCTCTTCGGGACCTGCAATGCTGCAGAAATTGTTTTATACCCTTCCCCAGATCTGTCTCTCGACACAATTCTGTCCCAGAAGTTTACGCACAATTCCTTCGTCTTCATGGCTTGGTTTTTGCTCTGACATGCACTGTCAACTGTGGGACCTTATATAGACAGGTGTGCGCCTTTCCAAATCATATCCAATCAATTTAATTTACCACTGGTGGACTCCAATCAAATTATAGAACCATCTCAAGGATAATCAATGGAAACAGGATGAACCTAAGCTCAATTTTGAGCATCATAGCAAAGGGTCGGAATACTTATGTAAATGTGATATTTCAGTTATTTCTTTTTAAGTACTTTGTAAAAAATTCTAAACACCTGTTTTTGTTTCTTCATTCTGGGGTATTGTGTGTAGATTGATGATAAAATAATGGATTTAAGCCATTTTAAAATAAGGCTGTAAAGTAACAAAATGCGGAAAAAGTGGTCTGAATACTTTCTGAACGCACTGTATAGTTGGCTGACAAGTGAATTCAGTCGCTGTATTTCAGATTTGGCTTACTGACACGATCTGAGCGTGTTCTGTACAGACTTTCAGTGGTGTTCAAAGACAGCTTAGCTACAGGCACCTGAACCTGGAGCTGCTCATGGACCATTATTTCTTGTCTGTCTCTTGTGAGAGTGTTATAGTCTTTTGACCCAAGTCCAGTATCCTGGTGATTAGTGTCACTTGGATTTAGCTGTGTTGGGGCAGGCTCGACTACAGGCAAAATGTATCTGCGATTCGTTCTGTACAGCTTTCCTTCTGAGTGAATAACCTGTGGTCGGTTGTAACCTTGTGTGGTCTGTAACCTGACAACCTGTCCTTCCATCAAATGCTGAAGCGGTCGGCTTGATGTGTCATAGCACACTTTTTGTGACAGTCTTTTATTTAGAAGCTGGGCTTTTACCTCCTGAGTCTTATGCATATGTGGTTCAAGCAGCTTCCTTGAGACTGGGAGTAGTACGTGTTTGCCTTGTCATTAGTCTTTGTGCTTGAGATCCAAGCTTTGTGTCATGTGGCACGTTTCTGAGATTGAGGAGGATTAGAAAAACATCAGTTCCGTCTCTGTGAGACTTCTCCACGAATTGTTTAGCGCTGCGGACCGCTCTTTCAGCTAGCCCATTAGATTGGAGATATTCTGGGCTGCTGGTAACATGAGTGAAGTCCCACTGTGTAACAAAGTCTTTAAAGCGCTGGCTTGTGAACTGTCTGGCATTGTCTCATATGAGGGTGTGTGGTGCTCCATGAACTGAAAAGTGTCTCTTAAGTTTTGAGATGACTGTTGCTCTAAAAGCATCATGAAGCAGTTCAATCTCATACCAGCCTGATTATGAGTCCACTAGCACCAAGTACTGCTGATTGTGCCATTCAGAGAACATATGTGGACAAGTAAGCATGTTTAAATTGTTGCCACAGTTGTCCAATGTAGGTCTGGAAGTGGTTCTTTCTGCTGGTGTGATTTTGTGCTGTTACACACAGAGCATGACTGTATCTCCTGCTTGATGTCGTCCGTCATTGTAGGCCTGAAAACGACATCTCTTGCTCTCGGTTTAGTAGCTTCTGCACCAGGATGCCCGCTGTGCATGATGCTGATGTACTCCTTTTGTAGTGAAAAGGAATGACTGCTTTGTGACCCTTCATGATGACCCCATCTTCAATAGTTAATTCTTCTCTAAAAGGAAAATAAGGGCAAACAGCATGTTTGCTAGACCGATCATGTCTGATGATAGTGCTGAGTGTCTGCAGGATCGTGTCATCTGCTGTGTGTCTCTTTAACTCCACAAAGCGTGAAGAGGATATGTAGTTGACTGTCAAGACATCAAAGCTATCCTCCTCATCCGCATGCTGAACTATGGAACTCCTGGGAACTCGAGACAGAGTGTCAGCCAGGTGCATTTGACCTTCTACAATAGATATATTGTACCTTCTACAATAGATATAGTCACAGAAGTGATTGACCTTAACTTCCTTTGCTATTTTATTCATTATGATTCAGTAAATTGGCATAAGATATTTTCTGAGCAAATTCCTCACAATACCTTCCCTGTTACTTTCTTCAGTGTGTAAAGCAAAATCTAAATACACTGTAAATGATTTTCTTACTTTTACCTGCCTCTACATAGATGTTGATATTCTGTGCTGCTTATATTCCTCTAAGGACTTTGAATATCATGTATTCCTGTATTTAGTGCTCTCTTATTAGGTCAGGGGGCTCATGGGGTTCCACGGCTATTCTTAGAGAATGCTCTATATTATCCATCTTGATTGATCAACTTTCCCATCACAATGCATTAGATCAACTGTGAAATCTAGTTCTTTAGTGAAGGGATTTCAATCCT
Source organism: Leucoraja erinaceus (assembly GCF_028641065.1). NCBI lineage: Eukaryota > Metazoa > Chordata > Chondrichthyes > Rajiformes > Rajidae > Leucoraja > Leucoraja erinaceus. The sequence goes on from NC_073384.1 coordinate 44,858,838, forward strand.
GGGAAAATTCAAATCAAAAATAGAAAAGCATTCTGAAAGATTGCAGCTAATTTTTTAAATGATAAATTCAGTGCAGGCCATCCCAAGGTAATGAACAGGTTCTGATTTTACAGACCCGGAAATATTGTATTGTATTGTAATGAATGGCATCAAAAGTACATAAGACTATTATGAAAGAACAATTACTAAAATGGAGAAACTAATTCTGCTTTTCGTAAGAGTGCTCGTATATATGTACATTGGACTTTTGAATTCAATACGGTGCTCGCTCATATGCACAGGTGTTGTAAGTTGAGTTATTGTAACTTGGGGATGGCCTGTAAGGGGTTTTAGCATATGAGAAAAATGCATCGAAATACTTACTATAGAGAGTCATTAGGATGATGATACTTTATTGTCACTTGCACCTAGCTAGGTGCTGTGAAATTCTTTGTTTTTGCATTAAAAGCAAAAGAGTCGCCACAAAGGCACTGACAAAGTTACAAAAATTATTCATCTCTTCTTCATTGTCCACCCCATCCCTGCTCCCCTTTAGTTCTCGGCACCACGCCATGCCGGGTCCCCTTTAGTTCTCGACCCCCCCCCCACCTCCCCAGTACTGGTCGTCCTTTGCTCTCAGTGGTCCCCCCACACCAGGTCCCCCTTTGTTCTTGACATCAATCCTAATCTCAGGCGCTATCTGTGTGGAATTTGCAGGTTTTCCATGTGACTATAATAAAATAGAAATTGCAGTTGCTGTTTTACACAAAGAAAGACATGAAATACTGGAGTAAATCAGCGGGTCAGGCAGTATTTCTGGAGAACATGGATAGGTGATCTTTTGGGTTGGGACCTTTCTTCAGACTAACCCGCTGAGTTAATCCAGCATGTTCCCTCTTTCTCCATGTATCTTTGTGGGTTTCCCTTGACAGCTCCTGTTTCCTTTGATCACTCTAAATTGCCCCTAGTGTGTGGGAAGGCTGTAAAATCTGGGAGCAGTTGATGAGAATGCGGGGAGAAATAAATATGGGATTAATTGGTGGACCTAAAGGGCCTGTTTCTGAGGGCCCGTCTCGAATAATTCTATGCATTCACTGTTGAAAATGCCCCCCTCCAAATTGTGGTGACAGCTGTGGGGCGGCACAGTGACGCAGTGGTAGAGTTGCTGCCTTACCTTGCCAGAGACCCAGGTTCGATCCTGAGTGCAGTCTGTACGGAATTTGTACGTTCTCCCTGTGACCGCGTAAGTATCCTCCTGGTGCTCCAATTTCCTCCCACACTACAAGACATATAGATTTGTAGGTTAATTGGCTTCATTCAAAATTGTAAATTGTCCCTAGTGTGTATGATAGTGTTAGTGTACGGGGATCGCTGGTCGCTGTGAACTCAGTCGGCCAAAGGGCCTGTTTCCACGCTATATCTCTAAAGTTTAAAGTCTAAAGTTTAGTAACAGTTCCATCTGCAAACATGACCATGGGATCCAGTTAATTATTCCTTTCATTATCTGCTCCTAGCTTGTCTGGAACTCTCCTGAGACTACTAAAATATTTGAGCTCAGCTCAACTTGGCATTCAACATGCTGATCAGTAAGCCCTTTGTGAGTTGTGCTGAACTGAGTAATCTCCTTCATAATATAGACATTAAAAGCTGGAGTAACTCAGCAGGTCAGGCAGCATCTCTGGAGAACATGGATAGATGATGTTTTGGGTCAGGCCCCTTCTTCAGACTGATTTCAGGGGGGTGCACGGAAGAAAGCTGGAAGAGAGAAGGGCCAGACAAACCACGCCAGCAACAGGTGACCTTGGGTTCTCTGATAGGCAAATTGTTGCACAAAGACTGGAGATAGAAGCAGGTGTGAGCCCAAGTAGCGAACTGTAAAGCTGGTTGAAGGACTTTGGTAGAAGGGGTGGGGGGAGGTACAGAGAAACCAGTGCAAGATCAGCCAGGATCCCCTTCATAATCTAGGCCCACAATGTTTCTGACAGTAGATATTGATAATGATTCTGCTTTGCCCATTTACACCTCCACTAAGCAACATTGCTTAGTAAGGGTGTCAGGGGTTACAGGGAGAAGGCAGAAGAATGAGGTTGGGAGAGAAAGGTAGATCAGCCATGATTGAATGGCGGAGTAAACTTGATGGCCGACTGACCTAATTCTGCTCCTATGACATGAACTTATGAACTTTAACCTTCTCCTACAAAACATTTTGCTTTTAACTTCTTCTGTCTTCCATTCAGTTACAAATTTTCCCTTTTTAGTCATGAAAAGCAAAAAATAGAACTGCAGATGCTGAAAATCTAAAATAAAAAATAGAAATACTCATTAGGTCCGTCCACAGCTGTGGGAAGGGAAACGGTGCTAATGGTGAGATGCAAGCTCCAGTGAAAAGAAAGCAACTATGAAATGTACTTCTTTGGATTCATTATCTTATACTTCTTGTTCCAGGTATTTTAATACTGGATGAACCAACTTCTGGATTGGACAGTTTTACGGCACACAATTTGGTCATGACTCTTTCAAGACTTGCCAGGGGCAACCGATTGATTGCCATGTCAATCCACCAGCCGCGGTCAGACATATTCCATTTATTTGATCTGGTCGTTCTCCTCTCTTCAGGATTAACAACATATTGTGGAACAGCTAGGGATATGATTCCCTACTTTACCTCCATCGGATACCCCTGTCCAAAGTATTGCAATCCTTGTGATTTCTATGGTAAGTAAACAATTAAATGTTTCTTTCAAGTAATTACAAAACTGCAGGGGGGGGGGGGGGGGGGAACGGGAGGTGGAAATTGTGTGTGCAGGGGTCTTGGGAAGGGGAAGAGGGGTGGTGGTTTGCATCAAGAGGCAGTGGTGCTGCTTCTTTCCATGGATCCAGGTTGAAAAAGTTGCACTCCTACACTCCAGAGGTAAATGTTTAACACAAGACTTAAATCATTTTCTGCAAGCCTTTTAAAGACGTGAGTAGGCCATTCACTGTTGCTATAAAGGAGCAGGTGCTAATGCTGAATTAATTTGTTACTCAAAGCTGTAATTTGCATCATATGAGGAAACAAGTGCATCATAAGATTTGTTCCACTGGATACAGGCAGGAGCTTTGTCCATTCTTGCCAGTAATTGAAATAATACGAAGCAAAGGGTGGCATGTCCTGTGTAAGCCAGACCCACTTTCAAGCAGCAGTGCCCTATTTACAATGGCTGCAGACTGTTAAAGTTTGCCCCTGTTAATTAAAATAATGCGTAATTGACTAGGATATAAGAAGCCATTCAAATCCTCAACCCTGTTCAGGCATTCACTATAGTCAGGGCTCATCTAACCCAGGCCTCACTTCTACTTCTGTACCAGTTCCCTGTACCCCTCAATTTTCTTAACTTTGTAATTCTTATTTACTTTTTCTTTAAATACTTATGGTATTTAATGGTTAACTATGTCCAGGATTAGCTACTCTGTGACAAGAACAATGAAATGATCCAAAGATACATAAAGCAAAGTTTGTTCCACAGATACAGATTCCTATCATGCAATAACATCATTTTTTAAAATTTTTTTTAAATTTTCTTTTTATTAGAAGTACAGTAAATTACAATAATACACATCAGATATATCTTATTACATTTGTTGTACCACTTCGTTTTTCGAGCTTTAAAAAAGATAGAAATAAAAGAAGTAAGGAAAGTGAGCAAGAATCGTGAAGGTGCAGGAAAGTGTTGGGGAAAGAAAGCCCCTTAGGGAAGAAGTTAGAGAAGGAAGTAAAGAAAGGAAATAAGACCCTAGAAAGAAAAGGAAAAAAAAAGGAAAAACAATCGCTCTATTGTAACACAAAACTCCGCAGAAAAGGATATACCAACCATATATATATATATTTTTTAATTTATTTTATTTGACAGATCCTGGCACCATTTATATTTTAAATTACTATTGCACATTATGCTTGTAATAGTTCCATAAATGCAGACCACGTCTTTTGGAAGTGGTCTGCTTTGCCTACTAGGAGGAGTCTCATCTCTTCCAAGTGTAGTGTTTCGAACATGTTTGAAATCCACATTTTTATTGTTGGTATTGGAGCATTTTTCCAAAATTTGAGTATAAGCTTTTTTCCCATTATTAGCCCGTAATTAAGTAAGTTCTTTTGAAACACGTTTAATTCGGGGTTACCTTCCGATATTCCAAAAATGATCCATTCTGCTTTTGGTACAAGTTTTATTTTAAATAATTTTGTGAAGATTTCAAATATTTCGTTCCAGAATTTTGGGATTTTTATACAAAAAACAAAAGAGTGCGCTATGGTAGCTTCTTGTGATTGACATTTATCACAAATGGGTGAGACATTGGGGAAAAGTTTATTTATTTTAGTTTTTGAATAATATAGTCTATGTAATGTTTTATATTGAATTAGAGTATGTCGTACGTTGATCGAGCATTTATGCACATATAGTAAGTGTTTATCCCAGCTCTCTTTTGAAATTTTTATAGCTAGTTCTTGTTCCCAGTCTCTTCTAATACCATCGGTTGTAGGTATTTCTATATTTAAAATAATGTTGTATAAGTATGATATTAGATTTGCTGATTCAGCCTTTCTTCATGGCTTCATCCAATAAGTCTGGGGACATGTTATGATAGTCTTTTGTGTATTTTTTCAGGTAGTCACGGATTTGAAGATATTTAAAATATTGATTATTTTTCAAATTATATTTCAGTTGTAATTGTTGAAATGATAATAATGTTCCTAATTCATACAAGTCTCCGAGCGTTTTGATTCCCATTCTTTCCAATAACATAATTGTGCTCCTCAAAGAGGTTTTCATATTTATCCCTTTCCTTTGGAATATTTTGTAAAGTATGTAGGGGAAGTATTTCTGGGTGGATTAACAGACAGACTGTGACGTGACACATACTGTTGTTACTGCAGCCAATTTTTGGAAGGGAGTGAGCCACAAGACTGAAAGGTTTCCATAGGATCATACAAGGTATATTGTGAGAAGCTGCCCTTGAGTGTACAGTGCATTCAGAAAGTATTCAGACCCCTTCACTTTATCCACATTTTGTTACGTTTCAGCCTTATTCTAAAATTGATTAAAGTCATTTTTTATCATCAATCTATACACCCCATAAAAAAAAGTAAAAACAGGAGATTAGAAATTTTTGCAAAGTAATTAAAAATAAATAACTGAAATGTCACATTTACATAAGAGGCAGCGATTACAGCCTCAAGTCTTCTTGGGTATGACGCTTCAAGCTTGGCACACCTGTATTTGGGTAATTTCTCCCATTCTTTTCTGCAGATCCTCTCAAACTCTGTCAGGTTGGATGGGGAGCATCAATGCACAGCTATTTTCAGGTCCCTCCAGAGATATTCGATCGGGTTCAAGTCCGGGCTCTGGCTGGGCCACAAGGACATTCATAGACTTGTCAGAAAGCCACTCCTGAGTTGTCTTGCCTGTGTGCTTAGGGTCGTTGTCCTGTCAGAAGGTGAACCTTTGCCCCAGTCTGAGGTTCTGAACGCTCTGGAGCAGGTTTTCATCAAGGATCTCTCTGTACTTTGCTCCGTTCATCTTTCCCTCGATCCTGACTAGCCTCCCAGTTCCTGCCGCTGAAAAACATCCCCACAGCATGATGCTGCCACCACCATGCTTCACCGTAGGTATGGTATTGGCCAGGTGGTTTCCTCCAGACATGACTTGGCATGCAGGCCAAAGAGTTCAATCTTGCTTTAATCATACCAGAGAATCTTGTTTAAATTATTTTTAGCAAACTCCAAGCGGGCTGTCATGTGCCTTTTGCTGAGGAGTGGCTTCTGCCTGGCCACTCTACCATAAAAGCCTGATTGGTGGAGTGTTGCAGGTATAGTTGGCCTTCTGGAAGTTTCTCCTATCTCCACAGAGCAACTCTGGCACTTTGTCAGAGTGACCATCCTGACCAAGGCCCTTCTCCCCCAATTGTTCAGTTTGGCCGGGTGGCCAGCTCTATGAAGAGTCCTGATGGTTTCAAAGTTCTTCCATTTAAGAATGACAGAGGCCATTGTGCTCTTCGGGACCTGCAATGCTGCAAAAAATGTTTTATACCGTTCCCCAGATCTGTGTCAAGATACAATTCTGTCTCAGAGGTCTACGGACAATTCCTTCATCTTCATGGGGAATTTGCTTTGACATGCACTGTCAACTGAAGGACCTTATGTAGACAGGGGTGTGCCTTTCCAAATCATGTACAATCAATTTAATTTTCCACTTGTGGACTCCAATCGTTGTAGAAACATCTCAAGGATAATCAATGGAAACAGGATGAACTTAAGCTCAATTTTGAGTGTCATAACAAAGGGTTTGAATACTTATGTAAATGCGATATTTCAGTTATTTGTTTTTAATTACTTTACAAAATTTTCTAAACACCTGTTTTCACTTTTTTATTATGTGGTATTGTGTGTAGATTGATGATAAAAATAAATGTAATCCATTTTAGAATAAGGCTGTAACGTAACAAAATGGGGATAAAGTCCGAATACTCTGAATGCACTGTAAGTGGACGTATCCCTTTAGGGTATCAATTCTGTGTTGAGAGCAAGTTTGAAGCCTGCATCTTCTCATGTCTCAAGTTGGAAAGAGTGCAGAGAAGATTTTCTCCAACCCGCTGAGTTACTCCAGCTTTCTGTGTCTTCCGATTTTCAAAGATGTTGCCAGGACTCGAGAGCCTGAGCTATAGGGAGATGATGAGCAGGCTAGGACTATTCCTTGGAGCACAAGAGGATGAGGGGTGATCTTACAGAAGTGTACAAAATTGTGAGTGGAATAGATCAGGTAAATGCACAGTCTCTTGCTCACAGTAGGGGAATCAAGAGCCAGAGGACATAGGTTTAAAGTGAGGGGGAAAAGATTTAATTGGAACCTGTGGGGTAATTTTGTACACAAAGGGTGGTGGGTAGATGGAACAAGCTGCAGGAGGAGGTAGTTGAGGCTGGTACTATCACAACATTTAAAAAACCTTTGGACAGGTACATGTATAGGATATGTTTAGAGCGATATGCAGGTGGGATTAGTGTAGATGGGACATGTTGGGACAATGGGCCTGTTTCCACGCTCCATGTCAAAGCACTGCTTCAACAAGTGAGGTTTTCTACGTCAATATCTACAGCATGGCAAAGTCCAGAACATAGTTTATTTTGTCCAAAATACTCCCAGAAAGACTGCTTACTGATCACAATGTGTTACCTGTCACATACTCCATGTGTTTCCGAATCTGGAGTTGTTTTTCCTTCAGAGAGGTGTATGAAGAGGTTGGGCAGGCTAGGATTTTATTCCTGGAGTGCAGGATGCTATGGGGTGATCTTATAGTGGACTATAAGTTCATGAGAGGAACAGATAGGGTGAATGCAGACTTTTTTTTCCAGGATAGGGATACCAAGAGGTAGTGTGCGTCATTGACTATTTGTATCCAGACACTAAATTTGAGAGGATGTATTCAACACCTAACTTTTGTTCTTGGCCAAGTAGTGGAAAACCTTATTTTTGAAGTTCACTCAGGTATCTAGTACATAGATCAGATGTGGGGGAAACTAAAAAAGGACCTCTGGATTATTTTGTCAAGTGATATTGTGTCATTATTTTCATGTTAGGTTAACATACCCTGACCCATTGTTAGATGGTTCTGCCCTTGTCAAAGTACATGGCACAACAAAAAAATGTAGCACTTGAGTCAGACCATGGAGGCCGATTGATAGCCAGGGAACCATATGAAAGAGGCTAGATTCGTCAGGAAAAGATGGAGAAAATTAAATTGAAATAAACAAAATATTATTTATTCCTATTGCAAACGCAGCTTCCAGTTATCTGTCACTTTAATTCTCCAACTCATCCATTGTGAATTATCTATCTTTAGCCTCTCACACTGTTCCAATGAAGCCCAACGTAAGCTCAAGGAATAACATCTTATCTTTCAATCAGACACATGGCAGCAAAGGCATTAATGCTGAGTGCTGAATTCAACAATTTCAAATAGCCTGCATTTCCAGTTTGTGTTGGACTGACCAATTATTTTGGAAGCTCATCCACATAATGTCTGAAGAAGGGTCCTGACCTGAAAGTTACCTATCCATGTTCTCCAGAATAACCCTCTGAATTATTCCAGCACTTTGTGTCCTTTTTTGTAAACCAGCATCTGCAATTTCTACAACTTATAATGTAACCCCATTTTTCTCTTGCCACAAATGCTACCCTTCCTGCTGGGAATTTCCAGCATCCTTTGTATTTCAGATTTCTATTAGCTGCAGTACTTTGCTTTCTCACATTTCTGACATTTTTTTCCTTTCTCTTCATTCATCTATAACTCAAAATGTCATCACATGTTGTTTCTTTTGGTCTCTCTTAATCTCTCATCCTAATACAGGATTATCTTCTCTTTCATTTCCATTCTCTGTGACTTAAAACACCTCTGATCTCTACCTTTAGTTTATCTTATTGTTTAATGTTATGTGTACCAAGGTACAGTGAAAAGCTTTTGTTGCATACTAACTAGTCAGTGGAAAATCTCTACATGTTTACAATCAAGTCATCCATAGTGTACTGATACATGATAAAAGGGAATAAAGTTTAGTGCCCAGTAAAGTCCGATTAAAGATAGTCCGAGGGTCTCCAATGTGGTAGATAGTAGCTCAGGACCGCTCTCTAGTTGTTGATAGGATGGTTCAATTGCCTGAAAAGCATTGGGAAGATACTGTCCCTGAACCTGAGGTATGCATTTTCACACCTCTGTTTTCCTTCTGGTTATCAATCTGAGTTGTTTACTCTCCAAAGATGCAACCTGACCTGTTGAGTATTTCCATTATTTTCTGCTTCAATTTCTGTATGATTTGTTATGTTAGTTCCACGCTGAATCTCTGCTCAAAGTTACATGATGAGGAAGGAGATAAAAGAAGATGGAATGAACTGAAATAAAGATGATATGAAAAAATATAATTATTTTAAATTCTGGAGAAGCTGGATAATTCCAAGAAACGTCTGAAGAAGGCTCCTGACCCTAAACGTTATCTATCTTTGTACTCCTAAGATGCTGCCTGACTAACTGAGTTACTCCTGCACTTTGTGTGTTCACCTCCAAGACATGTCTTGATTTGTGTACTTAACTCTGTGTACTTGCTAGATGTTCCTGACTGAATTACCTCTTAATAATGGTCAACTTTGAAAGGCTCACCTACCTTTATCTCAAAATTTTGGCCAAAATTGTACAAAAGTAATTTTGTTGTTATTGTTTTGAATTATCAGTAGTCATTCTCAGAAGCATTATGTTGCCTCCTGCAGTTGACCTTACCAGCATCGATAGGCATTCCGAAGAACAGGAGCAACTTACTCAGGATAAAGCTGACAGACTTGCTTCCATATTTTGGGAAAAAGTCAGAGACGCAGATGATTACACATGGAAATCTAATACCTGTCAGGCCTCTCCAAATAAGAGCAACACTCTAAGGTAATATGGTGAAGTGAAGCTTCAGAGCTGTAACGGACTCTAATATCATCGCTACAATTTTGTATCCCTGTGGATTTACCATATAAATTCAAAACCAAAACAAATTCTCCCCAATGGGAGAAGCAGAAGATGACAATAAACAACAGATATTGGAGGATGGCTAAGGAGATGTTTGAGGAGGAAAGTTTATCATGGGAAAAGCCTCTGAAATGACAGAATGTGGCGAATTGAAGGTGGAGAAACGGGAAAGAAAACCTGTTGGCTTGCTCTTTTTAACTGATAAAATTGGAATATTAAATACATTATGTATGCAAATGTAATTTAAATGTATTGAGTTTTTTAGTGATTGTGTCAAATACAAGGCTTTAAAATGTCTATTTTTTTTAAGATCAGAAGAACATTTGATCTTCTGAAAATTATTTCTTTTCCATGTGGTTCATGAATTATTTATGGATTTATTATGTAAATATTAACTACAGTCATTGGATACGAGGCAAACTGAATTAATCCATGTCAAATACAGTTTCTAAACAGTAATTTTGCATATAATAAGTCTGTGGAAATATTGAATATAAATCTTAAACAAAATATCTCAAACACATTGCTCATGTTTTTCAACCTCATTTAAAAATTCTTCTAGCGCCTCCCTGACTTCTGACAAGATTATTAACATTAACTCAGAAACTATGGACAAATTGGCTGGGCACTTCAGGCAGTTTTCTGTCTTATTGAGGTAGAAAAGTTAAATTGCAATTCTAAACTTTTTAAATTAATAAAACCCAAGATGTAAGTTTACAGCTTTTAAACTAATTTTTATTTTGTACCAGTCGACAGGTTTCTAATGACTTCAGAGATTTGCCAACTTTAGCTGTCCATGGATTTGAGGCACTGTTGATGTCTTTACTGATTGGGTTTTTATACTACAGTGAAGGTCACAAACAAATATCTTTTCAGGACACAGTGGCATTGTTGTACCTGATAGGTGCGCTCACACCGTTTGCAGTTGTTTTAGATGTTATTGCTAAATGTAAGTTTTTTTAATTGTCTATATTTTAAAGATTTTAATTCAATATTTCATTTTAAATGCAATCACAATTTTAAAAAAAAACTTTGGGATCTTTCTGTGTCCAGATTATCTGTTTTATTGCCAAATGGTATAGAGTTATTATACTTCAAAAACATTTGACTGTGGTTGAGAAAAATGCTGTAATAATGCAACCCAATAAATGTCAGAAGGTTAGTTAAAAAGGCTGTAACAAAACTAAAAGTAGGAGAATAAGCAGAAGAGTCAGAGTCATACAGCACAGAAACAGGCCCTTCAGCCCAACTCATCGACAATGCTAGTCAGCATTTTCCTACTTGTAGACCATATCCAATGGTAAGATCACTTACATTGTTAACTTTGTTTGATATGGACACAATTATCATTTTTCTTTTCCTAGGTCATTCAGAAAGGGCAATGCTTTACCATGAGTTGGAGGATGGGCTGTATTCCGTCACTTCCTATTTTTTTGCAAAGGTAACTTAACCTTCACTTTTCTGACTGAATCAGATGCACAGAGAAAAACAAACAAATGTCTATAAGGAAAATATGGAAAAAAATTTGAAGATGGAAAACCGTCTTCATAAACTAAATGATTTTCTATATGGGAGAACATCATATGCAATTGGCTCTAATAGGAAAAATAAAGGGTTCTGATTAGTAAGGGACTCATGAATCCTGATTTTCTACTTGGGTGGATACCTGATCTGTTTCATACTAAATGTCCAATGTGTTCTTACATGGTAACCCTAATGTAAGCCTAATGGGTCTGTCCCACATAGGTGACTTTTTAGGCGACTGCAGGAGACTATGCAGTCGCCACATGTTGGTAGTTGCCGGGGAGTCGCCTTCATGGTCGTGAGGATTTCCCGCATTCTGCGGCCTGATTATGGTCGCCGCAAATATTTCAACGTTGAAATATTAGCGGCAACTAGAATGAAGCCGCCATGGAGAGTAGCGAGAATTCTGGTACAGTAGGTGGGTCGCCAGGAGGCTCCCCCCGCTTGCCCTGTCCCCCGCCTGCATAATGGGCTGGTGAAGGAAGTGATGTGTTTGTGTGTGTTCCACTCTGACAGTCGCCGTTCCAGTTGCCGGTGTTTCAGGCAACTGCCGGCAACTTGAGAGTCGCCGGCAGTCCACTGAAAAATCGCTTAAGTGGGACAGGCCCATTAGAATCACGACAAAAAAAAAAAAAAAAAAAAAAAAAATTTGTTCGGCACGGACTTGTAGGGCCGAGATGGCCTGTTTCCGTGCTGTAATTGTTATATGGTTATATGGTTAAAATGCCACCTATGTTCACTGGACATGCTGCCTGACCTGCTGAGTCACTCCAGTATTTTATGTCTTATTAAGCCTAATTTTGTTTCTGTTTTCAAGGAGAGCATTGAAAGGAAGAGTAGGTGGGTGATGGTTCAGCAGGCTAGAATTGACTAAAAGATTGCTTCTTTTGTGACTGTAACTGTCTCCACAACAGCAGCAAGCCAAAACTGTTAGGCAATGGAACTATCCACTGAACTTCATTTGCTAATGAAAGTCATAAAACTGCAGATAGAGTCATAAAGCGTGGAAACAGGCCCTTCAGCACAACCTGCCCAAGCCAACCAAGATGGCCCATCTACATTAGTCCACCTGCATTTGGCCTATATTCCTCTAAACCTTTCCCATCAATGTACCTTTCAAAATGGCTTTTAAATGTTGTTATAGCACCTGGATGCTGGAAATCTGAAATAAAAACATAAAATGCTGTAAACACTCAGATATCAGGCAGTATTCGTGGAAAAATAAATAGTTGAAAAATTTTCTTATTTAAATTTAATTTCAGTTTATGTATTACTAATTGATATTTCCTTTTGTTCCACAGGTTTTGGGGGAACTCCCAGAACATTCTGCTTTTGTAATAATTTATGGCGTGCCTATCTACTGGATAGCAGCTCTCAGGCCCGAGGCCAGTCCTTTCATCCTGAATTTTCTGCTGGTGTGGCTGTTGGTTTATTGCAGCAGAGTAATGGCTCTGTGGGTCTCAGCACTGCTACCCACGCTGCAGTTATCTTCTTTAATAGGAAACTCCCTTTTCACAGTTTTCTACTTGACAGGAGGTTTTGTCATTAGTCTAAAAAATATGTGGACAGGTAAGCATGTTTAAATCCCATCATAGAATCCTGTAGGAATAATTTGTGATAAATATGTAACAATAGAACTATCTAATCACAAATAAGGCAGATTACATTAAAGTGAATCCCATTCTTCTCTACAGATCCTCTCAAGCTCTGTCAGGTTGGATGGGCCACTCAAGGACATTCACAGACTTGTCACAAAGCCACTCCTGTGTTGTCTTGGCTGTGTGCTTAGGGTCGTTGCCCTGTTGGAAGGTGAACCTCCGCCCCAGTCTGAGGTCCAGAACACTCTGGAGTAGGTTTTCATCAAGGATCTCTCTGTACTTTGCTCCATTCATCTTTCCCTTGATCCTGACTAGTCTCCCAGTTCCTGCCGCTGAAAAACATCCCCACAGCATGATGCTGCCACCACCATGCTTCACCGTAAATATGGTATTGGCCAGGTGATGAGCGGTGCCTGGTTTCCTCCAGACATGATGCTTGAAACCAAGTTCAATCTTGGTTTCATCAGGACTAGAGAATCTTGTTTCTCATGCCGGTTGCTCAGTTTGGCCGGGCGGCCAGCTCTATGGAGAGTCCTTGTGGTTCCAAAGTTCTTCCATTTAAGAATGACAGAGGCCACTGTGCCCTTTGGGACCTGCATGCTGCAAACATTTCTAAACACCTGTCTTCGCTTCTTCATTCTGGGGTATTGTGTGTAGATTGATGATAAGAAAAATGAATTTAATCCATTTTAAAATAAGGCTGTAACATAACAAAACGTGGAACAAATGAAGCGGTCTGACTACTTTCTGAATGCACTGTACCAGTAGAGGTAGGTGAGGCAGGTGCTATGACAAAATGTAAGATATTTGGACAAGTTACATGGATAAGAAGGGTTTAGAGGGATATGGGCCAAACGCGGGGAGCTTGGACTAGAATAGATGAGGCATCTTGGACAGGTTGGGCCCAATGGCCTGTTTCCATGCTCTATGACTCTATATTAATGAATTAAATGAGGATCTGGGTGACATGATTGGTAAGTTTGCAGGCAATGGAGTAATTGTAACATGGACAACGAAGAAGGTTGTTTAAGGTTTCAATTGAAGAGGTGAACAAACAAATGGCTGACGGAATTTAACTCGGACAAGTGTGAATTGATGATTTTCGGAAGTTTAATCAGGTCAGGACATATACTGTGAATGGTATGACCCGGCGAGTGTTACCTTGGGGTACAGAGACATTGTTCCCTGAAGTTGGAAACTCAGGTGGTGGAAGTAGGCGTATGACGTGCTTGCCTGAACTGGCTGAGGCATTGAGTATAAACATTGGAACGTCATGTTATAGCTGTACAAAACATTTGGGAGTATTATATACAGCTCTGGTCACCACACTATAGGAAAGATCTGATTAAGTTAGAAAAGATTTACAGGTACAAGGATGTTGCCTGGACTGGAAGGCTGGAGTCAAAAGGAGAGATTGGATAGGCTATTGCTATCAGCAAAGGTGGCTGAGGGGTGACTTTACAGACATTCACAAAATTAGGAGGGGCACAGATAGCTGAGATGAGTCACAGCCTTTTCCAAGGATAGCGAAGGATAAAGGACATAAATTGAAGGTGGAAGGGAAAAGATTTATACGAGAGCTCAGAGCCAGATGTTTCATAAACAGGATGGTGGATATATAGAACAAGCTGCCAGAAGATGTAGAAACATAGACATAGAAACATAGAAAATAGGTGCAGGAGTAGGCCATTCGGCCCTTCGAGCCTGCACCGCCATTCAATATGATCACGGCTGATCATCCAACTCAAATGTAGTGGAGGTAGTGGAGGTGGGATACAATTACAGCATCTGTAAAACATTTATGTGGGTCAAATGGAGGCAAATGGGACGAACTTGGGTGGCACTATGGACTGAAAGGCCTGTTTCCATGCTGTATAACTATGAATCTTATTTTCTGGTTTGGAAGCTGAGTGGGCAGTTATACATTTTCTATTTATTTTTAAAATTTTCAGGAATGAGGGGCTTTTACACAAATATATTTTTTACAAATGTCTCCATTGTTTCATTTTGTTAGATATTTCATATAGGTTTTGTAACTGTCATTCTTAGGGAGAGGATATTGGAACTTTTTTTAACACTGGTGTTTAGAATGATGAGGATCAGATTTGGTGCAGAGAAGCAGTAAAATTGCACTCTATCAGCCCTAATCTTGAAAGTGATTGAATGCTTGTCTCCAATAACTACACGGCACCAAACATCTTTTCTCATTTTCCACAATTTCAGCAAACTGCAAGATGACATTTGTGAAGATAAAATTCATTTTCCACTATGGAGCTCTTTCTACAAAAGCGAAGATTATTTCAATAATGACTATAGCTATATAATGTAAAATGTTATTTCCCACGAATCAACAACATTTATCAGTCGACAAACTTGTCAATCTCTCATTCAGTATGCCATCAGATATCAACTGTGAAAAGAGCATTCTCCTATTGAAATGCAGTAAGATACTGTTGGAAATTACTATGTAATGAGAGATAATTCAAGAATAGAATGCAATTATTTGATTTATTATAAGCAGAAATGGATATGTGAAGATAGCTTTAAGTCTTGAACTGATGACTGATGGTCACTGTCAAATAAGATTTGTATTCAGAAGTTCCACAGAAGGGAGGTTTTAAGCATGTTTCTATGTTCAAATCAAGAGATAACTAAAACAAAAAAACCCAGAAAATGCTGAAAGGTCTCAGCCCATCAGGAAGAATACAATGGAGACCATGGATGATCCAAAAACGTAACTCCTGGTGATGACAGTTAGAAAATAAATAACAGAAAAGAAGGAGAATACAGTAGTTACTGGAAATTTGAACCAAAAGAGAATGCAAGAAATACCCAGCAACTGCGGAATTTAAAACGATGAGTTAATGTTATAAGTTGAAGACCTTGCATCAGAAAGCACTAGTTCCGACACAATCAACTTCCACAAAGATAGTTCAAGAACAACATATGCATACATTTTGTCTTAATCTTTAAATAATTGTTGTATTTATCTCCAAGATTCTTAAAAGGTATCATTGAATTAAATTGCGTTTGTTTCACGTTGTGGTTTACAGCTGGTAGTGGGTGAGGGGGGGAGGGGGGATTGTTAGAGGCAGATGTTGGGAGTTTCTGCAGCGGAAATGGAGGTAAAGGCCAATCAGTAAACTAACTTTTTTCTTTGTATTTGATCACAGTCGCTTCTTGGTTTTCCAATATATCCTTCCTTCGATGGGGCTTTGAAGGTCTAATCCAGGTTCAATTCACAGGACCTCTTTACTCTATTATGATAGGAAATCTTACCGTTCCAATCAAAGGGATAGATGTAAGTAAAATTACCCTGAAGTTACTTTAAGGCACTAAACTTTGCCAATTATAATGTCTAATGTAATAACGTAAATTTCTTAACATTTGAATTTGATCGGGAGGACTATAGTACTTTGAATTAAAAACCTCATGAAAGGATAGTGTGCATAATAAACATTGCAAAAGTTAGAAAGAATATTTACTGAGTAGATCTGGTTTTAGTTTTAACACTGAGATCTGGATTGTGGAAGCTTGACTTTAGAAATTACTTGACTCAGAAACTGAAGGAGGACTATTGACATTTTTAAATGTCAACTAATTGAAAGACATGGCAAATTTTGAAAGGAAACAGTTGCAAATTAATACAAGTAAAATTTGCTTTGGAAGTAAATGTCACAAAGGAAATACATTAAGATGACTAACAAAGCACAAAAACACTGGTCATTGGCAATGGCAATGCATTTAGGACTGTAAGAAGGCAAAAATAACCGTGTGTTTGCATTAACATGCAATAAAAAACAAGATAATGTAAAATTTAAACATTTTGGTTTAATTACAATTGTAAAATAGTTCGAGATCTTCCAGGTTAGGGGGCAAGGTAGTCATAAAAGCACACAAAGAATTAAAGAGGAAGTTACAATGTGAGTGTCTCTGCTATAAATCATTGCACATGTTCACAAAAATAGTTTTTTTTTAAAGCAAATGTGTATTTAAATAGATTCTTAAAATTAATGCTGATTACTTCCTATTGCATGGAACTAAAAGGTAAGGACGTTTTTGTGTATCATGATTTAAGTTCCATAAAAGTAATATATAAATATTAACCTTTTTAAGGAATATATTCAAGATCATCACAGACAGTAATGTGACCAACAAATGTGAGGGGCATTTCAGTAGTTTTGTGTTATTCATGTGTCACAAAGTACAAAGCAAGCTGACTGATCGATAACTAACAGCTTGCTTTTGATTTGATTTTCCATTTGATTTGATTTTCTAGATCATTGAATCTATGGATATGGGTGCAGAACCACTCTACATGTGCTACATCATCCTAATAGCCATATGTATTGGATTCCTGATACTCTATTATGTTTCATTAAGGTTTATCAAACAGAAATCAACTCAAGATTGGTAAAATGCAACCAGCACATTTCTTTCAGACTAAATCTCCAGCCAGAGTTCTGCAAAGAGATGAGGTTGAAGTAAATTGGACACCAATCAATGCTGTATTGACCATTGATATTGTTTGAAATTCTGCAATAACTCTTTGATGATCACCAGGAATACTACTGTCCTTATTTTGAATTTTTCTGAACTGCATTGAAATCAAGTAACCCTTTCAGTACATTGATATGGACACAGATGCGGTAACTGACACTGTTGGAAAACATTCCCCATTTACTTGGAGACATGAGGACTGGATGAAGTAGATGCTCAACTGTTGCAGCAAAAGGCAGTCTAGGCTGTCCCAACTCTTGTTGTTGCATCCCACTGTCCTATCTCTGGAGGAAGAATATCTGAACTGTTTTCCAGTTTTTTACTTGGCATGAAATCTGGAGCTGTTTGTTTGCTCAGGTCACTATTAAAAAAACAGCAAAGCCTTAATGACATAATGAACCTCATTCAACAGCCCTCTTGTTTTACTGATGAACAGCAGTTACTTTTCACTTGCCTTAAAGCTGAACCAAAATCTCCTAAGTGCGATCTGGGTGACTCCAAACTGGGGATTTACAGAGTGCTATAAAATCACTCTTTAATGGATGCTTAAAAGGAGAACTTCCATGTTTGCAATAAGTAGAAACTTTGGGGGGGTAGAAAGGACCGAGATGGCATTGGATTGTTATGTGTCCATCAATCAGTGATACTTTAATGTGTACAATGTTTGTTATATATTATCAAATTTTAATGTAACTATTTAGCTTCATGGTATAAACATATTTTCCACATTAACCAAAGGCATTTCAAGCAGAGCTCCTGTTATTCAAATCAATAATTTATTGTCACATGTACCTAGGTACAGAGAAATTCTTTGTTTTCTTACAATACATAATTACTACCACAGCTTTACACATTTCTAGAATGCAACATGTTTAACAACAATTTCAATGGTAAATGGAGTATGATGATACCATATATCTATGATATTTATTACATTCAGTGGGCAATGTGAATTTAATCAATGGACACACATTTGTATTATATAAAACTGTTCTGATTACTGTGGATGCATGGCTGAAACTGATGTGGGAAATAGAGAGCACAGCTGGGCTTTGTCCATGGTACAATTCATCAGGAGCTCTTAAATTATTCAAGCTGAACCCATGATAAGTGCCATACCAAAGACTCCTTACATAGTTTATTTCATGACGTAGCTTAACCATCAGTGATTCCATTTCTTTTCACTGTCATAGAAATACATCTCTTGATAATGGCTTCAGTGACCAAGAAAAGAGCTTTATAAATTACATCCAGCAAATCTAAACCTAAATTGTGGGTCATGCCACATTGCCACTTCTACCAAGATTGCCTGCAGTAACTCCATCATCACTTTTCATTCATCTCTCATCATTTTTCCTATTCCTTGTAAACTGAAAACTTGCAGATATCAAAACTGTTGACTCACAGAACAAAATTGAAAATAAGTAAAATAACATTTGTGTTTTTTGAGAAAGATTACTTTTTACGCAATCATTTAACGATCATATGTTTCAGAATACATATGAATTGGAGATTTTCTAACAATATGTTAGAGATTGACAGATAAAAATGGGAGATATTAAATTATTTAAGATAATAAATATCCAAACAAGGATAACATTTCTCAATTTTCTTCCCTTCTTTCTCTGAGCAGTTCATAGTTCTCCAGGAGCAAAGGGCTGTGACATGACAGAGGTTAGTTCTTCTCCATGAACAGAGAGTATGAGAGCAAATTGCTCTTCTGTAGGAGCAGTGAGATGCTGTGCATGTGTGCAGCACATTCCTGCAGAAACGCGTAGAGGTAAATGCTTTTAGCTGCATTGAGTCACACAACACGGAAACAGGCCCATGAGCTTACAAAGTCCACATGGACTATCAAAGCACCTTTTATACTGAACCTATACTAATGTTATGTTATTCTTCCTCTCCTTCCATCACCTACCCCCTAATTCTACAATTTACCTACATTCTAGGATTATTTACAGTGCCAATTAATTTACCAATCTGCAAATCTTTGGGTTGTGGGAGGAAACTTGGGCAATCCTTTTTGAAAATGGCTTTGGCCCGGATATGATCACAGGGGGAATCTGCAAAAGGAGACTTACTTGTCAAATATCCTGAATACCATACTTAGCATGTAAGTCTTGTCAGTAAGTATTGCTGACAGCGTCACAAACAAGAATGATTACTTCCTTATTCATGTTGCATTTTCTATTAACTTTGACCATTGTTGGAGTCACACTCACTCATGCGTAAGAACTGAGTATTCAGAGATGCTCACACAGGGATAGGTAACTTTCACTTTGAAAATGCAAACAGCCATGATCACAATGAATGGCGGTGCTGGCTCAAAGTGCTGAATGGCCTCCTCCTGCACCTATTTTCTATATGTTTTCTAAAATAGGTAAGTTACATACCAAAGGCATTTTAGGTACCTCTCTATAGTTCTGCATTCTTTAAAAATTATAGGTGATTTCTCTTCCATTATGAAAACCCTTCCAATATCAAATTTGCTTGCAGAAAGTTCCATATCGGATAACATGATTTTATTATTTTGATTATTAGACTTTTTGCCATGATGGAATGGTTTAGCTAGCGTTGAATACACAAATCCTTTAACGGTAGTATTAAAAATCTGTTGCATGTCATATTGGGTACTGCGAAATAAAAGTCCAGAAAAGCTCATCACTGTTCATTATGCCATATTATGTTTTAACTTACTGCAAGAAGTTTGGTTCATTCAAGAAATGTATAGAACAAAAATGTAAAATAGTTGATGCTGAGTTTATTAATATAATCTGTTCCATCACAGCACCCCAATGTCAGTCATTCCCAAGTCAGTGTTCCCTCTACTCTCCCCAATAATCTTCACTTCTTCAATATATGTGGAGCAGGGGTGTGACTCTGACATCTTGTGCTTACCAGACCGATCACCTGTAATGTCCCTGATTTAAATCATAAATTAACTCCAGCTTCATGCAGTGAACTGATTTTTCTGCTGAAACTCACAGCATGCCAGGTCTTTCCCACGAGTCTTGCAGGTGGAAAAAAAAAGCAGAACTGCCATCTACTAAATCATCAGCAGATGGCAGGAAAGTATTGTCTAAAAATCTCTGCATTCAGATTTGCAGAAACACATTGAAAAACACAGATTGCATTGGATATGTCACCATATAACATTTTAAACTGAGAAGGCATCAAAAATTAAAGTAATTTTATTTTTTCCTAGTCAGCAGTCTATTGCTTTGTCCATTAAAACTAAAGAACAAATTTAATTTAGAAAACTATACTACACATTTGTACTCGGTACTCAGAAGCCCTTCTAGATGTGTCAGGATCAAAATTCAGAAATTTGGCCAGTGAATGATGCTCCAATAGTGCCTGCCAGAATACATGGTGGGTAACAGCTCTTTATAATGGCTTCCTCTGGGCATCATATTAACTTCCAGTTGGTGCTGCCAAAACATGCTGTAGAGCTTTACAATGTAATTTGCTGTCCATAGCACATGTACAATAATATGTAAGGGAAACTTTACATTTCCAAAGCAAGCTTTTAAATATATATATTTTCAGTAGCTTGAAAATGGCATACAGTGGTCTTTCTTGGATTAATCTCTATTTCTGCCTTATCATCAATTTCCAAGCAAGTATGTCATATTTTATTCATTCAAAGGATGTGGTCTTGGCAGGCTGAGCCAGCATTTAATTCCCTTGAGTAGGTGGTGGCAGGGCTGCCAACTCTCAAGCATTGAGTGTGAGAATCACCAGGGGTGGAATCCCGGAGGGGGGGGGGGGGGGGGGGGGGGGGGGGGCGGGGGTGCAGGGGAGGAGACACCCCCCTCCCCTGTATCAAGTGGGGGAACGACCCCCCCCCCATTTTTTGTAATCCGGATTTTAAAACTCTGTAAAATCTCCGCTTTCCGTGAGACAGTGGGGGTGGGACTGCTGATCGAGGGCGCTGATTGGATGAGTGAGACGTCAGTCAGCAGGCAGTGGTGGCGGGACGTGATGATTCAGTGTGATGATTGGAGGAGGGAGGAGTCGGTCAGAGGTGAAAGTAGGGGGGTGAGACTGAGGATAGAGCGCGGTGATTGGGGGAGGAAGACGTGCCCAGGTCATAGGTCACAAGCGAAAAACACTCTTGGCAGCCCTGGACACAGACCTGTGCCTCATCTGCAGCCAGGATCGATCCCGGGTGTCCGGCGCTGCAATCGCTGCCGAACCGCTACTGGATCATCCCCGTCCCCACCCGAGTGCCACGCCCGGGGGTGGCCAGAGACGTCGGGTCAGACGGGAGCAGTGCCCACAGCCAGCGCAGCGAAGTAGCGCTAAATCTAGCTCAACTCTGCCTGTCCCGCCAGGTTAACCTACAGCCCTGCCTGGACTTACGGCGCTAGCTCCACGGCTCCGGACTGGTGTCATGTCAGTCCAGGCAGGGCTGTAGGTTAACCCGGCAAGACAGGCAGAGTTGAGCTGCATTTAGCGCTGAATTGAGCTGAAATTACCGTTCACAGGGCCCACGGCTGAAGCCTCCAAAGCCTTGCGTGTGTGTGTGTGAGTGTACGCATGTGCGTGCGGCCGCCAAGAAAATGTGCCCCCCCCTTGTCCCCCTTGTCCCCCCCCATATTTTGATAGTGATTTCCGTGCCTGAGAATCCCGCATTTCACTCGATTCTCACGCTCGCTTTTTTTTTAATTAAGAAAGTCACGAAAACTTCAATTCGCCCAAGGTTTCCACACTCCTCCACACTCACCAATGAGAATAGCTTTCTGTCAGCGGGTTGCCCGTAAATAACAAACAATTTGATTGGCTTAAGCCCGTCACACATTATTTAAAATGGCAAATTCTGCAGTGCTAATGATTCCATTTGACACTTAGCTGCTGGAAATTCAAATTAAAGCAAAGATTGTTTTAGAGGTGAGTAAGAGGCGAGTAAAATATTTAAGGTGAATGCATAGTCTTTTTCCCTGGATATGTTATTCAAGAACTAGAGGGCATAGGTTTAAAGCAGGGCTGTCAAACTACCGGCGGTGGTCCCAGCAGACATATCAGCCCTGTATTAATTTACCAAACACTGGAAGCAAGATCAACCATTTATTTGCATTTGATCTGGACTTGTGCAAGATCAGTGGGAAATCTGTGTTTCATCGGCCATTCATTATAGGCTTTAATGTTACTCTAGAGATCCGTTCACACGTTACAGATTAGACTGAGAATTGGGGAATCATGCCAAAACTTTATAACTGATATGTTAGAACAATACTGATATAAAAAACAGAAAATACTGAAAATGTCCAGGAGATCTGGCACCATCTTTGGATAGAGAAATACAGTTAACATCTTGACTTCTGATGAAAGGATAACTGTTTTTATCTCTGCTGCTGATCTGAGTATTTACAGTATTTTCTGTTTATATTTTAGATTTCCAACATCTGCAGCTTTTTGCTTGGAGATGAATACTAATTATTGTTCAAGAGCCAGGCCAGACCATAATTGATAGTGAAAGTTGGTCAAATTTGCAGACAGCAGTGAAATAAAAGATCGCAGCTTTGAAATTACAAATGAACTGGAGAAGGTGCTGCATACAGGAAGGAAGAAGAGGGGATATACTGGTATTGAAGCTGTTAAGCTGAAAGAGAGTATAAAGATTTATTGTAGAACAGCAAATTAACTTTATACAAAAACAATTGACATGGGATCAGTAATGAAATAGATACTTCTACCGTGGGCGCGGTATGTACTCACCATCACCACTGGAGGGGAGCTTTGACTGCCGGCCCTGCAGTCTGTGGTGCTTCCGGCTGCGGCACGGCAGGTACTTTAAAACTTTGACCGCCGGCCTGCGGCCTACACCAGCCTGAAGCCGCGGTCTCTGGTTGGGAAGAGCCGATCCTGGACTCACCTTGACTTTGACTCTTACCATCTGGACGCCCGCAGCAACGGCTGTGGAGGGTGGAGGTCCCGACGACGGGGGAAGATGGAGGAGGACTGGCCAAGTTCTGTGCCTTCCACCACAGTGATGAATGCTGTGGTGGATGTTTGTGTAACATTTTTATTGTGGTTGTGTGTTCTTTATTACTGTACCGCTGCTGGCAAACCAAATTCCACCGACCTTGGTTGTGTGGCAAATAAATTATATCAATTATATCAATAACTTCTTATCAAGTGATCTCCCTGGACTGAGGTTGAATTGAAGTGGTTGGAGAGGACAGCGTGAGACCTGCCCACTTCCACAGATGGAGCACGAGATGCCTGGTAGTGTGGGCCTCTGATTTATGAACTGTTCCCAGGGACACATTCACAGACGGACTTCGAGTGCTGCTGGAAGGTCATCAACTTGGTGAAAGATGCTCCTTGGTCTGCCCGAGCTTTGTTGACCTCCTAGCATAGCGAGATGTCTGTCGGGGAATGTTGCCAACTTGCACGCTGCAGAAGTACGTGCTGAGGGACGCACTGAAGCTTGGTGCTGCCAACGCCAAGGCTCTGTGGGGGTCGGGGGGCAACAGTCTAAGGTGCTTACGCTGTGGGGGAGGGTGACAGTCTAGGGTCCTTCCGCTGACTGACACTGGGGGCAGGTTGTGGTCGAGGTGACCCTCAAAATAAGGGAAGGGATTTCACGCCATGAGTGGCAAGGATGTGGGGTAAAATCATGATTTGGGGAAACTGTATTGTATGTATGTATAGCCTCTGAGAATGTCGGATGATTTTTTTTTTTTGCACAGTTCATGTATTGTTTGTATTTAGATTCAGATTCAGATTCAGATTCAATTTAATTGTCATTGTCAGTGTACAGTACAGAGACAATGAAATGCATTTATTTACTTGAATAAAGTCTATTTTGAAATAAAAGTTTGTGAAGTGTGGTGCTCTGTCTGCCACTAATGCATTACACTTCTGTACTCTCACTGCATGGACTGAGATTCTAATTACCACCTGAATGGACTTACTTCACTCTGAGCAGTCATGGGCAAAGATTAATGCGGGTATTGCACTTTTTCAAGGAAGCCTTGAGCAGATCTTTCCTCTGTCTGCTGGGTATCTTGTCATGACAAACTTCGAATAGTCTGTGTTGGGAGTCCTGTGGCGCACTTGCGAACAACGTGGGCTGCCCGGCAGCCAATTGAGAGTACCAAGGACCTCATTGCTGGAGGCGTTGGCTGAGAAGAGGATACTAATATTGGTGCACATACTTTCAGTAACATGTAGATTTTACCACCATCAGTTTAGTTTAGAGATACAGCACGGAAACAGGCCCTTCAGCCCACTGAGTCCGCGTGGACTCAGTGACAATAGGGACAATTTACATTTATTCCAAGCAAGTTAACCTACAAACATGTACGTCTTTGGAGTGTGGGAGGAAACCGAAGATCTCGGAGAAAATCCACGCAGGTCACGGGAAGAACGAACAAACTGCGTATAGACAGCACCCATAATCAGGATCGAATCCAATACCCAGGGCACTGGTGCTGTAAGGCAGCCACCGTGCCGATATTAGTGGTAGCTTTGCAGCGGCTGAGATGCCCGTTGTAGGTAGTCCATGCTAGAGAAACATTTCACAGAGAGCAAGGAGCACTGCTGCCCAGTAGACCATTTAATTTCTTTAATCAACCATAGACTATGTCTGCACAATGAAGGTGAGGTATACATCGTGCTGGTAAGACTACATATTTAATTCTGTCATTGTCCTGAGAAACACGAGAGGCATCAAACTGCTCAAGGCAGAAGCCTAAATCAACTAGAGAACTGTGACATTTCAGCCAAGAAAGGAAGTATCTGAGAACCTACAAATAGTAAATGGAATCATTAAAATAAAACAAATTTGTATTTAATTCATACTGTGAACTCAGAATACTGACATACAGATTCAAACTAGAAAATGACTTAAGGATTGACACGAGTTTGGTGGAAAATTATGAACACCTGTGCCAGGAATTTCTATGGGTTTTCTCTGGGAAAAAATGGGAAATCCTTGGTGAAATAGTATGAACATGACCTTTGATACTGTTCGTTACTTTACTTTAGACATATAACATGGAAGCAGGCCCTTCAACTTTAGTCATACAACATGTCCCTGCCGATCAGTGATCACCCCGTAGACTAGTACTATCCTACACACTAGGGACAATTTATAATTTACCTAAGCTAATTAAGTGGTGAATCTCTGGAATTCTCTGCCACAGAGGGTAGTTGAGGCCAGTTCATTGGCTATATTTAAGAGGGAGTTAGATGTTGCCCTTGTGGCTAAAGGGATCAGGGGGTATGGAGAGAAGGCAGGTACGGGATACTGAGCTGTATGATCAGCCATGATCATATTGAATGGCGGCGCAGGCTCGAAGGGCCGAATGGCCTACTCCTGCACCTAATTTGTATGTTTCTATGTTTCTATGTAACCTACAAACCTGTACGTCTTTGGAGGGCGAGAGGAAACTGGAGCACCTGGAGGAAACCCATGCGGTCACAGGGAGAATGTACAAACTCTGTACAGACAGCACCTGTAATCAAGCTCTAATGCTATAAGGCAGCAGCTCTACCACTGCATGACCGTGCCCTCCCTGTTCATCCAGGGATACCACCCAATATCTTGTCGACTTTAGAGCTAAAGATTTTAAGATCCTGGCTGAATTTAAAGACACAGAAACCCCAAAATTATTCTGGAAGCAATGAGATGCAGAAGCAAGTGGATTTAAAGTTAATTGAGTAAAATTAAGATCTTCAAGATTGTCTAAATCTAAAGGACCCAATCTCCCAGTTGCATGCAACACCAACAATTGGGCAACAATTTAACCCAATCTCATGTGTAAAATGCCACAAAAAAATAGTTTAGTTTAATTTAATTTATTGTTACATGTACTAAAGTACAGTGAAAGTTTTTTGTTGTGCGTTATTCAGTCAGTGGAAAGACTTTACATGATTACATAGAAACATTAAATAAAGGTGCAGGAGGCCATTCGGCCCTTCGAGCCAGCACCGCCATTCATTGTGATCATGGCTGATCATCCCCTATCAATAATCCGTGCCTGCCTTCTCCCCATATCCCTTGACTCCACTAGCCCCTAGAGCTCTATCTAACTCCCTCTTAAATCCATCCAGTGACTTGACCTCCACTGCCCTCTGTGGCAGGGAATTCCATAAATTCACAACTCTCTGGGTGAAAAAGTTTTTTCTCACTTCAGTCTTAAATGACCTCCACTTTATTCTAAGACTGTGGCCCCTGGTTCTGGACTCGCCCAACATAATCATTGGGAACATTTTTCCTGCATCTAGCTTGTCGAGTCCTTTTATAATTTTATATGTTTCTATAAGATGCCCCCTCATCCTTCTAAACTACAGTGAATACAAGCCTAGTCTTTTCAATCTTTCCTCAAACGACAGTCCCGCCATCCCAGGGATCAATCTCGTGAACCTACGCTGCACTGCTTCAATCACAAGGATGTCCTTCCTCAAATTAGGAGACCAAAACTGTACACAATACTCCAGATGTGGTCTCACCAGAGCCTTATACAACTGCAGAAGAACCTCTTTACTCCTATACTGAAATCCTCTTGTTATGAAGGCCAACATTCCATTAGCTTTCTTCACTGCCTGCTGTACCTGCACGCCAACCTTCAGTGACCGGTGTACAAGGACACCCAGGTCTCGCTGTACCTCCCCCTTACCTAACCTAACCCCATTGAGATAATAATCTGCCCCCTTGTTTTTGTCACCAAAGTGGAAACCTCACATTTATCTATATTATACTGCATCTGCCACGCATCTGCCCACTCACTCAACCTGTCCAGGTCACCCTGCAACCTCCTAACATCCTCTTCACAGTTCACACTGCCACACAGATTATGGAGGTGGGTTCTGGTTTGTTTTATTGTAGTGTAAATATTATTTTTAAATAATTGATTAAATATTTTGTTAAAAAAAAAAGCTGGTTACCAAGTTCACGTAACTGGGCCACTGCACATCTCTGCAATTGGATCCTCAACTTCCTCATCCACAGACCAGTCTGTTCGAATTGGAGGAACCACTTCATCCTCAGTAACAATTAGTACAGGAGCACCTCAAGGCTGCGTGCTCAGCCCCCTGCTTTACTCACTCTATACCCATGACTGCGTAGCCAGTTATAGTGGCAACTCCATCATCATGTTCGCCAATAACACCACTGTGGTTGGACAACCGACTGACCAAATGGTGCCAGCACAATAACCTGGCTCTCAACATCAGTAAGACCAAGGAATTGATTGTGGACTTTAGTAGGGAAAGGGACCCACAATCCTGTTTATATCAACGGGATGATGGTGTAGAGGGTCCATAACTTCGAATTCCTGGGCGTGCATATATCAGAAGATCTTTCCTGGACCACTAAACGTCTACAGCATTCTGACTGGTTCCATCGTGGCCTGGTTCGTCAACTTGAATGTTCAGGAGCAAAAAAGACTACACAAAGTTGTGACCACTGCCCAGTCCATCACCGGCTTTGACCTCCCCACTGTCGAAGGGATCTATCATAGTTGCTGCCTCAAAAAGGCATGCCAAAATCATCAAGGACCCACACCATCCTAGCCACACACTTATCTCACCACTGCCATCAGGAAGAAGGTACAGGAGCCTGAAGACTGTAACGTCCAGGTTCAGGAACAGCCCCTTCCCCACAGCCATCAGACTATTAAGCACAACGAATAAGCTATGAGCTCTGAACTGCAAAAGACTATATTATTATTTGTTATTTGCATTATATTTGTAATTTATTGAACT
This sequence comes from Leucoraja erinaceus, assembly GCF_028641065.1. Lineage (NCBI taxonomy): Eukaryota > Metazoa > Chordata > Chondrichthyes > Rajiformes > Rajidae > Leucoraja > Leucoraja erinaceus. The sequence goes on from NC_073384.1 coordinate 44,886,695, forward strand.
TTTTCTTTTTTTGCACCATTAAATACAATGTTTACATATTCACATATTCTGTTGTGCTGCAGTAAGTAAGAATGTCATTGTCCCGTACAGGACATATGACAATAAAAAACTCTTGATTTGACTTGGGAATATGCATGCTCCTAGAAAAGAGGCGGCATGGTGATTCAGTGGCAGACTTGATGCCTTACAGCGCCAGAGACCCTGGATCGAACCTGACTACGGGTGCTGTCTGTACAGAGTTTGTATTCTCCCCGTGACCTACATGGGTTCTCTGGGCGTTTAGGTTTCCTCCCACACTCCAAAGACATATAGATTTGCAGGTTAATTGGCTTGGTATAATTGTAAATAGTCCCTAGTGTGTAGGATAGTGTAAGCGTGGGGGGGAATCGTTGGTCGGCACTGATTCAGTGGGCCAAAGAACATGTTTCCACACTGTATCTCTCAACTAAACTAATTGTCAGCATGGGATAAAAGTCAGAAGTGACATATCAGGCAGTATTTACTTTGAAGGTGATAATTTTCATTAAAATAAGTGATTTGCACTTCAATTAGTGTGAAAGCATAATTATTAATTATACTCCCTTATAAACTCTGGTAAGTATGGTAAAGTTCTAAACGATGTTCTAATCTGAGAACATAAAGTTCTGGACCTAGATCTCAAATGTATAGTTGGAAAATACGATACATTATCCAAGTGAGTTTCTTTTCTACACACAGCCTAGCTCGAATATTTTGGACTCATCTGGTAAGGAATCAGCTTTATGTCCTGTTTTATTGGATAACCAATTCCATACTGCTTTTCACAGTGCAACAATAAAGATTGCAAACTCAAATTGTAAACAGAACTTTTGCTGCTCTGGTTTCTTCAGAAATTTGATTCTATTTGCTGAAAATCAAGAAATATTTTGTTCAATTAAAAAAATGTTAAGGGCTATTCACTTCCCTGTCCCTCCAGCACAATACATTTGTTTTTAGTTATAATTTTGATTATAAAAGCGGTGCTCTTTAACAGTTTGAAGTTTCATAATTTAATTGCTACATGTCCAAATGGAAAATGTCAGCTTTTAAATTCAATTCATACGTTAAAAATGAAGTAGAAGATTAAACAATCAAGTAGAAAAGGTATTGTAGAGAAATTACATTTTAAAAACACATAAAGAATAGCTAATCAGCTTTGGAATATGCAGCACTCTGCTTAGCATCCAGATAATACTTGTAGGAGGAGGGATACAATTATGTAATTATGTGGAACTATGTGGCCTTTTTTCTTGTTTTTCAATGAAAATTAGTTCATTTTTAAATAATTAAAAAAAAATATCGGAAGAGCATCTGCTTTAAAAAGTGTTTGGGGCTATCAAGTCGTTAGGGAAAATCAATAACATTGTTCTGAAACTGTTGGACCCCTAAAAGTCAATGCAGAATATAGAATTTAAGAAGGAACTGCAGATGCTGGTTTAAACAAAAGATGGACATAAAAAGTTGGAGTAACTCAGCGAGACAGGCAGCATTTCTGGAGAGAAGGAATGGGTGACGTTTCTGAAAAAGGGTCTTGTCCCAAAACGTCACCCATTCCTTGTCTGCAGAGATGCTGCCTGGCCCGCTGAGTTACTTCAGCTTTTTGTGTCTATCTGTAGAATATAGTTTTGCTTGAAAATAAATACTCATCAACACCTAATTACTGTGACAGTGCTTGAAATTACATCAGCAATAATCAAACAAGGCCTTTATTTTTATTTTACTTTATTTTTTGACTATAGGCTCGAGGATTATGAGCACCAGGTAGGGAAATGTTGAAATCAAAGGGCAGTCATACACTTACAAAAGGTGGCCTTGGTGCTTATATGAGGGTTCCAACAACATAGGATGCTTTTGTCCTGATTTATAACCTAGTGTTTTTGGTACATTGTAACGACTAGCTATGCCATGCCATTTCCAAGCCCTAGCCCATAGGTCCAAACCCTACCTGGACCACCTGCAGTTCACTTACCAAACAAAGATGGGGATTGAGGACGCCATCATCCACCTGCTCCATTCTTCCTATGCTCACCTGGATAAGCCGGGAAGCATTGTGATAGTCATGTTTGTTTTTTACTTCTTCAGTGCTTTTAACACCATCCGGCCTGCACCGCTAGGGAGCAAACTGACAAAGATGCGGGTGAATGCTCCATTGGTGTCCTGGATCACCAACTACCTGACTGGACGACCACAATATGTCAGGCTGCATAACTGTGTCCTGGGATAAATAACGTTCTATCGTATCGTTTTTCATTAATTAGGAAAATAATAACCAATTTACTGGAGCTCTGGAGTCTCAGACCTGGGTGTTTGAGAGGTGAAATGACAAAGCGATTGCATTCCCCAAAGGACATGAGTGAATCAGATGTTTTATTACTGTTTAAACCAAGCTTTAAACACTTCCCGATCATTTATTTGACTTATTGAGCTTAAATACCACAGTCCATCATGGTATGTTTTATTAGTAAGGAGGTCTCAATTATTAGGATGCTGGATGTATTCCTGGAGGAGTTAGAATGTTCAGCAGTGAAGAATAAAGTAAAACAAATCAAGAAAACTAATCTTAAACAAATCTGAACGGGCAAAATACAGTCTGGAAAATCAACGTGTCCTGTATCAAGTGTGCCAGATTAACACAGTTTCACTGCATCACAGAGGAACTGGAAAAAGATAAACTTCCGAATACATTCATTTTCAAGGCTCGAAAAATTTACGAGTTAGAAATGTACTCACCTAATTCAGCTGAATGTTATCACCAAATTTGACTTGGTCTCTCTAAAATGAGAACTATCACAGCTAGTGCGTTTAAAATAAAACACACAATCCCCTATAACAATACTATTTGCAATCCCATTGTACAAAATTATCCCCTCCTCAAAAAATCTACTTATTTCTAGAGCTCAAAATTGAGAAACAATGGTTTGCACCAATGATTTGACCGTTTCTTACTAATCTTGATGGCATATTGCACTCTAAAGTGTATTATTGACCCTTTAAACAATGAGCCAGTTTATTTGCTGCACGTAAGATTGGTTTGTGCACATAACAAATGATAAACCAGGGAGAGGTGCAACTGCGCATTACTGATGACAGCAGTTAATTTGATCTTCAATGACCAAGCAATTTAAATGCCAAATGCATTCCGAACAGGAAATCATGGCAATTAACTACAAAATTAAAAATTAAATTTCAAAGTGTCTTCCAGTCTCCATCAGATCTCTTCCCATTCCACCACCAGTTTAACCTGATGTCCACGTGTCTATCTTGAGTAAAATAAAAGTCATAGTGTGGAAACAGGCCCTTTGGCCCAACTTGCCCACACATGGTCAACTTTGTTCCATCTACACTAGTTCCACCTGCCTGTGTTTGGCCTGTATCACTCCAAACCTGCCCTATCCATGTACCCGTCTAACTGTTTCTTAAACGTTGCCATAGTCCCTGCCTCAACTACCTCCTCTGGCAGCTTGTTCCATACACCCACCACCCTTTGTGTGAGAAGGTTACCCCTCAGATTCCTATTGAATATTTTCCCCTTCACCTTAAACCTATGTCCCCTGGTCCTCGATTCCTCTACTCTGGGCAAGAGACTCTATGGATCACCACTCATCCTCCCGCACTCCAAAGAATAGAGTCCTAGCCAATTCAAACTCTCCCTATAGCTCAGTCCCTCGATTCCCAGCAACATCCTAGTAAATCTTCTCTGTGCCCTTTCCAGCTTGACACCATCTCTCCCATAACATGGTGCCCAGAACTGAACACAATGCTCTAAATGTGGCCTCACCAACATCTTATATAACTGCAACTTCTATCATCCCCTTCGCATCTCAGCTTATTTTGTCCAGAGCAATAATTTCCTGCTCCCTTTACCATCACAGTTCCCCTATTTACCTTATATGCGATATAAGTGTTTTCTCACTTTTCCAATTCTCACAAAAGGTCATGGATTTGACATTGTTTCTCCTGCACTGCTGGCCACCTGATTTTATGTCTTATGTCCATTATCTAAAATAGACACAAAATGTTGGAGTAGCTCAGCAGGTCAGGCAGCATCCCTGGAGAACATGGATAGGTGACATTTTGCGTCAAGACCTTTCTTTATTTGTTCATTATCTACACTTTTCTTTGCTTTTAGTCAATGTTGTCTTAGAGGCTTCTAGTGAATAGCGATCTAATTATATACAGATTGGACATGATTTAGTTCAATTTGAAACCAGAATCCCAAAATTGACAAACTAGAAAGACATGAGGCGAGAATTGGCCAGTGAATTGGAACACTAAGCTAAAAGCCATGAAAGGAAACCAAGACCAGCCATCTTTTAAAGTTTATAGGATACTAGACCAGCTGCAGACCCGTTGGGTCTGCTCCCCCAATGCAATATTCCATCACTCACCTGTTCCCCCGATGCAATATTCCCACCACTTTCTCTCTCCTCTCCGATCCTCGGCACTGTGAAATAATGCGGGGGTCGGGGTCCGGGGGTGGGTGAATCACGCTGTGCGTAGGTCGGGGACCATGGGTCGAGGGGGTGAATCACGCCGTGTGGGGGTGAATCACCCCAGTGTGGGGGTCACGGTCCTGTGCCGGTGCAGCGCGGTCAGTGACTCTGGGTGGGCGGACCAGACCGTCTCCAACGCTGCTGCAGCTGACGGGGACGTTGCCGGGTTTTGTGTCCCGTGTGTCCGCTGCTCGGAGTCGTGGCCCCGCTCCACCCGGCCCCGTGTGTGGCCGATGCCGACCTACAGCCCGTCAGCGCAGCCAAACAGGAAGAGACGGGCCGGAGTGGGGCCTTGGGCGGACAGCGCTGACCCCGGGGGGAGAGCGGGGGCTGTCCCGAGGGATCTGCTCCTTCTGCTGCTTACACCGGGTGTCTGAGTATCCCTTGGTGCTCGGGTTCAGAGCGCTCAGTCACCCTCCAGCCCGGGCGGTCGTGGGCCGGGACTTGCCCTCAATCCGCCGGCACGCTGCTCTTTCGCAAGTCAGTCACGAAAATCATTTGTATCTTCTCTCTGTCTGTGAGCAGCAGTGATGTTGCTGGTTTTTACTTGGTTGAACGTACATGTTGCGTGTGTGGTACTCCAGAAGGCTTGAGCAACTCCGTGCGTCATGTCCTTTGATCTTATGCCCTTCCGTGCAACCCCTTATTTAAATGCAGCCATCCCCGACATCACTCGAAGCTGCTGCCCGTCCACCCCCTGCTGCGGGGAATTGTGACATCACTTTGGAAGCAGGTTGAAAGATTTTCCGTTTAAAAACTTGGTTTTGGGTATTTATAAAAAGCTGTAACTTGGGAAATATAGGTGGAAATACGATGGAAAGATGTTTTTTTTTGCCACCATTGGAAAAATGTGAGTAGGATGTGTGAAAATAGTAAGGCTGTGGCCTAGCATTTGGAAGAAGATAGGAAAACCAGATTGACACAGAGACACATCGTGGGCACAAACAAGACGAAGACTTTTAGTTATATATTTTTTAAGGCAAAAGAAAACAACAATATAGGGGTCCAACCATGGCTAGCAAGAGAAAACAAACATAATATTGTATTGGATCAAATGAAGTCTGTCAAACAAAAAATAAACATGATGGTTGGGAAAGTTTCAGAATTCAGCAAAGGAAAACAAAAGTATTGTAATCAGACATCTGAACGATCCTTCCATAAGGTAGGCGCAAAATGCTGGAGTAACTCAGCGGGTGAGGCATCGCTGGAGAGAATGGGCGACGTTTCGGGTCGAGACCCTTCTTCAGATTGATGTCAGGGGAGGGACAAAGATAGAATGTAGGCGGAGACAATAAGACTAGTGGGAGAACTGGGAAGAGGATGGAGAGAGAAAGCAAGGACTATCTGAAGTTAGAGAAGTCAATGTTCATACCACTAGGGTGTAAACTACCCAAGCGAAATATGACGTGCTCTTCCTCCAATTTGAGCTGGGCCTCGCTCTGACAATGGAGGATGTCCAGGACAGAAATGTCAGATTGGTAATAGGAGGGGGAGTTGGTGCTGAGCTACCGGGAGATCAGGTAGACTGCGCGGAAGTGTTCAGCGAAACGATCGCCAAGCCTGCGCTTGGTCTCGCCGATGTAGAGAAGTTGACACCTAGAACAGCGGGTAGCAGATGAGGTTGGAGGAGGTGAGAGTGAACCTCTGCCTCATCTGGAAAGACTGTTTGGGTCCTTGGATGGAGTCGGAGGGGGGGAAGTAAAGGGACAGGTGTTGCATCTATTGCGGTTGCAGGGGAAAGTACTTGGGGAGGGAGTGGTTTAGGTGGGAAGGGACGAGTTGACCAGGAAGTTTTGGAGGGAATGGTCTCTGCGGAAAGCAGAAAGGATTGGAGATGGGAAGATGTGGCCAATAATGGGATCCCGTTGAAGGTGACGAAAATGTTGGAAGATTATATGCTGCATGCAACGGCAGATGGGGTGGAAGGGGAAGGGGGACCAGGACAAGGGGGACTCTGTCCTTGTTGCGAATGGGGGGAGGGGGAATAAGAGCGGAGAGAGGAGGGGAGAGAGAAGGGGGAGAGAGAAGGGAGGGAGAGAGAAGGGGAGAGAGAGAGAAGGGGGGGGGGAGGAGAGAGAGGGATGGGGGGGGGGAGGGGAGGAGGAGAGAGAGAAGAGGGGAGAGAGAGAGAAGACAGAGTTAGAAGGGGGAGAGAGAGAAGAGGGGAGAGAGAAGGGGGAGACGGGAGCGTGGGGGTCATTTTCCCACACAAGCCATAGGTGACTGGGCAATCTGACCCCAAGCTCCAAGTTGAAAGCGGCCCTCGGGACAGTCTCCACTCTCCCACGGAAGCAGGGTGGGAAGATCCTTCCATAAGATAGGGTAGTCCCAATTCTCCAACCTACAACCTACCTCATTGTGGACTTTTTCTCTGGAACTGTTACGTTACAATGTTGAGAAACTATATTTTGTACTCTGGTATCTTTCTCATTGCTCTATCTTTTTTTTGGCTTGATCGTATTCATGCATAGTATAATCTTATTTGATTGGAGAGTGCAAACAGGAGCTTTTCCCTGTACACATAATAAATCTAAAGAAAATAAATATAAGATGTTAATGAGAAAAAAAAAAGAAAAAATGAAAATTTCCTGTCGACATGAAAAAGGCAAAAGTCTGAGTTAACATTGGTTTCAAGCTGACCTCATCCAGAGAAAGTATACTGTGGAATAAGGAACAGGCAGGGAAATGAAATATTTGTATCTACCCTCATAGAAAACACCGCAGGTTCAGCATGAATGAGATTTGAATTATATAGTGTTAAGGGCCTGTCCCACTTTAACGACCTAATTCACAACCTTTTTTACACGTGGACATTTTTCATCAGGCTGGAAAAACGCTCCGACCTACTTGATGCCACGAGCACCTACGATTAGCATCATGACCTACCTACGATCTCGTGACGACCATACTGCGAGTATGAGTCAAGGGCACACTCGGCAGAGGTCGTGAAAGTGGGACAGGCCCTTTAGGGAAATTAAGTGTGTGAAGCAGCACCTCTGCAGCAATACTTACAGTGATGGTCAGCTCAGATCAGGCATGGAGAAAACGGCAAACAGTCAGATCCAGAACTGAGCTCTTTTATGCATACAAGGATACTTGCCGACTCCTGCTCCTGAGACAAAGCAGCACACCCTCAGGACTGCGCTGATGTTAGACCCAATGAAATACCTCACATTCTACCACTGAACCATAGCCAACATGGGAATTACAGTCATTTCAATGTTTTCATAAATTGCTGAAGCAGAAATTATAACCTAATGAATAAAATGGCAGCAATTATAAACACCAACTGAGAAAAAGAAATAGATTGCTCAAGAGAAAGGGTTTGCACCTCCAATTTTTTTTATTTGTCACATTAAATACCCTATACAGTCAAACATATATTTAGTCACCACATTTCAGAAATACACAATCATTTTCGCTCTTCAACAGTATAAAAGTGTCTGATCAGTTCAATCTTCCTCTTAGTCTTCTTCAGAAGATCCTGCTGCTTTTTCTCGCTTCAGCTTTTCTGCATAAAATTTAAAGCTCTCCTGTTTTGAAAAGCAGAAATATTTATATAAATAAATCATGTCCTTCTGCTATGGATTAACGTGACACTAATCCCATTACCCGCACTAGGCCTGAACCCCTCCACATCTTGGAGTAACTCAGCGGGACAGGCTGCATATCTAGAGAGAAGGAATGGGTGATGTTTCAGTCAAGACCCTTCTTCAGAGTTTGAAGGAGGGTCTCGACCCGAAATATCACCCATTCCTTCTCTCCAGAGATGCTGCCTGTCCCGCTGAGTTACTCCAGCATTTTGTGTCTACCTTCCATTTAAATCAGCATCTGCAGTTTTTTCCTCCACATCCCCTCCACATCTTTCCTGTCTAAAATAATGTACCCCTGAAATACTGTCACCATTACAACAGGAATGTGCATAGAGACAAGGATAGCTCTCTGCTCTTTGATAGAGTACCATTAAATTAGTTGAGTCCCCTGATGGGACAGAGAAATTTTAAAACAGTCTTTTAAATCTCATCTGAGAAACGATGTTAGTAATAGTCAGCATTCCCTGTGCACAAGAGTGTCGGCATAGATTTTTGAGCTCAAGTCTCTGGAGTGGGGCTTGAACTCACACCTACTGAGAGGTGAGAATCGCATTAGCTAAGCCATAGCTGACACAGTTTAATGCATGGGCTGAGGAGATAACTTTCAGTTCAACAGACAATTCCCTGAATTACATTATGTTCTGAAAGGCAAAGTATGACTAAACTCCGACATGTCTCATCTGAGTTCAGGCATGTAAATGTGTTGACCTTTTCAACAGTGATGGAATTTAAGTCTTATTTGTAATTTAGTGCAACCAGAATGAACACTATATTGCATCCTCCTTCTCAAAATAAATGACGAGTGAAGGCAAAAATAGGTAAAAACTAAGGAAACAAACACGCTTGTAATGTGTAGGAAAGAACTGCAAATGCTGGTTTAAATCGAAGGAAGAAACAAAATGTTGGAGTAACTCAGCAGGACAGGCAGCATCTCTGGAGAGAAGGAATGGTGACGTTTCAGGTCGAGTCTGAAGAAGGGTCTCGATCCGAAACATCACCCATTCCTTCTCTCCAGAGATGTTGCCTGTCCCGCTGAGTTACTCCAACATTTTGTGTCTACCTTCACTTGCTTTTAATGATCACTTCTTTGATGTGAAATTTAAAAGGTTTCAGAATTTCAGAATAAGTGCTCTCTTCTGGAGTTCTACCACCATCTAATGAAGGGACTCTCTTGTCAATAAGGTCCTTATAAGAAAGGGAAGGTTTGCCTGGAGAGGTGACATCAAAATGACACTTCTGGGATAACTGGTGCTGAATCAAGGGAAATCTCACAATTCAATCTTCTAATGTGGGGACTGTCATAGTAGTGTAGTTACTCACAATCTTGAACCTACATAGCAATTCAATTAGGTAATGACAGATTTGATTCTCAACTTCATTTACCTGCACCAATATACTGGGGCTTGTGGATTAAATCATTTTGAATAAACAGCAAGGAACATGGGATGCAGAACTACATTTTTCCAAGATATCTTTGTTGCTTCTTTTCTGAGTAAATAGATGAGGGTAGGATGGAACATGGCAGAGGAAGCTCAGCTTTGATCTCCTTTGCCATCGAGTTGCCAACTGCAATAGAGAAAAATCAGCCTCGGGCCACATGATAGAACCTGTAATCTACTCATTTGTAGCAAATTTGTTTTGTATTGCCACACTGTGCATTCTTCACCTGTTCTAATACTGAGGATGAAACAACAAAGAACTGAATGTGTTGTTGGTACAACCCATACAAAGTAAGAAATCCTGAGCTTCACGGATGTCCTGAATCAAAAACAGTTTCCAGCACGTTTCCTCGTAGTGTGCTGTGCATTAATGCAATGGTCATGTCATCTTAGATTTACCCTAGGTAATAGATCAATGGCTGAAACAATGAATGATTGGAGAAGTCAATACCCACAGGTGGCTCAGTAAAGGAGAGAGATTCTCCCGAATTTTTCAATAGCCCAGCAAGCCGCTTCAGGAATAACTCATCTGGTACCATTTTCTCTTCTTTAACCTTTTCATACAAAGCCTTCGCAGAGACCACATTATTGTCTAATGCTGAAGAGACAAAAAACAGCATATGAATTGCCTTATGACTACCGCCGAACACAGATAATTATTGGTACGAAAAACTGATTTATTTGATGATAATCTTCATGTTATAAAGCTTACCATAACACTTCATTAGGTATGCATATGCAGTTTCTTTATCTGGAAAGTCCTGGATCAGATCAAGTAGCCCAAGTATTTTGTGAGCCTGAGGATGTAAACACACACAATTTAACCAGATTGTACAATGTTCAATGTGAAGCATCTCAAGACACCCAGATATTGTCAAGAGGTACTGTATAAATATAGGTGTTTTTTTTAATATAAAGCCATTAGGACAGTCTGTGCAGGTGCTTCGGACGTAATGAAATAAATTGGATGAAGCTTACATCTATGCAAAAAGTGAACTCTTTCCTTCGGCCCATAGCCTTGTGTCATATTTCCTGACAAAACAGAAGGACCTTCAGCCCCTGAAGTCCATGCTGGCTCTCAGAATACCCATAATATCCCAAATTCCACATCTCCCTGCAACCTATTCTCCTTCACACTCTCTTAACTCCATCTCAATTCCCCTGCCACCCACCTGCAACGAGGAAATTTAACAGTTGCCAATTAATCTGTCAGCATCTTTGGGTTGTTGGAGGGTATGGAAGATCACATCTTGGTCTCTGGAACTGCAAGGAAGCTGATGTCATGACTTGTTATATTGTCTTCTCTGGCAGCGTAGTTATTTTAGGCAACCGGTTATTCATCTGAAGATTTCCAATGAGTCTTTATTACACAAATCATGCTTCAAATTACTTTAAAAATAATGTCCTGGGAAGGATGGGTGGGTTTGCCCTTATCCATCCCTCGACTTGGATGACATGTAGATTGTCGATTCTGCATGAGGTATGCGGACCTGGGATGGAGGAGAGGTGGCCGCTGCTACCAATGAGTGGGGATGAAATGAAAGATAAATTTACACTCACAGCATGTTCAGGTTCCAACAAATAGCAAGGGTGCTCACGATATTACTAATACTAAAACATCACAAGACTTAATGTGGGTAAGATTTTTTTTAAAAAAAACAAATGCAAACAAATTCTACAAAATGCAAAAAACCCACCAATTAATGCAAATTAAATCACAGTGTTTTGTATCGTCAATGCTCATACCTGTCCAGCTTTCTGTGCAGTCCTTGTAATGAATGAAACCAAACTCCTTTTCTGCTCTGCAATTGCAGGGCATCTCTGAAAAACATCAAATTCCCAAAACATTATCTTGTGAAATGCCACTATTTTTTGTAACTCTTGAAACAAATAAGTTTGACTGTTCAGTATCTTTCAAAAAAAAAAAAATATTTAAATTACTTCCGTGATTACCACCTATCTATATTATACAAAAACACTTCCCTTTGTTCTCAACATTGCAAATTTCCGTGTGTATGCAGGGTTGTGTTGGCTTTCTTTTAATCTCCTTAATTTGTATCTTCTTCCAAAACGCTTGACCACAGGCTTCCCATTGTCACACATGCTACTTACATTTTTCCCCTCGACGGGATAAACATCTTCCCGTCGCATTCCAACTTATATTTCCAAAGTTTTTAATGTTTTAATCGTTTATTTAAAAAAATTAACTGCTTTCCAGTGGGAGACTCGCAGCACTTTCCATTGATGATGTCACAGTGCTATCTCACAGACGTCCAATCACAATGGATCTCATTTACATATCACATCACAATGGGACAGGGGTGGGAGATTGCAACCTTCACGTGTTTCCATGAATGCAATCAACCTGGCGTGCACAATCAAATAGAACAAGTTGTCCCCCTCCCTCTCTACACCCCCCCTCCCTCTCTAGGGAGTGGTGAGTACTATCTCTATGGGTGAGTGGTGGAGTACTGCATTCAGGGACCAGCCCTCCCCTGTGATGCTGCGTCCCCCCCCTCCCCCTCTCTCTCTACCCACCTCCCTCTCCCTCTCCGACAGCTGCACAGTCGTGTGTTTACAAGGAGTAAAGAAGGGGGCTGAGAACGGATCTTCGTGGAGCACTGGTGTTGAGTGAGGATTATCATGGAGGATGATCTGGCCCCTATCCTTACTGATTGGGGTTTGTTAGTTAGGAAGTCAGTTGCAGAGGTGGGTGCTGACTCCAAGTCCAGCAAGTTTAGTGATAAGCATGGTTGGTATAATGGTGTTGTGGGAACTGACTTCCTGTGCTTGATAAGCTGTAGGCACCTCCTGCGGTAAGCCTTTGGCTCTTTGGGTCACAGATGCCCTTGATGATATGGAAGAATCAATATGCCATGGTAATCAGCACATTTTCTACCTCTGAAGTGTTTTTAAGGTTTTTTTTTAATGAACCTCAGCCTTCTGGTACTTTTAAAACATGGAGTTTCCAAACCAAGAATGGCTTGTGCTTTAAGTTATTTAGTTCCTGGATCTCCTAGTCATTCCCATTAAAGCGGTCCAGGTGTGTTTGGTATAGATGTCTAACAATGGTGGACTTCATAGCACCTCAGATGCGACTCCTTCACTCAGCGGTCACGTATTTGATGTTTTTAAGCATTTAGTTGAGATTTTTTTTTGTCTTGAGCAAATGTTGTGCCATCTTGGACTGTTCCTATCCAATGATGAAAATGCTCCTACAGTCCAGTCTGGAGTTCCTAGATTTTGCAGATGAAGGAATATTAATATTTTTCCAAATCAGAATACTATCTCTTGGAAGGGGAGATGATGACAATCCATGTACTTGTTACCCATTTCCTTTTTTGCAGTAGAGATGGTGGATTTGAGGAATGCTGCTGGTGAAGGCTTGTTGGGCATTGCATTGCATCTCTTAAATAGTACTGTACAAGTACTCTGGTACCATCTATGTCTACTGGCAAGTAGAAGCAGTGAATGCTCCTAGGATACTAACAAATGGTGCTCTGCCAATAATAATGCTTCTGAATGTCAAGGGAGGCTCTTAAGTGGAGATGATGAATTGTAAATGGCACATGTATTGTCAATGTTATTTGCCACGAAACAGATCAAATATTTAAAAAATGCAATTGCTTATGTGAGGGGCATAAATGTCTTAATGCTCTACCTCAGGGGTTCCCAACGTTTTTCTTCCCGTTTACCCCTGGCAACTTTAACAGCAGGTAACAATGTTATTTCACTTATTTATGAACAACTAATGATGAACAGATACTGGTATACCAGAACCAAACACAGCCAGTCAATGAGAGAAAAAATATGTACAAATCCAGAATCAACAAATTTACCCCCAAGGTAGGCGAAATTTACCCCCGGGGTAAATTTACCCAAGGTTGGGAACCCTTGCTCTACCTAAACAAAAAAATAACAAGGCCTGAGAATGAACAAGCACTAAATAAAAATATATATATTTCACAAAATTGAGCTCTGCACTTCAGCAAAATAACGTTGTTGATGTAATTGCAAGTCAAGTACCGAGGTTACTAATTCTTGGAATAGCAGCCCATTCCTGACTTCCAGATTCAGTCCGGTTTTTCACGCAAGTCCTTCTCTTTCCCTTCAAGAAGAGGAGTCTGAGGAAGGCCCCGACCTGAAATGTCATCTGTCCATTCTCTCCATAGATGATACCTGGCCGGCTGAGTTCCTCCAGAACTTTGTGTTTTGCTCAAGATTTCAACACCTGCAGTTTTTTGTGTTTTGAATTGGTTATCATAGAACCCTAAAAAAAAATATTTAGATGCTGTTGCCTTGTACGGGTAAAATCTCCAATTGTCGTCATGTACTTGGGCAAATGGGAAGGTTCAGCTTAATAATAATAGTTGTGCAAAACTCTATGCAGGGAAAGTTGTTGCCCTGTACATGTGACAACATTTCTCCACCTTTAGCAAAAAAAACCTTAAAATATATGCCCTGCCACTAGTGTTTGCTTTTAGAATTCATAGAAGGGATAATCAAGTAAAATAGCTAAATGTTCAACTATATTTGTTAATTAATTGTGGGCTATGCCAGATAATATTTGGTTTGCTTTAAACTTTTGCATTTATTAATCACATTGCACTCCAGTAAAAGCTGCTTTGTTTACTGTCAGGAGAGTAAAGTGTGCACAGGCTGACAGCATGAGTACCCATGAACCCAGCAATCTGCAAGATCACTGATTGTTTGGCTGCCACCTGCTGGGAATAGACTCGTTGTCAGTGCATGTGTGTACACTGTCAATGGCAGCTTTTATTCCCCTTAGACTGCTCAACATTTGCTCTGTTTTACATCATAAACCATCAGAAAGCCTCAATGCTGTTGTCTCATTCTCTGAAGATTACCACCCTGTCATTTACAGCAAACTCAGAACATGTAGTAACAGCAACCTATGAATTTATGCATTTGAGAGTTCTTGGAAAATTGCAGACAGAACATGACTGACAAAAAAAAAAGCAAAGTAACGCAGCATGAAATCCTCGCAGAATAAATGGAACAGCATAGGTGATGGCCATCCAGGCCATCATGTCCGTGTCACGAATACTGGAAGACTGCACTTGCTCCAAACACAGGCAGCACTTCCAAGGGTAAGCTTAGAAAATGTTATTCACATCTATTAATGTAAAATATTGATTATAATATTCAATTATGCTTATTCCAGGCATAGCAGAATCACATTGAAATTAATGTATAAAATTTAATGTATTAAAAAATGTAAGCATAAAAAACCCCTTCTTATCTTCATTTCAGGTGGAGAAATAGATCTGTTTAATTATGAAAGTTATTTTTATTCCACTGGATAGTACTTAAAGAATACGGGAAACTTTTCTAGGACAACTAAAATAAGTGTGTGTGCTCTTCCATAATATTTTTAAATGGTTCCAATGTCAGAATACACCTGCCAATCTATTTAATAAAGAATATATAAATTCTAGGCATGTGTATATTGCTGACAAGGTCAATTTTGAATGCCCATTGGTAATTACCCAACAGAAGATGGTGGTGAGTCACGTACTTGAGCTGATAGAATCTTAGTGGTAAAGATACCAGCAGAGAAGTTAGGTAAGGTATACGTACTTCATTGATCCAGCAAAAATAATGGGTTGGTTGACAAATGAGCGAGTCAAGATGTTGTGCAATTTGAATGGCAGCTTGGAGGTGCCGATGAAGTTATGAAACTATGAGAGCCATTGATAGAGGTCGCGAGTCAGAACCTCTTTCCCAGGAAGGAAAAATCAAATACTAGAGCACACAGGTTTAAGGAGGGGGGGCAAGGTTTGAAGGAGATGTGTGGGGCAAGTTTTTTTTTTAAACAAGCGAGTGCCAGGAACACACTGCTAGGGGTGATGGTTGAGGCAGATTCCAAAGTGACATTTAAGAGACTTTTGGATAAGCAGGAAATGGAGGGAGATGGATTATGTGCAGGCATATAAGAATGGATCTTGGTATCATGTTCGGCACAGACATTGTGGGCCAAAGGGCCTGTTCCTGTGCAGTACTGTAATATGTTCTAAGTTTCCATATGCTTGATGTTCAACTCCGTCATTCTGGGTGGTAAGGGTTTGTGGAATGTTTTTAAGAAGGACTTACTGAGTTGTTGAGATGCATTTTGTATAGGGCACGCAACACACCATGGCCTATTGATGGAGAGCTATGGTTTTGGCTGACAAATAAGTTCGTTTTGGGGATAATGGGACTAAATCTATATAAGAATCAAGTAGGAAGATGTGGTTGAGGTTGAAGATCGGCTATGTCAGACTTGAAACAATATGTGGCCCAAACTAATTTCAAATGTTCCTCAGTTAGCTGGTTTGCCCTCTATAGTCTGATCTTCTTGAATGGTATTAAAGCCATCTTCATAACATGATAAATATTCATCATATTTCTGAGGAAGATGGTATTCTAACCAACTGGCATTGATGCTGGTGATGTTTTCTTAAGAATGTTTTTAATGTAAAGGGATATCTGCAAATGAAATTTCCCAGTACACAAAATAAAAAAGCAAAACTCAGCAGGTCCGGCAGTATCTGTGGAGGGGAATAGACAGTCAACATTGCATGTTGGGACCCTTCTTCAACCTGACCTGCTGAGTTCCTCCAGCTATCTATTTTTTGCTCAAGATTCCAGCATCTGCAGATCTCTTCTGTCTCCATAAAATAAAACAGAACTGGAATTAACTATCCATTTTTATTTATCTCGATTTTCTAAGGAAAAAAAATTGCCTAATTAATCAATAAGGAACTGTGTTCAATCCCGAGTAAATGTGATTGCTCACATTGGGATCAAGTTAAATGTGCATTCTGGCCATTTCTCAAGGCTGCAAAAACAACACAAAATCATTGCTATAGGTGCCAAGTGCTTAAATATGAATTAAAAAAATACAGGATGACAAAATGCATTTTAAATTATTTTTAAAATATAGAAAACCAATACAAAATTCTTAATGCGTACCTCTAAAATAAATTTGGCATCATCTGTTCTGTCACCATTTATGTACTGTAGAAAGAGATCTACTACAGGTGTGTACACTGCAAAATGGTTCGCTAACCGTTCAGCCATGGCACTCACTAGAAGACAAAAGACAAAATACTGTACTATTTTTCCCCAATAGATTTAAAAAATGAATCACAAGAACTTATTTTACCGCATTAGTAATCATTATCCATTGTACATTTTGTTGTTGCTTTCAATTTGTTTTTCAGCAACCCCAAACTTACTGGGTGGGAGAAGGGAAAATAACAGACAAGTGAAAGATTGGCTTGAATCTGTGCACTGTTTAGATTGCTGCTTGCTGAATTTTTGCTATATTCAAGAACTTTGAAGTGTGTAAAATAGTGAATGGAGGGAGTAGAAGATGAGGACAGAATGAAGCCTTGACTTTTAAATTTGGTATTTATTTCTTCCTACTTTTTTTTGCACACACTAACTGGAAAAGTCAAAGCTCTCCCTGATGTTATTTATAAAATGGCCACTCCTCATCTGTGCTGCATGTTATTCTCATCAGGTAGCTTGGCATCTTATGGGCAATCAACCGTCTTGCTATATCTTTTATAAATACACAATGTATTTATATCCTTTATAAATACACAATGGCTAAAACGGTACTCAGAAAAATACTATTAGTCATGGGGCCATACAGCATTGAAACAGGACCTTGGCGCAACTTGCCCATACTGACCAAGATGCCGCATCTAGGCTAGTCCCACCTGTCTGCGTTTGGACAATATCCCTCTAAACTGTTCCACTTGATGACCATTTCTCAAGAGAAACCCTTTTTGCTCCCAAAGGTAAAGTCATTTTTTACTTTTAGGTTTTTTAGTTTTACAACAAACCTTCCATGCTTCTACTATATCAGCTAATATGTAAAAACATGAAAGATAGTTTTGAATGGGGCTATGTATATGATAATAACTCAATGTACTTCACTGTAGTCCACTGTAATAACTCAATGTATCCACTGGAATGTTATCAATCTTCCTGATTGTAAACTGTAAAGTTTGAGACCACGTAAGGCCCTGTTGTGACTAGCACAAAGAAAACAAGTCCGGCATCTTGTAAGTAAGATTTAATCTGAACAAGCCACAGAAACTTCTCGAAGGTCACCTGACCTCAATCACGAGGCACAGGCATTTATATTAAAGGGGCACCGGCATTTATATTACATATACATCACATCTCCCCCTTTACTTTAATTACAATTCTCCCCCTTCCCTTAAATTACCTTACATCTCCCCCTTCAACCTTGGTCAAAACTAATAACTTGAACCTTTAATCAATTTAATGTGGATAAAATATCACAAATAACACAGTGCTCTTCATACTACAAAACTATAAAATAATTGCCCAACAATTTTACATAACAAGTCGAGTTGGAGGTTTTGACAATCGCCCACTTCTCGTGCAAGTCGTATTTCCAACTCGTTCTGTGTGCGAGTGTGGCTTGGCTCGCTTTGAGCCGATTCTCCCACCACAGAACCTTATGATGCGGCCTGTGATAGTTCTCTTGAGTCTAGGAGACTAGCTCCTTCTGGGAGAGGGATTTCTCCTTGTGGGAGAGTGTTCGCACTTATCTGCTGCGTGTTGCCAAGGCATAGCTCAGCTGCTTCGTGCGCAGGTCGTATGTCCTACCTGTTTCTGCGGAACTCAGTACCGCTTGGTGTAGAGATGATGTAGCTCCGAGGGGACAGGTTTTCTCTTGCAATACGGCCACGTTGCCACTCGATTGGTTTGGCATGAAACCACACCTGTTGTTGTTGTTCCAGGCATTGCAGCGGCTCGGCGTTTCCTTCTCATTGAAGTATGCTGCCTGTTTTTCTTGCCGGACGGCCAGTTGTGGTTTCATGGGAGGGACATGATGAGACCGTAAGAGTGATAGAGGCGATGGCAATTTGCTTCTTAACAGTCTACAGTTCAGTAACTGTGAAGGGGCATAGCCACCTGTCCCGTCAAGAGGGGTGTTGCGGTATTCGAGGATAGCGTACATCTGGTCACGGCTGGAAAGATGTCCAATCTCTCCGCAGGTATAACATCTCATGTACTGAGCAGGGCAGTAGTTGCCTTTATGCCTGCGGATGCATGACCGGCAGACGGTATCCTTACCAGAATCACGGATTTCTGTCTGTGGTTGTCTGGGTCACGAATCCCTGCCTCGGCCCCATGGCCGACTGGCGCTGTCCCGTTTCACGTAATCAACAGTCTCTTCGGTGTTGATGGCGGTTGGGGCAATCTGCTTCATCTGTTCGGCTGCTGCTTCAGCTATCAGACACGTCACTGCATTTTTCCAGTGTTAAATCATCGCATTGTAGTAGTTTTTCCCGGAGTGGCTGGCTGGTGATGCCGCAGAAAATTCTGTCTCGCAGCAATGAGTCATGGATAATGCCAAACTCGCAATCATTAGCTAAAGACTTCACTGCAGTCAGGTAGCTGGAGAAGGTCTCTCCTCGCCACTGATTACGTGTATTAAAGATGTATCTTGAGACAGTTAAGTTCTTTTTGGTTCACAGTATGCCTGAAACTTATTCTTCAGCGGTTGTATTTTGTCAGTTTCCTCCTGGGCAAACTCAAAGGTCTCATAAATCTCCTGAGCTGCCGGTCCGGCAACGTTGAGGAATGTTGCACAGCGAATCTTATCTGGTTT
The DNA here is from genome assembly GCF_028641065.1 of Leucoraja erinaceus. Classification (NCBI taxonomy): domain Eukaryota; kingdom Metazoa; phylum Chordata; class Chondrichthyes; order Rajiformes; family Rajidae; genus Leucoraja; species Leucoraja erinaceus. Next base: position 44,905,899 of record NC_073384.1, read on the forward strand.
ATTTGTTAGTTCTGTTGCCGCCTCGTACAGCTGGAATGCCCTTATCCAGTCCTTATAATTCTTGGCCAAGTTTCCTTGCATGGAGAGTGGCCCCGGAGACTTGAGTCCTCCATTCTTTTCTTTAGTTTTTTACTTTGACACCATGTAAAGTTTGACACCACATAAGGCCCTGTTGTGACATTTACATCACATAAACAATCTTCCTGATGTACTAGTGGCCAGAGGATCTGGGGTGATGGAGGAACTGAAGGAAATCCACATTAGGCAGGAAATGGTGTTGGGTAGACTCATGGGCGGAAATCCCGGGCGGGGACACACACGTCCCACCCATGTTTTGAAAGTTGGGGGACAATCTCCCCCATGTTTTGTAATCCGGATTTTGAAATTCGGTGAAAAAAAAATCTATTAAAATCTCCGCTTTCCGCGAGACAGTGGGGGCGTCACTGTTAAGCGCTTGTTAATTGTCTCTATTAACATCATATTAACAAGATGTGTCACCAATTGTGTTTTGACTAAGTATTACTGAAGGGATTCACGGAGAATTTTTTAAAGCTGCCTGATGCAGGTACAATTACCATTTGAACTAATTGGATGTATTGGTGGATGGGAAAGATGGGTATCGGATTTAAACGGGTCAGGTCATTAAGGGCTCTGGTCGAACGGGTTTCCTGGCTGGCTTGCAGGTAAGTCCCTCATTCACGGTCACTCATGTTATTTAGTATTTTTTTACCCATCTCTCTCTCTCTCTCCACCCTCCAAGGTTGGTTCTTCTGTTTGCCTTTATTTGCTTCAGTTTTATTTGTTTAAGTTTTATTTATCACATTGTAGCTTTTGAAAGATTCAAGCGGGTATCAGATGCTTTCTAAGGGCTGAACCGACCCGATCGCGGGGCCTTTCATCGCCCGGCACGGCTTAAAATCAAACTATGCATCGAGGCGATCGAGGCTCCCGATGTTGAAGCCCCTGTCGGCCGATTTTAAGCCGCGTCGGGTGATGAAAGGCCCCACGATTCAGGGCGGCCGAAGCTGGAGTTCGGAGTCGGTCACCAACCAGGTCAGCTCCCGATGTTACCGTCCACAGGGCTCACGAATGAAGCCTCCGAAGCATAACGCGCTCTACTCTGGAGTCTCACGAGCTTCGTTGGCTCGTCTCCAGTTGGTCCAAAATGCTGCCGCTCGCCTTTTAACCGGAACTCGAAAGAGGGAGCACATTACTCCAATTTTGGCCTCCCTCCACTGGCTCCCAGTGCACTTTCAAGTTCATTTTAAAATTCTTTTATTTGTTTTTAAATCATTGAATGGCCTCGCCCCGCCTTACCTCTCTGAGCTGCCCCACCTATATGCATCTACCCGGTGCCTCAGGTCAGCGGATCAGCTGCTCCTTGAGGTACCAAGGTCTAAGTGGAAGCTCAGAGGGGATAGAGCCTTTTCTGTTGCTGCCCCAGCACTCTGGAACACCTTGCCGCTGCAGATCAGACAGGCCCCTTCACTGTCCATCTTTAAATCCTCCCTAAAAACTCACTTTTATTCACTGGCTTTCGACACTGGCTGAGACATTGTTCCTGTTTTAGTGCTTTTAATGTCTTTTAATTTTTACTGTTTTTATAGTCCTGTCGTCTTAATGGTTTTAGTAGTTTGTAATAACTTTTTGTTGACTTCCCATGTACAACACTTTGTGGTAACTGATGTTGTCTAAAAGCGCTTTATAAATAAAGTTATTATTATTATTATTATTATTATCACCTGTGTGTGCGCGCGCACATGTGCGTGGCCACCAAGAAATTGTGTCCCCCCCATGTTTGGATAGCGATTTACACCCCTGGGTAGACTGATGGGGCTGAAGGCTGATACATCCCCAGGGCCTGATGGTCTGCATACCAGGGTACTGAAGGAAGTGGCTCTAGAAATCGTGGATCCATTGGTGATCATTTTCCAATGTTCTATAGATTCAGGATCAGTTCCTGTGGATTGGAGGGTAGCTAATGTTATTCCACCTTTTAAGACAGGTGGGAGAGAAAAAAAACAGGGAATTTTAGACCAGTTAGCCTGACATCGGTGGTGGGGAAGATGCTGGAGTCAATCATAAAAGATGAAATAGCGGCACATTTGGATAGCAGTAACAGGATCAGTCCGAGTCAGCATGGATTTACGAAGGGGAAATCACGCTTGACTAATCTTCTGGACTTTTTTGAGGATGTAACTAGGAAAATGGACAAGGGAGAGCCAGTGGATGTAGTGATCCTGGACTTTCAGAAAGCATTTGATAAGGTCCCACATAGGAGATTAGTGGGGAAAATTAGGGCACATGGTATTGGGGGTAGAGTGCTGACATGGATAGAAAATTGGTTGGCAGACAGGAAACAAAGAGTAGGGATTAACAGGTCCCTTTCAGAATGACAGGCATTGACTAGTGGGGTACCGCAAGGCTCGGTGCTGGGATTGCAGCTATTTACAATATATATTAATGATTGAGATGAAGGGATTACAAGTAACATTAGCAAATTTGTGGATGATGCAAAGCTGGGTGGCATTGTGAACTGTGAAGGATGCTATGAGAATGCAGGGTGACTTGGACAGGATGGGTGAATGGGCAGATGCATGGCAGGTGCAGTTTAATGTAGATAAATGTGAGGTTATCCACTTTGGTAGCAAAATCAGGAAGACAGATTATTATCTAAACGGTGTCAAGTTGGGAAAAGGGGAAGTACAACGGGATCTGGGGGTCCTTGTTCATCAGTCAATGAAAGTAAGCACGCAGGTACAGCAGGCAGTGAAGAAAGCAAATGGCATGTTGGCCTTCGTAACAAGAGGAGTTCAGTATAGGAGCAAAGAGGTCCTTCTGCAGTTGTACAGGGCCCTAGTGAGACCACACCTGGAGTATTGTGTGCAGTTTTGGTCTCCAAATTTGAGGAGGGACATTCTTGCTATTGAGGGAGTGCTGCATAGGTTCACAAGATTAATTCACGGGATGGCTGGACTGTCATATGTTGAGAGAATGGGGCGGCTGGGCTTGTATACTCTGAAATTTAGAAGGATGGGAGGGGATCTTATTGAAACATATAAGATTATGGGTTTGGACACGCTAGAGGCAGGAAATATGTTCCCGATGTTGGAGGAGTCCAGAACTAGGGGCCACAGTTTAAGAATAAGGGGCAAGCCATTTAGAACAGAGATGAGGAAACACTTTTTCACACAGAGAGTTGTGAGTCTGTGGAATTCTCTGCCTCAGAGGGCGGTGGAGTCCGGTTCTCTGGGTACTTTCAAGAGCTAGATAGGGCACTTAAAGATAGTGGAGTCAGGGGATATGGGGAGAAGGCAGGAACGGGGTACTGATTGTGGATGATCAGCCATGATCGCATTGAATGGTGGTGCGGGCTCGAAGGGCCGAAGGGCCTACTTTAGTTTAGTTTTGGATGTTAAAAAACCATAAAGATATAAGTACTGTATTAGAAAAAGTCTTAATGGCAAAATTAGGTGGGGTGGGTGGTAGAGAGGTTCAGGGTGACAATTCTGGAGCTGAGGACATTAGTAGCATACTGCAGGGGATAATTTCCAGCTTGATCTAATCTGGTGAAAGGGTAAAACAGTTCTCTATCACTATCTTTCAAATTTTTACATCCCTTGGACTTATGAAAGCAAAGTTGAGGGCTATCCTAGGGAGTAGTCATGGTGAAAAAGAACAATTATTTTAATCAGTGTCAAATGTAAAGACAAGGGTTTGGTTGAGCAGATCAATGCCTGCAAAAACACAGTGCAAATCAAAGGCCAAAAGCTGGATAGCAGAGACTTGACTAAAAAGATCACATCTAAATTACAGGTAAACACAAAATTCTGGAGTAACTCAGCAGGACAGGCGGCATCTCTGGAGAGAAGGAATGGGTGACGTTTCGGGTCGAGACCCTTCTTCAGACTTCAGATCTAAATTACATCATGATTGCACTTTGCCAATACTCTACTAATTTCCACACTCAAACTCACCAAACACTCTGGCTTGAGAACTGCCAGTTGGCATGCATCTCAGGTTGAAATATTCCTGTGATATGCTTCTCTCTCAGGCAGATAAGATGACTGAAAATATATATAGCCAGCCTGTAGCCAGATTGTGAACTTCAAACTAATTTTTAGCAGTGGACTCACAGAACAAGAAATGGATATACAAGGACCAAAGGAAATCTGAACATCTGGCGAATAACCTGCCCTGTTTTTTTACATCTCCTCATCCCTGTACATACCTGCTTTACCCAACACATAACAAGCAGCAAGTATAGTTAGATAAACTTACATTTATCGACCGCTTCATCACATTTTCCCTCCATAACCTTACGGAATACGTAGGACATGCTTGTTAGCTGTTGCTGAGAATTTTCACTTGGAATGTACAAGGGCTCAACATATTGCACAGCTGCATCAATGTTACCACTGAAAAAAATATAAGTTTTTATTATATCATTGCTGAATTATAAAAGCACCTGGATATTAAACATAGAGGTAAAAATAATTGTTTTATCTTTTACCCTCCATAAATGTTACAAAATTAGTTATTTTCGTGCAGCTGTTACAGCAGTGAAGCAGAAATTATGAAACCAGAAAAATAATTCACAGATGAATGGACACAATCAACACTAATCAGATGCATTACTGTAACGAACTATGACCTTGAAAAGTCTAAATCACCATGTTATGCTCCAAAGGGAATTATATTAAATGACATGGAATGCCCTGTGGCTACTTGTACAGTCAGCTTACAAAGTGCACTGAATTCTTAAACATGCAAATATTGCACCAAAGGAATTTTATCTAAATAATGCAAACTGAAAAGTCAAATCACCTTGATCATTCAATGAAATACTTAGATACAGAATCACCTTTGCTTCTGCAGACACAACTTACTTTGCAAGATGAATGCAGGAGTAAATTTTCTTTTGAAAAACGCGTTTTGAAATGCTGTAAACAAACAGCTACACAAATAGCCTCATTTTTTAATAAAGGTGAAACTGGAAAGTTGCAATACCCTCCAAGGGGAGACAAATATTTTTTTAAATGGACTGTGAATCTGGGTTCGGCAGGACAGCTATACATTATATGTGTTAATCCTAAAATCAGGAATCACAGAAATATAGATTTTCATGTTGACATTTCTTCCAAATTTAAAAGTCAATCAAAATCCTTGCACCATGCCAATTTTTAACAACCCCCCCCCTGTAGCAATATAGTGCATTCTAGGTCATAAAGGAAAACTTTCCATTTTACAAACTGTTTTGCATCAGAGACTAACTGACTAACTGTGTAATATCATGCACAATGCTCAAACATATCTGGAGTATCTGCAGTGGCACAGTATCATTCACTGATTAATAAGTAAGTGGCAGGCAGCCATAGAACACAATTTATATTCCACTCGTACTTCAACTATGACTAGCTATCAAGTCTATTTGCAGCTGTCCAGGAAAACCATATTGCAAAGATTTAGTATCCTTCTCAGAGGAAATAAAAGGTTTGAATTGTTTGGCATGATTCAAGACTTCATGAATTAAAATCATTGCTAATTTTTTTAAGATCAATTATTTACTTGTTTATATCAATCATTTTTAATAATGTGGATGACTTAATTGTGAGAATACAAAATAGAAGCTCAAAATAATAATTTTTTTGGATGATTATGTGCATTTTCCATCCTAGCTCTTCTTTAAAGTACTTCATATTATATATTAAAAATATACAAATCCTTATTTAACCATGATCGGCGTTCGTACAGATAATCATTGCAGCTCTGAATGTACAGAGGATAATCATTTTATTGCTTTTCATAAACTGGCAAAGATTGGGATGAGACAAGAAAGTCAGAAGGAACGACGAAACCAAAATAAAGCACAAGCTGTTGAGTAATGTAAGGTAATTAATATTAATGAGAAATTATATGAAAATGCATGTATTTTGTGGATTAAAATTAAGCATTATTAGGTTTCATGATTGTGTAAATTGTGAAATGTTTCTATTATTCATTATTATTATTTATTATCATAAAAGCAGCAAAGGTTTATTTACCTCTTTATGTGAGCCAGGACTAAGTTGTTGACAAATAGCATCTTAGATAAATTGATCGATTGTGGCATGTTTCCCATCAACTTCTCCAGAGATTGAATTTGCTCCACATCTCCCTTCAAACCCAAAGCCTGAATTAGTCGTGCAATAGCAAGCTGGCTGGGCACTTGATTAGTTTGCAACATCTCCTTCAGAACTGCCACACCATCTACAAGGAAATATTTAAATCAAAACTGAAAGGGATTCATAAAATTATATCAGAGGTAATTTATTATTTCCAAAATAATCCGATCAATCTCTGAAAATATGCTCTTGTAGTTAACACGTAAAAAAAAGTTCCTTAACTAATTCAATTTACAGATAATTTCCCACGTTTCCCCACCCCATTTTTAGCCCTTTGGGTTCCCATTTCATGAGAATGAACAGCTTTGCAGATTTGATGAATAACATGCAAAATATTGTAGTTTTAAATTCAATTAACTATACATTCAGTTTTAGTTCAGGCACTTGTCAGTAGCACATAAATAAAGGCCATTTGAGAGACGTTATTTTACATTTATTTTCTTTGAGAAACATTTACTTTCATAAACTGATTTACAATGAAAAAGGGCAACCAAATGTCTTCGTACAGCTTCCCCAAGTTTTTCACATTTCCAAAGCAAGAAAAGACCTGAATATAATGTATAATATGAAAAAATATGCTCATTTAATCTTTAAAGCCTTAGTTGCAGAACAGCAACAATAAAAATGTTCCTAATTCTGTGGCAAATAATATTTAGTGAATTCATGAACTGATGTAGGAAAAATTCATTAAAACCTCATTTTTGCATAATAATTAACATGTACAGTATGATTAAAAAAGAAACCATTAAGCATTACTTTGAACAACTTCAACACAAATATCTGTTTGTGTGCAGTAAATGTTTAAGTATCATTCAACATACTATTTTACCAATACACATGCTGGACAATTGAGTTAAATCAAAGCACAAAAGTCTATTAATGGATTCGTTATAAAGAATACACAGTATCAAACAAGATTAATATCAGACAAAAGGCAGGGTACAAATGGCAATGTGATAGCAATGTGAATTCTCGTTTCTGCGTGTTTCCTTTTTGTTGCTTAAACCAGAGTACAACTTAAAAGAACTGAGGATTAATTAAACCAAAATGAAAGCAAAAGTTTCAATTTTGCACATTCCACTTTGTTTGCAGATATATGCACTATTAATTGTTAATATCAGCCTTTCTGGCAGCATGTTTAAGAATGTACATTTAATTTATCATGCAAAGATACATTCACAAACCAATATCGCAATGAAAATAATAATATACTGAATACACAAATATTTCTCACCCATCCTCAAATAAAAGTTATGCAATACCTTTTTTTCAATCATTTTTTATTAATATTGATTTGGTGCAAGGTTTTCTTTGATTTTGTAACTATTTAAAGGTGAATTTGTTCATTCATCCAGTTATAAAATTCTTGAAAGCTTGTAGTTTCATTTCTCCCCCACCACCCACCTCCGTAAGTCTGCAACCACAGCCCACTGGTTTAGCTAAGACAAAACCATCCTCTGTTAAATTGAATGGAAACTGGACTAAGTGGCCAAATGACAAGTACATTCATATTCAGCTTCAGTTGTATTATAGATGCATATATAGTAATTTATGTCTCTCAGCTATTACAAAAGACTCTTGATAAGCAGGTAATTTGCTAAATGGACTCCTTTATCACAGCATACGAAAGGCGTTACATGAAAATCTGCAGAGGCATTAACATGATGTAAAGGTCATAATGTGTGACATACCTTTCAGATTATCCCGCCTAACTTGCGTTATGATGAGTAGGCTGTTGGCAGCGTCGTTCAGTGTAAAGCCCTTGATGCGGGTCTCAACTCTAAAGAAGCAGACATTTAGAAAGGAATTACTGACATGCTTCTGATATGATAATAAATGGTTGAGACGGAGGTGAAATTACAAAAACTACTATTCCAATGTTAAAAATTTTGCCACAAATGTCGACCTGAAGACAGCTTTTATGTTAGAACGTCAAATACTGAAAAAACTGATTTTCCTTTTTCTTTCCTTTTTCTTGGTTCTGACAGCTGCCATAAGTGGTATCCTAGGCAGCAAAGAGAGAGTAATGCTTAGGCAAGTGGACTAGCTGCCAGAATATTATCTCTCAAATGGAGATATTAGACATTGAAAAAGTCACGGATCAGAGTTTCAAATGCAGGTAATTTTTCTTTATTGGGGCTGTAGAGTGGGAAGGTGGACTGACAGGTATAAAATTGATGGCTGCTGGCAAAGAATCATGCCTTGCTGTGAAATCAGAACCACTTACAATATCCACCAACAGCAATAAGTAACAACAGCAGTTTACAACTAAGAGACATTGTCAATAAGCAGTTCATTACAGAGTCACAGGACCACAAATAATGCTTTAAAAATCATACAACACCACATGCTGCACAAAGTGGCACCAAATATTTAAGTTATTATATCAGTTCTCTGGATGTGAAATGTATACTTTAAATGTAAAACTTTAACTAACATTTTAAATCTTCAAATCTTCAAAACATACAACTGTTTCATTTCTCACAACTGAAAAATACAGTCCTTTTGAAAGAAAACATAGGAAGCTTGGCCATAGGTAGTACTTTAGGTAGAAGGCTGCAGGTTCAGGATTAAAAATTAATGTGGTACCAAATCAGTACCACAGATCAAAGGGGCCATTTTGCATATGATGATTAATCAAGATCGAACTCAAGAACAGCCGAAGATTTCAACAATGTGTTCCTTCTGGAACCAAGACACCAGACACCAGATCAATTATTTTTCTGTTTGCTTGAGCCAAATACCCAGGGTGGAAATGTTAACTACCAGAGGGCACCTTTACAGTGAGTTGGGGAATGTTTGATAGAAGATATATAAGGCAAAACATTTTTTTTTAACACAGAAGGTGGTGGTGCCTGGTAAACGGTAGATAGTATTTAAGTAACATTTAGGCACTATTCACACTAATACATGAACAGGCAGGGAATAGAGGTTTAAAGCTTGGAAATGAAAAGAGGTGAATGGGTAATTATTGCATTTGCAGTGTAAAGGCCTGTCCCAATTAGGCAATTTTTTTGGGGACTGCCGGTGACTGTCAGTCGTAGCAGGTCGCCGAAAAACCGGCGACTAGACCCCCCTAAGATAATGTCTATGACAATGTCTACGATAAGCTACAACAACCTACCACCTAGTCGACGTCAAGCTACGGCACGCCATCAACTGAAGACAATTCAGTTGCCAGTACCTGTCGCCAGTTGACGTAGGTAATCGCCAATGGAATTCACCAAATTCAGCACCGGCGACAACCTAAGTCAACTGGCAACAACCTACGACAGCACCTACGTCACGAGAAGTCAAGCTACACTCATTGGCATTAACCCACTGTCACCGACATTTTTTGAAAATGTTAAAAATCCAGCGGCGACCAGAAAGATGCTATGACTCTTTGGGCAACTGAGGAGACTACCCATGACCATACAGGCGACACCCTGGCAACAGCCTAGTCGCCTAAAAAATAGCCTAAGTGGGACAGGCCCTTAAGAGCATAAGAAATAGAAAGAGGAGGCCACTGGCTTGTATTGTTGTTAAACTTGATCATGGCTGATTTTAAAACCTTTTTCCTGCCTTATCCCCACATCTTGGTTCCACTTGTATCTAGAAATCTAGTACAGGTGCACAACTTTTTATCCGAAAGCCTTGGGACCAGACACTTTTCGTAATTCGGAATTTTTCGGCTTTCGGAATGGAAGATTTTTAGCGTAGATTTTAACGGCTGGCTCAGTGGTAGAGTGCTCGGCTCATATCCGCAAGGTCGCGAGTTTGCGCCTCGATCCCGGCAGTTACTCGATCGCGAGTTTGAGTCTTCAATGTAGTTTTTTCTTGCAGAATAGGAGGGAATAGGGAGGGTTAGGCTGGGATCATTCTCTGCGAGATGATCTTAGTGCGGGAGACAAGTGTAGGAGAGGTGTACTGACTGTGTGGGCAGAACTTTGGAAGTGATTGCCCACTATTCTCAAAAGCCGCTGTGTCTCCCTGTCCCTGGGATAGCAGGGGGCGATCAAACAGCACAATACCCCCCTCCCCCTCCAGAGGAATCCGTTCCTCGATGGTCCGCTACGGCGACAAGTGGCAGTTCGCCCACAGCCCGAGCTGGTGCAATGGGCGGGGAGCTGGAGAGGGGAGGGAAGGGAGTCACACACATGGCCGGGAAGCAGAGGGGTGTAGGTGGGGTGAAACTGAAGAGAGCGACAATCTGCTGCTGCCTGCCCGCTGAGTTAAAAAGTTCCCACGCAAGACTCACGATACACGATTAACCCTCCCGCGCAATATATCCTCACCTTCTTTTTTATGAATGGGGATTTAGTTCCACTTTCTTCGAGGACCGACCGGAGGTTCCGCTGTCACCTCTGCGGGCCGCCCTCGGTGAACGTCTTCAAGGACTTTGAAGGGAGTGTTAGGCTGGGATCATTCTCTGCGAGATGATCTTAGTGCGGGAGACAAGTGTAGGAGAGGTGTACTGACTGTGTGGGCAGAACTTTGGAAGTGATTGCCCACTATTCTCAAAAGCCGCTGTGTCTCCCTGTCCTTGGGATAGCAGGAGGCGATCAAACAGCACAATACCCCCCTCCCCCTCCAGAGGAATCCGTTCCTCGATGGGCCGCTACGGCGACAAGTGGCAGTTCGCCCACAGCCCGAGCTGCGCCCCCTCAGGTTCCGCTGTCATCTCTGCGGGCCGCCCTCGGTGAACGTCTTCATGGACCTTTCTTCAAGGACCGAAAAAATGTCTGCTATTCGGAGCTTTTCGTTATTTGGAATTTCGGATAAAAGGTTGTGCACCTGTAATACAATAGTGACAGAGCCTCCAAAGTGGGGTCAGGTGGTTACCCATGTTATGAATGCAAAACATTATCCTTCTCTCTGACTCCAAGTTTCTTTCAGTGCATTCTAACATTGGACTGTGCTTGTAAATTTACACATCGGGATTTATGCATTTCCAGCTTTTTCCTCCTCCCCACTTCTCTCAATGATCCTCAGTTTAGTCTTCCGAATGATAATCTGTGAAGAGATCATTTTCTAGAAATGTAGTTTCTGATTTAAAAACTCTTTATGGCCAAAGCTTAAACATCATGCCATGAGCTTTCAAATACTGCCTGACAAGCCTGGAGAAATGAAAAACTTTCATCGACAAAAATACATTATCTTTAAAACACATAAAGCTGCAATCCATGTTAGAAAAACCTACATAATCCACATTCTACAACCTCTCAGTGGAAGAGGATTACATCATTTTTCAGAGAACCAGTGTGCTAAACTTGAACAATTATCTCATCGCACTGAACTGAGCAGCCAGCACTTTTCGCCACAAGCACATTACCTGACCTCAAGAATTTCAAAGATCTGCTGGGAATCGGGGTCATGTGAGAATTACAGTGAATAATCCCAAGAAAATCTTTTACACAGTACAAGGTTAAACTATCCCTTAGTCATTTTCAGCCTCCTGGGTTCAAATAATACAGCATCAGTCTCTGGATTTTCTTACTCCGGGGACCAATCCCCTTAATCCCTGCCTAAGCACTCATTGCTCATTCCTGATTTCTCCTTCTCCATCTGTCAGTCTTAAATCAACAATTCATACGTTAGGCAGTATAATGCTGACAATAAAGGATTTATATTTCACCATCTTAAATCTTTTGCCACAATTAAAAAAAGTTGAGCCATTAGATCACTAATCGTCAGCAGACACACCAACAATTTTTTCACCTTGCCTTCTTTCCCTGACCTTGGCTTGTCAATTTAAAACTTACTTGCTTTTGACATCCATGGCTTCCTCCAATAATCCATGACTTAGAAGAGCATTTATGAAACTTGAATAAACAGCTAAGCTCAGTAGTAGACCCTTCTTTTCAGCTTCGTGGAATACTTCAAGGGCTTCTAACAAAATAAGAATAACTTATATTACAATTGAAATTAAACATATATAGCTTTCTGCTAATGTTTACAAGCCTTCAAAAGAAATGAAAATAATTTTTCAACAATGTTACCGAAAGCTCTTGGGCTTCTTCAGCATTAGTCATCTTAAGTGCAGATGGATTGTTTCTAATTTATAAATACCATAAAGATCAGAAAAATCTATTACTTATTAGTATTTTTAGTTAGATCACATCATCGTAATGTTAATGAATGTACAAGGTAGTACACTGTTGCTGAAAATAATTTTATTCCTGTGATATTGCATAAAAAGCATTGTATTGGCTGCTTGAAGGCATGCAGATGAACAATTTTGCATGAGAGTTTTTACTTCCCCTAATTGTTTCCATGATGCTAAACTTCACTTTTGACCAATATTTCACTTCGAGCAACAATCTTCATGTAGACATTGATTGGAATAGAAAGGGTAAATGCAGTCTTTTACCCAGTGCAGGGGAATCAAAACCAGAGGACATGGGTTTAAGGTGCGGGGGGCAAAAGACTCCATAGGAACCTGAGGCTTAAAATTTTGTGAACACAAAGGGTGATGGGTATATGGAACGAAGATGCCTGAAGATCTAATTGAGGCTGGTATTATCACAACGCCTAAAAAAACATTTGGACAAGTACATGGATAGGGTAGGTTAGAGAGGATATGGGCCAAACACAGGCAGGTGGGACTAGTACAGATGGGACATGGTGTGGGCAATTTTTGCCCGAGGCCTGTTTCCACACTCTATGACTGGTGTGCCCATTACCGTAACAAGAATTGTTGGTGAAGACATTGGTGAAATTTGCTGCAAAGAGCACACTGTTCTTTTTGGTGTTACCACACGACTGCCTTTCTCATCTTCCAACCACACTCTTAGCAGCCATTCAGGTTCCAATATTTGGTTTTGGTTTTGGAGTGAAAAGTATCTTCAAAGGAGACAGCTGAATGATCCAAGAAATTGAATGATAAGATACTATACTTTCATATCAACCAAAGCATAAGTCACGTATTTGCACAGGCAGAGGTTAGAAGAAATGATTTGCCTCATAAGAACCTTAGGAACCCAAGATGTCGTAAAGTATTTCATTGACAACTAAACACTTTTTAAGACATCAGTTTTGTAATTCAGAGAACCTGGGATACTACTTGAACCTAATTGAGCGCAGCAAGGTGTCACAAACAGCAAGGAGACAATAAACACATAATTTGATGTTTTTGTTGAGGGACAGATTAAATCTTCATCATAATTCAGAAAGCTCATCTGCTTTTCTCTGAATAATGTCATGAGATGTTTTACATCCACTCGAGGGGGACGCAAATGGATTGTTTTGAAAGTTCGCACAATGGCAGTCGAGTGCCGCTTGAAACGTGGCTCTGGAAAATTAGCCAAAATTATCTGGTCATGTCTTGGTGTAGATCTTCCACCACACAACCTTTGCATGTGAATGCTCTCACTGAGTCTAGCATGACATTGGTGAATGCACAGATATACCAAGAAAAGGCAATTCAAATTGCCAAAAATTGTTAATTGTCAATAATAACAGTAAATGATCAAACTGCCAGAAATGTGTACGACAGGCTACATTTTGTTGCCTCCACAATTTTCTTCTTTGTATTTCTGACGGTGGTCAGTGACTGGGCTCACTGAAGGCTCAATGCTGGGCTCAACTCCTTTTCTGCGTCAGTTCCCATAACCCTCAATTCCTCGATCCTTCCAATATTTACTTAGCTCCACATTAAATATATCTAATGACCCAGCCTCTACTACTGGGGGAGACAATTCGAGACTTTCACTAGCCCTTGAGCGATGAAATTTCCAAACACCTCAGATTTAAATAACTGGATCTTTATTTTGTAGCTATTACCCCTTGATCGTGACTCTCCCACGAGTGAAAATATATCAACATCTATCTGTCAAGGCCCCTTAGGATCTTGTAGACACAAAGAACTGCAGATGCTTGTTTAGAATAAAAAACAACACAAATTGCTGGTGTAACTCAGCGGGTCAGGCAAGGTCACCTCTCATTTTTCCCAACTCCAAGAATACAATCCCAAACTGCCAGGTGTCCCTTGACAGGGAATCTGTTGCTCCAGGAATTAGCTTGGTGAATCTCCCTTGGACTGTGTGCAACAATATTATATCCTTTTTTAAATATAAAGAGACCAAAACTGTGCACAATACTCCAGATGTGGCCTCCAAACATCTCCCCTTTCTTAAGATTCAATCCCATTGCAAGTAAGGCCAATAAGTCATCTGCCTTCCTAATTACTTGTTTGACCTGCGTATTAACTTTCTGTCAAGCATGCATGTACTAGAACATCTAGATACTTCTCTCAGAACTTGATTCATTTACAGTTGGATAATAACTTGCTTTTGATTCCTCACACTGAAGAAATCCATGACCTGACACTTCACCACAATAATCTTAATTTGCCAGGTTTTTATCAATCTCTCAATGTATCTACATCCTGTTGCAGAAGCACAATGCCAATGAAACAATTGCTATTTCACCTATTTTCATATCATTAGTTGAAACCTTATTTTTTGAGCACTGTGTCTACAGGTAGATTAACAAATGTGCAGATGACACTAAGCTGGGTGGCAGTGTGAACTGTGAGGAGGATGCTATGAGAATGCAGGGTGACTTGGACAGGTTGGGGAGTGAGCAGATGCATGGCAGATGCAGTTTAATGTGGGTAAATGTGAGAATATCCACTGGTAGCAAAAACAGGAAGGCAGATTATTATCTAATGGTGTCAAGTTGGGAAAAGGGGAAATACAATGGGATCTGGGGGTCCTTGTTCATCAGTCAATGAAAGTAGGCATGCAGGTACAGCAGGCAGTGAAGAAAGCGAATGGCATGTTGGCCTTGATAACAAGAGGAGTTGAGTATAAGAGCATAGAGGTCCTTCTGCAGTTGTATAGGGCCCTAGTGAGACCGCACCTGGAGTATTGTGTGCAGTTTTGGTCCCCTAATTTGAGGAAGGACATTCTTGCTATTGAGGGAGTGCAGCGTAGGTTTACAAGGTTAATTCCCGGGATGACGGAACTATTATATGCTGAGAGAATGGAGTGGCTAGGCTTGTATACTCTGGAGTTTAGAAGGATGAGAGGAGATCTTATTGAAACATATAAGATTATTAAGGGTTTGGACACGCTAGAGGCAGGAAACATGTTCCCGATGTTGGGGGAGTCCAGAACCAGGGGCCACAGTTTAAGAATAAGGGGTAAACCATTTAGAACGGAGACGAGGAAACACTTCTTCACAGAGAGAGATGTGAATGTGGAATTCTCTGCCTCAGAGGGCGGTGGAGGCCGGTTCTCTGGATACTTTCAAGAGAGAGCTAGATAGGGCTCTTAAACATAGCGGAGTCAGGGGATATGGGGAGAAGGCAGGAACGGGGTACTGATTAGGAATGATCAGCCATGATCACATTGAATTGCGGTGCTGGCTCGAAGGGCCGAATGGCCTACTCCTACACCTATTGTCTATTGTCACTGCTTCAATGTAAATTCAATTGAATGACAATTTAGATATCAAAAAATAATGCAAACAGTACCTTGAATATTATTTTTCTTGGAAAGTTTGAGCAGTCTGCGTTGAAAGTCACTGGCCGAGTCAACAGGCAAATCAGGAATTCTTGTTTGTCCTCTTTGAGCAACAGAAGATGAAGTGGATGTATCCTCATACCATGTCTATGTAACAATTATAAGAGATTTGTTAAAACAGATTCAGACACTTAACCAAGATTAACTTGACTGGCTTTAATTTTATTCTTCTATTCAATAGACACTCTCTTTCATTGTAGTGTTGAATTTCATAGCACACACAGACATGTTTTTAATCTGCAACAATACTGCTCCGAAACAAGCTGGGGTTAGTAAAAACCAGATGAGAATGACAATGGCCCCAACTTCCCATCCTCCTGGGAAAATGCCTGGACTCCAAGAATTCACAGTAAGATGGCTCAAACCAAGTATGGAAAAGCCCATATCCTACAGTTCCATGGTATAAGCTAAATCAAGAGTGAACTTCAAATGATCGGTGCACAGCTTCCAGAAATTAAGATCACAATAATAATTTCCTTTATCCTGTACCATTTCTGCAGAGTGGAGGCAAATAGTTGTCATAATCAGTAAACCAATAACTTGATTGCTCCTAAACTTGTAAGATTAAGTCATCGTTCAAGTCAGCTCACTTCTAATCAATTTTAAAACCTTGCAGATCCTTCCTGATTATTGCCAGCAAGTATAATTTAGAACTGACATAATAACATTGTCTCTTTACTTAAAATTATTGGGAAAACAATAAACAGGGAACAGATTACTTTATGGATGTGTCTTATGGAGAAACATGTTGTGAAAGTGGAGGAAATGTGCATTATTTAATAACCAAGAATGAACAAGTGAGCCATTCTTTGGAAAGTGAACCAAAAACACACATGACCAGATGGCATCACATAAAGTAATACATCAAAAAATTTGTGTAAGAGAATCGTATTCATTGCTATTTCCTACCTACAGAACTATAATGCATGTTTGCTAAAGATATGAACATTCTAGCTTTTTAAAATTCACAAAGTTTGTAAAATAAAACATAACACGTGACCAGTCATATTTGACCTCTGACCCTAAATAAACATTGTCAGCATAACATAAAAAATTCACTTGATAAACTTCGAAATAAATATGAATCATACAGTACAAAACATTATACCTGTAATGCTTTCAGAATTAGAAGAGATGTAATCTCTTTTTCATATTTCTGGTCACATACGTGACTAAGAATGAGCCAGGTACGTAAATAGAAAATGAAATTTTAATCAAAAAATGGTGAAGCCTGACTAAATAGCAACAGAATGACATGGAATAAAATTAAAAATTAAAGCAAATGCAAGAGTGGAGTGTCTGACAAACCACAAACATTTAACAATAGATAATGAAACATAGATAGCTACAGATTTTATGTTCATATAGTTTAAAAGTAAAAGCAAGCAGGAAGCAAAATATAATTTTTACTTTGGATTAAATATCCAAAATCCTAAACTAAGGTAATTATAGAAAAATAGAATGCATGGACCGAAGCGAGTCCCTAACCTAAAAAAAAGATAATGGCGGCACAACGGTGCAGTTTTCAGAGATCCGGATTCAATCCTGACATCCATGCTGTCTGTATGGAGTTTGCATTCTCTCTGGCTGCGTAGGTTTTCACCTAATCTTAGTCATGCAGCATGGAAACATACCCTTCAGCCCAACTTTCACATGGCAACCAAGATGTCCCATTGGGCCCCATTCTTAGTCACGTGTGTGACCAAAAATATGAAAAATTGTGGAATACATATCTTCTAATTTTGAAAGCATTACAGATATATTGTTTTGTACTGTATACATGATTCATATTTCTTTTTGAAGTTTATCAAATGAAACGTTTGTTATGTTGACAATTGTTTTAGGGTCAGAGGTCAAATATGACTGGTCACGTGTGTGACCTCACACGGATGCATTTTTAACTTACAAACCCTGTGAATTTTAAAAAGCTAGATTGTTCATATCTTTAGCAGACATGCATTATAGTTCTGTAGGTAAGAAAATAGCAATAAGATTCATTACAGGATTTAAACAAATGTATTACTGTATGTGACAACATCTGGTCACGTGTGTGACATTGTGGTTCACTTTCCCAAAGAATGGCCCATTTACACTACTCCCACCAGCCCACGTTTGGCCCATATCCCTCCAAACCTTTCCTATCCATTGTACCTGTCCAAATGTCTTTTACATTTTGTTATAGTATCTGCCTCAAATATCTCCTCTGGCAGCTCGTTGCATATACTCACCACCTGTTTGAAAAATGCTGCCCCTTAGGTTTCTATTAAATCTTTTCCTTCTCGACTTAAACCTGTGACCTCTGTTTATCGATTCTTCTTCTCTGGGTAAAAGCTCTGTGCTTCTACTCTATCTTATTTCCCTCATGATCTTTAACTGATGCTCTGGTTTTCTCCCACATCCCAAAGATGTGCAGATTTGTATGTTAATTGGCCTCTAATTTGCCCCTAATATTTAAGGTGTGGATGAGAAAGTGAGATAACATAGAATTAGTGTAAACAAGTGACCGATGGTCGATGTGGACTAGATGGGCCAAAGGGGCTGTTTCCATACTGTATTTTTAAACTAAAAATAGTTAAAACATAATTTGCTGACATCAAAACCATATTTAGATGATTAAAACATAAAGCTTCCTAAACAACAAATAGTGCAATAAAATTAGTTGAAAGCTATAGAAGAATAAATATGCTCATTGCATTAGCTGAATACAAAATATCACAATTGGAGGAACAGCACCACATATTTCGCTTGGGTAGCTTACACCCCAGCGGTATGAACATTGGCTCCTCCAATTTCAGGTAGTCCTTGCTTTTTCCCTCCTTCCCCTCCCATTCTCAGCTCTCCCACAGCCTATTGTCTCCGCCTCTTCCTTTCTTCCCCCCCCCCCACCGACAAAAGTCTGAAGAAGGGTCTCGACCCGAAACGTCGCCTATTCCTTTGCTCCATAGATGCTGCCTCACCCGCTGATTTTCTCCAGCTTTTTTTGTCTACCACCCATTCACACAAGTTCTGTTATCCCACTATCCTCACCCATTCCCTACACATTAGGGGCAATATTACAGAAACAAGTTAACCTACAAAGCCAATGCGTCTTTGGGATGTGGGAGGAAACCCACAGACTTGCAGGGAGAATGTGCAAATTCAACACAGACATTGCCCAAGGACAGGATCGTGTGAGGCAGCAAGTCCACCAGCTGTGCCAGTATATTTTGTTTTCCAACAAAAAATTATACGTTGATAACTTTGGTTACTAAAAAAAAATAAACTATCCATTTTCAGTCTTAAATCTCTAAGTCACACTATGTCCCCCTTTACAGCTACAGTATGTTTTAATTCAGTTCAAGACTATGGGGCAATACATTGGCCATAAAGTTGCTGCCTAAAAGTGCCAGAGACCCGGAATTGATCCTGAATATGGGCGCTGTCTGTATGGAGTTTGCTCCTTTTCCCTTTGATGAGTTTTCTCTGGGTGCTCTTGTATCCTTCCACATTCCAAAGGTGTGCAGGAACCTTTTACAGACCCAACCCAAAATGTGATAGTTTCCTTTTGTCCAGAGTTTCTGTCTGACCTGTTGAGTTACTCCAGCTTTTTGTGTCTATCTTCGGTTTAAACCAGCATCTACAGTTCCTTCCTACACACACGATACTATACGATAGAGCTTTATTAATCCCAGGAGGGAAATTGTGCGTGTGTGTGGGTATATATATTATACACACACACACATATATATATATATATAGTTATATCTATATAACTAAGTCTCATCTTGACCACTTCCTGTCTGCGCCGTATATTGATTTTAGAAAAACGCTGCCATATATCGCTATGATTTTTGGCCATCTTACTCACAGTCCTCCTCTGCTGAGGCAGCCCCGAGGATTTCTCCGATTGATGAAAAAAATTATGTTAAAAAAATCTTGAGATCAGCTGTTGGTCCTCTCGCCTGTCAATCACCACGATCAAGGTAACGCCACTTCCGGGCTGGGGAGGTGGGGCAGGACTATAAAACCCCAGATGCCTGGGCGCGAGTCAGTCACCCTGGAAGATCACGAGGGAGAGTCCACTACTGTGATTCTAAGCTGTGAATTAACTGAACTGTGAGTCTGCAATGTACTTGCAATAAATGATTTGTTAGCCCTTAATGACAATGCAATGAGTTGTTTGGCAAATTGGTGGCCTGCACGCTGCCTGAAATGCTGTGAAATTGAGTTTGTGGCCTGCACTCTGCCTGAAATGCTGTGAAATTGAGGTTGGTGGCCTTCACTCTGCCTGAAATGCTGTAAAATGGAGTTTGGTGAATGAGCTGCCAGCCCACCAGCCCCGAGTTACTGAGCTGCCAGCCCACCAGGCCTGTGTGACTGAGCTGCCAGCCCACCAGGCATGAGTGACTGAGCTGCCAGCACAAGAAACCATTCAACCCGCAATGTCCATACTAGCCATCTGGAAACCAGTCCCTTCAGCTCTTCGATGCCCTGGTTTGGAAGCCGTGGTGGGAAATTTAAGGTAGCTCTTTTATAATAATAATAATAATAATAATAACTTTATTTATAGAGCACTTTAAAAACAACCACAGTTGCAACAAAGTGCTGTACATGACTAATCATGGACAAGAAATTATTACATAACAATAAAAACATTAAACGAAAGAGTAAAAACAATAAAATTAAAAACATTAAACGAAAGAGTAAAAACAATAAAATTAAAAACATTAAAAAGCACTAAAAACAGGAGCAAAGTCTCAAGCAGTGTCAAAAGCCAAGGAATATAAATGTGTTTTAATACTGGTTTTGAAGATGGACAGTGAGGGGGCCTGTCTGATGTGCAACGGCAGGGTGTTCCAGAGCGCCGGAGCAGCAACAGAGAAGGCTCTATCCCCTCTGAGCTTCCGCTTAGACCTCGGTACCTCCAGGAGCAGCTGATCAGCTGACCTGAGGCAGCGGGCAGGAGCGTATGGTTGGAGCAGTTCAGAGAGGTAAGGCGGGGCGAGCCCATTTAGAGATTTAAAAACAAATAAAAGAATTTTAAAATGAACTCGAAAGTGCACCGGGAGCCAGTGGAGGGAGGCCAGAATTGGCGTTATGTGCTCCCTCTTTCGAGTTCCAGTTAAAAGGCGAGCAGCAGCATTTTGAACCAACTGGAGACGAGCCAGGGAAGATCGTGCAACTCCAAAATAGAGAGCGTTACAGTAATCCAGCCTAGATGTAATAAAGGCATGGATTACTGTTTCAAAATGCTGCCGCTCAAGAATGGGCTTCACCTTTGCCAGCTTCCTAAGGTGAAAGAAGCTGGACTTAACCACCACGCCTATTTCATGATCTACTTTAAAATCACTGTCCATCCTAAAACCTAGGTTTAAAACTGTTAGCTTCACGTACCGTGCCAGTGGACCCAAGTCAACACGGGGAGGTTCACGGCAGCCATTGGGGCCAAACAATATCACCTCTGTCTTCTTTTCATTAAATCCTAGAAAGTTTAGGGCCATCCAGGACTTAATGTCCTCGAGACATGACAGAAGTGATTTGACAGAAAAGGCGTCTTCCTTCCTCAGCGGCATATATAGTTGGCTATCATCAGCATAACAATGAAAAGAGATGTCATGCTTTCTAAGAATGGAACCCAGAGGAAGTAAGTATAGTGAGAAAAGCAGGGGCCCTAAAATTGAGCCCTGTGGAACCCCGTATGACAGAGGAGCGGAGGAGGATTCAAAACCAGCAAGGCTTACACACATGGTTCTGTCTGCCAGATAGGACCTGAACCATCCCAGTGCACTGCCACAGATGCCCACTAGGTGCTGTAACAGAGATATTAAGATACGATGGTCCACCGTATTAAAGGGGGCACAATCCACAAGAACCCTTTTTTTGCTTAAGTCCACCCTCCACCACCTAAAGTTAAAATTCCATTTGGAATATTTTTGGAGGACCAGGAAACCAAGAAGCAAGAGTCACTCCAGGGAGTTACTCCAGTTCCAGGAAGTGATTCTGCGTTGGGTTTCAGCGGTCGCGGCCAGATCTCCTACAATGCAAAGGGAGGGAGAAAGTTGCCGGCGCCGACCAGTGGCTGTGTCAGTGCGCATGTGCAGGGCGGCTGATAATGTGCTGGCCTTGGTTGTGCGCATATGCAGGGGGAGGATGTGCTGGCCGTGGCAGTGCGCATGTGCAGGAGGAGGATGTGCAGGCCGTGGCAGTGAGCATGAGCAAGGCGGCCGGCCATGCCGGCGGATGTGGAGCGGCCGGAGAGCGGAGACTCAGCAGGCCGGACAAGGATGGCGGGCGGAGACGGAGAGTGACAGAGAGAGAGAGAGAGAGAGATAGAGAGGGGGGGACAAGCCGGGCAAAATGACACGGCTTTTAGGTTCCCGGCAGGACTTTAGGTGGCCATTGGCAACCGTTAATTTCGAGCCCTGACAGGTGTACTGGGAATAGTTCATACATCGAACAACTTCACCTTCAACTGCACTCAATTCTCCAGATTAAAGATGAAGCTTTGGGAAATTGCACAAATGAAATTTACGTCTGTCTTTTGATGGGATACGAGGAACAGTCTTTATTTTGATGCTACTCAGGACCCTTTGCTTAATTCATTTTCTAGTACACGATGATGGAATTGGTGCTACTTCCTGCATTTCACATCTCGAAAAGTTAATTACATATGCTGCCAATTTCCATCTGCTCTCACTATAACTCTCCAGCTCAATCCCATTCTATCCCCCCTTTGGTCTCCTGCATTGCTATAATGAGGTCCAACGTAATCTGGAGGAACAGCACTTCATCTTCTGTCTGAGGACATTACAACCTTCCAGTGTTAATATCGAATTCAACATCCTTACATGCCTCGTTCTCTCCTTTGCATCAGAACTCTTTCGCTTTGCTGGAGATTTTCCATTAGATCTGACCTGCTTAGATATCCCTACGGCTCTACATTTTGCAGCTTTTGCATTCCATTGACGTCTTTTTTCTTTCCAACTGCTCTCATTAATCCATCAACCAGGTCACTTCTTCAACAGCTTATTCCCACTGCAAACCTGACCTCACCAAGTAAGAAATATTCCCTTTATCCTGCCCACACATCTCCCACCTTCTCTGCAGCTTAAAATGAAGTGGTTTTCTCTTTTTCCCCAGTTCTGTTAAATCTGTTTCTCTTTCCACAGGTGTTATCTCAATTCTAAGTGTTCCAGGATTTTTTGTTTCTATTTTACAAAAAGAATAAGATGGCCAAGTGGCAATAAGATGGCAAGGTGACTCCCAAGTGCTACTTCCAAAAAATCTAAAATATAAAAATTTGGAATATGCCACAAACCCTTTTATGATCCATTAAGATTATACTATTCATCACACATAATTTGCAGAGGTCAGCAGTATTTGCAGGTATGCAACCATTCCACTGCTTATCATTAAGCTGGGATGATTTTAGTTTCATTTGAAGGTTATCTTTAGTTGCAAGCCCTCGCTACCCAACAGTCATGGGGTGGAATGGTGGCGCAGTGGTAGAATTGCTGCCTTACAGCGCCATGGATCCGGGTTTGATGCTGACCACGGGTGCTGTTTGCACATTCGCCCCGTGATCTGTGTGGGTTTTCTCTGGGTGCTCTGGTTTCCTCCCACATTCCAAAGACGTGCAGGTTTGCAGGATAATTGGCTACGGCAATATTGTAAATTGTCCCTAGTGTGTAGGATAGTGCTGGTGTGCTGGGATCGCTGGTTGGCGCGGACTTGGTGGGCTGAAGATTCTGTCTCAGCGTTGTATCTCTAAACTAAACTAAAGTCATCTATCAAAATTGTCGGCAAATATGTGCATCAACATTTATGGAACAAGTGTAACATTATGTTGGCTTGGCAAATGGTCGGGAAATGGGACACAAAGCAAAGGAAAAGTGATCTAATTGGTGGGGTATGGAAATAAGAGGTATATTGTAAAAATTACATATACCCATGATAGAATGGAAAATTACATTTCCAAGTTATAATTGATGTCGGAACTCAGAAAATTTGTAAGGTAAGAAACAACTACTTGAGGTCTAAATTTGCCATGGGCTAATTTAAAGGCTACTTTGACCATTGGCCTTCTGCAGTTACTGCGTAATTGTCCCAAATATTTGTGCTTGAACAGATAAAAGCAATTATACATTTTGGGTAAACCTTGATGAACATAAGGAAGCAAGTAAAATTGTTAGTTTAAAATGGTTACCTCAGGAACTTCAAATGGAATTTCTTGACCATTGCTCTTGAGTATTTCCGCAAGTATCCGCAGAGTTCGCTCTCGGGGAATCACATTTTCCTCCTGCATTTTGGTCCACGTTGCGTCAGCTTTTCGCCAATCATTATTTTCCTCTGTTTAAAAAAAAAAATGAACATAACAATAAAATATAATTTCAGATCTCTGCTGTATACGGTTTAGTTGAACTTAGAAAAGGAAACTTATTTCCATAAGGTGCATTTCCAAATGTTTTGAAAGAAATAACATTTTTTCCCAACCTCTGAAATCAGGAATGCAGTCAGCCAGCCCATTAATCACAGCCACAACATTTAAAGCAGCTATGTGCATAGAAGATGAAAGGTTGGAGACTTATTTTTCATACAATTAAAGTAGCACTAATCTAGAGACCCGCAAATATGACTATGCAGTCCCTAATCAGGTCAATCTCGTCTTCTGAAGTGTAAACGTGTTTTGTTAAGGATTGTTTTTAGGTGAATGCCACTCCAAACATGATATCAAAACTGAAGATGGGTCTCATCCCGAAATGTCACCCATTCCTCTATTCAGAGATGCTGCCTGTCCCACTGAGTTACTCCAGGATTTAGTGTCAATCTTCTGTGTAAACCAGCATCTGCAGTTCCTTCCTACACATATCATTCTTTGCCATTTGAGGTGACTGTGCATCTCCTGATTTTGTTGTGCTTCAGCATGGTACACAGACGGGGAAGTAGCAATCAAATAGGTATCCGACAAGAACTCTGCAGGACGTACCTTGTTGCATGCACAATCATGAGATTTCCCATTAACTTCCTTTAACCACAAACAAAAAATACTGCAAGATGTTAAAATAATTTTTTGCCTCCTACCTGGTTATTATTGCACCGCTGTTTTATGCAAGTAAAATGACGGCTGATTATCCTACATCACAACAGTGATTACACTTCAAATGCACTTCACTAACTGTAAAGCACTTTGGCATATTCTCAAAGGAATTTATAAAGAACTAAGTACTTCAGCATTTGAAGGTAGGATATATTTCATAATTCACCATTTTTGCTCAGCAATGAGACAATGCCAAGCACCAAAGATTGCATTTGGAGTTTTGTTTTGAAATGTCTGGGTAAAAATTGCCTTAGTTTAGGAGGTCCCAATGTTTAAAAATGTTTAAACACTTAAAAAAAAAAATCACAATTATCAGAATCAGATTTTATTCGCCATGTATGTTTTGCAACATACGAGGAATTTCACTGGCCAGGTCAGTCATACAATTAAAAGCAACAGACTCAAAAACACATTTTAACATGAACATCCACCACAGTCTCCTACACATTCCGCACTGTGATGGAAGGCGAAATAAAGTTCAAGTCCTTCCTTTTGTTCTTCCTCGGTCAGGGGCTTCGAGCCCTCCATTGACGGGACGGTCTTGACTCCTGTAGCTGGCGGCGTTCCGGCCCTTCGTGTCGAGGCGTTCAGCTCCTGCATCGGGGGGTTGTCAGCTCTCCCGCACCGGGGGATTGAACCTCACGTCGGGGCTGGTCGAAGGTACTGCGGCGTTGGAGCTCCTGACTATCCTCTTCCGAAACTGCGAGCCCTTGATGGTAAGTCCGCAGGCTGCGGCGGGAGCGATCCCAGGCAAGGGATCCGCTCTGATGTTAAGTCCGTGCCCCGTGGGGCTCACAACAGTCCAAGGAGGCCTCCAGCTCCAGCGATGGTAGGTTGCAGAGCCCGGAGAATGTGATAACATCTCCGGGAAGGTAGGAACTTGAAAAAAAGGATTCCCCCGATCCCCTCCCCCCTTCCCCCACATAAAACAAACCGAAGTACATTAAAACAAACTATTAACAAACGCTAAAAATAAAACGAAAAAACGAACAGACTGCCGGCAGGGCTGCCATCTCCCCGGCGCCCCTGGTTACAAAAATAGGTTAAAAGAAAATACACATTTCTCCAGGAAATGTAAATAATGGATTTTGTTGTTTAGGTCAATATGGTAAATTATTTTATTTTAAATAGAAACTGGAGGATTTTAGAGTGAAATTTTCCTCACCTGTCATTTTCTTTATTTTGCTTCTCAAAGTGAAAGTAAAATGTTATGCTTAAAGCTGAGTCTCACGTTGCGAGTTGACACAAGAGGTACCCCGAGTTAAAACTCGTGGTAATAACGTACGATTAACGTACGGAACTCGTGGACGCAACTTAGAGACTCGTGGCGCTAACGGCAGGTACTCGTGAAACTTGTGAACTCTTGCAAAAAATCAAACATGTTTAAAATTTTCCACGAGTCAATTTTACTCTTGTGGTTATGAATTGAAACATTTTAACTCGTTGTTAGAACGTAGTGGCCCGTGCGTTTACCTTAGCGTATCGTGAGTCTATCGTGGGAACTCTTTAACTCAGCGGGCAGGCAGCAGCAGATTGTCGCTCCCTTCAGTTTCCCAGCGACAATCACCTGCCATAACGCGAGAGAGATCATGCACTGTTGTAGGTCTCTTTTGCACGTCGGTGTTTCTGTCTTTCTCCACTCATTGTTGGCCCCATCTGTCACCGCCCCCACCTACACCCCTCTGCTTCCTGGCCATGTGTGTGACCCCTTCCCTCCCCTCTCCAGCTCCCCGCACATTGCACCGGCGCGGGGGCTTTGCACTGTCTTCACGTTGGCGATGCCAGCAGGTCAGTGCCAGTCGCCCCGGGGCAGTCGCTCCCTTCAGTTTCCCAGGGGGGGTCGGGACGGGACTGGAGTTGGGAGGGAAAGGTGGGGGTTCCCAGTCTCAGCTCCTGTCCAGGGGGGTGGCCGGAGACGTCAGGACCAACGGGACACCGACCCCCAAGCCCCCCAGGCCCACTGCAAGCACGGAGAACCCAGAGACCCACAGCCAACAGCAACTACAGCCCGAGCTGCGCCCCCTCATCCCCTGGACAGGAGCTGAGACTGGGAACTGTACCGCCCTTGCCCCCTCCCTCTGCAACTGCAAACAACCCCACTCTCCTGCTCACCTAACCCCCCCATTCCCCCCCCCCCACCTTTCCCTCCCAACTCCAGTCCCGTCCCGACCCCCTGGGAAACTGAAGGGAGCGACTGCCCCAGGGGCGACTGGCACTGACCTGCTGGCATCGCCGACTTGAAGACAGTGTAAAGCCCCCGCGCCGGTGCAATGGGCGGGGAGCTGGAGAGGGGAGGGGTCACACACATGGCCGGGAAGCAGAGGGGTGTAGGTGGGGGTGGTGACAGATAGGGCCAACAATGAGTGGAGAAAGATAGAAACACCGACGTGCAAAGGAGACCTACAACAGTGCATGATCTCTCTCGCGTTATGGCAGGTGATTGTCGCCTGCCCGCTGTTCCTGACGCTAAAGCCTTGGAATTGTTGCCCTTCGTCTTGGCGTGGAGGAGGAGGGGGGTATTGTGCTGTTTGATCGCCCCCTGCTATCCCAGGGACAGGGAGACATGGCGGCTTTTGAGACTGGTGGGCAATCACTTTCAAAGTGTCTGCCCACACAGTCAGTACACCTTTCCTACACTTGTCTCCCGCACTAAGATCATCCCGCAGAGAATGATCCCAGCCTAACCCAAGAGCCATGTGACCCCAGACAGATTAATGACGTACACAACTACGATTCTTTCACTCGGGGTACCTCTTGTGTCAACTCGCAACGTGAGACTCAGCTATTAGTAGAGCTACATTGGTTAAGCAACATAGTACAGCAATTTAGAAGAATACAACTGAGCAAAAAGCTGGTCTGTGAAAAGAAAGCAAAGGTTATGGCTAGGCAGTTTTTGGATCGGAAACATGTGTTCTTTGTGGAACTAAAGTATCTTCAACAATTAAATTATATGAATTAGGAAACTGAAGGAACAATGTTAAAAAAATGCTCTGAGAGCGAATTGACTAATAAACTGGTACTGGTGCCTAAATTGGAGGAATGTGAAGTGATTCATAGTATAAGTTAACAGTGTCTCAAAAGGAGGTTGTCAGAGCAGACACCTGGAATAAAATGTAGGTGCGGTCTTGGTTTTGTAGATAGAATCTAAGGATACAAAAGAAGATAACATAATTTCACAAGTTCCTAGTTGGGCACTGGAACTATATTAAATAAATTCAAGCAATGGAACATAGATTAACTTCAATGTTACCAGAATTTGGATTAGGCTAACAGGTCAGTGGTTACAAATTGTCTATATCCTTTCTCACATAACAGGGTCATATTTGATATGTTCCAATCTGCAGGAACCAGAATTTATCTAGCCATCCCTCTGCATATTTTCCAGAGAGGATAGGGGCTTTATTGGATAGTGCTGACAAATGAAAGCGTGAATTTAACGGCAAAATTATTCAGTTCAGAGACACTCGAACAAGTGGAAGAGCCCACTGTCTGCGAATTATACACGATGTAATCTGTAAAAAAATCTGAAATTTAATGTAATAGATTCAGTTCAATCTGTGACAAGCTTTTTGGTAACACTCTGGATCTTGGGAGCAAAGTGGATATACAAATATACAAAGTGGACACCAGTGACCCATTGACCAATTCTGAACACCAACATCAAATTACAAACTAAATTGAACTTTGGACAGAAACACCAATCAGCCTCAGAAATTGTTAAATTGCTTCAGGGGATCTTCTTACCAGCACCAATCTCCTATCCTCCGTGGAAAACACAAAGAATAACATGGGCTGTATAACAATAATTGCAATGTGTACACATTTGTGAAACACTCACATTTCATCTAGTACTATAAACACATGAAGAATGAGGAATATGCACAACCCTTAAAGAAAAATATTTTCCAGATTATAGTCGCATTTTTTTATGCGATGCAATTTCCTTTCAAACAAAGCAAGCCATTCCAATTTCATTATTTACTAAATTAATGACGACAAGGTCAGTAAAAGCTCAGTAACAATCATCTGCCAATTTTGTTCTTCTGGCCAGCCCCCATCATTCAAGGAGGGATAAAATAAATGTGTCAGAGTTATAGTGGGATGATCCAAGTGTCAGTTGTCAAAAAGTACATTATAATTACACATTTTTGGCTATTCTGATCGAGAGCTTTAATGCTGTAGTCAGCCTCATCTACTCTAAAGAATCGGGACAAACGCCATCTGAAACAACGTTATGTTGAGCTTCAAGATTTGTGAAAAAAGACTTGACTGTGTTATCTCCGTTGGTCCTCAAGATTTAGTGACAATTTAGAAGTCCACTTACTGAAATATTTCATAAGATAGTAGTACATTTGATCCCTGTCACATTCAAATAGTTTCTGCGTCATTTCTACCATGTTCTCGAGTGCTTCAACCTAAAAACAAAAATTAAAAATATTCAAAAATATGACATATAAATTTCTTAACAGATGTATTTTGTAAGTTTTTCCAAATGCAGTTAAAAATCTTTTTCTTAAATAAAAGGCTGCAGTCCAGATTTACTATTTGGATGGTATACATGCAATAACATGTACCTTTGGATATCCCCAATCTCCGATTTACCAGATATCACATTGATTTTTATCTGAAATTTGATCAACTGAAATCACTCAGCTGACCTACCTGATTTGTGGCTGTGCACTTGTCGGCAAACCACTGAAGTCTCCCTGGACGTGCTCTCAGGCCAGGTGTCTGCAGGACAAGGAATAATTTAAGAGGCAAAAATAGGATGCTACTACGGTATTACAAAATGAATACATGAATTCATATGGCTGTTTTAGTATTTGCACAAGATGATCACATTCTTCAGCACAATATTACCGCGGGAAACTGATGACTATAGTAACAATTAGTACGGAACCAATCCTACTTTAAAGGTGCATGCAAATCCGAGCTGGAATTCAGCTGCACAGGAGTTTTAATAATCAGATATTTTTCTGCCACACATGTATAACACAGGTTCAAGATATTTGTTCCACAGAGGGCGATAGGTATATGGAACGAGCTGCCAGAGGAGGTAGTTGAGGCAGGAAATATAATAATATTAGTTAAAAGATATTTGAACAGGTACATGGATAGAAAGGGCTGAGAGGATATGGGCCAAATGTGGGCAGGTGAAATTAGTGTGAATGGGGCATTTTTGTCAGTATCGGCAAGTTGGGTCGAAGGTCCTGTTTCCATGCTATATGGCTCTGACTATATTTAATGAACCTGAGATTATTGGTATACAGTTTAATAAGATTTTATGCATTCACTTCAATTGACAAAGATATCCTATAGGGTTTACAATTTCTAATGAACTGTTCATTAAAATGTTTTTCAAATTTATTTGTTACATTTACTATCATATTGAAATGCCAAACTTCCAAAAATGTTTACATTTGGGGATTTAAATAAATATGTATTGCTCCAACAGAAACAAAATCAAATGAAATTGGTAATAATCCAAAAGTTGTCCACAAGTTTAGAATTCCTGGTTTGAGGGAGATGAGAAAGTTATCAATTTTACTGCAGTATTTAAAGTAGGTTTACATACAACTCATAGCATGAAGCTAAATATTACATCAATGAATCCTGAAAATTAAATGGAATTTGAGTTTAGGTACAGAACAAATAGTACATTTGATTACAACTTTCAATATCTTTGTCTATCCAAACGACACTGATCTCAACAATACATAAATCCACAACATCAAATCCCCGGTGTTTAGATTTGATTGATGCGTCTGTCATTTCAAGGACGGCTAAGCAATAAATGCAGATATCCTTCAGTTTCATCTGATATTGAGAACAGTTTTTCACTTACCCTAAGTCTCAATCCTCAAAAGAACATCTAGGTCAGCTTAACCAAATCTCCTAACCTCAGTGGATGTTCCACATTTACAGCTTATTGCTCAAATACTAAGTAGTGCTTTACTATCAAGTTATCTTATGAACGACAGAATGGTATCAGTGGCAATGACCTGCAACACAAAACATCCATTTCATGCAATTTTGCTGTTTAAATTATACCAACAGTAGGAAGTTGCCTGACACTCCACATTAGTTTACACGTACTGAAATAACAACATATTCTAAATTGATCAGGTCTCTTCGAATCACACTGACACCTCTACCTATTTATTCTATCTATTTCAAAATCTAGAAGGGGTTCATAACAAAAACTTCAAGAGAAAAGTCAATGCTTCGCAAATCCTGATTAAAAGAAAAGGTCCTCATTAGACAGTCGTTGTTGTAGTGCAGACTAGGCATTTCAAAAGCGGACAAATGCTGAACAACCAAATACAAATGATGGATGTTACTACAACTAAATGCCAATTGCAATTTTACTCTACATCTATTTTTGGAAACTTCTCTTTGAATTGTTTCCAAAGCTGGGACCAGGGGAGTGTTCAGCACTGGGAACCTAAGCAGGTAAGCAGCTATGATCAAGGTAAAATAGGGGAGGGGGAGGGGGGCGGTGTAAGGCTGGACTCAGGGTCAGGAATGAGAGAAGGTATGCAACTGGAGTCAGGGTCAGGCGTAGTACCCGGTTTGCAGTGAGACCCAGGTTGGTCAACATAGGCCGTGTTTGATTATAATCTGATTTCCATACATGAATATACTAAGATCAGTCATGTGCTGCACGTGTTGATCAGAGCCTGGGCGCTACTGTGGAATGTAATTAGGTATGTAATTTAGTCTAACCTTATTCATAGCTAATCCAATTTAAAGCATATATATTGCATTCAAGTGTAAGTTAAAAGACTCGCTACAGTATGCACCATATTGCACAATTTCAAGCTGAAAAATGCAAAAGCCCCATGTACCAATGGGAGGGGACAGACACCTCTCACACCCTCTCCCCGGTCACTACGCTCCCTCGGGCTTGGTCTCTCGCAATTTCTCACTCCCAACTATCACCCAATGTTGGCAGCCGTGTAGCCAACTCAGCATCAGTTTCATTACTGGACCTAGCTGCAATAAATATCTTGCAAATGTAAGTTATTCAAGGAAACAAACACATTAACACAGCAACCTTGCAAATCTTTCAAAGAAACCAGAGATCAGACCATTCAGGCTCCATTACAGAATGCACCTGATATTTAATTTCTTCTGTATACATTTCACACCAACTCATCCTCATCCCAGATTCATTTCCAGTATTTAGATTGATTGTTCCTCCATCCAGCCCAAGACACACTTAATGTTCAACCTCTTCTCTCTCCTTTATTTGCTAATATGTTCTTGAGGATCCTTTAATCTAGGCACGAGTTTACTCTTCCTTGCATAAACACTTAATATTATAAACATATAAAGGATCTAGCCAAACATATAATTGTATAATAGCATTTGAATAGACTATACTGCTGAGTATTGGTACTTTCCAGTGATGTTAGAGAAAAACTTCTGAATTAATTTTGTACCAACGCAGCAAATGTTTTACTCCATGGTTTCCAGAAGCATTAATTATTTTTCCTTGCATAACATATCAATTATAATTTCAGAGCATAAAACATGGACTAATATACTCAAGGCATAGATAACTTTCTGTCAGATATAGCTGTTTGGATTTAGCCATTTAAAAACGTTTTGATATTATACAATTTCATCCCTTTGTCCTTTACAATGATGTTTCCTCTCAAATCACGTGCATAAAACAATCTAGCAAAATTAAAATAAAATTCCTCATCATAGACATCAAATTTCATATGATTGTCACAAGAGAATAAAGTTAAAAGAATAAAAGATAGCTGATGGAAGTAGACCAAAATCCCTAACATTTTGTGTTAGATATGACTATGGTACTTTCATTACCGTAAGAGGGGATAACAAACCACAACATTTATTCACTGCTCATTACTCTACATTACACTGTAACCTGATCTTGTGTAGTGCCTTTCAAGTGTGCTATCAAGCCATCAAAACTAAAAAATTGACATGGAGCTACATGGGACTTCAGAAACAATTGCCAAAGACTTGGTCAGCAGGTTTTAATGAGCATCTTAAAGAATGGTAAAAATATTTGAAGGGAATTCAAGTTAAAAGGTCACCGAAAGCGCTAGTATGTGGATGAACATGGATGAAAAGAAATTGGCAGCATTGGAACAAAGTTTTGAATTAAACAAGTTTTTGTAGGGTACAAAATAAAAAGCCAACATAATTAAAAGATAAATAGCCAGATCTGGAAGTAACAAAGGCAAGGTTGAAGGTTTTTGCAGACGTACTGAGGAAAGGGGTGGCGGATGGTCAAGTGGAGGTGGAAGCAAGAAGCATTAGTTATGATAGGAATTCGTAGTCAGATACTCTTCTCATTGTCAAACATGGTTGTGACCATTCTGGTTCCAATTCCAACAGTTGGTGTGAAGAGAATTTAACAGTGGAAACCAAAGATATTGATTGGCTTCCCTATATTTTATGAGGAAAGGAAATGTTATGAGAAAGGAGCTTTGTGAACCATTAAGTTAAAGTGAACCATTTCTGCCAAACATGTTAGCGTTTGTTACCTTATATCTTAGATTCCTCAAAACCAATCACAATGTATACCTTGAAATAAATCAAATTTGCATTTGAAATAAGTACAACCCTTTTTCTATCTCTTTCCTAATAAATCAGTCAGCATACATATCACCTGTTTATATGTTATCCTAAATATCAGTGAAATAAATGTTGTGATATTCTCATGGCATGTAGAGTGGGAGTGTTTTATTAAGAGAAAAAACCTAGTTGCAGTAGTAGTGTGAACAACACAAATACAAATGAACAAAAAGTTCCAATGTTATTGTTCTTTTGATTGAAACCATTCCTTTCTTCAATAAGATAGCCATTCATGCCACTGTTATTTTGTATAGTAATAGCAACTGCTCATCTTAAGTACATACAAAAAGGCATCATAACCAATCTTACTTTTCCATAAATTCTAACTGATTTGTCTACTTCCAGTACCTTTTTGTGAAACAGATGACATTATTGTCTGTCTATTTTAACTGTCAATTATTTATTTAATATTAAGATTGTGCCAATTCAAAGACATAATTTATAATTAATATCAGTATAACTTACAACAAGGAAATTGAATTGTAATGGAACTTCCACATAACCATTTAAAGAGATGTATAAAGTGTTCTTGCCTGAATAAATTTGTGCAGAAATTTAAGGCAGTAAAGGCTGACAAAAATTAATCACTCAAAATGAAGTGTAATATCAGCATCAATTTACGCAGCACAAACTGAGTTGAGATTATGGTGGATGACTGTCATTTGGCTGCTGTGTGGTTGACTATTTTGTCACCTAGCTTTGTATTTTATAAACAAAAACAAAGTGCTGGAATAACTCAAAGGGTCAGGCAACATCTCTGGAGAACACAGATAGGTGATGTTTCCGGTCGGGGCCCTTCTTCAGGCTGATTGTGAGGAGGGAGAGAAGGAAAGCTGGAAGAGAGGAGGGGCACGATAAAGCCTGGAAGGTAATAGGATGATACACATGAAGATGTTTTTTTGATATGAAAATGGTTGGACAAAAGCCAGAGATGAAAAGACAGGAGGTATGAGACAAACAGGTTGATGAGTCCAGATGGGGCATGGGGAGGGGGTAGTTATGTGTAGAGTAGAAGTGTAGAGTAATAGTTGTGTGTAGGGGGGGGGGGTTCATAACTACATATCCTTACCCCTCTCCCTTCTTCTGCCATATAACCTCCTCTCCTTTTTTTCCCTTTTTATTTTAAAGAACCTCATAATTGGTCACATAATTAAATAACAAAAAAAAACATTCTGGGAAAATCTAACAAATTAACATTATATCTGTAGATTTGGTATGGACAAAGACATTGTGCAACGTTGCTGCTTGTCAAATTAATGCCATTAATACAAAAAATAATCCAGATAATCCCCAAAGCCAAGAAACTGACATGGACTTCACCCACAAGGTATTCTCTTAAGTTTCTTCCATCAAGAATACATTTAGCTCTTAGGGCTGAAGGAATCAAGGGATATGGAGAAAAAGCAGGAAAAGGGTACTAATTTTAGATGATTAGCCATGATCGTATTGAATGGTGGTGCTGGCTAGAAGACCCGAATGCCCTACTCCTGCACCTATTTTTCTACTTTTCGATGGTACCGCACTGATGTAGTTTAACGTGTAGTTTTTAAGCTTAGAGGTACAGCCTGGAAAAAGCACTTCAGCACATAGACCACATGGTCATTGATCACCTGTTCGCACTAGTCCTATTTTTATCCCACTTTCTCATCCACTCTCTAGGCATTTGGGGCAATTGGAGGAAACTGGAGGATCTGGAGGAAACCCACGCAGTCACAGGAAGAATGGGGAAACTTCACACAGACAACATTGCAGGTCGGGACGGAACCCGGGTCTCTGTCACTGTGAGGGAACAACTCTACCAGATGTGCCACTGTTGTCTGCAGCCGTAAATTTAATTTGGAAAATCAACAAATTACAGTGGAGAGAGTATTCCCATAGTGATATTAAAAAAGATCAAAGATTCAACATAGATTGCGAGAAACAATTTCCTCTTCCGTGGGAATCCCAAATAAGGGGCAGTCTTAAAATTAAAGCCATGCTATTCAGGAGTTAAAGTACTATTTTCACAAGGGGTACAAGGGGTAGTGGAAATCCAAGGATAGGAAGAAATAGAGTATAAAGGTGGATAAAACAGATGTACAGATCAGAGGACCAATTGAAGGGTATAACAGTGTTGAGGGACCAAATGGCAAAATCCTGTTGTGCATAACAACTCTGCCAGCAGAATGCCAATATATTATTGTGAAAAAGACAATGTCTCCACATTTTTTGATTTCCATCATGATAAAAATTAAACATGCCAATTCTTCAGAAATTAGGCACCTACAATGTCCTATTAAATCATAAAACCTATTAAGCTCATCACTCCCAAGAAAAGCAAATGTAAAAGCTGGACAAGCAGACAATTTTCTTCCAACATATCCCTTTATATTGCTTTGTAAGATTTTAATCAAGACTAGAAACAGTATGCAAAATTTAGTTGAGTGATCAGTCACCTCTGGCTGATCATAAGCTGCTTAAGGAATTACAGAAAAGTACAGTTGAATTTAATATGATGCTGCATCAGACTGGCTGATTATTTGCTGCTAGACATGTCCTGCAGTAAATCTGACCAGATTCACCCTCTGTCTGCAGCAAATTAAATTCCACTGCTTTTAAGCACAACAAAAGAATTGATCAGTAAAGGGGATTAAGAACTTTATACACCCAGGACTGGTGGTTTAAATTAATTTTTCCACAATGGCAGGTTTAATATGCAAGCATAATATTTGGTAAAAAGGAGCAACTTAATCAAGCGGAGCTAAGAAAAATATTTAAATTTGAATAACATCTAACAGAAACAATGGCTAGAATTCTTCCTCCAACATCATGTAGACATCAAAAAAGAAATTCTGCACTTATCACCACTAATAAGGTTAACATTATTCAATTTATAGACTAAATTGCATCAGTCAGAATTAAGACTAATACTCATTTCAGGTGCAGCATATTAATTAATGATCATTGTTCCAACTAAAATAGCTGTGTGAAAAGCATAATAGGATGAAGTCCCACCTCAATAATTTTTCTTGCCTCTTTGTATTTCCCAGTATGAAGAAAAGCGAAAAAGAGGTCATATAGCATTGTCATTTCACCTCGCTCTTGGTTCACAAAATCCATAGCTGCGTGCACAGAAAACATTAAATAATGTAACTAGTAAAATTAAAGCTTTATTTTTCATATATATCAGCAAGAAATCAGATATTTTTCTGTTAAAATTCACAGTTCTACTAATTTCTGAGGGCGGTGGAAATAAATAATTTATAAATTATACATATAAAACAATAATGCAGATATCCAGTCAGGAGCTGGACGCAGCTCAAGGGTAATTTCAGGAATCGAGTAACAGATTTTGTCTTATAACCTTAACCTAGTAACTTTTGATTCATCATCTTCACTTTCTTTGTCATAACTGGTCCAGTTACGACTGAATTAATCTATGCGATTTCATGAGACCTTCCTGACACCTTCCATGTCATCAAAATACAAAGTGTCTTAGGAATGGAAAACACGACAACTCTATTTTAATTCAAGCTTTAGGTTGGAATGAACAATTTGCTAATTATCAACTTCCAGAGTTTTGAAAATTGCTTTTCTCAATACAAACCCAGCCTGCTTAGAAGCTTCTCTGAAGGATCTTAAGTACTCAAATGTAGATTGAATCTCTCCACTGAAACGGTATAACTAGTTAATGGTATAAATGCAAATATAAATGTCAATAGGCAACATCCAAAATCTTAAGCATAAGCATTCCCAGCATAATAGCTGCACTTCAAAATATTATCTGACATTCACAAACTATATTAAATTGAATCAATTTTTCCATGACAATGGCTTCCAGTGTGCACTTGAAGCACTGGCTTCCAGTGTGCACTTTTTTTAACCCAAATTCTTAGTTTTAAACCAACATTTCCTTTATTGCTTAATTATTTTTGGAAATGCCATAATTTCATGAAATAGAAGTGACAATATGTGAAAATTGTCTTCCAAAGTGATAAAAGTACTTTGATATAAAAGTTTCATATCAAAAAGTGATTCTCTGAAAGAAAGTTTTACCAAATAGCTTTGTCCGCATCTACAGTGGCTTGCAAAAGTTTTCATACCCCTTGAACTTTTCCACATTTTGTCACATTACAGCCACAAACGTAAATGTATTTTATTGGGATTTTATGTGATAGACCAACACAAAGTGGCGCATAATTGTGAAGTGGAAGGAAAATGATACATGGTTTTCAATTTTTTTTTACAAATAAAAAACTGAAAAGTGTGGCGTGCAAAAGTATTCAGCCCCCTTTACTCTGATACTCCTAAATAAAATTCAGTGCAACCAATTGCCTTCAGAAGTCACCTAATTAGTAAATAGAGTCCACTTGTGTGTAATCTAATCTCAGTATAAATACAGCTGTTCTGTAAAGGCCTCAGAGGTTTGTTAGAGAACATTAGTGAACAAATAGCATCATGAAGCCCAAGGAACACACCAGACAGGTCAGGGATAAAGTTATGGAGAAGTTTAAAGCAGGGTTAGGATATAAAAAAATATTCCAAGCTTTGAACATCTCACGGAACACTGTTCAATCCATCATCCAAAAATGGAAAGAGTATGGCACAACTGCAAACCTACCAAGACATGGCCATCCACCTAAACTGACAGGCCAGGCAAGGAAAGCATTGATCAGAGAAGCAGCCAAGAGGCCCATGGTAACTCTGGAGGAGCTGCAGAGATCCACAGCTCAGGTGGGAGAATCTGTCCACAGACAACTATTAGTCATGCACTCCACAAATCGGGCCTTTATGGAAGAGTGGCAAGAAGAAAGCCATTGTTGAAAAAAAGCCATAAGAAGTCCCATTTGCAGTTTGCCACAAGCCATGTGGGAGACACAGCAAACATGTGGAGGAAGGTGCTCTGGTCAGATGAGACCAAAATTGATGTTTTTGGCCTAAATGCAAAACGCTATGTGTGGCGGAAAACTAACACTGCACATCACCCTAAACACACCATCCCCACTGTGAAACATGGTGGTGGCAGCATTGTGTTGTGGGGATGCTTTTCTTCAGCAGGGACAGGGAAGCTGGTCAGAGTTGATCGGAAGATGGATGGAGCCAAATACAGGGCAATCTTGGAAGAAAACCTGTTAGAGTCTGCAAAAGACTTGAGACTGGGGCGGAGGTTCACCTTCCAGCAGGACAACGACCCTAAACATACAGCCAGAGCTACAATGGAATGGTTTAGATCAAAGCATATTCATGTGTTAGAATGGCCCAGTCAAAGTCCAGACCTAAATCCAATTGAGAATCTCTGGCAAGACTTGAAAATTGCTGTTCACGGACGCTCTCCATCCAATCTGACTGAGCTTGAGCTATTTTGCAAAGAAGAATGGGCAAAAATGTGCAAAGCTGGTAGAGACATACCCCAAAAGACTTGCAGCTGTAATTGCAGCGAAAGGTGGTTCTACAAAGTATTGACTCAGGTGGGCTGAATACTTTTGCACGCCACACTTTTCAGTTTTTTATTTGTAAAAAAATTTGAAAAACATGTATCATTTTCCTTCCACTTCACAATTATGCACCACTTTGTGTTGGTCTATCACATAAAATCCCAATAAAATACATTTACGTTTGTGGTGGTAACGTGACAAAATGTGGAAAAGTTCAAGGGATATGAAAACGTTTGCAAGCCACTGTAACAGTGCCTTATAACAATGATTTCACACATTAACACAAATTATATTCCAAATCTATTCCATTCTAGTGAAATCAAATCATCTATCAAAGCCCCGATTATCTCTGAATATTTCACAGGTCTGTTCTTAAAAGACAATAATTTGAGCAACGCAATTCTAATCAATTGAGTGATAGGCAGAGGATTTGGGAAATATAGAAAGATATTTACAGGTATACTTTTACAGAGTCTCATCCATCGTTACCTTTTTGCAACAGATCGGTGTCTCCCTGCTCAACCAACTTGCACAATACATCATGGAGTCTCGGCATCTGGTTGTATCTCTTGTGACAATCGATAATTGCATCTAGTGCTGCGGGTATATTCCCCCTGCAACAGAATCAAACAAGCCTCAGTAACATAATGATAGAAGGCAATAATCAAAAATGATTATAGAACTTTGTGTTAATGAGTCCACCAAGATTACAAAAGAGAAAGTGTGCTGGAATGGCCCTGCGGATCAGGCAGCATCTGAGGAGACCATCTATAGGTGACAATTTAGGTCAGGACCATTCTTCAGACTGATTGTTCAGATACCAATTATTCTGCGAAAAGAATTGGTCCTTTTTATCACATTCCAATTCATAAATTCAACTTTTTCCACTATTACCAGGTTGCCCCTCACCCACAAATGCTCTTTTGGCATCAGAAAGTATTACATAATTGGAGAAAAAATTGGAGGTGCCCTGGCTGAGATTTATGAGATCATTAAATACAGGTGAGGTGCAGGAAGACTGGAGGGAGGCAAATGATGATCCTCTATTTAAGAAGGACTGCAAGGAAAAGCATTGGTCAGTGAGTCAATAGACAATAGGTGCAGGTGTAGGCCATTCGGCCCTATGAGCCAGCACCGCCATTCAATGAGATCATGGCTGATCATCCCCAATTAGTACTCCGTTCCTGCCTTCTCCCTATATCCCCTGACTCCGCTACCTTTAAGAGCACTATCTAGTTCTCTCTTGAAAGTATCCAGAGAACCGGCCTCCACCACCCTCTGAGGCAGATAATTCCACAGACTCACAACTCTCTGTGTGGAAAAAGTGTTTCCTCATCTCCGTTCTAAATGGCTTACCCCTTATTATTAAACTGTGGCCCCTGGTTCTGGACTCCCCCAACATCGGGAACATGTTTCCTGTCTCTTGCGTGTCCAAACCCTTAATAATCTTATATGTCGAATATCTGTGGTCGTAAAGTTACCAGAGGGATAGGATATACATGTATTTAGATGAACAAGGCTGATTAGGGATATTCAGCATGGTTTTGAACGTGGGAGATCATGTCTCACAAATCGGACTGGGAATTTTTGAAGATGTAACCAAAAAGGTTGATGAAGGCAGAGCTGTAGAATTTGTATATATGGATTTCAGCAAAGCATTTGACAAGGTTCTGCATGGCTCTGGTAGGTTAAATTGCATGGGATCCAAGGAGAGCTAGCTGGCTGTATAGAAAATTGGCTTCTTGGAAGGAAGCAAAAGGGTGGAAGTTGTTTTTCCAGACCAGAGGCGGTGACGGGTGGTGTGCCTCAGGGTTCCGTACTGGGCTCATTGCTGTTTTTCATTCATATCAATTATTTGGATGAGAACATACACGGCATGATTAGTAAGTTTGCAAATTACACTAAAGCGAGTGGTATTGGAGATAGCAAAGATGGTTATCAAAAAATTGCAGAAGGATCTTGTTTGGTTGGGCAGGGCTGTGGAATGCTTAGTGGAGTTTAATACAGATAAGTGCATGGTATTAGATTTTGGGAAGTCTAACCAGGGCAGGGCCTACGCAGTGAATGGTAGGGCTCTGGGGAGTCTTGTAGAAGAGATAGATCTAAGAATGTAGGTACATAGTCCCTTGAAAGTGGTGTCACAGGTAGGTAGGGAGTCAAAGCGGCTTTTGGTACATTGGGCTTCATCAGTCAAAGTATTGAGTATGGAAGTTGGGAGGTTATGTCACAGTTGTGCAAAGCATTCGTGGGGCCATGTTTGGTCACCCTTTTATAGGAAAGATGTTGTTAACATAGAAAATAGGTGGAGTAGGCCATTCGGCCCTTCGAGCCTGCACCACCATTCAATATGATCATGGCTGATCATCCAACTCAGTATCTTGTACCTGCTTTCTCTCCATACCCCCTGATCCCTTTAGCCACAAGGGCCACATCTAACCCCCTCTTAAATATAGCCAATGAACTGGCATCAACTACATTCTGTGGCAGAGAATTCCAGAGATTCACCACTTCTCATCTCAGTCCTAAAATATTTCCCCTTTAAGTTGGAAAGGGTGCAGAAAGGGGAAATGGAAAGGTTGTTACTCAATTCCTGAAATTACCCTTGAAGTCCAGCTCCTGCCCAGATATCTGCATTATTGCTTTTTTAGATGTACAATTTATAAATTATTTCTTTCCACCACCCTCAGAAATAAGTAGAATCATAAATTTGAACAGGAAAATATCTTATTATAACTTGCTGATGACAAATAGAGCTTTAATTTTAACAGTTGTTACATTATTTAAATTTTCTTGTGAAGGACCAATGTTAATGATTCTGCCAGTGTGGGCAAAACACTTGAATCAAAAGGTGCGAGGAGATAGGAATGCACGCACAAGATAGGACCTGGCCCCACAACTCTGTCCTGTCTGATGGCTGATATTATGGCTGATGTGCCCAAGGCTTAATTCCTCTTCTGTGCCAATTGCATGTAGTTCCCAATTCCAGAATCCTTAAAATCCTTATCCACCTTCTCTATAAATGCTTCCAGCATTCCCGACTCCAGACATCTCCAAGGTTCTATCATTCTCCAAAAAAAATCCCTATGCACCTCAGCTTTAAATGAATCTGGAGGAGGTTACAGTGCCAATGGTGTAAGAACAGCGGTACATGGGAACAAGGGTTTTAATCGAGAAATTATTGCATAAACGCATAGTATTGAGTATGCAAATCTCAAAAATGTACAGCTATTTACAGTTTGGTTGAGGGTTTGATGCCTAAAATAGGGCATTACAATGAATGGACCATGAGAAGACTCAAGAATGGAATAAGGAAATAACAAATGAAGGTAGGGGCAGAGATGCCATTCTTCCACAATCAATTAAATGAATGGACCAAGCAATGAAAGGCTGAGATGAAAGTGAAGATATCAACATGGAGGTGGTTGTCAAAATGAATTAAGTGCTGCTTTTACAAGGTGCAAACCACTTTCATAACTAATAATCAAAGAAAACAGGCTTCTAGGTGTTTTAGGACAAAAAAGTATTAATTCTGCATTTTAATAATTATACAAAATCATTTTCATACAATTCAGATCTGATCGTTTAGGCAAAACCTAGAATTGTTCCATCACTCAACAGTTTATCCTGTACACTCAGTACGATCATCACTATCTGGTTCATAGTCCTTTAACATAAAATCATATTGTCACTTCCATTAAGTGTAGCAACTTAAAAATTCTCTCATCCTAATCATTACACTTGTTCAAGTTGATGGAATTATGTTTTCAAATGTATTGAAATGTGGCCAACCTGTGCTTTGATAAGTTCTTGCTCTAGAGGCTTTAAGTCACAATTCTCATTTAAAGAAAAATCAAATGACTTTGGTGCACACTACCAGTCAAGCTTTTCCAGATCCAAATTGCAAATCTATTTTCCAGAGCTAAATTTCCCAAGTCTGCCATTTCACCAGTTTGCTTATCTTGATTGACAACATGTTGCCAGATTGATATTTATTTGTAAATTGATTATACTAGTGATACTATTGGCTTAATCTCTCAATTTGAAAGGCTATGTGTGTTCAATAATATTACCAGGAAAAAAAACCATGCATGGCTTCACTATTAGGGAACAGCCCAAGTTATTCCTCTCAGATTCCAAATTCCTTACCCGCTTGGCTGGTTGAGAATTGAATAATAACAAATTAAAAGCATTTCCACTGCCATCATTAAATGCCTGTTAAAGCAACCACTAAAAATTGCGGGGGGGAAAAAACCGTCTCAAGTACAAAAATGAACTAAATTGGGATCATTACACTCGAACAGTATTTTTCTTCCATGTAAATGGGGCTTCTCCTGATAGATATGTACCTTATACCCTTCTCAAGCCATGTTTACAGTACACTGAGTGGAATCGTACTGAGACATTCAAATTTTTGTCATTTTGTATGAAGACAAAATTACAGGTTGATTTTTATCTGTGAATAGATGGTGCAACTAAATAAAAGCAACATACGAGACAAACAATAGAGCACTGCAGTGAAAAGCTTACAGCTGCTATTCAACTGCTTAGCCCCACTTATTCAGTGATGAAGAAGTTTACAATGGAAGAGCAAGAGACAGTTCATTTTTATATAATGTAAGGAAACACTGTCGACTGTTGATTTTAATTGCCGTGTGGTAACGTTACGTTAAAAGCTTCAGTTAAGTGGCAATTCATGACAGTTTTACTGATTGAAAAGCGTCTTTCGAAGCTGAAAACCTCAGGGAAAGGAGCAAAATAAAATGGGGGATGGTGGAAGAGAAAGAAACTGAAAGCAAAAAGAAACTCTTCTGTAACAAATCCCAATCTGCAAATCTAAATCAGATGTTAGTGTACAGGGAAATCAATTCTACATGGTACAATCAGCTTTGCACAATCATACATTTAAAGGACTGGCTCTTTACTGAGCTAAATGTTTCTCTGTTCATTAGACATAATGAGGAATCTTCAAGGAGACTGGTGTTGCAATTACAACTAATCCTCAAAAAATTAACTGTGTTGAAGGCTTTATAATTTCCCTAGGTACAATTTAGCTGTCACTTACTTTAAAATTTACTCAAACACGCTTTCGAAATAGCTGTAACTTCACATGTCAAGTGCTTTCCAACCAATTAAGTCTAACTGGAAGTCACTGTTAAACAACTGAATGACTAGACAAGATAGCTCATTTCCCTGCTCTTTTGTTCGGAATAATATGCTGCATTTACATTATCAGCC
This sequence comes from Leucoraja erinaceus, assembly GCF_028641065.1. Lineage (NCBI taxonomy): Eukaryota > Metazoa > Chordata > Chondrichthyes > Rajiformes > Rajidae > Leucoraja > Leucoraja erinaceus. The sequence goes on from NC_073384.1 coordinate 44,949,913, forward strand.
TCAACAGGATTTTCTGACAGGGACAGAAAAAATTGCTAGCGCTGTCCGTGCTAAGCACATGAAGCCTGTCATTTACCAATCATCCTTCAAAATGCAATAGCCATGAATGCAACTTAATTACAACCCAATGATCCTTGACGAAAAATCACCTTATCAGTGTCCTGTCTCCGCAAAGCAAATGAACTACTTTTGTCCTTCATCGCCGATGATGCTAAATTCATAATTGCAAAATAGAACGAGTTTAAAAAATAAAGCAAGCTACACTGAAGTCTTCACTATCATTAGAACACAGTTTGAAATAGGGGGAAGGGAAGGAATACATTTGCAACAACTAAAGTTTCATTTCTGTGCTGTGACTCGGTAGGATAAAAATGAGAAAAAACTTTAAGGATCAAGTATTTTCAGTGTGAAATACTTGTTCTTACAAATTACTGCCTCTGGTCAAAATATGCAAAGTAGATAGTGAAGGCCATGGCTGTGCTATTAATCCATTGTATATCTGTCAGACTAACGAAATATCTCACGATATTTACAATAACACTTCGTTCTTAATTAGTCGTGGCTGATAGTTGTGTTCATTTGGGAGAAGCTGGTGTCCTTTTTCTCTTACCTATGCATTTACTTGTTGCCCTCCCCTCCCCCATCAAAATATTTCATTAGCAACTACTTAAATATAAAGCCCCATTCTCAAAACAATACTTTGAATGGCATGATAATTTTACTCCGTATACCTTATAGACGAGAGTAAGCTCAATTGTTTACATTCTGAATTGACACTTCAATCATGCTCCTGAAGTGCTGAGCTGACAGGCTTGACAATCTGAAGAGCTAATTAAGGACAGGAATGCCTGAGTGGAAGAATGGAACACCTCTGCACTTTGTCCATACCCGGCACTCCTAGAACAGAGAGGTGAGCAGTAATCCTGAGCATTTCCTCCATACTGCCTAGCAATGCATCTCAAATCTCCACTTTAGCCAACACCTGCTTTTGACCTAGTGCTACAATTGTTCCAAGCCTCTCCAAGCTGGGACTCTCAACATGAATGCTCTATTCACTCCAGATGCAATTTAATCCCCTGATAAAATGTTGTCACATGTTGCCTGTTGTAGAATCGAACAAGATGTCTGGAAAGATGACCGATTAATTTTATAGTTCATTCCCTGTTCGCTCCCAGCTAGGATAGGACCATAAATCAGAATAAAACAAACAACTTGGATGTCTGTGATTGATTGCTTTACAATGAATTCCTTTGGAAAGTACACAAATGAGTTCATGCTTTGTTGTAATAATGCCTCAGATATATTTATTTCTGTCTGTTGTCTTGCATAAGAATGCTGAGTTATGTAGGGTGCAAACATATTGATGCACCCCAATGAGGCACTACTTTAAAAGCAGAAATAGAACAAAACTAAGATGTGTTTGGTTCAGCTGATTACCTAAGGAATTGTAATTTCATTTTCTAGAATTTAGTAAGACGTGCACATTGGATTTGTCTTCATGTTAACCACCAGTATGCAATTTTCCTCTTTCCTGTTACCAATGGCAAAAAAGTGACTTTGACTATTTCATATCAAAAAGCACTACCAAAATAATTGTACCCTGTTGTATCATTGTATCACACAATCCATGTAGTCGTGCAAATTTACCATCCACTGCCCTCAAAAATGAAAAAAAGTGCATATTTGTGTGTCTAATTCAAAATGTTGATGACGACATAAGAGAAGCCATCTTGAAGGAGTTTATAAACCCGGCCCATGTGAGGAAGCTGAATTAATGTCAGTGGATACTGTCATTAATGCAGAGCGGTTCAATGATCATGTCATTTCAATTGTCTATGTAAATTTGTATTGCTTTATACTGCTCGACTTAGCAACATACGTTAGTTTCCCCTGACATTGACATAAGCTGTCAACCTTTAGATAAGTAAATAGAAATGCAATGAAAATCCAAAATATACATTTCTAAAATTACTGATGCCGAGATTTTGAGATTAACCAATCAAGCAAAAATCCACTTCAAATATATTACACCAAATCATTAAAAATTCACATATTCAAAACTGTAATAAGGTAAAATGTTGATGAAATTGTGTTCAGCTTGCAGGACACAATCACCCAGTTTGTCATTTAACAAATATATTTAAATGGCAATAATTGTTTTGAAAAGTTCCCCCTTTAATCTTAAAACTAATGAATTTAACAGTGGATAGAGTGCTGGAATCATTCAGTAGGTCGTGACATCCTAGTTAGAATTTTGCATTCCAGCTGAAACTGACTCTTTCTCATTTCCGTTGATGCTGCCTGACCTGAAGTGTATCCTGCATTTTTAATATTTCTGGCTTTTGCAATTCTGATTTTCATTGACTGTAGACTGCTCCAGTATATAAAATGCACGTTTTGTACATTACGACCTTTATAAATTTTGAATAAACCAAACTGAAATATCTTCAAAACAATACAGCTTATCCAAGTACCTAAAAAGATGGCCATGGAAATATTGTATTGGGTTTCTAAAATTGTCCAAAATTTTATAATTAGCAAATAGCTCCTGTTGACTATGGAGTGGCAAATGTCACCCAGTCTTTAAAAAGGGAGGAGAGGAAAAAGGAAGCTATTGCACACAGTAGTAAAATAAATACTGTAATCTATACTAATGTAATATCAGAATACCTAGAAATAAATAGGAGGATTGAGCAGTTAGTTTGAATTTATGACAAGGAAATAATTTTTAACTAGACTATTGAAATTATTTGAGAATGTGATTTATAGGATTGATAATGGACAACCAGTAGATGTAGTGGAACATCCAGCAGTCACTTTGGCAAGCAGATAAATGATCTGGTGACTTTTATAATATGGTTTTCAGTATGGGAGTAAAAGGTGGCCTACTACAATTATACAGAAGCTTGGAAAGACCACATCTGGGGATTCACATGCTGTTTGTCTCTCCTTACATAAGAAAAAAATGTGTTTGCAATAAAGGGAATGCAATAAAAGCTCACCCGACTGATTCTTGGAATGGTATGAAGAGGGATTGATTTATCTTAACCTGTGTACATTGAAGTTTATAAGGAGGAAGGGAGTTCACATTAAAAAATACACAATTCTGACATTGCCTGGTGTTGGCGAATACTTCCCCTGTTTGGGGAGGAGGAGTGGTCAGGGTTCACAAACAGGGACCAGCCTCAAGATAAAGAGCAAGACATTTCGGACTCAGATAAGGAGAAATCTCTTCATTCATGGTGTGGTAAAGCTCATACAGCTGGGCTCTAGAAGGCAGCTACAGCCTTCTATGCACCCAGAAGGCTGTAGTTGCCAAATCTCTGAACATATTTGAGGAGAAATTAGATTTCTGGCCACAAAAGGACTTAAGGGATCTCAGGAGCGGGTAAGCGTATGATTCTGAGATAAAGGATCAGCCACGATAGTTTTGAACAACATAGCAGACTTGAAGATCTAAATTATCTATCCTGCCTCCTAATTTGCAATGGTCCATATTCTTTTTCAACAGAATCATTGTCGGAGGAGTTCTAGGTGACAATGGGGAGGATTGGGGATCAATTTGTGTATAAGGTGATTGGATGGCTTTGATTTGTAATGTTATGCTACAGATGAGCATTAAAGATTCAGATAAGCATTAAAGATTCAGAATGCAATACCACCAATTTGAGATTAATTACCTTTAAGTTATAACCATAAATATGAAGGCACTTAAACAGGGTTTTCTCAACCCTGAATCTAGCCAGCATCTACATAGCATTATACAGTTCATGTTAATTCTTAAAACATTGCAAATGCTAAACGAGGCATACAGTTTCTGTCAAAACATTTTAAATAAAAAACACCAAAAGATTTTATTAAATGCAATATTCAATTCAGCTCTTAAGTCCCAGCTACGATAGATGTTTAATTGACAACAAAATAAGATATTTTCAAAATAAATATATTACTAAAATCAAAGGGACAAACCAGGACAATCCAATGTTTAGCAGCATATTTAGTTTCTTACTAGGTAATGTTGATTTTGATATTTTCAACTTACTGATCAAGAGTGACTGTAATCAATGGTGAACAGAGATTAGCAGTGGGTTTGGCTAACCCCAAATTTACAATGGTTTCGTGTAGCTTCTTCACCGTGTCTGCTTCTCCCCTCAAGGCTGCAACATTCAGGATATGGAAAAATGAAGTAATAGTTGTGTCTCGTAGAACAATTTCTTTCTCCTTCATTTCCTTTAAGATTGAAATTGCGTCTGTAATGCAAAACATAAAAAGTCCACAGTTAAAATTTATTCAAGAGGAAAACAAACTGCCTTTTTTTCCAGGGAAAAATGGCATTTTAACTAAGCAAGAATGCAAATTCTGGAGTATTATTCAGATTTCAACTTAATTATTACTTGTGTATCTATCCGAGACTACAATTATGCACCACAATGGCATGATTTTATCATTTCTCCGCTACTGTGACTACAAATTATAGGCAGTATCTGTGTGCCCACTCTGCACCATATAACCCTGCACAGCCTGCCCTGTAGCTGCATAATCTCACTAAATGGATGCTTTTATCCTTCAATGATAACATCTGCTAAATCACACTATTGTTTCTCTAGCAGATGGTTTGTCACGAGGCCAGATAATTAAGATGTGTTTACACTGTATTTACATCAAGACTAATGGCTTGATACCGATACAGTCTGTTTGCAGAGCCGATACTAATTATCCAGTCTTAGCCGGGAAAGCTTCCTAAAAGTCTACATTTATAAACTAAGGTTCAATAATCTTAACAAATTAGGTCTCCTTTTAGAATAGACATAGCCCATTCACTTACTTCACAAAACCAAGCAGTGTAGTTTTAAACAATTATGCCAACAAAGTAAATCACACACTAAGTTCCAATATAATTTTGAAATTGTTAAGAACACATTTCTAAAGAGCAGATTAAACCAGTTTTCTATATATTACGCTACGTGAAATTCATTTTAATACACTTTGCCAAAATCAAATATAAAACCATTAGCACAGGTGGGGTAGATGACCTTTGCCACACGTCATGCTGCTCAAACTTAAACAGCATGGTAATGTTAATTTAAAAAATACAATGCTGGACAAAACTTGCCAAGACATCACTTTGTAATGGCTTCCAGCATTCAGGTCTAGTGGATGTTGTTAAATGGAAATTATAATATGATATTTTCATAAGCACTGATGGAATATACCAAACAAAAAGTCTCATTAATTTCCAGAGGATGTAAATGTATCATTTATTGTGACTATTTTTAGAGGTTTTCTTAACCACCCCTATCATTGAAGCAGGTAACTTACCTTCCAGTTTACCATGCTTGGCTAGGACCCTCACAAGTGCCAAGTACTTATTTGTATCAAGGCTAGCTGAAGAATCTTTACGGTCCCTTAAATTTCAGAAAGAAAGGGAATCAGTATTTAGCAAGTACTTTTATTTAGTACTTCCATATGTTTTCGTAATGTAAAGCCTAACTTCATGTTATATAAATATCAATGTATCGCACCTCTCACTTTTAATTTAACCATAGACCAGCTTCCGATTAAGATTTTATGAAGATTTAAATATTACTACTTGTTTAACGCAAGAAGGTCCGAATATCAGCATAAATTAATCTGACATATTTCTGCACTAGTGTACTTACACTTCTTGTTTCAGGTTCAGTGCTTCTTCTGCGTTATCGTGTCGACAGCAAAGATTTATTAGTGCAGCATAGCCACCAATAGCCATGTCCGATTCGTACTGAGCTTTCAGTTCAAGGGCTTTTTGCAAATTCTTAAAAGAGAAGGGAAATAAAACAGTTCTAAGAAAGAGATCTTGATTATATAATATAAAGCTTAGTTTTTTCTCTCATGCAAAAACTCTACAGATGTTAGAGCAGTTTAGACACTGTTCAGTAGATTCAATTATTACAAAAGATGAGTTCACACATCATAAAAACCAAAATGTTGCAAGCAAAACAAATTAGGATCATTCTTGAAATGAAATTGAGTAGGCCCGGACAACGTCAAATACATCTCCTAACTAACATTTTCTCTTGCTTCAGTTAATGTATAATGTAGAAAAAATGAATTATTCGATATTAACTTTGGATAGGCCTTGATTTCTTGCATTGGCGCACCAATGCAGTTATATGGTCACACACAAATTTAGATCACCAACAGAAGATGGAGCTCATAATCATCTTGGCAATATATTGTAAGGAGTTAGAAATTATGAATGTTACACAACCAGAAATGTGGGTTTAAGGAATGATTGGAGTGAACGAGGACTCACCCACAATTCCAAGAAATCATAATCAGAGAAGTTACACAGGACAATATGGGCTGAGGATGCGACAGAATAAAAGACCAAAAAAATGGTTTGTCCTGAACCAAAGAACTAAAATAATCTGAGGTGCACCCATTTATAGTTTCCTCAATGCCGCTGTGGATGAAATTATCTAATTAAATGTACCCCTTTTTGTAGATAACACACAGAAATGGGTGCACCTCAAGGCAAACTGACAGATCAAAGGTTCTTCATTGATCAAGAACCTATTCCAACTGTGTCAGAGAAGCCAATCAAAAGTCTGGGAAGATGGTATAACTCTAAACTGAAGGACACTGACCAGGCTAACGAGTTTAGGCAAGAAGTCATCAAAGGTCTGGAGAACATCGACCGATCCATGCTGCCTGGAAAGCTGAAAATCTGGTGCCTGCAGTTTGGTTTACTACCTCGCCTTATGTGGCCACTAACCATGTATGACATCACCCTCACAAGAGTCGAGAGAAAGTGGTTAGCTGTTCCTCAGTGCCTGAGCAGCGTAGACCTGTACGGTCAGGGGGTACTCCAGCTGCCTCTCTCTAGTCTCACAGAGGAGTTCAAGTGCACTAAAGTCAGACTAGAGATGACCCTGGCAGAATCAAGGGACACTGTCATCCGAGCTGCTGCTCCAACCCTGGCAACAGGAAAGAAGTGGACGGCTAAGTATGCAACACAGCAGGCAAAATCTGCTCTCCACCAAGGCAGGAGGAGTTGAGTAGGTTTGCCAAGGCTGTGTCGCAAGCTAAACAGGGCCAGTGGATGAGATGGGACAGTGCGGAAAAGAGGAAGATCAGCTGGAAGGACATGTGGGAGATGGAGGCGAGCAGGATAAGTTTCCTCATTCGGGCAACCTATGATGTCCTTCCTAGCCCAAAAAATCTCAACCAATGGCTGGGCGAAGATCCATCATGCCCCCTGTGTTCAACACCAGCCACACTTAGGCACATCCTCACTGGGTGTAAAGTAAGTCTCTCCCAAGGACGGCACGCCTGGAGACATAATCAAGTGCTCAAATGCCTGGCAGCGACTCTGGAACGCAGGAGAACAACCAACAATGCCCTGCTGCCCAGAACAACCAACCCAGTTAAGACAATTGCCTTTGTTCGGGTGGGGGGAACAAAGGCAATGGAAAATTCCATCAAGGACCAGGTTTGGACAGCTGGAGGCAGCCCGGGATTGGCAGATGCTGGTGGATGTGGACCAACGGCTTACAGTTCCATCAGAGATAGCCATCACCAACTTGAGGCCTGATCTTGTGTTCTGGTCGAACTCTCAGTGCATGGTGTATTTTGTGGAGCTCACAGTCCCTTGGGATGATGCTGTGCAGGAAGCCTTCGAAAGAAAGAAACTGCGATATACAGAGCTTGCAGCGGAGGCAGAACAGCGGGGCTGGAGAGCTAAGATCTGCCCAGTAGAAGTTGGATGTCGAGGATTCGTGGCAACATCTACCTTAAGACTGATGAAGGATCTGGGGATCAGCGGATAAGCCCTACGTCAGGCCATCAAAGAAACATCACGGGTGGCATAGCGGAGTAGCCAGTGGCTCTGGCTGAAGAGGAAAGACCCCATTTGGTCTACCAAATAACCGACTAGACAGATGCAGTTCTGAATACACAAGAATACACCGCTGAGCCTACTGGAGACGTCGTGGGTTCAATCAGCGAAATGTCGATGAAAGTAGGTGCCCACCTGATAACCCCAATGACGTGCCTGCCTAGCCTTTCTCAACATCGGAGGAGCATAGGCGAGTGCAAAAGGCTCCCATCACCATCGGGAGTAAGTTGATATTTGGCACTTTGGACTTTTAACATCTAGTCCTGTGTATTTGTAAACTACTTTCATCTACATTACATTGCTGCATCCCAAGCATTATAGTGCCCTGAAATGGGGAGGGGGGGGGGGGGGGGGGGGGGACTATATGCATAAACACAGCTGTAATTTCTATATGGTGAAACCAAAATGTATAAAAATGGCCTTTATTAAAATCTGATAATGTGCACTTTAACCACATGTGATTTTTTCTATTACAAATTTCAAATTGTGAGTACAGAGGCAAATAAATCAATGATGGGTCTTCGTCCCAAACATTATGGAGAGCACTGGATGTTGGAGTCCGCGTGCTTTGGCCATATAATAACCACTTTATCATTTTTGAGTAGTCATGGGCCAAGGAGTCCATGACTACCAAGGGGGATGTTAGACTTTTACACAGTGGTTTTCAGAGGATCCTTAAATTATTATTCCGTCCATTTGGTAATCTCATACTGCGATGTGGCAAAAAAAAAGTAAACAGAGGCAAAGAGTACTACAGATTTCACATTTATAGTTCAGCCACAACTAGGGTAAAGTTCTGGACTCCATAGTTCAGGAAAGATATCAAGCGGCCACATACAATATTTCTGGCATGTTTCCAGAAATGAGAGAATGAAGTTATGAGAATAGACAAAAGGACCTGAAATTGTACGTGTAATAGCAGAGATATAGTGGGGATCTGATGGAGGTGTTCAAAATCATGAAGAGACTAAACAGAGTATTCAAAATAACTGCTCGCAATCAACGAAAAGTCAACAACCAGTGAACAATTAATAAATGTTTAAGAAGGAACTGCAGATGCTGGAAAATCAAAGATAGACAAAAATGCTGGAGAAACTCAGCGGGTGAGGCAGCATCTATGGAGCGAAGGATTTCCTTCACTCCATAGATGCTGCCTCACCCGCTGAATTTGTCCAACTATTAATAAATGTTGTTTCGGAAGAACCGAATGATAGGAAAGGTTTTTATTAAATCAGTGAGTAGTTAGAATTTAGGGAGAGTAGAGGAGACAGATTCAATCATACTGTTCAAAAGCAAGGGTGATAATACTTGAAAGGAAGTGTGTAAGACTGTAAAGACGGGAAACATTGGAATTAGCAAGATTGTCTTTACTTAATACTGGCAGAGACATGACGTGCTAATTGGCCTCCTTCCACACTATTACCTTTCTTTGATCTTGTGTCATTTACAAAAAATTCTCCCCCCTGCACAAATCTGATAGGGAAATGGTATGAGACATTTTTGCGATCAGAGCAACTTCACTCCACTTTTATTGATAGACCACTTGTATACAAAGTAGCTGGATATAAAATCCCAAATCCAAGCATTTTGTTTTACACTTTCTTCTTTACTGAGTGTATTTAAGGGAGAAGGGGGATTGCAACGTACTTCTGAGTTATGGCTGAAGAATTAAAATTACCGAGGTCATTCCAGCTGAGATTTATTTAAAATTATATATTTTTCATCTAGAGTTCTGCAAATGGTTTTATTTTATTTGCAGCTGTAATGGGAAAATTATGCACATCTGACTAATTTCAAGATACTCCCCTTCCACAAACCAACGTGGTTCCATAGGTATTAAAAAAACCCATCTGTACTAATTTCAGTATTACCACTTCCAACATGAAGTAAATATATGCACATTACATTGAAGAAATGCTTCATCGTAGTCTTAGTTTTACTTCCACAAAAATCTAGCCAATGTGCTTCCCAGTACATTATTGTATATATAATTGAATGGAATTGTCAAGGTATCAAGAATCAGGTTATTAAACAAAAAAGTGACAGCATAATTGATTTACATATCATCGGATATTGTTGTTTGTTTCTTTGAGAGTCCAGTACAGCTGCAGAGATTCGCTGCTAAATAATCTACTTCCCTCCCTGACTGATTTTCACACACTACCAAACAGTAGTCAGCATGTAACAGAATACCAGATCAGCAAAATGAACAAATAAACAACATTACAGAGCTTGATGAAAATTGCGAGGATGGAAGATACATTGAAAGATTATAAATAATTAAGCAAGGACAAAAGTCTGGAAAGGGTTTATTTTTTGACTGAGATTTCACCATCTTCAGCTTTACTTTCTTTAATAATTCTCCTGAAATGCAATGGCTTTACCTTTTTTTTTTAAGAGAACAAAGAATGAATATATCACATACGTTATCTGGTTTCCTATTTTGTAAAATTAATATACACCAAAAGACAGGATTAGTCCAACTTTAAGATTGTTTAAAATGATTTGGAGCCATTTCTATGGATTTCCCAAAATATTTCAAAGGAACATCAACTAATGCACACGATGAAGTGCGAAATGTTGCTTGTGTCTGCTGTGAAAAATTCTTACGATCAATGTGAACAGTGGCAGTATTTAAACTCTTTGGGAACAGGCATTTAACATATTTGAATGAATTGCATGACTAGACACTGTAACAATAGTACAATTGCTACTTTATTTTTATCGATATGGCACCTTTTAAAAAAAAATCATGTAAAATGCTTGAAGTTACTCTGGCAAACGGTGAACTTTATATATGATCAAATTTCTAAGCCCTTCTCCTCGGTGTTAGCTTTCCAGGCAGTAATCAACAGCTTGCTCATAAACACCTCTATTGATTCAATTTGAACCAGAAATAATCAGGTGGCTTAATGCTATAATGTTGTAAATAAAAACGATAAAATGCCATACCAACATTGTTCATTAAACGTCATGCAAGGAATAACAAATTTTATGCATGATTTCCATGTAGCAACACTCTGCATTTAAATTCAACTTGCCTTCATTTCCGCTAATGCAACTACTGCAGTAACATATAATGGAACATTCTCTTTGTTTGCATTCGTTAAGAGTTTACTTATAGAATTATGTTGAATTGGCTGTGTAACCTTTGCTACTTCTTTTTGAAGTATTACTATCTAGTCCTGATTTGCTGTTCAGTTTCAGGACAATTTGAATATTCTTATGCTCCTTGAAGATTTGACCTTGTCAAGGGGTAAATTGGTGAGAAGTAATCCTCGGAAAATGATCAGTGCTGTCTCCCAGCAGTTTAGCTACAATTAATGCTGTAAGCCTGGCTAGCATCTTTGCATTTGAGAGACTAGACAAAAAAATCAAGTTGTTTTCAGTTGGAACAGTAATATTTTAAACATGATTTCTTGTTTAACGATCAGAACAAACATTTAATGTGCCTTTCTAAATGGGATGAGAGGGAACTTTTACACAGTGAATAAGGAACATTCAATTTTTTTTTGCCAGCAAGAAAGGGGCCAAATATATTGCATCTGAATAAAAGTATTTGATCAATTAAATATGCCAAACAACTGAAAATCCTTGAAATATTTAATTGACTCATGGACTTCATCAACTTCACCATTAATTTTCATCCTGCACTCAAATTTATGGACCATCTCAGACACCTCCCTCCTCTTTCTTGATCTCACTCTCCATCACAAGATATAGATTATTGACTGACGTCAATTACAAACCCACTGACTCCCACAACTATCTCATATGCATTTCTTCCCACCCTACTTCCTGCAAAGACTCGATCCCCTACTCACAATTCCTCCGTCTACGCCGCATCTGCGCCCAAGAATACTAGAACATCCGAGATGTCCTCATTCTTTAAGGAACGGGGGTTCCCCTCTCCCATCATAGATGAGGCCCTCACTCGTTTCTCTTCAGTACCCCGCTGTTCCGCTCTTGCTCCCCCTCCCCCTAGTCATTAACAGAGTCAGAATTCCTCTAGTCCTTACTTTCCACCCCATCAGCCGTTGCATACAACACAATCCTCTGAAATTTCCATCATTTGCAACAAAATCCCACCATTAGCCACATTTCCTCATCTCCACCCCTTTCCTCCTTCCGCAGAGACCATTTCCTCCGCATCTCCCGGGTTAACTCATCCCTTCCCACCCAAGCCACCCCCTCCCCAGGTATCTTCCCCTGCAACCGCATAAGATGAAACACCTGTCACTATACCTCCTTCCACGACTCTGTCCTGGGACTCCGACAGTCCTTTCAGGTTAGGCAGAGGATCACATGCACCTCCTCCAACCTCATCCACCGTATCCGTTGTTCAAGATGTGGACTCTTATACATCGGCGAGACCAAACGCAGACTGGGCGATCGTTTCGCAGAACATCTTCGCTCAGCCTGCGTGAACCAACCTGATCTCCCGGTGCTGGACACTTTAATTCTCCTTCCCATTCCTACGCAGACCTTTCTGCCATTGGTCTCCTCCATTGACAGAGTGAGGCTAAACGCAAATTGGAGGAACAGAATCTCATATTTCACTTGGGCAAATTACAGCCCAGTGGTATGAATATTGATTTCTCTAACTTCAGGTAGCCCCGGCAATCCCTCTCTCTCTATTCTTCCTCCACCAAAGTTGCACGAGCTTCTCATTTTCATTCTACAAACAACTTACAATGGCCTGTTTCCTTTATCATAATTAATTTTTTGTATATCTTTCATTCATTGTTCTTTATCTCCCCACACCACCGTCTATATATCCAGTTTCCCTTATAGTTTCCTTCTAGTTTCAAACCAGTCTGAAGAAGGGTCTTGACCCAAAAAGTCACCCATTCATTCTCTCCAGAGATGCAGCCTGTCCCGCTGTTATCCAGCTTTTTGTCTATCTAAAGGAAAGCAGCCCTCTTTACAAGTATGAAAAGTAAATTTGAACCTTTTTCAAGATGATTTGAATTGTACAATAGTAGAAATTATAGAATTGAAGAAGATCGTTCAGGCTGTCACTGGTAATACAAAGTTCATATTTTGTACACTCTTATGACTTTGTATCGGAAGAAAAGATAAAATCATCCCCAGCACGCTTAAAATCTAAAATGTAATAGTATTGCTTATAGGTCATCTAAAAATTAAAGTAATAATTGCTACAAAATTGTGCTATTACATTGAGCTAGTGTTTAACAAACCATAAATGCTTGTCTAAATGTTGCAACCAATGAAAGCTACAAAAATATGATAGACTGGTATTTAAAATTCCATTTAAAATATCAATTTAATTATCTTTTGAGATCTGACAACCATCCATTAAAGATAGATTTTTATGTACATATTGCCTCCATTTTGAATTAGATTAGAAATTGCTTACATTACCTCTGTCTCGCATAGTAATAGGATCAATTGTTTCAGTGTTTCTCCAATGGATTTGTTCTCCATTTTTAGCTCTGCCAATTTTGTTTCCAGGGCAACAATTTTAGCTTCAGCCCCCTGACAAACCAAAAATCATGCATGTCAGAGGTTCTCCACAAATGAAAAATATAGCCATTTGAATCATTACTGCAGATTAAATTATCTGAATTATTAATTTAAACAGTCCTTAAATAGAAACCATTGTACCCATCCTACATCTGTCCTTGAATATTTGTTGTCCTTGTGATATAATTTTGTCACATCTCAAACAACAATCATCAGCGAGTTTACAAGATAAAACATTTGAAATTATATGTGGAAAATATCAAATATTTCCTGTTAAAAATATAAACTCCTTTTGAAAGATAAAATAGGTCAAATTTCAAATTCTAGCTTTCTGCTTCAAATCTGGTTGTGTTATGTAAAACATGAGTACATTTCATTTGGACAATCAATAGCATTTTTTTTGTAAATGGTTGCAAGGACTTTGGTATTAAGCTGACGTGATTTTTAACCAAATGTGTAGGAACAACAGATGCCGGTTTACACAGTAGAGTCAAAATGCTGGAGTAACTCAGCAGGTCACGCAGCATCACTGGAGAAAAGGAATAGGTGACTTTTTGGGTCAAGACCCTTCTAATTCTCTCAGTCTGAAGAAGGGTCTTGACCCAAAAAGTCACCTATTCCTTTTCTCCAGACATGCTGCCTGAACCAGAGTTAAACCACTTTTTGTGTCTATCTTAAGAGTTTTAACCCAACTTGCCAGGCAGAGGACAAGGATATTGAAACCAAATGTAATACAGAGAGTAAAACTAAGTTGAATGAACTCTTACAAACTGAAAAATATAGCATCATGCTTAGGATGTGAATAAATCGCTCAATGGCTCTCCAGGGTAGGTAGCATATTTTAACTATTGATAGTTATACATGATCTCATTGCACTGATTTTCTACAGCCTCTTTTAAAATGTTCCATTTCAAGACAAGTTATAAATGTAATTGAGATACAAAAAGATGAAAGAATACGTAGCAAAAAAAAAAAAGAGTAGCTGGAGAAATTCAGTAGATTAGGCAGCATCTGTGGAGGGAAATGGACATTCGATCTGTTGTGTAAAGACCCTTCATCGAGACTAGATAAACGGTCTCAAACTGAAAAGTTGGCTGACAATTTCCTTCCATAAATGCTGCTTGACCTGCTAAGTTCTTCCAGTTGTTCTCCTATTTTGATAATAAATACAATTACCACATTCTAAAAAGTTATAACTTACTTTTGGGAGATCAGCATCAGAAAGCTTATCCTGTTCATCCACCAAAATAATAACATCCTGAAACATAGCAATTTTGAGATTTATAAATTGTGTACTAGGCAGCTTTCATTCATTTTCCGGTGTGGGAAGGAGCTCAACAGTTCTATGAATACATTTCAAAACTTGCTTTCAAATTTTTAAAAACGATTGGACACCCGTTATCTGTGATATGTGTAAATAAATCAAGCACAATAGAATCACGTGAGGAAATGGCAAGTTTCATTTATTTACAACCACCACTTCACCTGGCCCTCCTGGCAAAGTAGTACAAATCTAAATTGATGTAATTCACCTCTTTTATTTGAATTAACAAAGCTTTGGATTTTTATTTCATTTTCCTAGCCCTTCCTTTCCAAAAAGAAACACAGAAAGAAACTGTCTGTTTGTTAATCTCGAAACAATTGAGCTGTATTAACTCAATACTGAATGGATACTGGTACAGAGCCAAGAAAAACCTTCAAAAATCACCAACCACACTCAATGGATGAACTACTTGGTTAAAGTGACATATATGTACAGTTTGTGGTCAAAGCACTATATTTAATGCAAAGTAAGCACATTATTGTGAGGGAGGAAATCTTTGGTAGATTTTTTTACCCCTTATCAAAGAAGGAAAATGTTACTTTGTCAGCCCTAATTACAGACCTGGTCCTACATATGCAACATTTTATAAATGCAGAGAGACATAGGCATTGGTTCAGATGGGTTAATAAATTTCGGCTGTCAGGTTGAGTTGAATTGGAATTTAAGAGGCACTGTACAAGGCCAGATTTGTTCTGTATACAAAAGGCACTCTTATATTATTTATGCCAGCAGAGTGCTTTTTAGGATAGACCCACGTCAAGTATATGAACCTCATTTTTCTCACCAGAACTAAAAGAAATGCAGAAACCTACTCTGCATGATAGCATAGGCAATGACAAAGTGAACTACAAGATAACACAAATGTAAAAAGTGATTATTCCTTTCCTTTCCATTTTTCCTTCTATTACCAACTTCCTGCTTTACCTCAAAGACAATTGAGGTAAAGCAGGAATTCTTGGGTACACAGATGAACTACTATCTTTCGTACACAGATCAACAACTATCCATTTCAATTCTTCAAAGGTAAGCTTTGATAGCAATCATACATGTTATTAAAACACAAACTTTCAGATTCTTGATTATTCTTTGCTTACCCCACCACAAACCATCTGAATTCATATCTTAGTAAATGGCAGTCAAGAAACTTAAATTTCTTAGTTCAAATATATCAAACAAATTGCATTAACTCTATAAGCGAGTTTGGTATACTGAAAAATGCAAGGAATCATGGGATTTGTCAAAGGTCACTCGCTATAAAGAAAATGCGAACGAAGCGCTGGCTGCATAAACCGTATGTAAATTCTTATCTTTATTCATGATTTATGTGTAAAATATTTAATCTGAGGAACGGGGGTGCCAGGTAGCGGGAGCGCGGGTGTAACAGCGAGAGAGAGGGAGCTGATGCATTGGTTCAGGGGGGACAGGGGAGACCCGTGTCTCATCCACAGCCCGGTTCGAGCGCGTGTCCCTGGCGCCGCGGGCGCTGCCGAGCCCCCGCTGGACCGCCCATGGCTCCATAAGTTTTCAATGCTCTGATGCATTTCCCCACTGATATACCATTTCCTCATCTTACACATACGTTTAAAGCGACATTTGAAACAATAAAATAAAAGCAGTAATAAATATCTGCAAAAAAATTCACCTTTGCAAAAAAAAAAATCAATTTAATAAGAAAACATGGATCTATTATAAACCACCTTAATTAACTCAGGGACATGGTAAGCATCCAGCAAATTTCGAATTCCTCTGTAGAGATTTGCAGGGATAACAATATCCTAAAAGAAAAAAAAAATCTGCTTGAAATGTCTAGAAATTGCATAATAGGAATTACTTTTAATGTAATTTGTTTCAACTTTAGCTATGTCATTAAATACGATCTGGCTTGCTTAAAAGTAGCAATTTTAAATATAATAGATACATGTCAGATAGAACATGCATTAAGCAGCTGGAATAAAATGGTACCCTCTTGTTCAACTGATGGAAGTATTGTCTCAATTGCTCCTCCTTGGCCTGTACCTCAGAGTCACTCATGCTGTCAATCAAGTTATAAAGAAAATAGCCAATGGCTTCTGCAAGAAAATTTTAAAATAGAATAGATTACCATGTCATCAAATTAATCTATTACGTAGCATTTGGCTTACCTAGGATAGGTTTAAATGTCTGAAATAGTAATAGATACCAATAACACATGTAAACCTCACTGCTGATGGACATGCAATGCAGTCAACTCAGTCCATTAATTGATAAATAGAAGCTTAGAGAGAAATAAAACGCATGGATGTAGAGCAATATATAAATCTTAATTAACATAACTGCAACGCCAATACTTGGCAAGAATATGTATTGCTTTTCTGTAAACGCATTGATTTCCTATTTAAATTTCAGCTTTTTAAATACGGCTACAAATAAAAAAGCAGTTGAGGATTTATATGAATAAAATACTCACATAAAAAAAAACTGTAAAGATCTTTTGGAAAAAAACATTTTCACTTAAAAAAAAGCAATCAATGTTACTAATGTAATCCTTCAAACCCCATCATTAGACAATACAGATTTCTGAACAAGTTACAACCAAATAAATTGGAACACTACCAGTCGGTCCTGAGGAACTCTGGCAAAAACGTTCATCTTTGTACAACAATTCTGTTATCTGGAACAACAAAATAATCACATATTGTAAGTGTAGTGGAGCACAAGAACAAGCAGTATTTGAAATTGTATTCTTTAAATAACAAAGCCCATTTTATGAAGGTATTAATCAATATTTTATCCGTAAAGTGATGTACAAAACAAGGTCTGCCCAATTGCATCTTGCTTTAGGAAATAGATTTGATCAAAATAAGACTTATTCCAAGTTCAGGGGATTCAATACTATAATAAAACATAGGTATCCTAATACTAACAATCACAAATATCAGAAACGCAAATATTTATAAAGTAATCTTCAGTTATCAGCATTACATAATAGTGAAAAGATTGCCACAGGGTTAAAAGCAGCACATCTTTGCTTTGAGCCGAATAATCTATAGCCTATGCTTATATATAAGGCAGGAGAACATTTACACTAATAAGATGTCTCTTAATATTCTACTATATTGGTATGATTAAAATAATATTTACATTTTATACCTTTCCAAGTTAACATGCAACATAAGTGAATTAAATTATTTGTCACCACTAACCTTGACAAGAATATCAATATCTTTTGACCTGTAGAGGGCAGTAGAACATTAAAAATCAATTAGATTTGTGCCTCGAACAACGTTTTATGAAAGGTACAGAGCTGTTTAAAAGCTTTTCTTTGGATGTTGTCAGCAAAGCAAATAAAAAATAATTTCCTTCTTAAATTATTGGTTCATGCTGATGGATGAGTGCTATGGAATCAGAATGTGGGGCTCTACAAGGTCAAGGTTTCAAGGTCAGTTTATTGTCACATGTAAGTACAATGAAATTCAAATGACCATACAGCCATATTTTTTTTAAATGCAACAAGACACACAACTACATACAAGTTAACATAAATATCCACCACAGCGGATTCCCCATGTTCCTCACTGTGATGGAAGGCAATAAAGTCCAATCTTCCTCTTTATTTTCCCGTGGTCGCGGCAGTCAAACCCATCCACAGTCGGGGTGATCGAAGCTCTCGCAGCCGGCGATCGAAGCCTCCGTGTCGGGGCAATCGAAGCTCCTGCGGTTGGAGCTCCCGAAGTCGGTTTCTGACCAGAGACCAGGAGCTCAATAATTGTAAGTCTGCAGGCTCCCAAGGTGGAGCTCCCGAAGTCCGTCTCAAGCAAAGGCGCCAACTCCTCGAAGTTAGGTCGCAGTACGGATAAAGATACGATACGGGAAAAAAAACAAAAACACATCTCCCTCGAGATAAAAGATTAGAAAAAGTTTCCCCCAATCTCCCACACCATGAAACAAGCTAAAGAACACTAAAACATACATTAAACACATACAAACAAACAACAAGAAGGAAGGGATAGAGAGACTGTTGGTCTAGGATCAGAGTGAATGAGGGCTATATCAAATGGATGAAAGTTAGTGGGCAATGACGATGTTATGACCAAAATGAAAGGTAAACAAGAGCTGTATTAAGTGGGAAGTAAAGTCTGAATGAGGAGGAGGGAGCACCATCTTCTGCTGTAATCCCAGAATTTTTTTTTCAAAATGGCCTTTTAATTATATCCACTTGCCTCTTAAGCAGTTTTATATTATAAAGTATACTGAAACTCGACACTTGGTTGCCGTTCCACCAGGAAACAGCAGTACACAGACATACTTTGTGGATGCTTATCAATAAACAGTGGTCTTCCATAATCCTAATTGCACTAATACCAACAGTTTATTTTCTTCAGAAATTATATTGTGGACCTCATCGCCGTTTTTGACAAGCACGAGTATATTATTTTTGGCCAATCTCTCCAATAGCTGTCGAACTCAGTTGACATCTATCCAAATGTACTCAGAACATCATGCAACATCATGCAACATATCACCCACATTTTCTTGGAAGTCCCAAAAGGCCCTCTTGTGCACACTCTTGGTGACATCATCCAGTACACTCGCTACAAACTGCAATTAAACCTTGTTCACTTGCATTAATGGCACAGATGTTGGAATCTGTAACCAGATTACACACATTTAATTCGTCATTCAATTAAACTGGAACGTAACATTATTGTCACAGTTATCTAATGAGGGTTATTCATTGCCAGTTCTGCAGTGGGGGGAGACTGCAAGACTGGCATCAATCAACAAATTGTAGTTGGAATCTCAAATTTACTGTTGGCAAAGGACATATATTTTAAAGATAGAAAATCAAGCTGAATGAGTTGGTACATTACCATAAAAATGTAGTCATCCTGCAGGTTGTGCTATATTTGCAATCATTTACAATATTTGAATGATTGACCAAACAATATTAAAATGTAAGAATAATATTTGTGCTTCATTGGAGCATGGCCTTGTAATTGCCGAGTAAATATGTAAAAACACATTTTCAACAGTCATTGTTGATTTGGCAACAGATGGGACCTTAATAAAAACAAAACTATTTTTCTGCTAAAAGAACAAATTATGCAGTAATTGGTAGAATATTTAATTACTAATGCAAGCATTTGTACAGTCCAGTGACTTAAACGTAACTGAATCAATCAAAAGGATTCTAACACAGAATGAACTGAGGTTCCACAACAATTATTTTTTCTTTTATATACACAATTAACTTACCTCTTAAAGCCTAAAATAAGACTTCCTCTGAAATTACTTA
This sequence comes from Leucoraja erinaceus, assembly GCF_028641065.1. Classification (NCBI taxonomy): domain Eukaryota; kingdom Metazoa; phylum Chordata; class Chondrichthyes; order Rajiformes; family Rajidae; genus Leucoraja; species Leucoraja erinaceus. Next base: position 44,969,875 of record NC_073384.1, read on the forward strand.
AATCCAGCAGAGGGTTTTCAGGTGAGGACACTGTTAAAAGAGAAATACAAATGATAGCTCGAGAAAAGTCCCAGGTGGAACCTAAATCAATTTTATACTGTGGCAGACATACAAGATATTTTTGAATAATATTTACTGCCATTTCATAATATGTTATGTTAAGAACCACTTTGAACAGAAATTGCATTGAAACCCTTTCAGCAAAAAAATAAATAAATGCTGCAACAGTCTAACATTTTCGGTGCGCATTACAAATTTCAAGAATCGTCAATCGTCATAAGATAGACTATACAAAATACGTTTCCTTTTCAAGTTTCTACATCCTATATATTCTTGTGACCCGCGGACAACATTTTTTAAATGCTTGACATGCTAGATTCAGGCAGGACATTTCCCTTGGTTGAAGGGTCATGAGCCACGGATACATTCTTTAGCGATAAGGGCAGGCCATTTTAGACAATGATAAGGAAAATGTATTTCCTCAAGCAGTGAACCTTTGGAATTCTCAACCCGAGGCCAATTGTGCCAGTGCTGTGTTCATTCAAAACCGAGTCGACCGATTTCTGCATATCAGGGGAATCAATAATAATGGCACTGGAAACTGGAAATCAAACCAAGATCGATATATTTATTTCTTCCAAAAATACTAACAGATTTAATGTGATCAGTTATTTATCCCTAGATTACACTATCAAAACAGCTAAGGTAGAGGATTAGCTATGAAGATACAAGCCTGCAGATGCTGGAATCTTGAAAAAAAAACTGCTGGAGGAACTCAGCAGATCAGGCAGCATCTGTGGTAAACAGATGATGGTGTGGATCGGGACCATTCCTCAGCATCTGATTAGCTACTATCTTGATGAATAGCAAAGCAGGATCTAGTTGCTGGATCACCCCCAATTAATCATATTTTGTTAAGTTATGTTTAACATAATTTTCTTTCAAACATTTACATGTTAAAATATCAATTCAAATTAATTATCAGCTCTAGTTTAAGTCACTGATTATATTACTGCTTTGATTATTGTTGTTTGTGTTTACATTGGATAGCAAGTTTCCTCAAAACTGCACTTACTTCACTGATGATTTCAGAAGTACAGAAAAGTTATCAAACATATTGGTTCTAATAACATCTTTGCCATCCAGAAAATCAAAACTTCTCTTTTTACAATATTGTACAACACAATAACTGGTATTCACAAATAGTATTAGGAGAAACAAATAAGAAATGTATCTGCTGGATGTTACAACACTTACACATAGAATAAACCTTGTCTAAATGTCCATTAAGAGCTTCTGTTCTGAGTTCAGAGGCATAGTATCCAACTGTGTTGACCAGACATCCATTTTCCTACAAAGATAAAAGAACCAAGATCGATATATTTTTTTTCTTCCAAAAATACTAACGCATTTAATGTGATCAGTTATTTATCCCTAGATTACACAATCAAAAGGCCAAGGTCAGAATTTAACACACCAATCTGGTTCTAAAATAATTACGCAAATCCTTTATCTTTTCTGCACCAATGAATTTTTGTTAACTAAATTTGAAACCTTAGCCAAAGCATTTATTAGTCAGAGTTATAGAAGAGAGGCTCTTTGACCCAACGCAACCACATCAATCATTTTACCCATCTGCACTCTTCCCATTGACTGCATCCTTCTGGACCATCCCATTTCGATGAATAATTGTATTTTAAATGTAGTAAATATTACCTTGCTGAGCCAAAATCGGGAGATTGGACGTGATTAATTAAACCTCGTCAATTAATTTATTTACCAACTTAAAGACTATTATAACAGGTAAATTTGAGTAACGATAGTGTGAAGGTAGCACAAGCCAGAAAAAGTTTTTTGCAGCATACAAGGCAATGCACTAATTAATAAATGATCACAAAAATAGCTTATACGTTTATACAAAAAGAGATGACTAATTTTAAACTTTGGTACAGTGTGAAAGCCTTGGCTATAAGATTGCACAGTCGCACTGAATTAGAAGCATTAAACAAACCAAAATCAAGTTTACCCAATAGATTTAACTTAACAATTTAATTAAAGCATTAAATATTCTACTCATGTTTCTCATTTTTTATCAAATTCTATTCCTGCAATGATTTCTTTGGTTGCTTTGGGTCTCTGTCCCTCAGAATTTCATCAATGGCAGAATGGCATCAATCCCTGATAGAAGTATAGAAAGTTTTAAGAGGCACAGATAGGGTACAGTCAGAATCATTTTCTCCAGGGTGGAAAAATCAAAAGCTACAGGGTTTTGCTTTAAAGTGAAAGGAGCAAAGTTTAAAGGAGATGTGTGGGGCAAGTTTGTTTTTTACACAGACGGTGGTGACTGCCCGGAATGTGCTGCCGTGGTTGAAGCAGATACATTAGTGGCATTTAAGACTTATGGATATGCTGGGAATGGAGGGATATGGGTTATGCGCAGGTAGATGGTCTTGACATCATGTTCGGCACAGACATTGTGGGCCAGAGGGCCTGTTCCTCTGCTGTAATGTTCTATGCTCTAATATATAATGTGGATTTTTTTAAAAGATGTTTCTACATAAACACAAGTTGTTGATGGAGGGGGTTCACCGATACAAACCTCAAGCTGGACACGAGCTTGCTCTGCGTTGTCAAATGCTGATTGGACATAATTTGCAAAAGTCTCCACATCAGGCTCGATGTTCAGATTCTGCATAACTTTCAGTATTTCTACTGTCCCTGTAAAGTAATACACACAATTACTTATAGGTCTGCACTGTAGCAATTGCCTGTCGCCCATTAAATACACTTCTATTGGCACTTCTGATGAACTTTTTCTTTCAGTATTTGTATTTACAACAATTTTCAAGCATCATTCAAGCATTCACCAAATGTCATATTTTGCCCTTTTTGCCCACCTTGGAAATGCTCCAGGAATCACGGTTAATGCTTGGATTAAAAATACCAATGTAAACTATTGAGATTCCTGAGCTGTATCCAACTGGAAGGGACCTATGACCCTGAGAAGCTCTCAGGACGGCTATAAAATTAGTTCACATTTGGAAAACTCGCAAATACATTTTATTAATGCAAGTGCAAAATATTCCAAGTAGAACAAACGTGAACTGTATTTCAATAAATTACAAGGTACGTATCACAATTATAGTTTTTTTTTAACGACTTTGTAAACTTGAGCACGATTGTAATGCAGGCAAAATTAACAGAAGAATGTTTGCAATGCACTTCCACAAATCAGTTGCTTGGTGATAATGGTTGAGTAATAAACATTAACCAGGACACCGCGCAAATGTCACAACTCTTTTCCAAAATTGCTTTACATGTTTTACATTCAGTAGTTCCAGTCTGAAGAAGGGTTTCGGCCTAAAAGCAGAAAATGCTGAAAATAGACACAAAATTTTGGAGTAACTTTTAATTGGGCACTTTAACCATATAACCATATAACAATTACAGCACGGAAACAGGCCATCTCGACCCTTCTAGTCCGTGCCGAACACGTATTCTCCCCTAGTCCCATACACCTGCATTCAGACCATAACCCTCCATACCTTTCCCGTCCATATAACTATCCAATTTATTTTTAAATGATAAAAACGAACCTGCCTCCACCACCTTCACTGGAAGCTCATTCCACACAGCCACCACTCTCTGAGTAAAGAAGTACCCTCTCATGTTACCCCTAAACGTCTGTCCCTTAATTCTCAAGTCATGTCCTCTTGTTTGAATCTTCCCTACTCTCAGTGGGAAAAGCTTATCCACGTCAACTCTGTCTATCCCTCTCATCATTTTAAAGACCTCTATCAAGTCCCCCCTTAACCTTCTGCGCTCCAAAGAATAAAGCCCTCACTTGTTCAACCTTTCTCTGTAACTTAGTTGCTGAAACCCAGGCAACATTCTAGTAAATCTCCTCTGTACTCTCTCTATTTTGTTGACATCCTTCCTATAATTAGGCGACCAAAATTGTACACCATACTCCACAATTGGCCTCACCAATGCCTTGTACAATTTTAACATTACATCCCAACTTCTATACTCAATGCTCTGATTTATAAAGGCCAGCACACCAAAAGCTTTCTTTACCACCCTATCTACATGAGATTCCACTTTCAGGGAACTGTGCACAGTTATTCCCAGATCCCTCTGTTCACCTGCATTCTTCAATTCCCTGCCATTTACCATGTAGGTAAGTCAATGACCATGGGATTTCATTTACAAATAACAAGAAAAGTTCACTATATAATAACAATATACTAAATTATTAATTATATACAATAGAGATCAAATTGAAAGGAGTTACTTAGGCTTTGAAGTGCTATTGCCAGCAACTACTTTGAATACTGCATCCAGTCCTTGTCAGAGAATCACAAAGTCTGAAGCTGATGCCCCTAAAAGCCACCAGACTAAGTGGGACCCGTTGGGTCCCTGTCACATGGGAGGCCTGGTCCCCCAATGCAACCCGTTCCCCAGTACAATATTCCACCACTCACCTGTTCCCCCAACGCAACCCGTTCCTCCAACGCAATATTCCACCACTCACCTATCCACCTCCCATCAAATCCACCCCCTCCCTACCCCTCTGCACTCCACTACCCCACTCCCTCCCTCTTTCCCCTCTCCATCCCTCTCCTCCCTCCCTCATTCATCTCTCCCTCTCCATCTCCCTCCCCCTCCCTCCTTCATCCCTCTCTCCCCCCCCCCATCCCCCTCTTCCCCCTTAACCCCCCCCCCCCCCCCCCCCGTGCTGTGGGCCAGGCTGCGGCGCTTCCTCTCTCCATGTAATGCTGCAGTGCCTTAGGGCCGCACCCAGTGTCAGCGCCCGCGGGCGGGAACCAATGAGGCGCTGCCCGTCCCGGGACCCGCGGTGTCCCTCGCCAGCGGGTAAACAGCAGGGAACATCGTTGTCGCCACCACCCCCATCTCCCTCCTCCCCATTTCCCTCATCCTCCTCCCTTCACTCCCATTCCCTGCCTCAGGACCTACCCAGTTCGTAGAGCAGCGCCAGGGCCTGGTTCTTGTACTCGGCCCGGCCCTGGCTGTAGGCGGCTGAAGCACTCGCGGACCTGGGCCTCGACGGAGCCAGGCTTGCTATGCCGGGGTAGGGGTGGCAGTCGCTGAGCTAGAGTTGCCCGCAGAGCAGGAAGTGGAGGCCAGGCGGACCCCGAGGCGCTGGTACACCTTGACCAGGCCCCAGGCTTGGACTTGACTTCATCTCCGGGCTCGTCCCCGACACTGGACCCAGGATCGTCCTTGGTTCCAGTCTGGGCCCAGTCCGCGACACCACCTCCCCACCAGGTACTGCTCGGCCGTAGCTCCTCAGGTGGCAGCGCCACTCCTTCACCATGTGGACCTCCAGCCGATTGACAGCGGATGCGGCGACACCCCTTCCTGAGTGACAGAATAGGCCAATCTGCGTGGCGGCAACTGACAGCAATCTGCGCATGCGCGGTTTTTACCAATTTTAAACCCTCAATAACTTTTACAATATACCATCGATCGGAACGAAACTTGTTGCACTCGCAGCACAGGAGAATAGTAAGGGGGTGATTAACCGCAGCGCTATCACGTACCGTTTTTGCGCAAATAGAAAAACCCCGCAAACCGGAAGAGCACAAGATCACTTTTAGTTGTATAGATAGCTATCTTCAAAACCCCCCAAATAATGCTGAGGTTTTATCTTTGATTTTGGTTTCTTTACCTTGAAAGGAGTTAAAGAATTGAACTATTCAGAGCATGCAAGATAGCAAACGGCAAAAAAAAAATCAAATTTAGTCCACTGCTGCGAAGATACTACTGAAAAGACAAGTAGTCAAGCGTTTAAATGAAAAGTAAATCGAAAATTATCGAGTTTCTTCATTGCATGTTTCTGTAACTTCAGTATGGGCTGCAACCTTGGGAAACATTTGGCTGCTATATAGTGCAGTATGTGATGTTTGTTTAGGTAATTCAAAAGTCCTGTAATGAAATCTAATTTCTGATCTGGAGAAGATCAAGGCTGAAATGCAAGTACCTAAATTCAAGTCATTGTTAATTCTGTCAACAGTCAGAAACAAACTGGGAGAAAAACAACTGTGTCCAGTTAATTTAGTACAAATTGCACCCCATCACACATAATTTCCAGGGCAAGCAATATAAAAAGGTAAATACTCATTGCAACACTGCATATATATTTTGATTTAGAATGGTGATGGGCACAATTTCAAAATTTACAATTGAAATTCAACAGGTAAAGAGAACATTGACTTTTATTATCCAAAGTAAACCAACGTCTGGTAAATATGTTCGTTCCCCGATAACTATCTTTATACCCTATTAAACTATATGGCAGAAACATCACGTCTAATGCCTTGGCTATGAATCCCACCTCCATATACACCAAATCCCAATATTCCCCATCTAACTTCCATTACCTCCTGCAACAACAAAAAGAGAAAAAAATAATGTCAGTAGCGATAAAACAGAATAATTAAAGAAACTGTCTTTTGGATTCACATGCTGCTTTCAATTTAACTTGAAAGATGATTTTAACAACAGAACTTTGCAGCTCACTCAGAGCATTGCAATAATGCTATCCTTCCTCTTAGATCACATCAGAAGCAAATGCAACAATTCTGTTATTAAGAAAGAGCTTGTCAGCTGATGCAACATTTTCGAAGCAAGGCAGCATATGCTGTTCACAGCTCATCAACTACCTCTGTCAGTTGTTTGTAAATTTAAAATTTGCTTACAGCTCTTCTAGCCTGGAGTGACACCTTTAGAAAGTAAAGTAGCCTTAAATATTTTATGCGGTGCGCTACAGTGCTGATAATCCAAAGTGATTTCCCTTTGAGCACAAATGTATATGTGGGACTAAGTCACTCCAAATTAGAGTCACACCACTTTTCCTTTTTTGCCCTGCAACAACTTCATATTCATCTTTACATGTACGCATTTGATATTTTCTCAATGGGGATTGGGGAGGTGGAGGGGAAGTATGAGGGGATGACGGAGATGAGCTGAAAGAGAGAAACTATTCAGAAACACCTTTACACCATTAAAGTTATTTGTCTAACTGGCGTTAAAATTAAAACTCTCTAATCAAATATTCATTAATTACATATGTAGAAATGACACCTTTACCTATGAGTTTGGTTTTTACATACGTTTTTTATAAAATGAAATTGAAAAGGGTGTTCAGTCTTTTGAGACTTGGATTCAACCCTTGCACATTGATGGTATGGATTTTGTTTTAATGGTCAATGCAATGCTGAGCAACTTTTCTTAAATAGGGCAATTTCATCCGATGAAATTGGTGAAATAAAAATCGTCATTTCTGATGAATGCTCTGCCATTAAGGTCAAAGAATATCGGCAACCACAAATATTTTCATTGATTTCTCGGTCTGTAATAAATGGTTTACATCAAGTCCAGCCATAACTTTAAAAATTGAGCCAACAACTTTAGCTCATAATAGTACTTTATTAGTCAAGTATGTTTTGCAACATACGAGGAATTTGATTTGCCAGTCATACCAATAAAGAGCAACAAGACACCCAAATACATTTTTAACATGAACATCCACCATAGCGATTCCAACATTCCTCACTGTTCAATCTTCTTCCCTTCTTTGTTCTCTCGCCTTATTTTCGAAAGAAGGACATTTAAATAATGTTGAGAACATTTTGAAAGCTGGCCATATCTTTCATTTGTAAGCCATTCAGAATCTCCACAACTTCAAATTAATGATACCAGAATTTATTTGGAAAGAATTTCTCAATGATAAACAAAATCTATGAGTAAAATAAGATAACAATTACATCTTTTCTGTAATAATTATCAGAACTATAGGACAACTAACAAATAAGTGAGAGGAAATCTAGAAAACATTTTTTTCTCAGACCCAAAGCTTCTTCAAAAGAACCACTAGTCAGTAAAAATGTTATTTTAAAAAACCACAAAGAAAAAAAGGACACAACTCAATAATGCACCCAAATTTCTAGTGACACCGCAAACATAAACAAGTTAGTCAAGCGTCAATGGTAATAATAGTACCTTCCAATTGAAAACTCTTAACTCAAACACCTGCACAAACTACCATTTGGGATAAATCAATTAAACTTACTTCATGCATTTTCTTGAACAACCTGACAACTAATGTTAATAAGATTGCAGTCATTTATCAGAACTATAATTTCACCACCATCAATTTTCTACCATACCAAGAGTACCATGCAGTGTCTGTGTACAATAATTTGCTGATCATGAGGTGGTTTCATCTTATCATTCAACATTTCTTATTCTGGTGCTTTATTTCTGTAATTTACATCAAAACCTCATTTGATCATATAACATAGTTTTAATTGATGGGTTCCAATCTTCTCAGTCAGCCCAACAATAGCGATGTTACAATACTTACTTCAGCGGCGCTGCAGTTCTGCCACTGGCCGTGTGCGCGACTATGGCACCTTTTGGGGGGGGGGGGATTAAAATCTAGATTTCCTTGGGCTGAAGAAAAATCGTTCCAACTTCCATTCCCGACTTCTTTTTCCAATTTATTTATTTATTTATTTATTTATTTAAATCGCTTGACAATTTAATGATTGTATTAAAATAACGCCGTCAACACCTACAACGTGACAGATCTCACGTACGGGACAAAACAAAATGTAAGTTGTTTATTTTACAAATAAACTTGCTGCTTGGGATAACTTTAATCAATCCTCCACAGGCGAAAATGTGATTTGGGCCCCATACGAACCGGCAGTGTTTTTCCTGCAGATACGGGGTTCAAATTCACCGCCAATGCAACGTTCCAATCAATCGCGTTCCAGAAGCAAGATGATTAAAATACCCATTTTGTTTGGTGATAAGCCGTCTAAATTGTCTAAATTTTATGTTATTCTATTCTCTCTCTCCATGATCATTATTTTTAAACTAAATATTCACAACAGTTTGAGTCACATGTATTGTGCAAAAAACAATAATTTGATTATATTTTGGGTGGATGTTTCTAGATTAATTTATGGGAATTAAACATTAAATTCCTTCCATAAATTCATGACAGTGAGATTTAAAAATCATGTTATATTGTGAGTTCTTGTGTGAATGGGATTAGTTTGTTATTTGGATACTTAGGCTATTAAAAAAAAATCATTTTCTTAAGAATTGGAATCTACAGGACATTGTTAATGGGAAAGTAGTGGGCAGAAAAGCATGTCATGTGTGGTTCGAAGAGCAAAAACTTGTAGTTTACAATGCCAAAATGGAAAAGTGGAGGAAAAACAAGGTGTACAGAGTTGCTTATTGGTTACAATCTGAGGAGTATGATGATGCTACTGATTATGATATGCCAATGTACCAGCTAGCAACTGATCTTCTCCATAAAGACTTGGTCTATTGCTAGAAATTGTAATTTATTTACCTATCTGTTACAGACTTACAGCATATTATACAATAATATTAAAGTTCTGATGTTGAGAATATCACATTTTTGAATTTTCAAGGCACTGGGCGTTTATTACTATTTCCGTCACAACGGTTAATTTTGTAATTAACTACAATTGGGTAATTAACTAATTATATGCTTTAATTTCAGGTCCTCCAAGTAAGATGTTTTATATTTGTTTCAAAATGTTTCAATCTATAATAACTGAAAAATTCATTCAGTTCTCTTGATTTTTAAGAAAGTTGTCGGCTTTTGACTGTCCTCGATCACAGCTTTTGTGTTAAGTCAATGGAAAAGCAATGGACAAGATGCTAATTCCCGAGTATGAAAATGGCCATAACTTTTTTAATACTGAAGATAGGAAAGTGAATTAGGTGTCAAATTAAACTTCTTTTTCTGCTTTATCTGATGGGATAAATTGCAAACTTGATTTTTTAAATCTCAAAATTTTGTAACAATTGTTACCAACTGAGGCGGCGCGACTATCGTCAGCAGCGGCCTCTGCAGCCCGTCCGCGTTTTTATTATTTTTTTGTCTATGTTTTTATGTAGTTTTTTGTTATTTTTTTTGGGGGTGTGTGTGTGGGGGGGGGGGGGGGGGGGGGGGGGTGGGAGGGAGGTGGTAACTTTAAAATCTCTCCCTGCACGGGAGACCCGACCTTTTCTTGTCGGGTCTCCGTTGTCGTTGGGGCTGCGACGAGGAGCGGCCTCCAACAGAAGAAGACTGGGGACTCTGGTGCCGACGACTCACCTCACCGTCGCGGAGCTGGCCGAGTCCAGAGCGGGTGGAGCGGTGGAGGAGCGCTGCTGCTGCTGTGGCCCGACCTCCGGAGATTCGGAGGCTGCAACTGCGGGTCTGGCGGACGGCGGCACCGGGAGCCCGCGGGTCCCTGGAGGGAGACCGCTTTTCAGGGCTTCCGCAGCGGCGACTTCTCCCGCCTGAGTTGCGGGGTCGAAGAGCTCCTGGAGCGGGGCCTGACATCACCGCCCCGCGCGGCTTGGAATGGCCGCGGGACTCTGCGAGCGCACGCCGGGGGCTCTAACACCAAGACCCGGTGTGCGACCTCGCACCACCCGGCGTGGCTTTAATGGCCACGAGACAATCGCCATCGCCAGCCGGGGGCTTTGACTTTGACATGGGGGAGGGGGGGGAATGCAGTGGAGAGATAAGTTTTTTTGGCCTTCCATCACAGCGATGTGATGGATGTTTATGTAAAATGGAAATTATGTTGTGTCTGGGGTTTATTTGTTTGTAATGTATGGCTGCAGAAACGGCATTTCGTTTGGACCTCAAGGGGTCCAAATGACAATTAAATTGAATCTTGAATCTTCTGGAATCATCAAACTCCATTTACTACAACCAGAAATAATGTCAAATAATTGCTTCTCTGCCAAGGTTTAAAATTCAGCCTCTTTATTCCAAATAAGCTCTCAAACTGACACACGTCACCTTTTTGTTCAGTCAACGTCGAGCATTGGATTAAAAAAAAAAATTTCAGAGGATTTATTGTCCATCTCTGATTTCTCTACTAAGGCTGTTAAGAGCCAATCACCTTGATGGATCTGGAGGTACATATAGGTTGGGTAAGTGTAGATTGGTTACATTACTTACTAACTAATGTAGTGCTTTATTAATGTAAGCTCCGCCTACTACCGCACCATTCATATTATCGCAACCTGACATGTTAGTTGGTGATACAGCATGGAAGAGCCAACATATTGTAGTGTATAAGTGATATAATAAAAACTGTTGTACCAGATCCGTGAGTATGTGTGATTTAGTCAACATGGTGTCAGAAGTGGGATCTACTAACGCAACCGTCACCATCTCCTCCTGTGAAGGAACCACGTCCTGCTGTCTCGTATCCTGATGCTCTGCATCCGATCTACCCACCTGCTGACAGACTTTCTCTTCCCTCACGACCTACAGCTGCAGACTCACCCCTGGTTGTGTCTCCAGCTCCCTCACCACCACGCTCGGTGCCCCGCTCGCATGCCTCGCCGTGTTTGTCCCCCGAGTCCCCAGTGCCCCCGCCGCCCGGGATCCGGCAATCTCGCCGGTGAAGGGAGGAGATGCGGTTCTGTACTGTACACGGGCGGGACGGGTTTGTAGGCCGCTCATTAGATACAACTACTTTGTTTGAACCATCTGAACTTCCTTGGATGCGCTATTAGCGTTTCGGTTGCATTATTAATCAGTCAGCACCTAGTAACATGCTTACACATATATATCACTTTACTGTAGATGTGTTTCACTTTTTATTCTTACAAAGAAAGATGTAGATTGGTTATATTACTTACTAACCAATGTAGTGCTTTATTAATATAAGCTCCGCCGACTACCACACCATTCATATTATCGCAACCCGACATGTGCTGTTAGCTGGTGATGCAACATGATAGAGCTAACATGTTGTAGTGTGTTGTGTACGCTATATAATAAATACTATTGTACCAGATACGTGAGTATGTGTGATTTACTCAACAGTAAGATCAGACATTTCCTTCTTAAAAGATATAAGTACACAACAATTGAACATTTTGATTTTATTAATAATATGTATGTTTCCCACCTGGCATGATGGGATTTGAATTCTTATCTCTGGATCAAATGGCCCAGTATGTGGATAGAAATCAAGTAATTTAACTCCAATGCTATTGTAACCTTAACAAGTTATCTGATCTTTAATGAAATAGTCAATTGTACAGCTAATTCAGCGTTGTCACTATAATTTCTGCAATGGATAAATAGAGGGCATTCAAAATGTATATAATAAACACAGGTTTCATCCTTTCAAACTGGGAATTATATATGCGGAAGCTGCTGGAAACCTACAAGCAGGGCAAGGAAATACAGTGTCCTCCATAATGTTTGGGGCAAAGACCCATCATTTATTTATTTGCCTCTGTACTCCACAATTTGAGACTTGTCATAGAAATAAAACACGTGGTTAAAGTGCACAATGTCAGATTTTAATAAAGGCCATTTATATACATTTTGGTTTTGGGTAAGCTCTTAAATATAGCCAATGAACTGGCCTCAACTACTTTCTGTGGCAGAGAATTCCACAGATTCACCACTCTCTGTGTGGGAGGTTTCCTCCCACACTTCAAAGACGTACAGGTTTGTAGGTTAATTGGTTGGGTATAAATGTAAATTGTCCCTATTGTGTGTAGGATAGTGTAAATGTGTAGGGATCACTGTTCGGTACGGACTCGGTGGGCCGAAGGTCCTGTTTCCACACTGTATGTCTGAACGCATAGTGTCCATCCACACCAGCCTTCCAGACTTCCTAAATCCACTGTAATTCACCCATTGCCCTGCCACAACAGGTCCATGGCGAATGCCATCGCCCTGGCCCTAAACGTATCTCTGGAACCTCTGGATAACAAGAAACCTGCCAAGACTTCTATTTATTAACTATAGCTTCACCTTCAAAACCATAATTCCAATCAAACTCATCTCCAAATTCTTGGACCTGGGACTTTGCATTTCCCCTGCAAATGGATGCTTGTTTTGCTGATCCATAAACTACAATCAGTAAGGATAAGCAACAAAACATGCTCCAAGATGATTCTCAATACCAGCGCTCCGCAAGACTGAATTTGCAGCCCCTTATTTTACTCCCTATAAACTCACAACAATGCAGCCAAATTTTACTCCAACTCATTTTTGAATAAGTTTGCAAATTACACCAGTGTGGTTACTTGGATTTCGAACAGGACAAAACTGTGTACAGGATGATGATAGAGAGCTTAGTAACGTGGTGTCAATACTTGGGCAGCACGGAGGTGCAGTGGTAGAGTTGCTGCCTTACAGCACCAGAGACCCGGGTTCAATCCTGACTAAGGGTGCTGTCTGCAAGGAGTCGGTACATTCTCCCTGTGATAGCGTGTGTTTTCCCCAGGTACTCCAGTTTCCTTCCATACTCCAAAGATGTACAGGTTTGTAGGTTAATTAGCTTTGGTAAAAATTGTAAATTGTCCCTAGTGTTTAGGATAGTGCTAGTGTACGAAGGGTCTGTCAAAACTTCGGAAAATTGGTCAGAGTACACATCCAAGTCTTCATGAGGAAGATCAAGAGCTTCAGGCTTTGAGGCGTGAAACAATTCGTCCTGGTCTAACCAAATTGACACTATGGCCATGAACGCAAACAGATACCTCTACATCCTCAAAAGGAAATTCATCATGTCTCCAATTACTCTTACCAATTCCTACAGATATGCAATAGAATGTAACTTACTGGAATGCATCACAGCGTGGTATGACAACTATTCTGCATAAGACCACAAGAAAGTTCCCAGCCCACGTAAACAAGCCTCCTCGCCCATCGACTCCATCTGCACTTCATGCTGCTTCAGGATTGCAGCCAACATAATCAATGACCACTCACCCAGTGGCCATTTTCACTTCTCTCCTCTCCTGTCAGGCAGCAAATACAAACACTCAAAAACACTTACCATCAGATTCACAAACAGCTTCTTCCCTGCTGTTATCAATTTAAAAAAATATATTATATAGATAAGACACAAAATGTTGGAGTTACTCAGCGGGACAGGCAGCATCTCTGGAATGAATGAGTGGCTGGAAGGAATGAGTGACGTTTCAGGCCGAGACCCTTCTTCAGACTGATCTTCTCATCTTCTAAGGATATATACCTGATCTCCCAATCTACCATGTTGCAGCCCTTGCACATTTTGCATCTAGATTTTCTCTGTAGCTGTAACATCACATTCTGCACTGTCCCTTTCTCTTTTGCACTCTGTTGTACTCATGTAAGGCATGATTTGTATTTCACAGTAGCGCAATACAAGTAAAATAACAAACCAATAAGAAGTTGAACACTGAAATTAAGCATCCTCCAGAACTACAAATCAGGGTTTTGCAATTTAATTTTTATTATATTACAATTTCTGAAAAATCTCACCATTGAGGTGTTTCTTATATCAACCTGCCAATGCTCTAACAGGCAATCCTACTATTAATTGCTTCTGAATGGCCTACTCCTGCACTTATTTTCTATGTTTCTTCCCATTTCCTGTGTATTTAACAAATGGCAAAGTATTTTCTCTTCACATAAGTAGAGACAAATAGTTAAGTCTGCCCATATCAAATCACAACTGATACAATAAATTAAACTTAATTTGCAATCTTAACAAGTCAGAGTATTGCCACAATGCAATAGTCAAGTGGCAAGCTGAGAACCAATTTAGCCTGCCTAAGCAACAGGTCAGAGAATGGTACAAATGTTTGTGATTTAAATGCTGGATGTCAAAGTGCTTTGCATTGCTGAATACAGATTCTACATGTCAAGCTGAAGAAATTATTTAACATTCATTGCTTCTAGCTGTTTCATTTGACTGACATTTTTTTCTCTGGACAAATTCCTACCCGTTACAGGCGATTCCATTACGACTCCTTGTCACAAACATATTTTTAAACTTTTTAAAAGTATTTTGTTTCAATATTTTATAAATAAAATATAATCAATAATATTCTGGACATTAAATTATTTGTCTCCATTTAATATGTTAGTGATTTTGTTTTTTCCAAGATAGCTCTAATGTTTAAGGCAAAATGCTGCCTCTTTTTTACACTTTATAATTTTGACAAGCATAGGAGCAGATGTACCTTCAACAAACTGCAGTGAAAAGCAGTTATGGAAAGAAATGACAGTTAAATTAAATAACAAAGAGCTAGAAGCAACAAGCTTTCATGTTTTCTTTGCCTGACGTATAAGGGTTTATGCTGAGACATGCCATACACTTCATAATATTTACCCAAGTGCTTTAAAGATTCAGAATAGACCTGAAATTTGGGTGACAAAATAAATTCAGAATTTACTAACTTAAGAAACAAAAATTTGGAGATAAAAGTGACATATTTTAAAAGATTAAAAAATGATCTAGCTTCTAACACAAATATTTCAGTTTCATTAAAAAAAAAACTATGGCTTATGAAATAATTTTGCTTTCTTGTGCAAGTGGACAATATTGAATTTTCAGATAATTATTTGCAATATTATCCCACTTAATTTCCACAGATTCCATTTCCGTCACCAGTTCTTGCACGCTTTTAGATATACTAATAATATTTCCCTAACTTCTGATCTTTCCCTTTATCCTCATTATATTTATTCACTCTTCAAATCAACTCATTAATGGAAGTAATTATTCACCAGATCAAAACCTTCAGCAATTATATATATATTTTTAAATTAATCTTTTTAATCAAGAGATATGTTTCCCATGCTGACGCCCATAAATTTCTTCTTTACAAGATCATTCAGCCCATTCACACAATAGCAGCCAAAAATATATCCACTTGTGAATACACTTAATGGCTTACATTTGCACCACATAATGGTGGCAGATTGGTATTGGTTTACATCTGCACCAGTGTTCCTGACAAATTAGACCCCTTGCAACTTGCAAAAAGAAAAAATAGGTCCACGGAGGACGCCATCACTCTTGCACTACATTCAGCACTGGATCACCTTGAGAATAAGAAAACTATGTCAGAATGCTGTTCATTGACAGCAGCTCAGCCCTCAACACCATATAACCAAATAAGATCACCTATATATTCCTGGATCCTGGCCTTGGGGTGTCCATCTACAACTGGCTTCTGGATTTACTGATCAGCAGTCGGTTAGAATTGGACATAGCTGGCCATCCTGACCATCCTCTCTGGTGCCCCTCAAGGTTGTGAACTCGGTTCCTTGCTCTATTCCCGGTACACACAAAGCTGTTGGCCAAGCATTATGCCAATTCAAGCTTTAAGTTTGTTAATGATCCCACTGTTGTCAGCCAGATCAACAACGATGAGATGAAACGACGTACAGAATGGTGCCAGGATAACAATCTATCCCTCAACGCCACCCAAGACCAAAATAATTGGTTGTTGACCTAAAGAAACAAGGGGGTGAACACAACCCTACGGTTGAACACACCATGATTGGAACTTCTGAAGAGATGGTCGACATTGCATCAGCAAACTAACCTGCTCCCTTCACATTGATGCAGGAATCAAGAAACCAAAATAATGTATTTACTTTCAAATGTGTCTAAAAACATTTGGCAGTTCCATGAGGATTCTCTCGCAGATGCTGGAATTAAGAGTAAAATTAAACTAAATTGCCAAAGAATTGGGTCAGACAACGTTTCAATCTGGAAGCTTTGAAATGTAATCTGTCTATTTCTCTCCACAGATGTTGCCTGACCCTGCCGAGTTCCTCTAGCAGTTTGTTGTTTTTTGCTCGGGATTCTCTCGAATTTCTACAGATGTGCTACACAAAGTATTCTGAAGGAATGCATCTCAACTTTAAGGCAACTGCTCTGTTCTTGATCAGTTGAATCTGCAGCAAGTGGTGAACACAGGCTGGTCTATCACAGGCTCGTCACTTCCTTCCTCCAGTTCATCCTCGTGGTGCCTGATATCAAGAAAGCTGGAAGAATCATCAAGGATGTCTATCACCCTGGCCATTCCCTTTTCTCTTTTTTATCTTCTGGGAGAAGATACTGTAGCTTGAAAGCCTAGAAGTCCAGACTAAATAACAGCTTCTTCCACATTGCTATCAAATTCTTGAAGAAGGCACATATTTCACACCCTTTCTCAGAGGTGCTGTCACACACTCTTACATTTTAACTTTCAGTTGTACAAGATAGTGGTGAGACCACAAGGCATACTGTTTAAAGTTTTGGTTACTCTGCTATTGAAAATATGTCAATAAGCTGGAAAGATTTACAGTAATGTTGCCAGCATTCGACCGCCTGAGTTACAAGAAGAATTGGGCAGGCTAGGGCTTCATCCAATGGAGCATACAAGGTTGAAGGATTATCTTGTAGAGGTGTACCAAATCAAGAAGGGCATTGATAAGGTGAATACACACAAATAATTTTTCCAGGATGTGGAATCATAAAGTAGATGGCATAGGTTTAAGGTGAGAGGAAAATATTTAAAAAAGTGACCTAAGGGGGCACCACACAGAGGGTGGAGGGTGTATGGAACAATTTGCCAGAGAAAGTGGCCGAGGCAGGTACAATAACAGCATTTAAAAGACATTTGGACATGATATATAGGAAAAGTTTGGAGGGATATGGGTCAAATGCAGGCAAGTAGGTTTTAGTTTAACTTGGGAGCTATGGTTGAGTTGGCCCCATAGGCTTGTTTGTGTGCACACAACTCTACGACACCATAATTCTAACCTCATTTGGTTATTGTGTTATTGTACTTCAACAATGTCTTGTACTTCTTTGATTGGCACTACAATCCTATTTCCTAAGGTCTCTACGGAGAGTTAACGTCTCACAGCCGCTGCTGCTGTCCTTCTATCGATGCGCCGTGGAAAGTATCCTCACCTATGGAATCCTGGTGCGGTTTGCCAGCTGTACTGTAGCTGAGAGGAGGGCGCTGCAGGGAATTATAAAAACTGCGCAGCGCATTACAAACGCTAACCTGCCCTCCTTGGATGACATATACAAGGCCCGATGCTTGCGCAGGACCATAAATATCAAGAAGGACCCATCCCACCCTGCCAACCACCTTTTTTACTCTGCTACCCTCCGGGAGGCGATTCAGATCTCTGCAGGCTCGCACTGGTAGACTAAAAAATAGTTTCTACCATTGTGCGATAAACGAGCTTAACTCCAATAGTGAACACTGGGAAGCAAGAAGTAACTTCGAGGAATACCGCTAAATTCTTTTAATCTCTTTTAAAAATGTATTTATATTCTACTATTAACTGTACGTATGTGCATTGGTGTCGTGTTGTATTTCTTTTAACGGAGGAGAAGCAAATTGAATTTCGTTGCTCAGTTTTGTGCAATGACAATAAAAACATTCTATTCTATTCTATTCAATATTGCGCCATCCTGTTGTTATTACAATCGATGTTACCCTTATCGTAACTGTTTGTAGACCATGTACCCTGTTTACTCAACCATACTAAGTCGAGATATTGTGTGGAAACAGCCCCACACATCAGCAGGTCTATACTGATCACCAACCTCCTTCTTCCCTCCATTTACATTAATCCCACGTTTCTCATCACCATCTACCAACCTGCACATATTTGTGGAACGCAGAGGGCACCAAGACAGTCGCATGGTAAAAGTGAAAGTTCCACAAATATCTCTTGCACTGTACTGCAGTGGCCCTACCAGCTATGTCTCTGTGACTCCATTCTACATCACGCAGAGAATCAATGTGCTCAGTGCACAACATTACTAAATGAAAAGAACAATACACAACCAAAATTATTTCCTGTACATATGAGCTCTTAACCATACCTATCTGTTGTGAACAAAGGGGCGATAGAGAATAATGAAATGAATTCATTTATACGGAACATAAAAGATAAGTCAAAATAGAACATTTTTGGCCAAGGTGCTATCATAACAACATGATTTACAAGGACACTAAAGCAGAAAAATGTCAAGCATGTTACCATAAAGATCTTAGCTTACTCAAAGGCTTCAAGGATAAATGCTGAAACTGACTAGATCCTGAACTTGTTCACTCTAAAAGCTTCCAATGGACATAATTATCCCACTTCGAAGCAGTTAGTCTTTGCTAACATGCTTCTGCATGAGATTAAGCTCAGCTACCAACTCCACAAAACTACTGAACAACATGTTTGAAAATGCATAATTTTCAAAAGATTCAGGTAAGATAGATGGCGAAAATCCACACTTCAACACTTGGCTAGAATTTAAGACTCCCAATAATAATCCTCCCTCCCCACCCCCTCACAATCAAACAGCATTTTCAAATATAAAGATACTTTTAACAACCAAAGCCCCTGTCCCACTTACGTGTCCTTGGCACACTAATTACGCGACCTCGTGGTCGCGTTGAGATGCGACGATCCCGCGAAGGTCGCGCGCGACTTCATGCGCCCGCACACCCGTCTGGAGCGCGTGACGTCATTTGAAGATGGACACAAAATGCAGAAGTAACACAGCAGGACCGGCAGCATCTCTGGAGAGAAGCAGCAGGTGATGTTTCGGGTCGAGACTCTTCTTCAGTCTGCAAGAAGAATCTTGACCCGAAACGTCACCCATTCCTTCTCTCCAGGAGTAACTCAGCGGGACCGACACCATCTCTGGAGAGAAGGAATGGGTGACGTTTCGGGTCAAGATCCTTCTTGCAGACTGAAGAGGCTCGACCCGAAACATCACCCGTTGCTTCTCTCCAGATGCTGTCGGTCCCGCTGAGTTACTACTGCATTTTGTGTCTATCTTCAATTTTCTTGGCCCCGCTCTGGGAGTAGAAGTGGGGGCGGATCTGGACTGCAACGGCCGTGAGCCCCAGGCCGAGCTCGCCGATCGTTTGCCTGCTTCTGCTGCTGTTGGAGGTGAGACGTTGCATCGTGCCAGGGTCTTGGGCCTGTCCCACTTTGGCCGTCAGTTACGCAACAGGCTGCTGGCGCGCGAAGATTTTGTTCACTACAAAATTTCGGAGCACCGCGCGTTACTGCTCACAACTACATACCCCTCCGGGCTTCTCAGTGTGACCGGCCCCGCGAGGCCACACGATGCCCATGTGCGTCAACGCGACGACGAGGTTGCGTAATTTGCGTGCCAAGGACATAAGTGGGACAGGCCCTTAAGTTTTAGTTATTGCAAACTAAAAATCCGAGAGGTGCTAGCTCATATTTTTCAATGGAGTAGCATTACACAAAATGTCGATAAAGGTGATTGCTTGCCAATTTCAATAGCCATCTGCGTGGAAACAGATAGACTTAAGTACTGAAAAAACAATGATTTCTAATCACTGCATGGTGATTACATGGAAGCATTTTTTCCCCTGGGTTTTATTTTTGCAAGATAGCTTTTTTGCTGCTTGTCAATTTCCAAAGTAACTTTTAAATGTTTTTTAATTCCCAATCAAAATAATGTTCTACCTAATTCAACATGTTTAATACAATAAGCGTTCCCTAAATCATCAATTGCATAATATGCAACCATGTGTTATAGCAGAACTACTTGTACTTTCCACAGTTTCAATTTCATTTACATTTAATCGTGTTGAAACATTATCTGCCCTGTACAGTCAAATTACCTATTCAAGAAGCATATAGCAAAGACTTTCTAACCTTATTGTAAATATTCAGCAAATTGGAAGTTTAAATGTCACAAACCTTGTGCATTCTTTTCTTTCTGATGTTGTGCCAATATAGGCCAAAAGTAATGAGGTCTGACAGGTAAACCTGCCTTCTGCATGATCTTCATAAGCTCAACAGACATTGCTACAAATGTAAAAGGAAACCATTTAATCTTATGTTATCATATACCAAAATTAAAATGATGCCAAATCTTCAAGATATTGGAATAATCAAGCTGCATGAGTGACTATTTGTCTCAATTACAACTTGAGTGATTTATTTCTTAGTTTCAATTTTATTTTAAAGAAAATGAGTAATGCTAGTTCATGCAATATATAGTTTGATCAATGCTGTTTACTTTTTTGCAAAGTGATGTAAACATTATTACAGAAAAAGAAAGGAAATCTTTCAACAGATTAAATGACTGCAAACTAAACATTTCCTTCTCTAAATCCCATGAATTCTGCATTATTAGAAATGAATTGTTACAATATGCACCTCCTAGATTACATTACAGTGAATCTCCAAATCTGAGTTTAACATGACTCAATTGACAATTAATGTGCTCAGAGGATTAATAATCTGTGTTCGATTGTTTAAATGCTTATTCCTTCGCTATGTCACTGGACTCTGTTGAGATAACAGAAAAGGCAACATTTTGGGACCAACTATAACTTATATGAGTAACTCATTCAAGGTAGATTCAAATTTTGCTATTTGATCCAAACCATTTGCAGAAATGTAATGATTATTACTGTCCCACTGAATTACGCCATCATTTTGTGTCTATCTTCGGTGTAAAGGCCACATTTAGTGATTATGGCCTTGGGCAAAACTTCAGTATCACCATTCTATAAGGGATTTGGGGTCGTTATTAAATGGTGCAGGAAAGAAAAGTGCCCCAACCTTCTCCAGGTAAGCATATTCCAAACTTTCACATCAAAGACACAAACATATCAACAAATTAATAGATGTTTAGCATTTTAAATTATCCAAAGTTATGTGAAAAGATCATGTTAGAATTAAAATGCTTAAAAATACAAAGACTTGAAGCTTTATATGTTATTACCTTCTTTTTTGGCATCCAGAGTGCAATAAAGAGCAAATTGAAAAGGAGCAGAATGCAAATTGGTCTCCTTTAGTCCCTCACAGAATTGTCGCAGTTTGTCGACTGGCTGGATCGTGAAGGAAAAAATAGAAATCAGTACTTTCCCAAAGGAAATCATCCATACATCAAGCAGAAGAGGTTTTATTATTAGGAATGCAGCAACTATTTTATATACAGGCAAGTTATTTTCTTTTATATGCGCACTTGCAAACAAGTTTTTAAATAAAAGCAAATGTACAAAAACATATCTTAAATGAAAAATAACTATTGAACTTTCAAAGGTTTAGGAGTAATTAAGTTTGTTTGTAAAGCAACATGTTGTGGAGGCATTTAAATCAGAGGACAGAGATACCTGGTTAATTGTGTTTCAGTGAGAACAAAATATGAAGACAAAGGGAGCATCATTATTCTTTTACCTTTTCTAAATTGACACAGTGCCTGATGAAGAAGTTACCACAATCTAATGGTTCCCCATTTTGATTCTCAGACTGAAATGTGGGAAAGGTTTTCAACACTTGGAAAGCTGTTTCTTCCAAACCTTGTGTGATCAGGGCTAAGCACAGATTCATTGCATCTGTAAAACCAAACAAGTCAGAAAAATAGTTAGTTATAGAGATAATTCTCTACAGGGGAATCAAATTTCTGTCAGGAAAATGTGACATCAAACCAAGATTTCTACTGAAAGGAAAAGCAGTTCAGGGGCTATATGAACTTTTCCATGCTCCAATGTTAAACGACAAGCTTGTCATAATGAAAATCTGAGGTAAACACAGAAAACAATGGAAATACTCAGCAGCTCAGGCCGAATTTGCAGAGGGCGAAACAGTAAACTTTCCATTTTGATGACCCTTAAATGGGAACTGGGAAAAAGAGAAAATAAAATAACTTTTAATTACAGAAGAGGCATGAAAGCTATAGGTGGGATAAAGGGAATATAATCACAGGTTGTGGCTAAGGCTACCATGGAGAAGGGTCTCGACCCAAAACCATTCCTTCTCACCCATTCCTTCTCTCCGGAGATGCTGCCTGACCCGCTGAGTTACTCCAGCATTTTGTGTCTATCTTCTCTGCCATGATGATAAGTTAACAAAGGATATTACAGAGAACACAAACAAAGGAACGTAAACATACTGAAATACAGAACTTAGCAAATGCCTGACAGGTCACAGCATGCTAGTTAGATAAACTACAGTGCCCTCCATAATGTTTGGGACAAAGACTCTTCATTTATTTATTTTCCTCTGGACTCCACAATTTAAGATTTGTAATTAAAAAAAAAAAAATCAAGTGTGGTTAAAGTGCACATTGTCAGATTTTATTAAAGGGTATTTGTATACATTTCGGTTTCACCATGTAGAAATTACAGCTGTCCCCCCATTTCGGGGTATCATAATGTTATGGACACATGGCTTCATAGGCGTTTGTAATTGCTCAAGTGTGTCGAAATGCCTCCTAATGCAGGTATAAGAGAGATCTCAGCACCTAGTCTTTCCTCCAGTCATTCTATCACCTTTGGAAACTTTTATTGCTGTTTATCAACATGAGGACCAAAGTTGTGCCAATGAAAGTCAAAGAAGCCACTATGAGACTGATAAACAAGAATAAAACTGTTGGAGACATCAGCCAAACCTTAGGCTTACCAAAATCAACTGTTTGGAACATTATTAAGAAAGAGAGCATTGGTGAGCTTACTGATCGCAAAGGGACTGACAGGCCAAGGAAGACCTCCAAAGCTGATGACAGAAGAATTCGCTCCATAATAAAGAAAAACCCCTGTCCGACAGATCAGAAACAATCTTCAGGAGTCAGGTGTGGATTTGTCAATGACCACTGTCCGCAGAAGATTTCATGAACAGTAATACAGAGGCTACACTGCAAGATGGTTAGCCGCAAAAGTAGGATGGCCAGGTTAGTTTGCCAAGAAGTACTTAAAAGAGCAACCACACTTCTGGAAAAAGGTCTTGTGGACAGATGAGACAAAGATTAACATATCAGAGTGATGGCAAGAGCAAAGTATGGAGGAGAGAAGGAACTGCCCAAGATCCAGAGCATACCACCTCATCTTTTTAGATGAGGTGGTCTTGTGAACTTTTTTCACACAGAGAGTGGTGAATCTCTGGAACTCTCTGCCACAGAGGGTAGTTGAGGCCAGTTCATTGGCTATATTTAAGAGGGAGTTAGATGTGGCCCTTGTGGCTAAGGGGATCAGGGGGTATGGAGAGAAGGCAGGTACGGGATACTGAGTTGGATGATCAGCCATGATCATATTGAATGGCGGTGCAGGCTCGAAGGGCCGAATGGCCTACTCCTGCACCTAATTTCTATGTTTCTATCTGTGAAACACGGTGGTGGGGGTGTTATGGCCTGAACATGTCTGGCTGCTGAAGGTATTGGCTTACTTATCTTCATTGATGATACAACTGCTGATGGTAGTAGCATAATGAATTCTGAAGTGTATAGACACATCTTCTCTGTTCAAGTTAAAACAAATGCCTCAAAACTCATTGGCCAGCAGTTCATTCTATAGCAAGACAATGATCCCAAACATACTGCTGAAGCAACAAAGGAGCTTTTCGAAGCTTAAAAATGATCAATTCTTGAGTGGCCAAGTCAATCACCGATCTGAACCCAATTGAGCATGCCTTTTATATGCTGAAGAGAAAACTGAAGGGGACTAGCCCCCAAAACAAGCATAACCTAAAGATGGCTGCAATACAGGCCTGGCAGAGCATCACCAGAGATGACACCCAGCATCTGGTGATGTCTATGAATCACAGACTTCAAGCAGTCATTGCATGCAAAGGATATGCAACAAACACTAAACATGATTACCTTCATTTACATGACACTGCTGTGTCCCAAACTTTGGTGCCCTGAAAAGGGGGGGGGGGGGGGGGGGGGGGGGGGGGGGGGGGGGGGGGGGGGGGGGGGGGGGGGGACTATGTACAAACACAGCTGTAATTTCTATATGGTGAAACCAAAATGTATAAAAATGGCATTTATTGAAATCTGACAGTGTGCACTTTAACCACATGTGATTTTTTTCTATTACAAATCTCAAAGTGTGGAGTACCGAGACAAATAAATAAATGATCGGTCTTTGGCCCAAACATTACGGAGGGCAATGTAACTTGTTTTCACTCTTTCCCAAACCATGGACCACCAAACCGAAATATTAATGTGTCTTCATTTACTGTGTTTCCTAATTGTCCAAATTTTTTATTTTCCAGTACATGATTGTCCTTTAACACGTATAATCTTATTGCATTCTTGCTTTTACGTGATTATAATTTACAAAAGGAAAAAGAAAAAGAAAATGTCTGCTAAATTGTCTCTTAATGCTAAATTTAAAAAGTAAATCTAAAAAGATCACATGTATAATTTATCTTTTTGGATACAGAATAACTGAAAAGTTCTGGATTCACACTTTTTTTTAATAGTACGGTTATTTGCTCATATTATGTATCATAAATAAAGTATGCTTTTCAAAATCAATTTATCAAGCCTTATTTCAAGCTAAAAGTCACCTCTGGAAATTCTACATAAATGTTGCATTCTTGCTTTTACGTTACCTTCAAATCCATGACACCAATGATTATTACCAAGATGCCATAATGTTTTCCCCTTATGTAATAAAGTATAAATACTACAACAAAACACTTATTTTGGATGTTGACCAACTTATGTATAATTTGACTTTTTCTTGCCATTTCTTTATAAACATTTGGAATGATAAAATTCAATACCTCTGAGTACTTACACTGCAAAAACCTAGAGTGACCAATACAATCTTAAACACAAGAGCGTTGTTACAAAAACATTATCCAATATTAGTATTTAAATCCAATATTTGTATTTAGACACACCCTTTCCAAGACTAATTTAACGCAACTATGCAGGATTCTTACAAGAGAAATGCAAGGTAAAAATGAACGCAAGATTATTTGGCATTTCCACTAAAAAAAATAAAAGTTGTTCTGACATTATCAGCAAATTATCAATTTAACACCAAATCACCAAGTAATTTTTTTAAATTACGAAAAATTTACAACTGAACATCACAATATGCAACCCAGCATGGAACTTGCCTGGTACATATCCCCTGTCATGTCTCATCCGTTCCACAATATCCTGAATGTATTGTGGATAGCCAGACTTGGCCAGGCTGAAGATAATTTGCATCAAGTCTCTGTCCATCAGGCTGGCATCTGTCTTTTCAACTTTCTCCAGTGTCTATCAACAAGGGATATATTAAACACATACAAATAGGCTTTAGATTCAAATCATACAAATATCTTAAGGCAGTGCTAAAAGAGATTTTTGTCCCTTCAACACCTCTTAATATCTTTTTCCACAATTTTTCATAATCATATTTTTTATTTAAACCTGCCAATTACCAGGTGACATCAAAGTCTAGCAACTCTGGAGTTAAAAATCAGACAAGGAAATAATTTTGGTGAAAGACAAATTAATTATCTGCAGCTTACACAAATTGTGCCATAAATTCAATGGAACTTCTTGAAATAGCCTATTCTTAAAGAACATAGAAGCATTGCATTTGTATATCTGAGCCTTTTGCTTCCACCCCCAAGTTCTTTATAATGCACTTGATGACAACAGATTATGCCCAGGCATAGAAAAGACTATCACCATTACCAGAGGAATCTTGCACTATTACTGCACCAATTTCATAAATCAATGTAATTATTAAATATGAAGGAATATTTTAGTTTCTACATTAACTTGATAATTGATTTGAGGATAGCCTGGTCTTCAAGGGGAAGTATATAACCTGATTATACAGATAATAAATCTCATACTCCTTTTTGCACAATTTAAAAACTAAAAGGCTTTAATATATCAATGCCTGCAATTAAGGCAAATTATCAATGGGTACATGGAATATACTTTGCGGCTGCACTGGGCTATTTATTAAGAACTTTGTTGAAATTATTGTAAATTATTGTAATTAAGTTTGATTCAAAACAGTTGCTTCCAATTTTGTACCTGTTTCAGATTTTCGATATCTCCCTTTTCAGCATATGAATTCAGTAAGGCAACATAAGTATCTGGGCCAGGCTCAATCCCTGCTCCTCTCATCACATTTAGAATGCCCTCTGCACTTTCCATGTCACTGAAATGGAAATTTGTAACTTAAAAAAACATTCTCAAATAAAGTGGAAAACATCGTGCATCAGTTGATTAATGTACACATTTCACAAATGGCCAAAATTGGATTCATTCAGAAATTGATTGCAAAATATCTACATGTAGCACAGTGGCACAGCCAGGAAGCACATTGGCACAATGGTGGAGCTGTTGCCTCACTGCACCAGAGACCAAGGTTCTATCCTGACCACGGGTGCTGTCTGTCTGGAATTTGTACATTCTCCCTGTGACCACGTGGGATTTCTCCAGGTTCTCCAGTTTCCTCTCAAACTTCAAAGTCGTATGGGTATGTAGGTTAATATGCCTCTGTAAATTACCCCTAGTGTGTAGGGTGTGATAGTAGGATAACATGGAACTAGTGTGTGGGTTATCAATGGTCGGCATGGACTTATCAATGGTCTTGTTTCCACACTGTAAACTAAACAAATATCTGATGAACCATGTGATCCAAATAGCAAAAACATTTCTGAAATGCTTTTATGTAGTTCAATGTAATTTAATTGACCAAAAGTCAAAGATATCTTAATTTTAATTGTTTTACCGATTGTGGGAAAGTACAACAAACAAATGGAAAATAACAAAACTGGATTTTCAACAACTAATTGAATTACTCATCATAATTAATTCAACACAAAAGGCACTCATAACTGAATTGCATAATTGGCTCAAATTGTCAGCTCACACTCTTTTATAAGGTTTGAACTTTCAAAAATTCCCCTTTCAAAAACAAGAGTGCCACCAACTATATTACGACAAAGAATGAAGACTTGACACTGGAAACAGAAAGAAAAGCATGAATGAGAACAAAAGTGTCAGGTTATGCCAATGTCACTGAAATATAGTACGACTTTGACAAAAAGATCTTATTTTATAGTAAAATACTACAACCGAACAAAGCCCCACATCTAGGTTACCAGATCCAGGCCCTGCAGTTCTGCAATTAAAAATAGTGCTAGATAACTTAACAATCAAATACAAGGTAGACATTTAATGAACACGCCCATGCTTAGCTATGTTGGACATGTCCTCGGCAAATGTGAACTGCATTTATGAGTCTGATAAAAACAAGGAAGAAGTTGTAATTAAAAACGTTAAAGCTTTTTTTAAAATCTTCAATTCAACTAGAAAGAGGAAAAGAGAGAATGACTGGTCCTTGATTACATTGGTTGCTTTCCTGAGACAGCATGGAGTATAGGTGGAGTCAATGGGGAGGGAGGCTGGTTTGTGTGATCGACTGGGCTTCATCCATAACTTTTGGAATTTTTTTGCATTCTTGGGCAGAATAGTTGCCACGCTGTGATACAGCTATGTTGTATCTGTTTAAGTTAGTAAGAACATCAAGTCAAGTCAAGAGAGTTTATTGACATGGTCCCAGATAGGACAATGAAATTCTTGCTTGCTGCAGCACAACAGAATATTGTAGGCATAAATACAGAACAGATCAGTGTGCCCATATACAATAGAATATATATACACACACACGTCTTTATTTGAAATCCGACCAAGGTGGTGTCATCTGCAAACATGTAAATGAAGTTAGAGCAGAATTTCACTGCAGTCATGAGGGTACACCTTCACTGTTTGTAATCATTGGACAGGAAGATAAGGATGTAGTTATAGAGTGGGTATAGTCCTAGGTCCAGGAGCTTGTATACAAGTTTGATTGGCATTAAGGTGTTGAAAGCCAAGCTGTAGTCAATAAATAGTAGTCATTAGATCATAAGTGACAGGAGCAGAATTTGGCCATCAAGTCTGCTCCGCCATTCAATCATGGCTAATCTATCTCTCCCTCCGAATCGCATTCTCATGCCTTCTCCCCATAACCCCCGACACCCGTACTAATTAAGAATCTATCACTGCCTTAAAAATATCCATTGACTTGGCCTCCACAGCCTTCTGTGGCCAAGAATTCCACAGATTCACCACCCTCTGACTAAATAAATTCCTCCTTATCTCCTTCCAAAAGGAATGTCCTTTAATTCCGAGGCTATGACCTCTAGTCCTAGATTTTCCCACTCGTGGAAACATTCTCTCCACATCCACCCTATCCAAGCCTTTCACTATTCGGCATGTTTCAATGAAGTCCCCCTTCATTCTTCTAAACTCCAGCGAGTACAGGCCCAGTGCTGTCAAACTCGCATCATATGTTAACCCATCCAATCCTAGGATCATTCTTGTAAACCTCATCAGAACCCTCTCCAGGGCCAGCACATCCTTCCTCGGATATGGTGCACAAAATTGTTCACAATACTCAAAATGTGGCCTGACCAGCGCTTTATAGAGCCACAGCATTACATCCCTGTGTTTGTATTCCAGCCCTTTTGAAATAAATGCTAGCTGACGTAAATGTCCTTATCATCCAGAGGGGTGAGTGTCGGGGCCCGGTGGATGCAGCCTGCCGTGCACCCGCCGGTAAATTGCAGTGGATCAATGCTATCTGGGAGGCTGGACGCGATTTGCGCCATGACCAACCTATCGAAACAGGTGAAGGTGAGAAGAACTGTGCTGGCAGGTGAGGGGTCTGTGCTTAATATTTGGGTGATATTCGACTAACAAGGTATCTGGGAACAAGGATCTCTGGTAGTATATCAGTTAATAGGAATCCACTGTCTGGTTTCATGTTATTTACAAAAGAAAATAGTTGTTATTGTTGGTAGTAATTAATTCTGCGGTAGGAAGTTGCAGTTCCTTTGGCAGGTCCCCAGGTACAAGAAATGCTTGCTCCTCATTAATACCTTGACTAAAGATCAGAAACAGGAACCTCTTCTGCTATCTGCACAGCACTCAATTCAATTCAATTCAATTCAACTTTAATGTCATCGCACAAATACAAGTATGAGTACAACGAAATGCAGTTTTGCGTCAGTCCGTAGTAGTTGTGCATAAAGAAATTAAAAAAAATAGTAAGAGAGAAGATACAGAATAATCAAAAAATACAGAATAATTAAACAATGGGGACTGAGGGACCGGAGAAATCTATCGGCGGGACTCCGAGTTCAGCAATGTGATTGTATTATTGTAGAAGCTCTTCCTCATCCTACTAGTACGTGACCTGAGGCTCCTGTACCGCCTCCCTGATGGGAGGAGGGCAAACAGTCCATGTTTGGGGTGTGAGGGGTCTTTGATGATCTTCCCAGCCCGTCTCAGAAACCGTTTTCGATGGAGGGCATCCATGGCAGGGAGCGGGGCACCGATGATGTGCTGCGCGGTTTTCACCACCCGTTGTAGTGCCTTCCTGTCCGCAGAAGTGCAGCTGCTGTACCATACCGTGAAGCAGGTGGTCAGGATACTCTCTATGGTACAGCGGTAAAAGTTGGTCAGGATCCGGGGGGACAGGTGGGCTTTCTTGAGCCTCCTCAGGAAGTAAAGGCGCTGCTGTGCCTTTTTGATCAGCTTGGAGGTGTTGAGGGACCAGGACAATTCAAATCCTCCGAGATATGTACTCCGAGGAATTTATAGCTGGAGACGCGCTCCACCTCAGTCCCGTTTATATGGATGGGGGTATGACTGCCTCCTCTGGTCTGCCTGAAGTCAACAATAATCTCCTTCGTCTTCTTGGAGTTCAGGACGAGGTTATTGTTGGCACACCAGGCTGTCAGGTGCTGGATCTCCTCCCTGTAGGCCGACTCATCGTTGTCGTTGATCAGTCCTACTAACGTGGTATCGTCAGCAAACTTAATAATGGCGTTGAATCCGTACTTTGGGATGCAGTCGTGGTTCAGTTCAATTCACAGCCTCTTAGAAAATGATTTTAAATATTCACTCCATTCACATAAACAATAGAGACACAAAAAGATGGAGTAACTCAGTGGGATAGGCAGCATCTCTCGAGAGAAGGAATGGGAGACGTTTCATGACAAGACCCTTCTTCAGACTGGTTAGGGATAATGGAAACGAGAGATATGGTGATGTGGTGAAATAAAGAAAAATGAATGAAAGATATGCAAAAAAGTAACGATGATAAAGGAAACAGGCCATTGTAAGCTGCTTGTTGGGTGAAAATGAGAAGCTAGTGCGCCTTGGGTGGAGGAGGGATAGAGAGAGAGGCATGATATTCACCTCGAGAAAAAAAGTAGGAAGTATTGGCCGGGGGTCCGAGAGGCCGGCTAGGTCCATGACAGGGTCCAGGGGCAGTGCCCCAAAGTAATTCCTAAGCTTTCTGCTGGTAGTTTACATAACAGAAGCTTAGAATTTTCTAACACATAACCAGTAAAATAACCCCCCAAAGATAAATATTTCATAAAATAATTGACTTTATACAGCTAAAAAAATCTTTACAAAAAATGTTACCTGGATTTCTAAATGAGCTATTTGTAGAGATGCCAAAAAGAACAGAAAAGTAGAACCTACACATCACCTTAGAAAGGTACCATCTCAAGGCATAATTATGTGCAATACTGCAAGGCACAGTTAACTGTCAATACACTGATGACACATCTACAATGCTACAAACCTCTGCCAATAACAATGAAAACAAAAATTCCCAATATAAACAGAAAATCACCAGAAAGGGGAGGAGGTAGCCGCTGCCTGGGAGGTAGGGCCCCGCATCTCTCTAACACCCATTATCATCGCCGGTACCATTCCCTTTCCAGTCACAGCTCCCTATGGGAAACACTAAACACTGTTGTGTTAATTTATTTATTTTCCCCACAAGAGAGGAGGGGGAGAGGATCAACGCCCCATCTCGCTGATGTATAAGAGTCCAAATCTTGAACAACGGATACAATGTTGGAGGAGGTGCAAGTGAACCTCTGCCTCACCTGACAAGACTGTCGGGGTCCTTGGATGGAGTCAAGCGGGGAGGTAAAGGGATAGGTGTTGCATCTCCTGCGGTTGCAGGGGAAAGTACCAGGGAAGAGGGTGGTTTGGTTGGGAAGGGACTAGTTGACCAGGGAGGGAACGGTCTCTGCGGAAAGCAGAAAGGGGTGGAGATGGGAAGATGTAGCTAGTGGTGAGATTCCGGTAGAGGTGACTAAAGTGTTGGAGGATTATATGCTGTATGCGATGGCTGGTGGGGTGGAAGGTGAGGACAAGGGCGACTCTGTCTTGTTACGAATAGGGCGAGGGGGAACAAGAGCGGAGCTACGGGATATTGAGGAAACCCTAGTGAACGCCTCATTTATAATGGAAGAGGGGAACCCCCGTTTCCTAAAGAATGAGGACATTCCGATCTGGTATGGAAAACCTCATCCTGGGTGCAGATGCGGCATAGACGAAGGAATTGGGAGTAGGGGATGGAGTCTTTACAGGAAGCAGGGTGGGAAGAAGTGTAATCTAGATAGCTATGGGAGTCAGTAGGTTTGTAGTAGATGTCAGTTAATAGTCTGTCTCCTGTGGTGGAGACGGTGAGATCCAGAAACGGTAGGAAGATGTCGGAGATAGTTCAAGCAAATTTGAGTTCAGGATGGAAATTAGTGGTGAAGTTGATGAAGTCAGTGAGTTTTGCATGGGTGCAGGAAGCAGCACCGATGCGGTCGCCAATGTAGCGGAGGTAAAGTTTGGGGATAGGGCCAGTGTACGCCTGGAACAGTCATTGTTGTTCGACGTACGAGTGCCCATAGCTACGCCTTGGATTTGGAGGAAGTGGGAGGAGTCGAAGGAGAAGGTGTTGAGGGTAAGGACCAGTTCTGCAAGGCGGAGGAGTATTGGTAGACGGAAATTGGTTGGTTCTGTGGTCGAGGAAGAAATGGAGGGCTTTAAGACCTTCTTGGTGGGGATGGAGGTGTAGAGTGACTGGACAACTATGGTAAAGATGAGGGAGTGGGAGCCTGGACAACCAAAGTCGTTGAAGAGACGAAGAACATGTGAAGTGTCTTGAACATGTGTAGGGAGGGATTGTACCGGGGGGGGGTTTGATGGGAGTCGAGGTGTGTGGAAATTAATTTGGTGGTTACTTTGTTTCTGCATGTTTGGTGGGACATGAACATGCAGAAACAAAGCAGAAACACATTTAGTCCTGGAACACATCTTTAAAAACATAGATGGATTATGGAATGGGTGATGTTTCAGGTCGAGACCCTTCTTCAGACTGAGTCGGGGAGAGGGAGACACAGAGATAAGGGTAAGGTATAAAAATGAGACATTAAAGAGTATGAGGATCTAGGAAAATGTAGAATAGATCAGTTAACTAGGAGAAGGTGCCACAAAGAGGGATGGAGAGAGAGAAGGAAAGCGAGGGTTACTTGAAGCTGGAGAAGTCACTCGTCACGTTCCACCCACACCACACCCATTGCATACAGCACATAATCCTCCAACATTTTCACCACCTCCAATGGGATGCCATCACTCGTCACATCTTCCTATCTCCACCCCTTTCTGCTTTCCACAGAGACAGTTTCCTGGTTAACATCCCTTCCCACCCAAACCCCAGGTACTTTCCTCTGCAACCGCAGGAGTTGCACCACCTGTCCCTATTCCTCTTCCCTCCACTCCATTCAAGGACCCCAACAGTCTTTTCGGTTGAGGCAGAGGTTCACGCACTTCCTCCAACCTCGTCTACTGTATCCGCTATTCCAAGTGTGGACTCCTATATATCGGCAAGACCAGGCGCAGGCTCGGCGATCGATTCGCTGAACACCTCCGCACAATCAGTCTAAACTTACCTGATCTTCTGCTTACTAAACACTTTAACTTCCCCTCCAATTCCCATACTAACCTTTCTGTCCTGGGCCTCCTCCACAGTCAGAGTGAAGCCCAGCACAAATTAGAGGAACAGGTACCTCATATTTTGCTTGGGCAGCTTACACACCCAGCAGTATGAATATTTACTTCCCTAACTCCAAGTAACCCCTGCATTCCCTCTCTCTCCATCCCTCCCCATTCCTAGTTATCCGACCAGTCTGCTGGTCCCCCTGATTAAATGTTATCTCTGAATGTTTCGTTGTTTTCTTCTCTTAGCTAACAATGATCTATTCTCCATGTTTCTTAAATTTGGTCCCCTTTGATGTCTCGTTTTCACATCTTACCCTTCCTTATCTTTGTGTCTCTCCCGACTGTCTCGACCCAAAATGCCACCCATTCCTTCTATCTAGAGATGCTACCTGTCCCAGTTACTCCAGCATCTTCGGTATAAACCAGCATCTGCAGTACCTTCCTACACCCTGGATTATCAACTGCTGTCATTTACCGTGGCAATGTCAAGTGCTCAAAGTGATTTCCTCAATCATGCAAAACAATCATGCCTCAATCATGCAAAAACAATGAATTTCACTCTACCTAGGTACATGTGACATTAAAGTATCATTGAATTCAATTGAATTGAATTTCAATTCTCAAAAGAGCCATGGCAGGTCCTGAAATCAAACTCTCTGGATTATTAGTTTCATAATTATTGTAACATCAAACTCATGGCTTATAGACCGTGGGCCGATGTGCTTTTTCGTTTCATTTTGTGACCCAAATCACGTGTCTACCTGTATTTATAACATATTGTGTAAAAATATTATAGAAATCATACCTGAAACTCGTCAAGAACAAAACCTGCACATATTTTTAAAATATGAGAAAAACCTCAAATGTTCCGAGTAGTAATTGTCCAATCAAAGCACATTTGACATTGAGTCGGATGCCAATTGACCAATCACTCGCTTTGTTTCAGGGAGCCCACATCATGGCGGAGAGTATTTCTACTCGTGTTACTGGAGATTCCGATGAAGGTTCTTTGGTCTTCTGTGCAATACATGTCGTCGGAACTCACAGCAAGGTAATTGAATTTAGTGAGAAAAGCATTAAGAAGTCTGAAAAATGTGCAGCTAAGTGGATGGAAGTGGAAGAAAGTCTGGAAAGCACAGTCACTGCTAAGGTGCTGCAACACAAACATGACAGCCAAGTCGTGGGACCAGTGAAACATTGTGAAGCAACTGGAACTGGAAGGTAAGATTTAGTCAGAATTTATGAAAATTAACCTGCATGGACTTTAATTAATTACATTTCAACCTCTTATAATGTGAGATATGAGATCTTGAGGCTGAAGTTGATACTTGTACTTTGTCTTTCCTGAACAAATTAAATTAAAAGTTGTCACTAATGTCAACTTGCTGAAGTCAGAGTCTTCTTTAACATCTAATCGTGGAGCTGCCTGCGATCATTTGCCGAGAAGAAGTGCTCCGACTGCGGGACATGGCGGAAATCCTGGGGGGGGGGGGGGGGCTGTCCCCCCCCATGTTTTGAGATATATATAACCGCAGCACGGAATTAGGCCCCCATAGAGTAATATGAGCATTGAGCACTAGATGACGATAACTTTTTCGATCTAATTAGATCATTTATTAGTGTGCAACATTTGGCACTGACGAGTTATGAATTCCTTCTCAATTATATTTTATCTAAATCTGTGCCAAATTTCAAATAGATACCAGACATGGGTCACGAAAGTTAAATTCTAGACACATTTTCGATGCTCGGCCCACGGCCTATTAAATTGGAAAATATTGTCAAGGTACAAATATTTTAAAACATCATAATATTGATTTAAGAATATTTTTAAAGCAATAATCCTTGCAAGTCTTAATTGCTCTATTTTACCTACCCAGCTCGTGCATGCCCTGTCACCAAGGAATTAAACACCGCCTCTGTGATTGGCAGATCCTTATCCTTCATGAAACCAAGAATCTTGCTAAAAGAGAATGAATTGATAAATATTAATATCACATCTCCACATTTGTTTACATGCAAATGGTTCAAAATTCTTTCCTATCAATTAAGTTTGATTTTCTCTTAATAAAGATATACAAGCAACTTTCACAAGTGCGGTACTTTCTAATCCCTAAAATATTTTCAATTTAAATAAGAATAAACCATTCAACAGGTATAAAAAGCTTACTCGTTGATAAAAGCAATAGGGTGTGACATCATTTCATACCCACTCACCACTTACCAATCTTTGCGGCCACTGTGTGCAATTTGACATTCTCTGACAAGCCTGATGAAGTCCCAATTACTTTCACAACCCCACTCCATTCATTGTGTGGAGGGGATTCACGCAAGAAACTCTGTTGTATAATGATAATGCCTCCTTTGTTTCACAGGTGATTGACATAGAAACACTTCTCTGCGCTGTATCCTTTTTTAGGATGTGGACTGACCTATTATCTGGTGACCCACCCCAAAAATAGACTTGGCTCAGAAATATCCATAGGTGTTTTAATAAGATTAATAACCAGGTTATGGTAGGAAGCACATGTGCAAAAAAAGTTTTAAAGTCTTTTCAAAAATCTGTGCCAACTCTGCCTTTGTATAACCAATTGACCAAAACTGTTTGCCTTGGGAATGTTGACCCACTGTGTTCCTCCATTTTGTTTTTTTTTTGCTTAAGATTATGGCAGTTTCTTTGTCTGCATTGTTAGTTAACATTTTGAACAAAAACTCTCTCACAGTAAACAAATTAATTTCACTACCATATCACTCCTTGGGGTCCCAAACTGAACCAGAGACCTGGGTTAAGGCCTGGATTTCATTCAGGCACAGGCCACTCCACCAAAATATTTGATCTAAGCACATCATTAGATATATGTAAGAAGGAACTGCAGATGCTGGTTTAAACCTTAGACCCTTCTTCTGACCTGAAGAAGGGTCTCGACCCAAAATGTCACCCATTCCTTCTCTCCAAAGATGCTGCCTGTCCCGCTCAGTTATCCCATCTCTTTGTGTCTATCTTCACATCATTAGATAGTCGGATTTACTCAGCAATTAAAGGCTACGAAATTTCACCTCCGTATCAAGGGATTAGCTGTAGTGACAGGCAGTCAAAAGACATGGACTCAACGATCAACAATCACCTCCACCAATCCCACCCGGTTTAAACTTGAAACCAGTCATGATATTAACACCAGCAATTGCTAATTAGCAGTGAAATGATAGGGTCCATTATTTGCAAAGATACTTCAAGTGCGCCTTTTTTGTTTAATCTGAAAGCACGGCCATAATAATACAATACAATACAATACAATTTATTTGTTGTCATTTGAACCCAGAGGTTCAA